>NC_136061.1:653701844-654362792 GCF_964261635.1 Lissotriton helveticus
TCCCACTCTACATGATTGCAGTACAGTGCTGGAGCTAGCACTAATGCCCACTCCTGCACGTATGTATGTTTGAGTGACTCTGGAACGAGGTCGGAGAAATCTGTTAATATTACATTTCCCCCTTTGGGCACTCCATGACGAACTCAGGCGGCCAATCTTTTTCAGCCAAAAGGATATTGTATCCATAACTCAGGTTCTCCCAAAAGAAACCTTTCACTTTTCTCGGTATGTCCCCCTCCATCTGGAGGATGATTTCATATAACTGATGTTGGACACTTAGCCTTGTATCGGGTGTTTCCACCTTGATATGTTCATTCAACGCTGCTGTCACCCGACACTCCATCAGGTTCTGGCGAGCTATTGTTACTTCTGCTGTGCTATCTAGCATCGTCAGAGCCCATTAACCGTTCAGTAGTAGAGTCCACAGTAGCCTGGGCATTTCTTATTTTAAGGCCAGCTACCTTCTTTTGAAATTGAGATTTAGTTTTGGGTTCATCTTCTTGTTTGATTATATAGTCTGAAGTGCAATGTGTGTCTCTTGGCTTGACTATTTCTTCTGATCTGTGTACTGACCGTCCGTCCTTCCCTCTCTGCCTTTTTTGATGAACCCTGAAAGGAACAAGTGGAACGTGTATCAGTATCCGAATACCTGTCAGGTTTTATAATATTGTCACGGTTTCTAAGATTATATTTTATATCAGACTGCTCCTGTTGAAGAGACCCACCCTGTGATCCTGATGGATTCTGCTTATTATTTTTTGATTGTTTGTTATCCCATTTCTTTTTAGACGAATCGGGTGCTTGCTGTGAGTTGTCCTTCCCAGGGTTACTCGTTAATTGCTGTTTCATAGGTCTAGCTCCCAAGTTATCTCTACCCAACGAAGCATAGGTATTTTCGATAATCTTAGGCAGTTTTCGCTCCTGTTGTGCAGGAGTGCATTCCTTCAGGCATTGACGTATAGCCACCGCCGATGCCTCTCCTTTTATGTTAGCTAACATAATTATGGATACCTAGGCAAAATTGCGTATCAATTTAATCCCTAAGTCCAGGGCAGGGTCTGCTCTGTATTCATTCTGTATTACTTTTGGTATGAGTGCTATTGAGGAAGTACTATGAGTTCTGGTATAAATGGCAGCAAAAACGGTACCCCAAGTAGTACAATCCACTATCGGTGAGCTATTCCCATTGGCAAGCAAATTGTTAATGTTCTGTGTTTTTCCTTTGGGCCCATGTGGGGAAACACTGCCTCAAGCTGTGCTATTTTCTGTGCTATCTAGAATGGCAGTGTTCACGTTTACTTAGCATTCTTCCCGTAATCGCGTTCAGTGTTTGTGGGGATACCGTGTATTGGGAGTAAGGACAACGGAGGAGAGATCAATTTATATTGTGATAAATGTTGATTTTAGGACAACGGAGGAGAGATCATTTTATATTGTGATAAATGTTGATTTTATGAAACTAGTGATGTATTTTTAAATTTTACTCCTTCTCTTGTTTTTAACATGATTGTCTTTTTAAAAAACCACTGAAGTATATTTTAAATCTTAAATGATGTGTGTTTTGTTTTGTATGAATTCTTGACACTGTGTATTTATTGTACTGCGCCTTTTTTTGATATTGATTTATCGAAATAAAGTATATTGACTGACTGACTGACTGTAATTTTTGTCGGAATCCCTTGCGGTTGACCAGCTTGAGTGACCGTTAAAGGTTGAATTGTGAGTGTTTGCATCACGAACTGTGTAAGATTTCTGTATAGTTTTACTATCTCTTTGTAAAGTGTATGTAAGTCTGCTGCTGGCAAAGTACCAATCTCTGGATGCGGTGTGTAAACAGCTAAGACCAGCCAGGTCACTCCTTCTCTGCTGAGCGGACTTAGTCTCACATTTGTTGTGGTTTGGGGGAGGGCGCCTTTAAACCAATTAATATGTTGTTGGTATGTAATGGGACTTCTATGTCCTCGTACGGAGAGTATTCTTCAGGAGTCTGATCTGGAATGTAAGTATGAAACACAGTGTGTGCATCTGCAGGTGGAAATTTGATCCATGAAGTTGAAGTTAAAGCATTTATAGAGCGCTCGTATACCAAACGGTTTCTTGGCGCTAAGGACGGACATACAGGGAGGGGCAGAAGGGGGGAAGCCGCCTATTGTAAAAAGGCGCCTGAAAAGAGCTGGGTCTTAAGAGCCCTGCGAAAGATTGAGTAGGAAGCAGAAGACCTAATATTGAAGGGAAGGGCATTGCAAAAGACAGGGGCCATGGTTGAGAACCTCATGCAGCCATGTTTTTTCTCCTATGTGGGGGTACACATAGAAGGAGCTTGGAAGAGGACCGCAGATCCCTGTTAGGAACATAAGCTGTGATTTTAGAAGCGAGAAATGCTGGCCCGCTGCCTGCTAAGGCCTGGAAGATCAAGCATTCCATTTTGAACAAGGAGCGTTCAGAAAGGGGCAGTCAATGTAAGGATTTTAATAGCGGTGTGGCGTGATGATGCTTAGGCAGTTTAAAAACCAGACGGGCGGCTTGATTCTGGATCAATTGGCGCAGCTCGTATGCTGGGACCCCAGCATATAGCGCATTGCCGTAGTCCAGACGCGAAACAATCATAGCTAGTAGGATGATTTTCAGAGCTGCAGTGGAGAAGAAGCGAGAGATCTTGCGTATAACAGGATGATACCACAGCGCTGATTTGAGAATGCATAGAAAGATCGGAGCTGACTCTTATCCCAAGAGTTTTGACAGAGGTAGAGGGAGGGGGGCCAGAAAGCAGAGGACCAGGGGCTGGGGATGCCACCCGTGAGTACTAACTCGGTCTTATCGGGGTTCAGTTTAAGGTGATTATAGTTCATCCAGTCCCTGATAAAGAGCATGGTGGATTTAACATTAAGAGCAGAAGCAGAGGAGGAGGAGAGATTAAAGATGAGTTGGAGGTCATCGGCGTAATTGAACACTGTGACGTCCAATACCTGAAGAGCAGAAATGAGAGGGAAGATGTAGAGATTAAAGAGTAAAGGGGAAAGAGACGATCCCTGGGGAACACCACAGGAGACCGGACGGGGAGGAGCAGAGAAACTAGCCAGCTGGACTGCCTGGTGGGGGTTTTCTAGAAATTAGGTGATCCATGCCAAGGCGGTTCCCCGAATGCTCGCGCCCCCGACACGGTCGAGCAAGATGGAATGGTCGACCGTGTCGAAGGCAGCCGACAAATCCAGGACAACCAGGGCCTGAGGGGAATTGGTGTCAGCGCCACCTCTGAGCTCATCCAGTACTGAGAGAACAACAGACTCTGTAGAATGTGCTGTGCGAAAGCCCGCCTGGTGAGGATCTAAGAAATGGGTTTCCTCAATAAAGGAACTAAGACAGGGTGTGACTTGGCTCTCCAAGATCTTTCCCAAAAAAGGGATCAGGGAGATGGGGCGGAAGTTGTAGAGAGAGAAGGGGTCTGCTCCAACCTTCTTCAGGATGGGAATAATTTTTGGCGACTTCAAGAAGTTAGGGACCGTCCCCTGTGTGACAGAGTCGTTGAGAAGGGTTAACGGAGGTTCAGGGCAGGCTGAGAAGATTTCTCTGAGTATATGGGCAGGGCAACTGTCAGAAGGAGAGCCAGTTTTGACCTTGGTGAGTAAGGAGGAAACATTTTCACAAGCAATCAGAGGGAGTTGCTCCAGAGAATGAGGGTTAAACGGGGGCCCTGGGTGTGAGGATCTGGGAAGGGAGGGAGGAATGTTGGATTTAATTGCCATAATTCTGTCAAAGAAATCATCATTCAGGGAGTCGCAGAGGTCTTGCGATGGGGCCGGCTTGAAGGTGACTCTATCAGAAGTAGAAAGGTCATGGACAATAGAAAAGATGTCCTTAGGCTTGTTGGCGGCGAGGAGGACCTTGGTGGTAAAATAGTCCGATTTGGCATGCAGGATAGCTTTATAGTCATGCAACAGGGAAAGATAAGATAGTCTTAAAATAGGGCAATACTTCAGCCTCCACCGTCGCTCAGCCTGTCTGAGCGCAAGTTTTTTTGTTTTGAGGTCGGTGGTGAACCATCTATTAATCATGAAGGCAGAACGTCTGAAGGCATTTGAGGGGAGCCAGCTGGTCGCAAGCTGAGGACAGCCAATCGTTGATTGCTGCGTCTTGGGAGTTGAGGGACCGATTAGTCAGGTCCGGGGGGGAGGCCGAGAGGGAAGTGCAGAGTGATGGGATGTCCACTCGTCCCCAATTACGGGCCCAGGTGATAGAGGGAAGCAGTGGTTTGTTAATTAGTCCTAGATCAAGGGAGTATGAAATAAAGAGGTGGTCCGACCAAGGACAAGGGGTAATAACTGGGGTAGGAATGTGTAAGTTGGTAGACCAAACCTGGTCCAAGATGTGTCCACGGATGTGTGTAGGAAGATGTATGTGCTGGGAGAAGTTTAGGTTGCCAAGCAGATCTGTGAATTCTTTCGAAAGGGGTTCTTCCCGGGGGTCAGAGGGCCAGAAGTTGAAATCACCCAGTACCGGGAACACAAGAATTATTGATCACCAGTGTGGCCAACAGATCTTGGACTGCCTGACAGAAAAGAGGCATGGACTGTGGGGGCCGGTAGAAAAGGGCACATGTTAGGGGGACAGAGGTAGAAGTGGCGCAGATGACTAAGTGGTCAACAGCTGGGATGGTGGAGAAAGACAGAGTCTGGAACTGAAACTTAGAATGTATAATAATAGCCACACCACCGCCGACCTTCCCCTCCAGGCGATCGGAGCGCAGTATATAGTAAGGGTCTGGAATTGCTGCTAGTATGTCTGGCATAGAGTCAGAGGAATACCAGGTTTCAGTGAGGAGCAGTATATCCGGCTTGACAGAGCCTAAAAAAGAGAAAAGCTCAACCTGATGTTTTACCGCCGATCGAGAGTTAAGGAGGTAGGCGGAGATGCTGGGGGGGTGGGCGGTGCAGAGTGGGGCTGAGAGAGTGCATCTACCGTGGAAGATGAAAGGGAGAAATTCGGCAGGCCCAGGAAAGATGAAGGGAGAGTCGCGGGGCTGCGGTGAGCAATGCCGAGGTTTTTGATTTGTGAAAGAGCAGGGTCGGAGAGGGGCCAATTGCCCCAGAGAGCAAGGAGGTCCTTGGAGGTATAGGTCAGGAGAGGGGCATAATGTATGGCCCCTGGCCCCGCCCGGCCGCGGACGGGTGCAGACGGGCTTGCCTTTGGCGCGCCGCTGGCACGCCCGCTGCACGCGTCCGCTGCGCGTGCGCATGAGCCCCAGAATAAGTAGGTCTAAGCGCCGAGTGACTAGAGCGCCGACCTGTCCCTGCCCGGAAGTGGGTGTGACTGCCCCGGAAGCCCTCCGAACAATCGGCACACAGCCGTCTCGGACCGGGGCTAGGGGCAAGGCAGGAGAGGTAACAGCAGGTAAGGGAAGAAAAAAGTACATTTTTTTTTAATGATAGCAACACAGTTAAAATACCAAGAGTCGAAGGAGCGCTACAGTGCACACGCGAAGCTAGCGACAGCCCTCTGCCACCGGGTGCCAATCGCGTCCGCTGCGCGTGCGCATGGGCCCCAGAATAAGTAGGTCTAAGCGCCGAGTGACTACAGCGCTGACCTGTCCCTGCCCGGAAGTGGGTGTGACTGCCCCGGAAGCCCTCCGAACAATCGGCACACAGCCATGTCGGACCGGGGCTAGGGGCAAGGCAGGAGAGGTAACAGCAAGTAAGGGAAGAAAAAAGTTTAAAAAAATTTAAATGAGAGCAACACAGTTAAAATACCAAGAGTCGAATGAGCGCTACAGTGCACACGCAAAGCTAGCGCAGCCCTCTGCCACCAGGTGCCAGTCACGTCCGCTGCGCGTACGCATGGGCCCCAGAATAAGTAGGTCTAAGTGCCGAGTGACTAGAGTGCCGACCTGTCCCTGCCCGGAAGTGGGTGTGACTGCCCCGGAAGCCCTCCGAACAATCGGCACACAGCCGTGTCAGACCGGGGCTAGGGGCAAGGCAGGAGAGGTAACAGCAGGTAAGGGAAGAAAAAAGTATTTTAAAATGAGAGCAACACAGTTAAAATACCAAGAGTCGAAGGAGCGCTACAGTGCACACACGAAGCTAGCGACAGCCCTCTGCCACCGGGTGCTAGTCGCATCCCATGAATAGAATACCTCTGTTCTGAATGCCTTGTGTGCCTCAATCATGAAGGTATTTATACAAAACATTACCACTTTCCAGAAATGTATGTCTGTTAATGAAACTGTCTCTGTGTATTGTTGATTTTTTGAATGTTTTTGAATATATATGTTGAGTTGTTTTGTATATTTGTGTGTAAATATGTACAGTGTTTTTCTTAGAATCGGAAAAACTGAAAATAATGGAAAAATAATTAAATAAAACAGGTATGAATAAAGTGTACCCTACAAACTTAATGGATATTGGTTTGTAGTGCTCAAACTTGAGACACAAAAGAAATGTGCAGATGGTAATGTTTTGTATAAATATTTAATAATGGTCCAACCAACTGCATGTCCCAGGACCTAACTTCCCATTTTGAGAAAGAATCAATCATGAAGGTAACATGTCCACCCATTGCTCATAGGCCATAATCAAATATTTTCATAGTGATTGCATGTCTGCAGTTTTCTAAACTGTTAAGAGCACCTTCCTGCTCATCTTCTTCCACACTAGCACCACTTGTACCAGCGTCTCAATTCTGAGACATTATAGGAGGAAGTATTAAAAAAAGAGAAGGTTTTGCACAATGTGTGGAACTATAATCCTTCAAGCTTGAACAGACCGCCTGCCGATACATACGATATACCTACTCAGCTGTGGCGGATTTTCCCTTCCCACTCCAGACGTCACTGGTTAAATGTGAGTAGGGGTCTCTTAGAAAGCACAACTGAACTACTCAGATTTTACCATTAACCACTTGGCTGCTAAGGGGTGTGCGAGGTGTTCCATTGACTTTCCATTGAAATCAATGGAAAGTCCATGACGAGCTGGGCTCGTCATGAGCGTCGAAGGGGTTAAATGAGAACCAAGCCAACATTGGGCGCCACGTTGTGCAGTTTCTACAAATACATAGGATCTGAACATTTAGACAACATAAACTAAGGGGTTGTGTCCAACCTAATTCCTGACACCCCCAAAGGATATGTCAGCCTTTAGACCAGCTAGCCCACAGTGCCACCATCAGCCCCCTAACCTTACCAAGGAGCAAATAGTTTCTGGCAACTATTGAGATGACAACCCTTGATCCTTGAGTGTACCTAGCATGTATCCCCAAGGAAAGAGCCAACACCATTACCTGATGGAAGAGAATAAAGGACCCCATCTTGTTCTCGATCTGGACACCCCCAGGGGATGTCAGACCACTACGTGTTGTAGCTTCTGCAGGCCGGTCCCTCAGCATCTAGTGTCAGCATGAAGCTTCTCCTCTACCTATCTAGTCTTGGTATGGTTCTTTAATACCATAAAGATAGCCTTGGAGTTCCTTACATAATCGATGTGTTGTGAATACGATTATGCAAATGAGCCTAGAACAATAGCTGCGATTATGCAAAGGAGTTCTTTCGTCCTAGGATGAAGATGACCATGACTTTTATGCAGAATGTGTTCATGCTGTTATGTACGTCATGTGCTGGGACTTTTCTAGGAATCCTCATGCATAATATATGAGGCTAGTTTCCAGGAAACTGATCGACATTTATTCTGCACATAACTGGGTAAAAGGTCAGAGCTAGTACGGTTATGCAGAGCAAGGTAAGACAAATGTAAGTAAAAGGTTGTGTAGCTACCTAGGCCTATATTGGGGTACATTTGGGTACATACCACAGTTGTGAGTGCAACATTTAGCACATCCACTTGGTAAAATAATTAGCTGTAAAGCTTTTAGCACATGGAATGAAGAAACAGAAGTTTCATAAGGCAACTACTAATATATGCACATGGGCGACTTGTTCAAATGGGCCACAAGAACTTTGTAAACAAATTGTGCTATATAACATATAGCACGCACAGTAAAAAAACATATGGGTCTAAGTAACACACTTATACAGGTACTATGCCAACATTTACCAGTTACTATGGCCTCTTAGGTAAAAAAAATGCACATTTGGCACATGCAAAGGGACAATGGAAGCTTGTACTACAAATTACTAATAGATGCACAGTAGCAGCTTATTATAGTGAACCACTAAAAACTCTAAAGTTGCATTGGTATTTTACTTCTGTATAGTCACCAACTTATTGCAAGAATTCACCTAACCACCCGGGTACACAGGTTCAGGGACAAGTGAGGCTTTGTCGCACACCCATAGATACACGGGCCATGCATATGTGTACATAAGTACATATGGCCACGTACAAATCCCTTTCGGATTTACACCCCGGTGAAGGCTGAGTAATAACACATGTGGGTTTTTATGCACTCAACAAAGCAACATGTTACTATTCTAGGGTAACTATGGGGATGCATCCTCAAATGGGGATGCCCACTAAAGCAACAATGTCTATATGTAGGTGTGTGTGTGTATATATATATTATATATGTGTGAATATTTATATAAAGAAAAAAAATTATATTTCCAGTTACACACAGCATTATGTCTGTTTTTAATGTAGGAGCCAATCGCTGTTTCAAAAGAGCACATAGATTGTTTCCCTATATATATATATATGCAGTCACACAAAATATAGAACACATTACCGCTCTCTCCCCCATTCACAACCCTGTTTGTACCTGGTGGTATTTCACACCTTTTCCAAGGAAAAGGGGCTTGCACATGGAAAGAACCATACACTATCTTACTACACACACCCAGTCAACTTCTACTAAGGGGATGGGTCTCATACAGGATGACTTACGAACCCCAAACAGAGGGTCATATCTTCAAAGGCAACACAGCACCTTTTCACCAAAGGAGCCTGTACTTACAACACAACAAAGTGTTTGCTACAACAACAAGGGACGAGTCAGCTTCAGTTACAAAGGACTAATCTTGACCACATAGTTGGACATGGCACCCCCAACCATTATGATTCTTCACTGGAGAAAAACAAAACAAAAAAAGAGAAAAGGAGACCGCTTCTCCGGGGAGACTGATCTCAACCATGTTATGTGGTGTGGCGACCCCAAAAAAGTGAGAGTCAGCTCCTACCATGGAAACTGATCTTGACCACATAAGGGAGCCGGCAACTCTTCAAGGGCTGTTGACCGTGACTTCCAAATCTGCCACAGAGGGCCGGCAATAGGGGTTGACTGTGACCTTTAAATTCGCCACATAAGGTGGTGGGATTACTCCCATCCACCACATAAAGCACATGCACCTACACACAGGGGACGAGCATCACCTCATTACATGCACGGGCATACTACATAGCAAGGCAAAGCTAACTGGGACCACACTATAGGGTTCCTCACAACATTTGGTCCTCCAGCCAGGGCCTCCTACTCAAAATAATGTATTCCTTACAATGCAAGGAAAACACAGCCCCTTACCAGGTTACTTTTATGTTGCAACAGCTATAAACCTACATAAAGGCAGGGTTGAAATATTACACAGTGCACCTTTCAAACCTCCCTGCTAAATTATAAGGGTGCACAAAGTCTGGACAGAACATGCTCAAGGGTTACAGTAGTTCATCCTTGTGCTTTATCACTGAGGTACTCTATACCACTAAAAGCATTCATTCACCTGCTGCAAAAGGGGGCCCTACCACAAATAGTGTGGCTAAAAGCCCACTATGCACAGTACAAATTAAGGGCCATGACCCAGATCCAAAAATCAGGTGCCTGTGGTGTCCCATGGAAACAGTAAAGCACATACATCTACCACAACCCAGGTCAATCCTCCTAGCACTAAAACACCTTCCAAACCCATGTAAGAGACAAAACAGTGGCTATCACAAAGCAGGCATAAAAGTATGTAAACATACTCACAGCACGGATACATAGCACATGTTATGTTATGTTGTGTTATATGGTGATTTATAAAGCGCACAGCTACTCAGGTAGAGTGTCCCGGCGCTAAACAGATCTATCAGGCACAGAGCAAGAGAGTACAATGTGGTTATTGTCCGAAAAGCCATGTCTTAAGTTCCTTCCTAAAAGCAAGGAGGTTGTCGCTCTTCCGCAGAGACACAGGTAATGAGTTCCAGAGCTGGAGTGCCAAGCGTTTAAAAGAGCGGCCCCCAATGCGCGCTCGCCTAATTCCCGGGACAGTGGCCAGGGCCAATGATGACGACCGTAACGACCTTGGAGGAAGATAGAGGCCCAGTCTTTTCCTGATATAGCGGGCGCCAGTCCCATGGAGGGCCTTAAATGCCGTGGTCAATGTTTTAAAGATGATACGCTTACAAATCGGCAGCCAATGCAGGGATTTAAGGAGAGCTGCAGTGTGGGATCTCCGGTTCAGACCGAAAATCGCTCGTGCTGCTGAGTTTTGCACTGTTTGAAGACGTGAAAGAAGATATTCAAGAAGACCTAAATTTAACACATTGGCGTAGTCCAGTCACGAGCCTATCAAGGCCTGGACCGTGATCTTCCTGTGTGCTAAGGATAGAAGAGGAAGAAATTTCCTCTGCATTTTTAGGAGACCGAAGCACTGACCAACTACTCCCAAGATCTGAGCTTTGAAGGAGAGACAATTATCCATCTTTACCCCGAGGTTCTTGGCCACCGAAGTGGCCGCGGAGGGAGGGGACATTGCCTCTGGCCACCAGAACTTCCATCCTGGATCCGGAGGGCAGCCGAAGAAAAGCACCTCAGATTTATCAGAGTTACACTTGAGGTGATTCTGTTGGAACCAGGTGAAAACGGCATCCAAGCAGGTCTTGATACTCTCTCCATTAAAAGCTGTGTTCTTTACCCTGAACAGATAGTGCGCACCCTAGCGCGACATTATCAGGAGATATACACCCCGGTGCGGACCGTCACGGCACAGGAGGCGACGGCGTCACTCGAACGCATTGATATCCCCGTGCTTCCGCTAGAAGCACAGCAGGAACTAGATGCTGACCTGACGGAGGATGAAATCCAGTTGGCTATACAGGCGTTGCAGTCCGGCAAGGCATTGGGGCCCAACGGGCTACCCATAGAATGGTATAAGGCAACGGCCTCTGTATTGAGTAAGCCCCTGTTGAATATGTATGCTGAAAGTGTGGAACGGGCGGAGCTCCCGCTTGACCAGCGCATGGCCACAATCGTAGCCATACCTAAACCAAATAAGCCACTGACTGCATGTACTTCGTACCGGCCCATTTCCTTGCTTAATGTTGAAGCAAAAATCCTAGCAAAGCTCCTGGCCAGTCGTTTGACTCAGCACCTACACACCTTGATACATCCCGATCAGTCGGGATTCATGCCACACAGGAGCACAGCACTAAACCTACGGAGGGTCCATGGAGTGCTGGCGCGTGCACATCTCCTTTCGGACCAAGCAGTGATTCTATCCCTGGACGCAAAAATGGCCTTTGACTTGGTGGAATGGGAGTATCTGTTTGCAGTTCTTGTTCGTATGGGCTTTGGACCGAAATATCTCGCATGGGTACGGTTACTGTACACGTCACCGGTGGCACAGGTGGTTGCAAATGGCCACATTTCACCAACGTTCCCATTGGGGCGCGGGACTAGACAAGGGTGCCCGCTGTCGCCCCTGCTCTTTGCACTGGTGATAGAGCCACTGGCCATCTTGCTCAGAGCAACGCCACTGTTCCGGGGCATCACTTGGGAGGAAGGGTGGGAGGATAAAGTCTCCCTATATGCAGATGATATGCTGATTTATATGGTTAACCCTAATGAAGGGATCCCTGCCCTGTTGAAACTTTGCGATGAGCACGAAATATCATCAGGGTACACCCTTAATTGGTCCAAATCAATTATATACGTGCTCCATGGCCCGGAACCACAGTTGCAGGATGACTGCCCCCTGACGTTGGCAACCACCTCCTTTAAATACCTGGGTATTTTCATCACCAATAATGCCGCAGACTTCTATGCCGAAAATTTGATGCCGCCTCTGGTCCGCCTACGTGCGGATGTGAAATACTGGGCGACCTTGCCGCTGACCCTCCTTGGGCGGGCGGCATTGTATAAAATGATGGCTCTCCCCAGATTTCTCTATGTACTGGAAAATACCCCTTATATGGTGGCACCGCGTTACTTCAAACAAGTCGCTGCACTAGTCTCCAACTTACTGTGGAGCAACGGCCCAGCTCGTATAGCGCATGACAAATTAGTGAAAAGCTGGTATGAGGGGGGGATCGCGCTACCCAATCTTCAATTGTACTATTGGGCATCCCAACTTAAGATAATAAATCACTGGATCCACATCTCACGGCGAGACCCCGCATACAAGGCGGACTGGTCGCAGCTTGGGACGGACGGTATGCTCTCCGTGTTGTATAATTTGTCACAAGTCAAACACCTGCTCGGTCCGACACATCATACGGCGGCCTTGTGGCATGCAGCACAATCTCGACTGGGTTGGAAGGGGAAAATTACCAGGATGACGCCATTGTGGGACACCAAATCACTGGGAAACTTACGGACGTGTAAGGGGTTCGCACAATGGGACCACATAGGACTTTCCACGGTGGGGGACCTTTGGGACAAAGGCACGGTAATTGCTTTTCCGCAGCTCCAGCAACAATATGATCTGGGCCCCACTGAACCATTTAGATATGTGCAGATACGGCACGCACTGCTACAGGCAATCCCGCTTGACACCACACTCCCAGAGTCATCGCCATTAGAGGATAGACTACTGACGGATTTTATGGAACAGAGGGCAACTTCTCTCACATATAAAAAGCTGGTTAACAACCTGACAGATCCCACACGGAAACTCAGAGAGCAGTGGGTAGGGGAAATAGGAGACGTAGACGAGTCAGAGTGGAACGAGGCGCTTGCATCACCAAGGGAAGTAGGCATTTCGGCTAGGTTCCGGTTAGTGCAACTACATCGCACTTACTACACCAGAACGCTACTTCACAGAATACAGAGGGTGCCACACCCCTTCTGCCTCAGAGGTTGCGGGGAGGATGGAACTCTGTTTCACACACTATGGGAGTGTCCACAGGTCCAAGAATTTTGGAAGCAAATTATGCGCACAGTGTCCCAGGCCATCAAACTCTCAATCCTGCCTGAACCCCGTAAGTGCCTCTTGAACATTTGGGACCCTAATGACCTGGACAGATATGATCTGCTGTGGGTCACGTTGGCCGTGACAGTGGCCAAGCGAGATATTGCACAAAAATGGGGTGCCCCAGAATTGCCTACGGCGGCTGGTTGGATCAGAAATATGGACCTACTGATGGTAAAGGAGAGGGCGGTCTATGTACTACGGGCCTGCCCCCGTAAATGGAATAAGGTCTGGACACCCTGGAACAAACACAGGGGGGAACCATGTGAACCTTTACCGGAAGACGACGAATTGGACTCGGAGGAGGAGGAGGATTAGAGTGGGCGGGCATGAGTGGTGAGCTATTGTTCCTGCTGGGGTGGCGCATGAGTGTAATAATACCTTTGCAACTGTTCTGGTCATGTGATGTGGATAATGACTAGGTTTGTGCAGGTACTATCTACTGTTAAGTGATGACACTAGTTGGGTTTTATTGTTTTTTAGTCACCTTATGCTAGGAACAGATAACTGTGTTGAAGGGAGTTAGAACACAGAATGACCAGATGGGTTTGTTATAATGTGTGTTACAATCTATATGACACGGTCACTGACATCGCCCAGCCGTATCCTTGTTCAGACATCAATTACCCCGCGTCAAAATGTGATTTGTATTATCCGTTTCATTTTAAAGTGACCGAAGGAAATGTGATAGCGACCTAGGAATGTGATATTGTGCATATATCTTCTGCCTTCATGTTAATAAAGATTTAAAAAAAAAAAAAAGCTGTGTTCTTTTCACACGTGAAAAGAAGCTGAGTGTCATCGGCGTACGATACAATCTGGGCGCCATAGGTCTCCGCCAGTGCCGCCAAAGGGGCCATATAGATATTAAAGAGCGTGGGGCTCAGGATAGACCCCTGAGGAACACCCACATCCAATGGCGGCACTATAGCAGAGTGCGGGGGGGCCCAGATTGTTTGTTGGCGGTCAGATAGAAATGACTCAAACCAACTGAAAGCCGTCCCCCTCAAACCAATCTCATAGAGTCTAGAAAGAAGACGGCTGTGGGGGACAGTATAAAAAGCCGCTGAGAGGTCTAACATCACCAGCATCGCCTTTCCTCCAGCATCCAGAACCTCCTTTATGGCCTTCGACACTTCCAACAATGCTGTTTCCGTGCTCATATTGGCACGGAATCCCGATTGAGTGGGATGTAGGATGTCATGCGTCTCTAAGAAATTAGAGAGGGAGGAATGGACATGCTTTTCTACGACCTTAGCAAATGCTGGAAGAATGCCTATAGATGTGCATGTTAACATCTTGGGTATACAAATTGGATTGAATACATTCAGTAGGGGAATATATACAGAGTGCCATGGCTTTTGTAAAACAGATTAACGTGAATGATTTGCATCTTGAGTTCACAGATCAGTAATCAGTCTATCGAATTCTTGGATGTACAATTGTATATATATATGGACAGAGTAGAATTTAAACTGCGTAGAAAAATAACTGCTGGAAACTTGATCCTCCATGCTAAAAGTTCACATCCTAGGCATTTAATCCAGAGTATACAGTATCCGGTATGCGGAATATCTATGAATATGGAGGCTATTTAGTTCGGAGACTGATCTAAAGAATGCCAAAAAGAAGCTACGGATAGATTCATAGTACGGGGTTACAACATTACAAGTTTGAACATAGCCAGGCTTAAAGCCAATGCCCAACCAAGAGATGACATACTATTTAATGTTCATAAGGATTTTGGATTAGCTGATTCACTTACCCCAGACAAATTGAAAAACCACAAGAGGTTACACTATTTACAACTTTCAGCAAACAAGAGAGGCAAATAAGAAAGATCATCAACACACAATGGCCCATTGTATTGACGAACGTCTGATTAAGTCAAATCCTCCCTCATAAACCCTCCCTGACATTTAGACATGCACCATCAATGAGGGATTCATTGGTAAGCAGCAGCCCTGAAGAAGGTAGTTCTAGTCAGAGTTGGTTGTCCCCTAGAAATGGGTTTTTCAGATGCAGTTCATGCAGAGCCTGCACATTTGGTGTCAGCATGCAAAGCTATATGACTACATTTTGTGATAAACAAGTTAACATCAAAGGGCACTATACATGTAGGACAGAATTTGCTGTATATGTACTTGAATGTCCCTGCGGACTAAAATATGTGGGAAGTACTAAACTGCAAGTGCACAACAAAATTCTGCAACACATCAGGGCTATTGTTAACTCCTATCCCATGTACGCGGTAGTGAGACATTTTACAATTCTCCCTCAGAACAACTTAAAGGATCATAAATATTTCTTTATTGGGGCAATACCTGTACTGAGAAGAGGAGGGAACAGGGAGAGAATATTGTGGCAGATGGAATCTAAATTCATAATTGAGTTTGACACAAAAATGCAGAACGGGTTGAATATGAGTGAAGATCTCTATAATTTCTTAGGATTTTAATTAGATGTGTCTAGTCTGAAAATGATCTCTAGTTTGTAGAGTCATAAGGTGCATACAATGTAGCCCCATTATTGCAACATTTGACAAATCCAAGTAAATATGACGTTCTGTAAAACAAAACATAATAATGTTGAAAATGCAATAACAAGAAACCTTTGGATACGTCAAGCACAGGTCACTTTAACAATAGGGATGTTATTTCTGTTAATTCTACTTTAGCACTTTAATAATCCATCAATTGATGGGTGTACATTAGACTTTGTATTCAAGTTGATGTATTTGAACATTGGAATAACAATTGATCCATTGCTAATTGATCTATGTTATCCAATACATTTTGTTAACATAACATTCTGCTGATGGGAGGCTTCAGTAAATGCATAAAAAGTAGAATCAATTGCACTTTAATATGCAGTGAACACTTTATTATCACCATGCACTTTAGTAGGGGTTGTGTAATAAGGACACTAAGCACTTTAACTGTTTGAGTTGGCAAATATGGACTGACTATTAGAGAAACAAGCAAATTGGCAACTAAGAGACAAATAGATGTGATTGGATTCTAAAGCAATGGCATAAAATTAACTTCCGACATAATTCATGTGACCGAGTAATAAGCATCTACAGACACCTGTGTAAATCGTAACTTATATAAGCACAAGCTTCTAATTCAAAGTAAATATTTGTATCCATTGTGCTATGAGTCAGGATCCGATGGAATAGGGTGTTTGATATTTATCTGTGGTTTTAACAAGGTAATGCCAGTTTTTATGGATAAAAGATTAGTATCCATTAAATGAATTCAATGATGATTAATAATGTACTGCAATGCTATGTTTACATGATCCATATTAATAATGAGTAACGCTGTGTGAAGAAGTAGTCTTTTTTGCATGGTTGTTAAGTGACGTTCTCACGGGGGTGGTGTGGGATTGTTTAAAATGAAATAATGTTACGCAGTGCAGTCATGTGATCTGTTTTCTGTCCATCAACTGTTGTTTTTGCATTTGTCACCCCGAGTGGGACGGGTAAGCCCAGACGTGGGTCCCGTGCTATCCATGCCACTGGAATCAAGCTATCCTGGCTGAAGAGGGATGAAACCCCGAAACCGGTCCTAGGATGCTTGTTTCCAGTCCAGGGAGGACCTGGCTTGGCAGTTCGGGCTGGACTGTTCCCATTAGGCATAGGCTCAAGACTGATTTGCATATGGCTGGGTCCAAACTGGAATGCCATGGCGAGCAAAAAAAGGATGGATTTAGGCCCAGATCTCTGTACCTGGATGAATGTATCAATACAAAGGTATAAACCCAGGCCGAAAATTATAAAAGCAACCAAAGGCTATTTAACAGACAAGGTATATATAAGACAACACACAAATTAAAAGACTGAATGTATGACATTGTTCTGCATTCTGTCCCTCAACTGTTGTTTTACCATTTGTCACCCCGAGTGGGACGGGTATGCTCAGACGTGGGTCCCGTGCTCTCCATGCCACTGGAATCAAACTATCCTGGCTGAAGAGGGGTGAAACCCTATAACCGGTCCTAGGATGCTTGTTTCCAGTCCAGGGAGGACCTGGCTTGGCTGTTTGGGCTGGACTGTTCCCATGAGGCACAGGGTCAAGACTGATTTGTATATGGCTGGGTCCAAACTGGAATGGCATGGCAAGCAAAAAAACGATGGATTCAGGCCCAGATCTCGGTACTGGGGTGAATGTATGACATTGTTCTGCATTCTGTCCATCAACTTTTGTTTTTGCATTCTCTACCAAAAGCAGGCATCAAACAAGGGATAAGTACATACATAAAACAACCAAGCACCCAAAAACCCTTAAGCCATATCTACACAAAGCATAAAAGCTTGGCTTATTGCATCACGAAAAATATAAACAGTTTCCGGTTATCTAAAAGAAGAGGTTGGTAAAGAGCATATTAAAATGACCAGTGCTTTAAATGGGCCGATGCTCGCCGGTACTGAGTACCGGCACTTCCGAATTTTTTGGCCATCAGTACCGGCACTTCTCTGGAGCCAGGAAGAGTACCGGTACCGTGATCGACAGTACTGCAGGGTCAGGTTAGTTTTCTCTTCCAGCAGGGCGGAGCCCGCTCTGCTTCCGAGGAGCTAGTAATTAACTTGCTAAAGCAGCCTTTTGCAGATTTGCTGGTGAAGATTCCAGCAGCGCCCATTTGAATAGGCCAAACTGCAGGGGGTTGAGAGGGCTTGTGTCACTCGGTGATTAATAGGACAGGGTCTCTAGACAGACCCTGCACTGTGAATCGGGTGCGAGCGACCATTCCGGTGAAAGTGCCATCATGACTTTTATCTTGTGTAAGGAGTTAATCTGTGTAGGAGAGTAGGGTCTGCAATCCTATGATCACCCAGATTTTTGCTTTTTGCTTCACTGGTTTACGACTTTCCCTGGCTGTGGGCCTGCTAATCAGACCCACAGCCTAGCTGTTCTCTCTACTCCAAATTGTACCCAGGTACTGAATTGGCACTGGGCCCTCTCTTGTGCCCCTGTAACCAGGGCAGAGGTGTACCCAGAAGTCTCCCAGGGGCTGCAGCATGTATTATGCCACCCCTGAGTTGACTAACTAAACCAGACACAACTGGCTGCTTGACAGCTGGGGCAAGGTGGTGTAATCACCCTTTGCTTCAGATATAGTATTCCTATATCTAAACCTAAAATGGACACATATATTCCTATCAGTCACTCCTATGGCAGGCCTTAACAATCCTGAAGGCAGAGTGCGTGGAATAATGTGAAATGGTGCTCTGGCATGAGCTGAGCCCGTTTGCAGCTTGCGGAACCAAGTCCTAATAGCTGTTCCATGATAACGCTATACCATATACTCTTAAGTGCATTATGTACCTTGCGGTCATATGCTAACTTTGGTATAACATTATCAAAACATGTCGAGTAAGGTGTCATACGAATTGGAATACTAACCCCTCGCCAATTCTGGCGACGGGGTTAGCATTCCACCCTTCTAGAGGGACACGACATGTTGGTAACCTGTAACCCCGGTTAAAGTCAGACATAGCCTCAGCTCCACAAGATGGATGCTGCAACCGAGACACAAGTCTGCCCTCCTGCTGCTGGGAGTCCTCCCAGCGCGGGAGGCAAGGACAAAGGGTTTCCTGCCAGGGGCGGTGCCAGCACCGTCCCAGACAGGATTTTGTGTATTCTAGGTAGGCAGGGCTTTAGAGGAAGGTGACTGCAAGTGGCACCCCGGTGCTCACTGTGCATATGCCGGCTTGAACCAGTTCCAGGGGCACACCAGCCCCTGAGCTGGGGAAAGCCCGGCATGGGAGAGGGGTGTAACAACCCCCCTTCCTAGTCCTACCCATAGGGCAGGACTTAGTCGCGTGCCAGCCCCCTTTTGCAGGATAAAGGTAGGAGCAGGCCCCCTTCCAAATTAGATCATCTTTGAATCCTGAACCAACTTTCCACGAAAGGAACTCAAGACTCTTCTCAAGATTTCTCCCTTGTGACTAAGGAGTAGTCACCCTGCAGCAGCAGGCACCATCCAAGCATCGCGGTCTGCTGTAAGTCTCTCCTCCGGATCAAGACTGCCCAGCTCGACGAGAACCGGCTTCCCTGGCACCTCTGACCTCTACCTGCATCTTCAGCCCAGCTGAGACCCGTGGGTGTGACGAGACCTCGAGGGACCGGCCACCTTCAAGACTGCAAGACGCTTGCCCAGCACGACTCCCGAGTGACCCTCGACCGAGTGCTTTGGGGTAAGAGAAGCCCCAACCCTGAGCAGCTCCAGCACCGAAGTTCAGCCCCCTTGCATCCACGAGATCTGCGTGGGGCCCTTCTGCTCTTTGCTGCTCACCGCGTTGTCCAGGTCACTTGCCCGTTGGCTAGTGGCCCCCTGACGACGAACTCCAACGACAAACACCGCTGGTCTGGTTGCTCCAGACTGGCCCTTGCTCCCCTCCAACAGAGGAGCACCCTGGACCCTCCTGGTCCACTCCAGACGGCATTTTAAGTCCACCACGTGGGCTTGCTTTTGCCAAGACTTGTTGCCCCAATCCTGGGTCCAGCGACGTCGACAGCAGATATCTTCGTGGGACAGCTCGCACCTCCATCCTGGTCGCCGACAACGCCTCCTGGTCTGAGAGACTGCAGAGCCCAGCAGCGCCCACTCACCTGGTTGAGGTGACTTCGCCCGGTGCCACTCTGGTGCCCACTTAATCACTGGCTAGTGATTCAGAACTTGGTCCCCTCTGCTTACAGGTCTTCCTCTTCCTCGATCCAGGCTTGGATCCCCAAGAACTTCTTCACTGGTCGCCTGCCAGCAACTTCTTCCTTCAGGCTCCTGGTTCATCAACGAAGAAACCCGACGACATTTGAACCCTATGCAGCCGCAGCCCCTGGGCTAGGTAAACCGAGTACTCCGGTGCTCCAGCGTAGTCCAACTCTCTAAGGGCCCAATGTAGGTAAAACGCATTTACCGATTTTAAAATACCGATCCGTACCGAATCGGTATTTCAAAATCGGAAAATGATATGTAGGAAATAATCATCGGAAAAATACCGAATCGGTAGCATTCGGTATCGAGAGTCGATACGTACCGAATCGCCAACTACCGATTCGGTATAGGCCGGGTCGGACAAGTCCGAATCGGAAAAAAAAAAATGCGGAACCAACCGAATCGGTAAACGCCGAATCGGAATAATAAATACGCCCCATGGGCCGAAAGGCCAATAGGAAGACATTATACATTCCGAATCGGTATTTACCGAACACATTCGGAAAATACCGAATCGGAAAATACCGATTCGGAGAATGCCGTTTTGCCGAGCTGGTTGAGTGACACTGAAGACATCAGCCAATGAGCTGTAAGCACCCTCCCCCACAGGGTGTGGCAACCCAGGCAGGTGCAACTCATCAGAACTTTCTGGAAAGCTGCCTGAGCTGAGCAAACACAGAGAGAGCAGCATTGTGAGCAGGATCCCTGAGAGACATGGACACCAGCACAGAGAGCCAGAAGGCAGGGCGTAAGCGCAATCCTAAATTCAGCACCATGGAGCTACAAACTTTGGTGGAGGAGGTGGTGAGGGTGCACACCCAGCTATATGGCAGGCAGTCCCTGACTGTCCCGGAGAGCACCAAGAGGAGGCTGTGGATCGACATCGGGGAGAAAGTGAATGCAGTCGGTGTCACCCACAGGAGCCTAGACGACCTCAAGAAGAGGTTTTATGACATCCGTGGCGTGACCAAGCGCAAACTGGCCGACCTGCACAAGCAGGCTGGACTCACTGGAGGAGGAACAAACCGTGCGCCACCCCTCACTCAGCTAGAGGAACTAGTGGCGACCACCATCGAGAGGGCCAGTGTCGTGGGAATTGGGGACCTGGATAGCTCATCCCGAGCTACAGCTACAGGTAAGAAGCATGCGCAACTTGACACACCATACCAGACACCTCCCCTACAGACCCAATGCACAACCAAACCCCAGGCCAGTACTGCTAGCAACAGACATGAGCAATGCATCTAGCTAAATGTACTCAGCAAAAGTTACCAAAAATGCCACAGCAGGAGCATGAGATAAATAACTGTAATACAGCATCAACGTGTTTGTAATGAGACGTGCAATGCTTTAATAGTTGTGACTGGAACACATTAGCACCCACTTGACAAATGCTTCTTTGTACCTAGGGGCACCATCAGGCGGGGGAGCAGCATCAGCTCCAGCACCAGCTCCAGCACCAACAGCCAGTGCGGCGGTG
The DNA here is from genome assembly GCF_964261635.1 of Lissotriton helveticus. NCBI lineage: Eukaryota > Metazoa > Chordata > Amphibia > Caudata > Salamandridae > Lissotriton > Lissotriton helveticus. The sequence goes on from NC_136061.1 coordinate 653,723,150, forward strand.
GCAAGCACCAGTGCAGCAGCACAGGAGGAGGAGGACAACAGCTGTGCCCTGGCAAATGAGGAGGACACAGGACATTCCCTCACAACTCCACACTCCCCCCGACTGTCTCAGTCTCAGTCGCCCTCATTGGTATTCTCCCCGGACAACACACCACCACAGAGCCACCCTGCACCTGCCACTTCCCCGGCCCGGAGGAGAATAGTGGCTCCATTAGTCATCATGGAGGGGGCAGCGGGTCAGGCTCCTGCACAAGACCCCGTGACACCAGCGACACCAGAGCACACACAGCAGGGCAGCAGAATTCCACGTAGGCCACGTGCTACCAGCAGCCCAATACCAGCACCGGGAGGCAGCGTCTTCGCAGGGCTGGAGACCAGCATGGTCACAATACAGAGGATGCAGGCGAAATCCATCCTGGCCTGCCATCGCCAGTTGCGCCTGCACAACCTGCAGATGGGTGAGATGACACAGGGCTTCAAGACCTTCGTTGACAGCAACAAGGACATAGCAACATCAATTGGCCGAATGACCACTGCCACCACCCAGCTCTGCACCAGGTTGGATGACCATGAGCTGAGTCGTCGCAGGGATGCAAGAGTCACGAACAGGTCACTCAACCGCCTTGCGGCTGCGACTGCCCAGCTATGCCAACGTGGGGCAAACATGGAGGCCAGCCTCACACAGAACATGTCCGAGGTCACTAGGGGCATGGGCCGTATAACAACAGCCATGGAGACACTACTCATCTCCAACACCGCAGTGAATCCCGTCCTGGGCGAGGCTGGGGACAGCAGCAGCCGCAGCAGCCCGGCCAGCGCTGCGTCAGAGCCGCGCCGGAGCACCAGGCGCTCAGCTGAGGCTGCAGGGCATTCTGAAGGGGGTGAGGTTCATCCCAGTGGGCCTGCTAAGCGCAGCAAAAAATAGGACTGCCACTGCGGGTGAGGCAACCCGGACATTGGACATTCCTACCCCTTGTTGTTTAACTTTTCTTTTGTTGCACATCAGTGCAGTAACGTTGATGCAACATTATTAAATTTAATTTCTGAACACATACATTGACCTGTTTGTGCATCTGTACTCACTCAGAAATAGTTGTCTGTGATCTCCTGACGCCTGTATCTGCCGTCAGATGGTGCAGAGACTCCAGCAGGTAGTGGTAGTGGGACAGCATTGTCATCGTCAGGGTCCTCGTAGTCGGATAACTCTACCTCAGTGCCTTTCCTGACTGCAAGGTTGTGCAACATTGCACAGACAGCAATAATCTTGCAGCAGGTGATGGGGGTATATTGCCTTGCACCTCCGCTCTTGTGCAGACATCTGAACCTGCTCTTCCAGATGCCAAAGGTCCTTTCCACTACGTTCCTCGTGCTTTTGTGTGCACGGTTGTACCTCCTTTGGCTGGGTGTTGAGGGGTTGAGGTAAGGTGTGAGAATGAACGAGCGTAGGGCATATGCACTGTCGCCTGGAAGGAGAAGGGGTAACATTACTCACATGCATACATGTATTTCACACTGCAATTTTGGTAATGGGGGTCTGACACTGTGTCTTACCTAGGAGGTATCCTTCGCCAAATTCCCCTGCCATCAGCCGTGCATAAATCCCGCTACTCTGGAAGATATAGGAGTCATGGGTACTCCCCGGAAACTTTGCAACCAGGTCAGTGATCACACACTTGGCATTGCATATCACTTGCACATTTATGGTGTGCCGTGACTTCCGATTGCGGTATACGTATTCGGTGTCAGCAGGGGGGCAAATCGGTATGTGTGTGCCATCTATGCAGCCAATGATGTGGGGGAATCTTGCCATCTGATAGAATTCAGCTTTTGTCTGTGCCAGTTCTGCATGGGTGGAAGGGAAGGAAATGTAGTGGGCCACCCTCTGGATCATGGCATCAAGGAACTTGTGGAAGAACCTTGACAGGCTGCTCTGGGTCACCCCTCCTGCCACAGCAACTACACTTTGATAGCTGCCAGACGCCAGCAGGTGTAGGCAGCATAGCACCTGCACCTGCACAGGGATTGCATGTGCCCTTGGGGTGGGGTGCTGCAACAGGGGTTGGAGGTCCCTGATGAGGTCTCTGATGGTGTCTGCCTCCAGCCTGTACCTCTGTAGGATCTCTGGATCTGTCAGCATGCACAGGGTCACCCTCTGCCTGTACACCTGCTCCTCTCTCTGCCATTCCCTCTCTCCTTCCTGCTGTAGCCGTAGCCGTCTAGCTATGACATAGAAAGCTGCCATGTTGCAAGTAGAACTGCATTTTGGGTCCTTTTTTATAGGTTGCACCTGGTTACCACCTGATTCCAATCCATGGTAATTTCCGACTCAGAAATACCGATTTTTGAGCAAAATCGGTATTTCTGTGCTTACCTACATCTCAATCTTAGGGTTTTCGCATGGAATCGGATTTTCACCGTATCGGAATATATACCAATTCGGCGATTTTACCGAATCGGAAAGTCACCGAGTCGGTCGGATTCCGAATCGGAAAAATGTAGGAATCGGAAAAATCTCCGAATAGGTAATCTACCGATTCGGAGATTTTTTCCGATTACTACTTTTTTCCGATTCGGAATCCGACCGACTCGGTGACTTTCCGATTCGGTAAAATCGCCGATTTCGCTGGATTTCGGCCTCCTACATCCCGTTGTCTGTATTCCGATCGGTAACGGCCGAAAATACCGATTTTCGGCCGTTACCGACCGACCTACATCGGGCCCTAAGTGTCTAGATCCACTTTCGTTTTTGACCTACCTAGTCGGGTTCGCCCGAAAACACTAACTTTGCTTTTACTAGCCTCCATAGACTTTTTCCCGCCTTACGCGTGAGAGTTCCCACTCTGCACACGACGTCCCTAGGCCTCCTGCTTGTAATCTAAAGGTTCAGTAGTCCAGTCCTAGCGATCCTAAAACCAATGAGAATAGTTACTTCTGTAGTAGGGGATCTCTGTGTATAGTCATAATCTAGTGAATAGTCCCGCCCATGTGCGTGGACCCCGGAGCAATCAAAAATAATCTCTTACAGTGTCAAAAAATGCAGAAATGCATAGACACTTAAGAGAGAATTTAAAGACAGATAATGCAGCCAAAAAAGGCTACACTGTCCAGTACTTCAACTAGAAATTCCACCATAAAATCCACAAAACAGCAAAAGCCTGTACAGATTTCCATTGCTTTAACAGCAAACTCCCTCAGGAATGATAGAGAGAAGAACCTGGACAGACAAGCCCCATAGGCTGCCATTATGTGGCTTAAATAGGATACTGTGCCTTTAAGGAACCTTCCAGAACCTTCTCCCAGTATCCCAGAATGCATAGCAGGTCCAACTTAGCCTCAGTTCTTTTTTCCGGCTCCTGCAAGCAGGACCCTGGAGCATTGAGCTCTCCCTTTTCAAGGGTTTTGTTGGTGTTTTTACACTAAATTCGATTTTTGGTGCTTTTAAAGTACTTTAGTGACTTTCTTCTTGGGTTCCTGCACTCTTTGATTGTCCATAATGCCAGCATTATTTGACAAATGCCCAGAGTGCTCCAGGAAGAAGGCCAAGTCAGACCCCCATGAGGTCTGTATCCTCTGCCTTCCCTCTTCCCACATCCCTGAGGACTGTGTGATCTGTAGAGGCTTCTCTGGAAGGACCCTGAAGGACAGGAGAAAAATCAGACTTCAGGGACTTGAAGAAAGAAGATTGAAGGCACGAGGTGGGTCAGGAGGGGCTCCTTCTGCCCATGCTGAGGCCTCTGGGGGGCTCCCCAGGGGCAGGAAGTCCAGCCCGCGCCCAAGATCTCCGTCTGGGTCAGTTGCGATGACCACGACGTCGAGAGGGAGGTCCACGGCCAGTTCCCGGTCTCCCCAGGGCTCTGGGTTGAGAAAACGTCGCCCGTCGACGTCGAGGGACGTGTTCCGACCGCCGTCGAAGCCGGTGTCGATCTCCTCGTCGTCGCCGTCGGCGTCGAGAGGTCGACATCGGAGGGCCCGGCGTCGGCTCTCGCCGTCGAGGCGACACCGCCGTTCGCCGTCAAGGACATCGTCGTCGAGGGGATCCTCGTCGTCGAGACCGCCGTCGAGACGGGAGAAGTCTCCGGCGCCGAAGACGTCGACGTCGAGACATTCAAAGGGATCGACGTCGAGACGTTCAAAGAGATCGACGTCGAGGCATTCCAAGAGGTCGACGTCGAGACGTACGAAGAGGTCGAGGTCGCCGTCGAGGCACCATCGCTCGTCGTCGTGGTTTCGTGGTTCGTCCATCTGGTCGGGGTCGACGTCGAGACGTGGACACCGGTCGACGTCGAAGAGTGAGAAACGGTCGACGCCGAAGGGCCGCTCGACGTCTAAGGATCCACGGTCGTCATCTGGGCACCGATCTTTGGCGTCTGGAGGCCGTAAGGACAGGCCTAGGACTGTGGGGGGCTCCCCACGGTCCGAACAGGATGATGGCTCGCCGGGAACGGCGTATTCCGAGGTTTATACCCCGAAGAAGCCTTCTGCCCCTCCTTCGCTGCCTCCTTTACCGAAGGGTCCGCCTCCGAAGGCTCCGACCCCTCCGCCAGTGCCTCCTCTGCCGGCTCCGTAGGCCCCGCGTCCGGTCACTCCCCCACCCCCGGTTCCGCCGAGGGCGGTGTCGATGCCCAAGTTTCCGACGCCACCGAAGAAGACTCCTAGGAAGCCTAGGGCTTCTGAAACAGGGAGGCCAACGGAACGTCCGAGACCCAAGAGATCGAGGTCTCGCTCGGGAAGAAGGGACAGATCTAGGAGTGGACGTGGTTCTTCATCGAGATCCAGGCATCGCCATAGGAGGCGTAGGTCCAGGTCACGTTCTGCATCTGGGACCCGTTCTTACTCTCCCACACTGTCTGATTCGCCGGAGACTAGAGTGTCCCCGATAGACGATATTGGCACATTCCAGGAGGTTCTCCTGCGTGGAACGGCGAAGTTGGGGATCAAGGTTGAAGCGCCTACACCTTCGACTTCGGTGATCTTTGAGACATTACATAAAAGACACATGTCTCGCCCCCTGCTGCCTCTGGTGCCGGGGCTCCTCGAGCCGGCTGAACAGCTCTTCCTGACACCGGCGGTGGTGAAGTCTGCGCCTTCCAGGCTCCTCAAAAAGTACAGAGCTCTGGACTCGGACCCAGCCTTCTTGAGAAAGGACCCGGTGCCGGATTCGGTAATTGTGATGGCGGCCCGGAAGCTTCATGCCACCTCCCCTGCATCCACGGTGCCTCCAGACAAGGAGAGCCGCTGGATCGACTCTGCTGGTCGGAAGGCGTGTGGTACGTCCTCCTCTTCGATGAAAGCTGCCAGTGACTCGGCGTTGTTGGGACGTTACGACCGTGCACTGTGGGACTCAATGGAGCAGTTTGCAGACCTCGTTCCTCGAGACCGCAAAGAGGACTTCATGGAGATCATCCAGGAGGGGATGCTGGTCTCTAACCAGGCCATCAGCGCCGCGGCGGATATCTCCTTGCTGTCTGCGCACGGATACTGCCACGGGATTAACCAGAGACGCCATGCTTGGCTCAGGTTGACGTCGCTTAAACCGGAAGCACAACAACGTGTGGCGAATCTCCCGTTTTCCGGAGATACCCTCTTCGGAAAACACGCGGATGACGAGATGGCCAGGATGAAGGCCGAGGCGGAGACCCGTACGGCGGTGGGCTTGGAGAAGCCCGAGGAGAAGAAACCCTACCGCCAGTTCCAACGGCGGTTCGGATCGCAGGGTCGTGGAAGGGGGCAGTCTGCCGGACAACATCAGCAGCAGCAACAGCAGCAGCAATACAGACGACCCTTCCAGAAGCGTCAGAGGGGTAGAGGGGGACAACAGTCCTCTACCGCTTCCAAGGGCCCGGCCGGGTCTCGACCCTGAGCAGTTACTTCCCCCTCGTCCGTTACCCGCTCCGGTGGGGGGAAGCGTTCAATCTTTTCTGGCAGAGTGGAGAAAAATTACTCAGGACAAGTGGGTGCTGAATATTGTTTGCAATGGATACAGTCTGCGTTTCACCAGCCCTCCTCCATCGATTCCTCCCGTCAGCTCGCAGTATCAACTGCGCGAGCTTCAGGCGGAGGCAGACATTCTGCTAAGGAAAAGGGCGATAGAAGACGTACCTCTGTCTCAAAGAGGAAGAGGTCTTTACTCTCGGTTCTTTCTTGTCCGCAAGAAGGACAAAAACGAGTTCAGGCCCATTCTGGATTTGCGACAGGCAAACAAGTGGATTTGCAGAGAAAAGTTTCGCATGCTGTCGTTGCATCAAATCTACCCTCAGCTGCAACGAGGAGATTGGATGTGTGCCATAGATCTACAGGACGCATACTTCCACGTGCCCATTGCATGCAAACACAGGAAGTTTCTGCGCTTTCAAGTCGGCACCAATCACTATCAGTACACGGTGCTGCCCTTCGGACTGAAGTCTGCACCCAGGACATTCTCGAAATGCATGGCAGTGGTAGCGGCACACCTGCGGAAGAACAAGGTGTTTGTCTACCTGGACGATTGATTGATCAAGGCCTCCTCCTTCTCGGAAGCTCAAGCACACTTCCAGACGACGTGCGTTCTCTTGAACAAGCTGGGGTTGCACATCAACATGTCCAAGTCGGTCCCGATTCCGGTCCAGCGCATCCAGTACTTGGGAGCCTCCATCAATACGCTGTCAGCAAGCGTGTCTCCTTCGGAAGAGCGACGTTTATCACTCCTTCGGAAGGCTCAGGCTCTCATGTCTACTCCATCCACGACAGTGAGGACGGTGTCTTCTCTGCTGGGATCTATGGCCTCGTGTATCTTCCTGACGCCACATGCGCGGCTACACATGAGACCGCTGCAGGAGTGCTTGGAGGATCAATGGGACCAGAGGAGAGGATCCTGGGACGACAAGATACGACTGTCCCTGCATGCTCTTCAGTCTCTGAAGTGGTGGTGCTCGAAGGAGAATCTCCTCAGAGGGGTTCCCTTCCACAAGGACATTCCCACACAGACTATCGTGACGGATGCTTCTCTCCAGGGCTGGGGAGCGCACTCCGGAGACCTACAAATTCAAGGGACGTGGTCCCCGACGGAGTCCACGTACCATATCAATTTCCTGGAACTCAGGGCTGTGCACTTGGCACTGACGGCTTTTCACCCGTCCTTTCAGACCAACTCTCTGCTTGTTCAGACAGACAACACGACAACTATGTATTACCTCAACAAGCAGGGGGGCTCGAGATCGCGCACTCTGTCGCAGGAGGCGCAGGCGATCTGGCACTGGCTTCTGGCTCGAGGACTGTCGATAACGGCCACCCATCTGCCAGGTGTGCAGAATGTTCAGGCAGACGAACTGAGCAGACTCATTCAGGAAAACCACGAATGGGTCATAAACGACGAAGTACTAGGAGAAGTCTTCGCAAGGTGGGGAACTCCAGACGTGGATCTGTTCGCCACCGCCGAAAACAGCAAATGCCGAGGCTTCGCCTCCAGGTACTACCAGCCGGGGACGCTGGGGAACGCGTTATGGATCAACTGGTCGAACAGCTTTCTGTACGCTTTTCCACCAATTCCCCTGATTCCGGCGGTTCTCATCAAGCTGTCCCAATCCAGGGCGAGAATGATTCTGATTGCCCCGGAATGGTCCAGACAGTGGTGGTTCACGGACCTGCTTCACTGCTCTCTCCTTCCTCACATGAAGCTGCCGTGCAGGCCGGACCTTCTCACGAAGTTCGGGGGGCGGATGGTTCACCCCAACCTCTCGTCTTTGAGTTTGGCGGCATGGCTCCTGAAATAGTGCAATATGGCCATCTGAATCTCCCAGAGGATTGTATGGACATACTGAAGGAGGCTAAGCGACCTTCCACTAGGACTTCTTATGCTTACAAGTGGAAGAGGTTTTGCATCTGGTGCAAGTCTAAGAACTATGACCCTACGACATGCAAGGAAGATGTCATCCTTCCATATCTACTACATCTGGCGCAGTCGGGCCTTAATGTCCATTCCATTAAGGTTCATCTGGCTGCTTTGACTGCCTACAGGAAAGGCCCTTCACAGACTTCCTTCTTCCAGATCCCTGTGATCAAAGATTTTTTGGAAGGCTTGAAGAAAGTGTTCCCTCCTGTCAGGCTTCCTTCGCCTTCGTGGGACTTGAATGTGGTGCTGTCCAGATTGATGAAGGAGCCTTTTGAACCCATTCATAAGGCTTCGTTGCAGCACCTGTCCTGGAAGGCGGCGTTCCTCGTGGCCATTACATCGGCCCGCAGGGTGAGTGAGATTCAGGCGTTGTGTTGCCAAGAACCTTATACTGTGTTTCATGCTGCTAAGGTTGTTATGCGTACTCACCCTAAATTTCTTCCCAAGGTTGTTTCTGATTTTCATATCAATCAGACTATCACTTTGCCTACGTTCTTTCAGAATCCGTCATCTCCAGCGGAAAGGTCTTTACATTCCCTGGATGTGAGGAGGGTGCTGAAGTTTTATCTTGATAAGACTAAAGATATTCGTAGGTCTGACCAATTGTTCATTAATTATGGCTCAGTCAGGACAGGTCTTGCTACCTCTAAACAGTCCATTTCTAGGTGGATTGTGTCCTGTATACAATTGTGTTACTGCAAAGCTAATAAGACCTTAGGGGGTAAACCTAAGGCTCATTCCACCAGAGGCAAAGCTGCCACAACAGCTATGCTTCGCAATGTTCCCTTTGCAGAGATCTGCAAGGCGGCCACTTGGAAGTCGGTCCATACCTTTGCTAAGCATTACTGCTTGGACACTGATGCCAGGGCAGACGCTCAGGTTGGGCAGGCTTCGCTGCGGAATTTGTTCGCACAATAGTGGCGTAATTTTCATATTCTCCACCGCCGCTTGTTGTGGGGATGGGCTTGCCATTCTATTCACTAGATTATGACTATACACAGAGATCCCCTACTACAGAAGGAGTAGTTTCTGTCCTGTAACTCCAGTTCTGTAGTAGGGGTATCTCTGTTATAGTCATAAGCGCCCGCCCTCCTCCCCGGTGGAGATTTGTTCAGATACATAATGCTACAGGTCTGGTGTTTTTACGCCTTCAAAAAGAACTGAGGCTAAGTTGGACCTGCTATGCATTCTGGGATACTGGGAGAAGGTTCTGGAAGGTTCCTTAAAGGCACAGTATCCTATTTAAGCCACATAATGGCAGCCTATGGGGCTTGTCTGTCCAGGTTCTTCTCTCTATCATTCCTGAGGGAGTTTGCTGTTAAAGCAATGGAAATCTGAACAGGCTTTTGCTGTTTTGTGGATTTTATGGTGGAATTTCTAGTTGAAGTACTGGACAGTGTAGCCTTTTTTGGCTGCATTATCTGTCTTTAAATTCTCTCTTAAGTGTCTATGCATTTCTGCATTTTTTGACACTGTAAGAGATTATTTTTGATTGCTCCGGGGTCCACGCACATGGGCGGGACTATTCACTAGATTATAACTATAACAGAGATACCCCTACTACAGAACTGGAGTTACAGGACAGAAACTACTCCTTACCTGCTAGTAATTCGCATTCCACTTGTATAGTATATGGTTTTTCGTGCCGCTCGGGCATTTGTGTAAATTGTGCGACTCTAAGTATTTCTTTAAGAGTTTTGTTGTGTGCTTAGCTCCCTGTCTCATAAAGAGCCAGGGTAGTCTTGTTATAAATAAATATCTGTTTATTTTCATAACAACTTGTGTGGTGTCCTTTCACTTGGTGTTCAAGGGGTATATGTGATGGTAAAACAGCTGGCTTAACACGCCCTCTAGAGTTTAGCCTAAAGACTGCACGTGTCCATGCTACTAGGATAGCTGGTCTATCAGGTTGACTTACAACCAAACATCAATAAGGGTTGTTTGGACTGATACAAAGTGTTCACTAGAATAGTGAACATTATATATCGGGCCAACTTCTCACATTGGTGAGCAGCGGTTGGGATTTGAGCTTGCTGTTGTTTTGCCACACGTATGCTAAGAATATCATTTGAAAGATCACATAAGTACTAAGGTACATATAACTTAACTTAGAATACTCTGAGTTCTACTGAACCAGCTGTTGTAGCTCCTAGGGCCTAGCACACCCTAAACTACAACTCTAGCAAGGGATCAGTAGGTAAACAAATAGTGTAGGTAAGTGCACCACTTACACCTCACTAGAAAAGCATGTCTACCCATGGAGAGTCTACTGAGACTCCCCTTGTGGCTATTGACCCTCCACAGGTCAAATCAAGATATGCAGCTCTCAGTTTCCAGGAGATGAGACAGGTGTGTACCTCTAGGAAACTGAAACAGGGGTCTAACCCCACTATTCCCTTTCTGATAGGTCTCTTAGAGACATATGATGCTAGGAAAGCCTCTCATGTAGATGGGAATATGCCAGCCTTAGAGGGTACCAGTGGTGATCCAGACCTCCTTGACACTGAAAATGCAGTTGAGGAGGAGGATCAAGAGGAACTCTCTGGGGATGAGGCAGACAAGAGGTCTGAGTTAGTCAGCAGACTTACTAGGGCCAACTTAGACCTATTTAGGGAAGGAGCTGGGGGACCCCCAGTGCTGACCCTAATGAGGCCTAACCTTGGAGTTAGAAGAGATAGATCTCATTCTAGGGACTCCAATAGATCTCTGCACTCTAATGCCTCTTCTCAGAGGAGAAGGAATTCTCCCCAGAGGAGGTTGACTTCCCCTCAGAGAATAGAGCATGAAGCAAGGATGAGACAGGCTAATCTGAGGATTGAAAGGGAAGAACTTGCCCTGGCCAAAGAGAAGCTTGCCTTTGCTAGGGAGCAGCAGATGAGTGGGGTAGTCCCCACTGGTGGCAGCAATCTCCCAAGAGATAAAGAAAGGAGTTTAGATACTAAACACCTGAGTAAGATAGTGCCCCCCTTTAAAAAAGGGGATGACATCCACAAGTGGATGGCTGCTTTGGAGAGGGCCTGCACTGTCCAGTGCATCCCCCAAAGTCAGTGGGCAGCTATACTGTGGCTCTCCTTTGAAGGCAAAGGTAGAGATAAGCTCCTCACTACTAGAGTTGAGGATGCTAACAATTACCAAGTTCTGAAGAATACACTGGTTGATGGGTTTGGCTTAACCACTGAGCAGTACAGGCTGCTGTTCAGGGATACCCAGAAAATTCAGTCTCAGGATTGGTCTGACTTTGTGGATTGTGCCACTAAGGCTTTGGAAGGCTGGTTGCTGGGCAGTAAGGTTACTGATTATACAGGGTTGTACAATCTGATCATGAGAGAGCAGATTTTAAATAACTGTCAGAACCAGTTGTTGCATCAGCACCTTGTGGACTCAGATCTGACCTCTCCCCAAGAATTGGGAAAGAAGGCAGACAGATGGGTCAGAACAAGGGTCAAGCAGAACCACTCAGAACCAGGGTGGTCAGAAGAAAGCAGACCAAAAGGGTAGTAACAAGAGTGAACAAAATGACCAGAAGTCTTCAACAGGTCCCCAACAAACCAAAGAGGGTGGGGGTCAGGCTTCACAGCAGAAAAAGAAGACTCAAGAAGGCCAGTCAAAAAGGTGGTGCCAGTACTGTAAAAGTAAGTCTCACTGGTTTAGTGAGTGCACCAAAAGAGGAGGGCAAACTCCTACCACTACAGCCCCTAAGGCAACTGCACCCCCTAGTACAGTCAGTAGTGGTAGTGCACCTCCCAAGGGAATAGTTGGGTTAACCTTGGGAACTGAGGGGTCTGACAACTTAGTTGGCACACTCACTCAGGCTGTCCTTATCTGTACAGGGGATATGGATATGTCCCCTGATGTCAGTCCCAATACTTTGGGCAAATACAGGCAGACACCTTTGATAAATGGCAAAATGGCTCAGGCCTATAGGGACACTTGTGCCAGTTTCACCATGGTGACACCTAACTTTGTGGACCCTGGACAGATCATGCCAGGTACAGATTTCCTGGTGACCAATGCCAGCAACGTCACTACCAGTCATAGTATGGCGAGTGTTGCTTTCTCCTGGGGAGGGGTAAGTGGCCAAAAGAAAGTTGTGGTTAGTTCAGACCTCCCAGTGGATTGTTTGTTGGGCAATGATTTGGAGTCATCACTGTGGTCAGAAGTGGAGCAGAGGACTCACATGGAAATGTTAGGCTTGCCAGCACATGTGCTTGCTGTGACTAGGTCACAGGCCAGAAGATGCCCCACTGAACAGGTGCTGGATCCTGGAACAATGGACCAGACACCTTCCAAGAAGAATAGCAGTAGGGTTAAGGCATTGCCTTCCCCCTTGCCCCGGGTTGAGGATCAAGTCTCTGAGGAGGCTGATCTGAGAGAGCTGAGGGAAACTGAGCCTAAAGAGCTGGAACTTGATCAAGTTGAGTTTCTGGGCTCAGGGGGACCTTCCAGAGAAGACCTGGGGAAGGCACAGTTAGACTGCCCTTCCCTTGAACCCCTCAGACAGCAGGCTGCTGCTGAGGCTGCAGGGAACGCCACAGGTGCCCACAGGGTATACTGGGAAGATGGACTCCTGTACTCTGAGTCAAGAGACCCCAAGCCTGGTGCAACCAGGAGGCTGGTCATCCCCTTGTCTCAGAGGGGGTTCCTTCTCACCTTGGCCCATGAGATTCCCCTTGCAGGTCACTTAGGCCAGACAAAGACTTGGGACAGACTTGTCTCACACTTTCACTGGCCTCACATGAATGAGAATACCAAGGAGTTTTGTCGCTCCTATGTCACTTGCCAAGCCAGTGGTAAGTCAGGTGGCACAACAAAGGCCCCCCTCATACCACTACCTGTGGTGGGGGTTCCCTTTGAAAGAGTGGGGATTGACATTGTTGGTCAAATGGAACCCCAGACAGCATCAGGGCGCAAGTTTATACTGGTGGTGGTGGACCATGCCACCAGGTATCCTGAAGCTATTCCACTTAGGACCACTACAGCACCTGTAGTGGCAAGGGCCCTATTTGGAGTGTTCTCCAGAGTGGGCTTCCCTAAGGAGGTTGTTTCTGACAGAGGTGCAAACTTCATGTCAGGATATCTGACTGCAATGTGGAAGGAATGTGGTGTCAACTACAAGTTCACCACACCCTATCATCCACAGTGCAATGGGCTTGTTGAGAGATTCAACAGGACCCTCAAAGGGATGATTCATGGACTACCTGAAAAGCTCAGGCGTAGATGGGATGTCCTGATACCCTGCCTCTTGTTTGCTTACAGAGAGGTCCCACAGAAGGGGGTTGGCTACAGCCCTTTTGAACTTCTATATGGGCATCCTGTAAGAGGACCCCTGTGTTTGGTGAAGGAAGGATCGGAGAGACCTCTCAAAAAGCCTGCAACCAACATAGTGGACTATGTACTTGGTCTCCGCTCCAGGATGGCTGAATACATGGAGAAGGCATCTAAAAACCTTGAGGCCAGCCAAGAACTCCAAAAAGCTTGGCATGACCTGAAGACTGTCATGACTGTGTACAAGCCTGGACAGAAAGTGTGGGTGCTGGAGCCAGTGGCCCCAGCAGCACTCAAAGACAAATGGTCTGGGCCCCACACAATCATTGAGCAAAAGGGAGAGGTCACCTACCTGGTGGACCTTGGAACTCCCAGGAGCCCCCTCAGGGTGCTCCATGTGAACAGGCTCAAGGCATATGTCGACAGGAAGGACATGAGCTTGCTCATGGCCACAGATGAGGGACAGGAGGAAGAGAGTGACCCTCTCCCAGACCTGCTCACTCAGAATCCTGATGATGGATCAGTAGATGGTGTTATCTTTTGTGGCAGCCTCTCTGAACATCAGCAACAGGATTGTAGACAAGTTCTGCAATCCTTTAGACATATGTTCTCTCTGACACCCAGTCAAACTGATTGGTGTACCCATGAAGTTGACACTGGAGACAGTCTGCCTGTCAAGAGTAAAATCTACAGACAGCCTGATCATGTCAGAGACTGCATCAAGACAGAAGTGCAGAAAATGTTGAAGCTGGGAGTCATTGAGCCCTCAGATAGCCCTTGGGCTAGCCCAGTAGTTCTAGTGCCAAAGCCTCACACCCAGGGTGGTAAGAAAGAGATGAGGTTTTGCGTAGACTACAGAGGCCTCAATGCAGTCACTAAGACTGATGCCCACCCAATACCAAGAGCAGATGAACTTATAGATAGATTGGCTTCTGCCAACTACTTAAGTACATTTGACCTGACAGCTGGGTATTGGCAAATCAGGTTAGCTGAGGAGGCCAAGCCCAAGACAGCATTTTCTACCCCTGGTGGGCATTATCAATTTGTGGTAATGCCCTTTGGTTTGAAAAATGCACCTGCCACCTTCCAAAGGCTGGTGAATCAAGTTCTCACTGGGTTGGATGACTTCTGTGCAGCATATCTTGATGATATAGCTGTCTTTAGTTCCACCTGGGAGGATCACCTGGTCCACCTGAGGAAAGTGTTAGAGGCACTGCAAAAGGCAGGTCTCACTATCAAGGCCACTAAGTGCCAGATAGGGCAGACACAGGTTGTATACCTGGGCCACCTTGTAGGTGGAGGCCAGGTTCAGCCATTGGAGAGCAAGATACAGGCCATCAAGGACTGGGCTCCTCCAACCACCCAGACTCAGGTTCGAGCTTTCTTGGGCCTGACTGGTTACTATAGGAAATTTGTCAAGAATTATGGGTCCATTGTGACTCCACTTAATCACCTGACAAGTAAAAAGATGCCAAAGAAAGTTCAGTGGACAGCAAGCTGTCAGAAAGCATTTGATGACCTAAAACAGGCCATGTGCACAGCACCTATCCTAAAGAGTCCAGACTACTCCAAGACCTTCATTGTCCAAACAGATGCTTCTGAGTTGGGTGTGGGAGCTGTTCTATCTCAGCTGAATTTTGATGGTAACGACCAGCCCATTGCTTTTATTAGCAGAAGGCTGACCCCCAGAGAGAAAAATTGGTCAGCTATTGAGAGGGAGGCCTTTGCTGTGGTGTGGGCCCTGAAAAAGTTGAGGTCATACTTGTTTGGCACTCACTTTAAGATTCAGACCGACCATAAACCCCTCTTATGGCTAAATCAGATGAAGGGTGAAAACCCCAAACTACTTAGGTGGTCCATTTCCCTACAGGGGATGGATTTTACAGTGGAGCATAGACCTGGTACTGATCATGGCAATGCTGATGGGCTCTCCAGGTATTTCCACTTAGAGCAAGAAGACTCACCTGGTCAAGGTTAGCTTATTGTCCCAAAGTTTGGGGGGGGGGGAGTAGGGTCTGCAATCCTATGATCACCCAGATTTTTGCTTTTTGCTTCACTGGTTTACGACTTTCCCTGGCTGTGGGCCTGCTAATTAGACCCACAGCCTAGCTGTTCTCTCTACTCCAAATTGTACCCAGGTACTGAATTGGCACTGGGCCCTCTCTTGTGCCACTGTAACCAGGGCAGAGGTGTACCCAGAAGTCTCCCAGGGGCTGCAGCATGTATTATGCAACCCCTGAATTGACTAACTAAACTAGACACAACTGGCTGCTTGACAGCTGGGGCAAGGTGGTGTAATCACCCTTTGCTTTAGATATAGTATTCCTATATCTAAACCTAAAATGGACACATATATTCCTATTAGTCACTCCTATGGCAGGCCTTAACAATCCTGAAGGCAGAGTGCGTGGAATAATGTGAAATGGTGCTCTGGCATGAGCTGAGCCCGTTTGCAGCTTGCGGAACCAAGTCCTAATAGCTGTTCCATGATAACGCTATACCATATACTCTTAAGTGCATTATGTACCTCGCGGTCATATGCTAACTTTGGTATAACATTATCAAAACATGTCGAGTAAGGTGTCATACGAATTGGAATACTAACCCCTCGCCAACTCTGGCGACGGGGTTAGCATTCCACCCTTCTAGAGGGACACGACATGTTGGTAACCTGTAACCCCGGTTAAAGTCAGACATAGCCTCAGCTCCACAAGATGGATGCTGCCACCGAGACACAAGTCTGCCCTCCTGCTGCTGGGAGTCCTCCCAGCGCGGGAGGCAAGGACAAAGGGTTTCCTGCCAGGGGCGGTGCCAGCACCGTCCCAGACAGGATTTTGTGTATTCTAGGTAGGCAGGGCTTTAGAGGAAGGTGACTGCAAGTGGCACCCCGGTGCTCACTGTGCATATGCCGGCTTGAACCAGTTCCAGGGGCACACCAGCCCCTGAGCTGGGGAAAGCCCGGCATGGGAGAGGGGTGTAACCACCCCCCTTCCTAGTCCCACCCATAGGGCAGGACTTAGTCGCGTGCCAGCCCCCTTTTGCAGGATAAAGTTAGGAGCAGGCCCCCTTCCAAATTAGATCATCTTTGAATCCTGAACCAACTTTCCACGAAAGGAACTCAAGACTCTTCTCAAGATTTCTCCCTTGTGACTAAGGAGTAGTCACCCTGCAGCAGCAGGCACCATCCAAGCATCGCGGTCTGCTGTAAGTCTCTCCTCCGGATCAAGACTGCCCAGCTCGACGAGAACCGGCTTCCCTGGCACCTCTGACCTCTACCTGCATCTTCAGCCCAGCTGAGACCCGTGGGTGTGACGAGACCTCGAGGGACCGGCCACCTTCAAGACTGCACGACGCTTGCCCAGCACGACTCCCGAGTGACCCTCGACCGAGTGCTTTGGGGTAAGAGAAGCCGCAACCCTGAGCAGCTCCAGCACCGAAGTTCAGCCCCCTTGCATCCACGAGATCTGCGTGGGGCCCTTCTGCTCTTTGCTGCTCACCGCGTTGTCCAGGTCACTTGCCCGTTGGCTAGTGGCCCCCTGACGACGAACTCCGACGACAAACACCGCTGATCTGGTTGCTCCAGACTGGCCCTTGCTCCCCTCCAACAGAGGAGCACCCTGGACCCTCCTGGTCCACTCCAGACGCCATTTTAAGTCCACCGCGTGGGCTTGCTTTTGCCAAGACTTGTTGCCCCAATCCTGGGTCCAGTGACGTCGACAGCAGATATCTTCGTGGGACAGCTCGCACCTCCATCCTGGTCGCCGACAACGCCTCCTGGTCCGAGAGACTGCAGAGCCCAGCAGCGCCCACTCACCTGGTTGAGGTGACTTCGCCCGGTGCCACTCTGGTGCCCACTTAATCACTGGCTAGTGATTCAGAACTTGGTCCCCTCTGCTTACAGGTCTTCCTCTTCCCCGATCCAGGCTTGGATCCCCAAGAACTTCTTCACTGGTCGCCTGCCAGCAACTTCTTCCTTCAGGCTCCTGGTTCATCAACGAAGAAACCCGACGACATTTGAACCCTATGCAGCCGCAGCCCCTGGGCTAGGTAAACCGAGTACTCCGGTGCTCCAGCGTAGTCCAACTCTCTAAGTGTCTAGATCCACTTTCGTTTTTGACCTACCTAGTCGGGTTCGCCCGAAAACACTAACTTTGCTTTTACTAGCCTCCATAGACTTTTTCCCGCCTTACGCGTGAGAGTTCCCACTCTGCACACGACGTCCCTAGGCCTCCTGCTTGTAATCTAAAGGTTCAGTAGTCCAGTCCTAGCGATCCTAAAGCCTATGAGAATAGTTACTTACCTGCTAGTAATTCGCATTCCACTTGTATAGTATATGGTTTTTCGTGCCCCTCGAGCATTTGTGTAAATTGTGCGACTCTAAGTATTTCTTTAAGAGTTTTGTTGTGTGCTTAGCTCCCTGTCTCATAAAGAGCCAGGGTAGTCTTGTTATAAATAAATATCTGTTTATTTTCATAACAACTTGTGTGGTGTCCTTTCACTTGGTGTTCAAGGGGTATATGTGATGGTAAAACAGCTGGCTTAACACGCCCTCTAGAGTTTAGCCTAAAGACTGCACATGTCCATGCTACTAGGATAGCTGGTCTATCAGGTTGACTTACAACCAAACATCAATAAGGGTTGTTTGGACTGATACAAAGTGTTCACTAGAATAGTGAACATTATATATCAGGCCAACTTCTCACAATCTGTTTTTATTTTTTTTACAGAAACACGCTTCTCATGTGTTTTAATATGTGCTGCAACTGTCACAGAAGTAATTATGTATGATCAAATATTGCCCTTAGCCCCGCCCACTTGCCACACGCTATTTTAATGAGTACCTGCACTTATTTTTCCCCATTTAAAGCACTGAAAATGACACTCCCAAAATAAAATAACCAAATCACACTTTAGCCTACATAAATATAAATAAGTCTAGGAAATATAACTATTTCCATATACATACGGTTAACATTTAGCTGGCAACTGCAAAAGAAAGGGTTTCAGGTCACGTGTAGAAATATTTACACACACTCGCAAATGCAAATACGTATAAGGGTGTGTATATATGTGTATACTTTCCTGAAAGTGGAGAAATATATGGATAGCTTCTATTTACTATGTACACACA
The DNA here is from genome assembly GCF_964261635.1 of Lissotriton helveticus. Taxonomy (NCBI): domain Eukaryota; kingdom Metazoa; phylum Chordata; class Amphibia; order Caudata; family Salamandridae; genus Lissotriton; species Lissotriton helveticus. The sequence continues at coordinate 653,741,412 of NC_136061.1, forward strand.
AGGGAGAACGCATGCTCTCTCAAAAAGAACAAGTGGTACACCACACAATAATCTTTTTCCTGTGAGGACTATTTAAACTTCACTCCCTCCTCCACAATCGCTAAATACCGCTACACAATCTATGCACAGTACGTGAATCTAGAAGACATCTGTGCTGCAAAAGAAACTAGTTACTTACCTGAAACAATAGTTTTGCAGCTTGACTCTTCTAGATTCACATATGACCCTCCCACGTCCCTGGTGAAGGAGTAAAACTTAAGAACGAATAAAATAAATAGATGAAGATATAGGAAGAATAGGAAGAAAACAAAGGAGACCCAGAATATAGTCCCTAAATAAGCATAGCACATAAGTACTTTATAAGGACTAACTAATAGCAAAAATGCTACACGTCTCCTCTTACAATAGTACATAAGTAATGTATAAGAACTAAATAATAGCAAATATGCTACACCCTTAAAACAGCAGGTGACTTTCTTTAAAAATGTCACACCTAGTCACCCACATAGCCCATAATCAAACGAACAAATAAGTTGTAAAAAAGCATACACACATATTATGCTTTTCATACTGATCCCAAAAATATATACTAGTAGAGTCAATGGGGGAACCCAGTGTCCCTCAGAACCTGGGCATTCATGAAGCAATCTACAAACAGTTCTGTCGAGTAAAAAACAATGGCTTGCTACTATGCAGTATTGATCATGCAAACAATAAGTCTGCCACATTTCTTTATAGACTTCCAATTGGAACACGCATAGATGAAATCAGAATAGTTAGTAGATTGCTTTCCCAACAAGCATTTGCAATGCAATAGGTCTTGCATTATGAAAGTTTGAGCTATTGGTCTTGTAAATGACAATTTTTTTATTTATGTGTTGGTTTTGAAAATAGCTAAATTAATAGCTTTGTCATTTACAATGCCAATAGTTATAACTTTCGCAAATGTGACACCTATAGGATTTGTAATGCAACATGTTTTTTATTTACGTGACTTAAATGTATTGATATTACAAATAACAATGGCTTTTAATTTTTTTTAATAATTAATACTTAAATAAAAGTGATTGTAATTTATAATGGCAATAGCTTAAACTTTTGTAAATAACTTTTGTGAAGATTATGTTCAGTGTATTTTATTGTGACGAAAATCCAAGAACAGAAGTGAAATAATCTTTTTGTGACATTTGTAATAAAGCTTGAAACATTGAGAGAACATATTTGAACCAGTTGTTGTTAAATGGTTGCACAGATTGATGCTGTGATGGCGAGGAGTGATGTTGTGGTGGCGCTGAGTGATGCTGTGGTGGCGCATAATGATGCTGAGGTTGCGCTGAGTGATGCTGTGGTGGTGCTGAGTGGTGCTGTGGTGGTGCTGAGTGGTGCTGTGGTGGCTCTGAGTGGTGCTGGAGTGACACTGAGTGGTGCTGGGGTGGCGCTGAGTGATGCTGTGGTGGTGCTGAGTGGTGCTGTGGTGGTGCTGAGTGGTGCTGTGGTGGTGCTGAGTGATAATGTGGTGGTGCTGAGTGATAATTTGGTGGTGCTGAGTGATAATGTAGTGGTGCGGAGTGATGCTGTGGTGCTGCTGAGTGGTGCTGCTGAGTGGTGCTGTGGTGGTGCTGAGTGATGCTGTGGTGGTGCTGAGTGGTGCTGTGGTGGTGCTGAGTGATAATGTGGTGGTGCTGAGTGATAATGTGGTGGTGCTGAGGGATGCTGGGGTAGCGCTGAGTGAGGATGTGGTGATGCTGAGTGGTGCTGTGGTGGTGCTCAGGGATGCTGGGGTGGCGCTGAATGATGCTGTGGTGGTGCTGAGTGGTGCTGTGGTGGTGCTGAGTGATGCTGTCGTGGTGCTGAGTGGTGCTGTGGTGGTGCTGAGTGATAATGCGATGGTGCTGAGTGATAATGTGGTGGTGCTGAGTGATGCTCGGGTAGCGATGAGTGATGATGTGGTGATGCTGAGTGATAATGTGGTGGTGATGAGTGATAATGTGGTGGTGCTGAGTGATAATGTGGTGGTGCTGAGTGATAATGTGGTGGTGCTGAGTGATGCTGGGGTAGCGCTGAGTGAGGATGTGGTGATGCTGAGTGGTGCTGTGGTGGTGCTCAGGGATGCTGGGATGGCGCTGAATGATGCTGTGGTGGTGCTGAGTGATGCTGTAGTGGTGCTGAGTGGAGCTGGGGTAGCGCTGAGTGATGATGTGGTGATGCTGAGTGGTACTGTAATGGTGCTGAGTGATGCTGGGGTGGCGCTGAGTGATGCTGTGGTGGCGCTGAGTGATGCTGTGGTGGCGCTGAGTGATGCTGTGGTGGTGCTGAGTTGTGCTGTGGTGGTGCTGAGTGGTGCTGAGTGATGCTGTAGTGGTGCTGAGTGATGCTGTGGTGGTGCTGAGTGGTGCTGAGTGATAATGTGGTGGTGCTGAGTGGTGCTGTTGTGGTGCTGAGTGATGCTGGGGTGGCGCTGAGTGATGCTGTGGTGGTGCTGAGTGATGCTGAGTGATGCTGTGGTGGTGCTGAGTGGTGCTGTGGTGGTGCTGAGTGGTGCTGTGGTGGTGCTAAGTGGTGCTGTGGTGGTGCTGAGTGATGCTGTGGTGGTGCTGAGTGATGCTGTGGTGGTGCTGAGTGATGCTGTGGTGGTGCTGAGTGGTGCTGTGGTGGTGCTGGGTGATGCTGTGGTGGTGCTGAGTGGTGCTGAGTGATAATGTGGTGGTGCTGAGTGATGCTGTGGTGGTGCTGAGTGATGCTGTGGTGGTGATGAGTGATGCTGGGATGTTTAACCTTTTGAATGCTCATGACGAGCTGAGCTCGTCATGAGCCACGGCACTCCGGTTCTCATGAAGAGCTCAGCTCGTCATGGCCCGTGGAACGCTCAGGTGCGGGGAGAATTCCCCCGCTGTGCTGAGCGTTCCACGGGAGGCAATACACCTGTGACGAGCTCAGCTCGTCATGAGCACAGGAGCGCCATAGCTCATGATGAGCTGAGCTCGTCATGAGCATGGGGGCGCTGTGCGTGCCCCCCTCCTCCCCAGCACAGCGGGGGACTAACCCCCGCAGCGAAGGGGTTAAATTCCTGGATGGATGGGAAGCTGTCCATAATAGCTGGGAGAAGTGGAGGGAAGGGAGCCAAGCAGAAAGAAGGATCAGAACTTTGAGGTATCAAAGGTCAGTTTGGGCGAGGCTAAATGATTCTGGTTTATACGTCATAAGCTGTGAGTAGGGTTATATCAGTTAAGATTACATGCAACGTAATCAGATGCCAATCTATAAGTAGCTCTGAATACTAATTTTAATTTCATGGAGACATTGGAAAAACAGAAAATGAAAATCCCATCCGACTCCTTCAATTAAAATCAATATTCCTTTTTGGAGCGTTTCTATAGACAATACATTTAATAACTAAGCCTGTCACAGCAGATGAAAAAAAAAAGGAATTTAAAGGGGACACAAAATGAAACTTGATTTTTCCTCTGTGGTGCCCAGTTTGAAAAGAAAAAAACATTTACCTTCGTACTTGATCTTGTTGAGAGCTTCCTGCTTGCCTGCATGACTGAATTCATCAAACTGGTTCAGGCAGCTATATGCCTGCACTGCACGAGCCAAGCCTTTAAGATTAGCAATTAAGGAGAGGGTGGAGCATAGCACTTCCCTCTGGGAAAGGAGGCACATCTCCTGCAAAGATGCAGAATCCGGTCTTCAGTCAAGGTGAGGTGATCCGTAAACTATGTTTGCATGGACTACCTGGGACAATGAAGGGTCATTTCACATGCAATACCAAGTTAGGTATCCTTCAGAAACAAGCACCGAGAAAGCCAAAAGGTAGGCCTTAAGCAAATAAGCAAATAGCTTTTCAAAGCGCACACACACTCCCTTGACAATGACAAATAGTTTGATTACTCTTTGCCAACACGCACGATGCCTTTAGGTTGCCACATAATGCTCTTCCAAAGATCACGATGAAAAAATTCATACTCTTTGACCGGATTCACTTCTATGCAATGTCCCAGTGTTTGCATTCTTGTAATAACAGAACACTTTTGTGGCAAAGCAAATTCCTGCTTAGATTGAAGGGACAATATACATATATCAAATGTACATATACAGCACTGGGAGACCTGGAAAGGGCCGTACCACAGCTAGTTTGCAAGCAAGACCGCGCTGAACCAACAAAGCCATATTTTATTGCTGTGGATTCTTCAGTAACAAGTCTTAAGTGGCCTCTGCTGGCTGACCAGCAGCTACATATCGCATTCACGAGCTCTGCGTCGGATGGGGAGATTCCATCCAGCTCGGTTACACACAGCATTTCCGCGGGGTGTCATAGTCAGACTATCATTAAAAAAAATTGCACAAAAACTGCTAAATATGAGGTTGTTTTCCTTACGATACAAACCTTGCACTAACTATTAATGGCAGACTGGCAAAACAAGTATACAAGTTAACGTGTGGCACTCTTGTGAGAGGGATTCCAGATAAGTGTAATAGGAAACAAAGACAAACACAAGCAGGAATCAAAGGAAAAAATAGACCTCACAAAACAGAAGCATAAAGATACAAGTAACTGGGAGGTGCTCCCTGAGATAAAACAAGACAAAAAGGAGGGACAAAGAGGAAGGTTAAACACTAGCAAGCCTTTTTGAACGACAATCAAAAGGACTGATAACAAGCTGTGAAGGACGGAGAGGCGACAGGCAGAGGCCACGCGCGGTGGACATCAAAGGAAGGGTGGGAGGGGGGAAAAAAACTGATTAGCGAGCGAGAAAAGCCAGAATCACCAGGGGGGGCGGGGAAGCAGATTGCCTTCAAGCTTTAAGCAAGCCCCTTTTACAAAAGCTCTCGACGAGGCCAGCGTGTGGGAGGGAGGAAAGGGAGTGAGGGGAGCAGAAGCCTTTGATGGTGGTGTGCGAGGCCAAGCGCGGGCCTGGGGAAGCTTCATGCTCGAGTGCCCAACATGCATTTAACGAAATCCGCTTGGTTCAAGAAACTCTGGTTCAGATATAATAGGTTCGAGTATAAATACTTGACCTACAAATATATACGGGAACGTATATGGAACCCACTACAAGCACGGCTTGAAGAAAGGGGAACATATATATATATATATATTCACTTTATCCCTCTTGCCTCTCTTTGCTTTGTGAAGTTCCGATGTCTTGACGCATTGGTTCATTCGGTATAGGTAGCACATGAAAAACGGTCACGGACTCTATTCAGACAGCATATTTTACTACAGGTCAATATTGCAGGTTATTGCCGTCTCTCTCAAAGGGGAAACATCCTTTACAACGCAACTTTTACCACGCAGTGCCTTTACGACGCAACTTTTACAACGCAAACCATTACAACGCATTGCGCTGGGGGGCGCTCTAGGATAGGGAATAGATTTAATTTACTATCCAACACCTTCCCTACTATCCACGGGGACTGGAGTTGGAATAGTAAATTAAACAATTCACTATCCAGCACCCCAAAGGGCTATGCGTTGTAAATACCGCGTTGTAAAGGCATGTGTGGTAAAAGCATGCGTTGTAATGTCATACATCCCTCTCAAAGTATTCCATTTGTTGTATGCAACATGTGTGTTTATGAATATATTATGCACAGTGGGTCTTGCGCTCACGTTTAGTTTTTAGGTCTCGCGACCTATGCGGAGCGAGAATTCAAGTAGCCAAAATCCTAGTCAAACCAAGGGCTTTCTGCTGCAGTTTTGTTTAAGTTCACGTGAATCACGTGATCAAACAAGCACGCGCATCAGCCTCCCTCCCTCCTAATTGCATTTTTTTAACGGCCGCCGCACAGCACATCAAAGTGCTTCGCCCAGCGTGCGCTCTGCGGCTTCTCGGCTTCTCCTCCCCTAATTAGTCATGGCTCAGTTTCCCGGCGCACGCATTTGTTGACATTTTTTTCGCCGCTCTCCCCACTCGGCCCCCTCCCCTGCCCGCCGTGTCGCATTTCTCCTCCCCCCTCCCCTTCTCTGCCTTCCATTCCGTCTTGTTTTAATTTATGTTCCTTCGTCCACACTAATTTTTACTATTATTTATAAGTATTTAGTTTTGCAGCACAATATCATTGGTGCAACAAGGATATTGTGCTGCAAAACTAAATACGTATAAGGTCCCACAAGCGAGACCTATTGGCAATGCCAATGCTTGTTAATCATTGTAAGTAAGTAATGTTTATTGATTGATTATTTAAAATCTTTACCAAAAAAGAATGCACAACTTAACATTTGAATTATAATAATACAATAATTATAGTAGTACAGTAAAAGGGCGATAACTTTTAAAATGTAAGTAGTAATTTAGTAATTTTTTAAAAGAATTTAAAAATACAAACAATATAACAACTAATGTATAAAAAATTCCAGTTTTTTCCATGCACTTGATAAAAATTTTGAAAGAGCAGAGTTAATATGTATATCTTCTAGGCAAAGACACTGGATTAGCGCATGTCTACATGTCCTTATTGATCTTTTATTGAAGTGCCTTTTTAGAAGTGTTATTCTTTCATTTTTTAGTTCTGGGCAAAGGCACAATAGATGTATATTTTCCTCTCCTGTGTTACACAGCCGACATGATATATTATTTTCAAGCCTTTTCCATGGCAGTGCATGAGACTCTCCGGGCAGGATTCCGAACCGGGCTTTCATGAATATATTTTTATATTTCCAAGTCCAAGCTGTATTCAAATATTGTTGCGGACTCTTTTTTTTGTAACTGTTTATTATAGACAAAGCATGTTTCCTTTTGGCCAGGGACTCTTTGTCACTAATCACAGATAGGATATCAGTTGTCTTATTTACAATTTTTTAAAAAGATTCCTGAGGAATAGTGGTCATCCAAATCTCCTTAAGCCCAAATTTATCTAAGGCCTTCTCGAGATACTTCCAAACAGATAATTTGTTATTGCCCTCTACTTCTTTCCATAAAAGCTCGGAGATTAAGTTGTCCTTGTCATTTTTTACCCTATACCATACTTTAATTGTGTTACCCATCCGAGCATGTCGTTGGTTGTTCAAGCCGAATTCTAATCTAATTTGGGACTGTGAGGCATTTTTAGGTAGACAGAAAAGGGATCGAAAAGTTTTCGAAATTTCTTTATTTATTGTTATAGCATCCTTTCCGTTCAATGCTTCACTGCCATAGGTTAGGGAAGGTATCAGTTTTGCAGATATGACTTTGAGCAATGGCTGGTAGGTTAAGTTGCTGGTGGATTTTTTTATCATACCAAATGCACCTGTTAGGGAGTTTGCCTTCCGGGTAATATCCAATTTCTGGGGTTTAAAACTACCATTGTCATCAAAAACCAATCCTAGGTATCTATACGTTTTAGTTTGTTCCAGTTTTTCTTTACCTAAGAACCATTTCATATTGTATTTCCTTCTTGGATTTTTTGAGACAACCATAACTTTAGATTTGGATTCATTGATTACCATTTTATTTTTTATTGAGTACTCCTGTATACATGTAATTAACCTTTGCAAGCCTATCTTTGTTCTGCTTAAAAGAATAACATCATCTGCATATAGCAAGTTTGATATGTGCTTATCTCCAAGTTTCGGTGGATGGGCATTTATCTTGTTAAATTCTTCGGTTAAATCAGTTAAAAACAGATTAAATAGTAAAGGTGCCAATACGCAACCTTGCTTCACACCGCTAAGCGTTGGTATTTCCTCAGTTAACGATCTGCCATTCCCAATTCGAACTTTGGCCCAGGTTTTAGTGTACAGGAGACTGGTCAGGTATATTAAAGGCTGTGGAATCCCTTGTGCTTGTAACTTTTTCCATAGAAGATCTCTATTGATACAGTCAAAGGCTGATTTAAAATCAACAAAACATAGAAACAGTGTTTCGCCTTTTAAAATTGCCTTTTCCATTAAAATAGATAGTGCCAGGATATTGGAGGATGTCCCAAGACCTTTAACGAAGCCAGTTTGATTTGGCGGAAGAATGTTATTCTTTTTCACAAAGTCAGATAAGGTTGTTAGCAGATAACCTGCAAACAATTTTGCATCCGTGTCCTGCAGCGTTATTAAACGATAATTTTCAGGAAGCGCCTAGTCTACTTTTTTAAAAATTGGGGATAATAAAGATCCTCTCCAGCTTTCAGGTATCTCCCCTTTACTAACTATTTCGTTAAAGATCTTTACAAGTATTTTGGCCCATGTTTCCGGGTCCTCTTTGTACAGAAAAGGGTATCCCGTTTGGTCCTGGTGCTCCATTTTTTTGCTTCTTTATTAATTTAACAATCTGCTCTTGTGTTATCGCCATACCTGATTCTTGATTTTTTATTGCCGTTTCCTTCTCTGGTTTATGGTCTTCAGTTCCCTGTACTACTGGATGTGGATTTAGATGATGGCTTAAAAAATGTACCCATTCTGGTTCAGTCAATACTGATGAAATTACCGCTTTATCCGGTCTATTTAGGGTATTAACCATCTTCCAGAATTCCCTCGAATTTCCTAGATTACTAGTATAAAATATACGAGTCCAAAGTGCGTTATTGGCTTCAGTTTTTTCATTCCATATTATCTTTTTTACATTTTTATTTGCCACTTTCAAGGCAGTTTTGATATCTTCTTTATCTGGGAATTTAGTCAGCTCTTTCCTTAATCTATTTCTAGTTTGTTTCATTTTCTGTACTGCATGTGTAAGGTCAATGTTGGTTGCCCTTTTTATTACCTGTTTCATTTGGCCATCTCTAGAGATATTGGGATTACCCTTACTAGTAGGCATTCTGGCGGTAAAACTGGCCCATTGTTCGATTGCCGATGCAAACGGTGCTTCTTCACTGCATTCCCGCAACTGTTTTAGCGCCAGATCGCTTGTCAGTTGGTTATTTCGAGATCCTGTTTCCCAAATTAACTTTTTATAATTAGTCGTTCCAATTTGTCCTTCAGTGGTTAAATAAATTTGGTGATTTTTATATTTAAATATTGTGGTGATAATTTGCTGACTATGATCACTCTCCAGGACTTTCTTTAGATGGTATGATGTACAGTTACCGAAGATATTTAGTGATACCATAGTATAGTCTATACGGGATTTAGTACTGTGTGCGTGATAGGACCATGCTGGTGGTGAGTCTGTTGTAAATCTTCCATTAAGTGTTCGTAACCCCAAGGCTTCCATATCCTTTATAAAATGTATACCCAATTGCTGGAAACCTTGTTTATTCAAAGGGTCTGTTACCTGAACCGGGACAGACCATTGGTGGTCTTGCGATTGCGTTGCTTTATCCCTTGTAAATGGTATTAGAAGATTGAGATTAAAATCTCCTGAAATAATAAAATCCATAAAGGGGTCCTCGATCTTTTGCTCGAGCAGGTATGTGGACAGTGCTGTACACACAGTTTTCCTGGAGACGGATGTCGGAGGGATATATATATTAACCAATTTCAAAGATCTTTTTTGTCCATGCATCCAATATCTCACCAATACAGATTGAAACTTCGTATTATTTGTAAATATTTCAGCATGTTCCACATTGAGATCAATTGAAATAAAAATTGCTAGCCCCCCTGAGGGGCGTCCATAAGTGCTTTCCTTGATAGCAGGTATGTAGTATCCTTTATAACCATGTATTAGAAAGGGGGTTATTGCCCAGGTCTCTTGCAGCAGAATTATTTGATAGTGCTTGAGTAGCTCAGTTATCTTGCCTAATTTGTTAGTTATACCATTTACGTTCCAAGAACAAAACGTTATTTCATTTTTATTTTTATTTTTAGTTGGTTTTCCAAGTTTTGTTTGTCAATGGGTATTATTTTCATGTAGTGCACTCTTAATCCATAATTCATTTATCCCAATTTCGGTTCTATCGATCGAATTTTTCGCTTGTACTAGCACTCCTTTATCAATTCGTTGATTTGGATTTCTTAAAACCGAATAGGTTGGGAGGCCCTTTTTGCCTTTTTCTGGACCATTCAGAGTTAATGCTTTCAAAAGCGGTGTCGGATATTCTTTTGGCATGATTCTATTAACCAATATTCCCCATTTACGGAAGATATCTTCTTGCCTTATAATTTGCTCAGCTATGACAGGGGAGGCAAGTGTTATTATTGTTGTTGGTAATTGGCCATCTGGGTTTTCTAAGAATCCAACACAATCAATATCTTTAGTTGTCACCTTTTCTAGGGAAGGAATTGATAAAAAGAGGCACAATAAGTTGCCTCTATTAAGCGTATCTTGTCGACCTCTGGACTCATATATTGGTTTAAATGTTAGTTGTTCCCTCATGTGGTCTTTTATATCCGCTCTGTTATGGAAATTTGACTCTCCATTGACAATATTTATAACTCTTTCACTGTTGGCTTTTTTTACAATTTGTATTTGATCCTTTTTTGTTGTTTCAATCACAATTTCTGTCAGTGCCATAGGTTCACAGGGCTTTGCTGGTACAACCCAAGGGAGTTGTCTTTTATCTGCGATAGTTTGATTTGGTGTTTTTAGTTTTTCTTTTATCAGTTTAGTTGACACAAGTTCATTCCTATTTGTTTCTTCATTTTGAGCATCAATTACTGGATGATGGTCCTTTGGCATGGCATACGTTATACCTGCGTTGTTTTCATCCTGTGCAGTGTTACCTATTTCTTGTATTATTGGCCCATTTATATTACAACAATTGAGTGCTACTTGAGGTTCATTTTTTTCAGCTTTATCACTTGAAAGGTTGTTATTTGTACTTGATGTATATTGTTTAGGTTTCTTATCTCCATGGGCGGTATTTACCATATTCTTATCCATATTAGTATTATTTCTTTTTTGCGCAAATATGTCATAGTACTTAATTTTTCGATTTATCTGTATTGGCGACTTATATCTTATTTCCCTGGTTGTTTCCCTAATAGGTTGATTTTCTATATTTCCCTTAAGTGGTTTGTTTTGTAATGGTTCTCTTAGGGCTACTAGTCCTACTTGTTCCACTAGATTTGCTTTATTGCAGGCTTTGCGTAACTTTTTCTTGTTCCTTTTTGAGATAAAAAATGGATTCCGGTCTGTGTCACTTTTTTTCTCCACTTCGGTATATCCTTTATTTGTTTCTATTTCTTGTGCAAATGCTTTCTCAGTTTCAGTATTTATGACAATCTCCGGGGTATTTGATGTTGGTCGATCTGCCAATTGATTGACAATTTGAAATTCAATTTGGCATTCCTTGCTCTCTTGTTTATTTTTTTCAATTCCAGAAGTGCAAATCATACCTCTATTCCCGTCTATTGGCGAGTTAAGGCCCCTATTGAGCGTTGTTTTAACATCTTCTAGCATTGTACTAATAACCTCTGGTATAGTTGCTAGTTTGTTAATTATTGGTGTGTGTGAACATTCTACATATGATATTGATTTATCCGCCTGTACTCTGGTTATCAGGGAGTTGAGATTAGCTAATTTGAGATCTATTCCTGCTATTGCTTTAGCCATTGTGCTTAGTATATCAATTTGAATATCCATTTTATTAGACTGGAGTGATAATGCTTCGATAGTAAGTGTTGAAGTTTGGTAGAAAATGTCCCAAACCGTGGCCGAATCCTGGTTATCATTGATTTTACTTTTTTCACTCCCCTGCAGTTTAAGATCATTATTAATAAAGACTTTTGCTTTGTTGCTAGTATTGTCTACAAAGTCTAATAATTGTTCCGTTTCAGAGATTCTCCTTTTTTTAACTCCCGCAAGTTGCATTACCTCCCTGTCCGAGTTTGGATTAATTGCTTGTTTCGATGGTTCGGCGGATTTGGGGTTTAATGAATCTTTTATTTGAGTTCCTTGTTCTCTATTTTCCTTGCTTAAAGATAGTCTAGCATTTTCATTGTCCAATGAAACCATTTTCTCTTTACTTTGATTTCTTTCAAGCATGCAACTAGCCGACGTATTTAGGATTGTTTGATTATTATCTGCTAATATCTCTATTTGTGGTGTATTTTTCCTTATTTCGACATTGACTTCTATAGGTAGCCTAGATGGCATGGATACCATTTCTGAGCCCCCATTGAGATCACCAACAATGGAACATCCAGTTTTTATCCCGTCCTTAGTATTCCCTACAATATTAGATTCCTGTGAGCTCGTTATATGCAAACCATCCTGATCCGGGGCTTCCATTGATATTTGATTTACAGAGTTCACCGAGCTGTTAAATTGTGCGATCATCATATTTACCTCATTTATTCCAGATTGTTTATTTTTGCTTTCTTGATTATTATGTGATATAGCATTAATAGGTATAATGGGTGTTTGTAGCTTACCTATTGTTTGGTCACCTTGGATTGACAATAAGACTCCTGTTGGATCCTTTAAGAAGTCAAATTTTTGAGGAATTTTAGAGGATTTTTCAAACATTCTCGCAATTGGTGAGATAAGTGTTTGTCTCAGCTCCTTTGGTTGTGCTTTAGAATTCTTTATGGTATTTGGAACTTTAGATTTACGTGATCTACGTGCCGGGGGGGCAGATAGTCGTTCCCTCCCAGAACGCATTGTTACTTATATAGTACAGTAATATCAATGTAGTATGTAGTAAGATTTTTGAACCAATCAAACTCCCTGGTAGGGAAACTGTGTGTAATTCAGCCCGTCTGTAATATCCTTAATACCTTGTATAATAGTCTCTGCAATAAACAGTGATGTTTCTTTTCAAAGTTAAATCACAGTAAATTACAGTAAATGTAGATTTTTACAGCACGGGATCAACAGAAGGTATTAGAATCGGTACTTTGAATTGCCTTATTTGTCAACCTGTCTAAGCACAGGGGAAAACGCAGGGCAAATGAATCTTTCCAGCTCTGTATCTCTATATCTCACCTTATCTTATCGATCCAAGTTGTAAACCGACTGCCTCCCCAGCCTGTCTACTCACTGCTAATACACTCGTTCTGGAGCCACCAATAACACCACACACCGAGAGCAACCAGCGTGGCAATATGACCTCAATGCAAACCTCAGTTAACCATCAGATAAACAGTTTCGCAGGGCAATATGGTGGCAAGCAGACAGTGACAAACAACAATGAGCAGCAGCCGTCGAGGGAAAGGCAGTGGCAGTAACAGTAGGTGGATGAAAGGGAGGTAAAATTATGTTCGTAAAGTGTGCAGAAGCACTTTTTTCCAATTGACCCGGTCCCTTAGTATCAGATTAATACCTTGTTCATTGGCTGGTGTTTCTCCACGATTTTTACTTTATTTGCCTCAGAGCTGGTCCTGTAGCAATTCAAAAGAAAAAAAAAATTGACTCTGACCTGCTGGTCCAATCTGCTCTGCTCTGTTCCTCTAACGCTGGCTCTGCGCGGTCTCCCGCCGTAATTCTGCCCCAATCAAACCGGATTTTTGCCTTTCGGACTATCACAGAACTCCTGCACCCCCAGCTGCCCAGACCGCCTGTAAAGACCGCCTGTAAAGAGACTTGCGGCAACTCCCGCCGCTACCGGGCCGCTCCCGTTTTCCGCCCAACGCAGTTACCAAGGCGGCTAGCTCTGGCGACCTCCTGCACTCACTTCCCCCCGTGCCCCACACCTCACTGCACGGGGGGGGCGGGCAGGGTACAGCAGGGTACAGAATTTCCACCCGGAAGAGGCGGAAAGGTGGAGGAGCCGACGATGGGTCACGCTACTGGCTGCTTCTGCAGCTGCTGGAGCCCCTTGTCCACCGCCGTACTGCTGGGTGGGACTGATCTTGGTGGAGCTGAAACGGGGCTGGCGGCGGCAGGCGGGGGCTGGGCTGGCGAGGCTTGATTAATTATTCCGTGCTCCTCGCAGCCCCTGCCCTAGCCGATGCTACCACCAGCGTCTCTCCTGCGCTTCTCTCCACACAGGCGCCGGCTCCGGCACCGGCACAAGGCTGGAAGCGGACAGCGGGCAGCGAGCAGTCGGCGGGCAAGCAGTGTTGGTTTGTGGCTCCTCCGGGTCGCAACCACCACCGAGCCACAACAGCTTGGTTTCGGCTCGGCTTAGCACAGAATTGCCGGCTTGAACAGCATCCGCCGCCGCCGCTCAGCTTCCTTGCTCGCTCGTGAAACGTTGAGCTGCAAAACATGGACTGGACTCTCTCGTGACTCTATAGAGTCAATTAGTGTATAAGTTGTTAATCATTGTATTTATCACTTGTCCCTGACATAAGAGCGCTCTAAAAATAATTCAGTCAGTCACAGTTGAATGCTTTGCTAGCCACTCCTTCGAGGGCTGGCCCACACACTCACATACACCCATCCAACATAGGTGCTACTAATTAGGGGCCCTGCTAATAAAGAAGCCAGAGTGCACTTACTCGTGGCCATTACCAGCAACTATGTTTCTGGTGTCGGTTTATGTCGCCTTCAACAGCATGTGGGTCACACTGGCGACGAAGGTGGGATCTGTTCCCATGTTCCTGCTGTGGGGGCCTGCAACGTTCCTGCTGGGCGGTGTGTGGCCGTTTTTCCTGCGTGCTGCCAGCGGCGGTCTGCTGCTGGGAGGGTGGTGTTTCTCTGCCTGCTATGCTTCCCTTGAGGTGCAGGGAGGTCGGCGATGGCTAGAGGCCGCGTCAGCATTCGTGGACACCTACACCCATTTCCCCTGACCTGCCCGGCTCGGAGTCGTTCTCGTGAGAAGGAGGTGCAGTGAGTGAGCCAGCATCTGTGCCGTCTGTGTGAGAGGTGGGGTGCTGGAGGTATATTCCCCGCCTGGGGCTGTTTGCCTGTTCCTCCCCGAAGAAAGGAGAGTGCTGCACTGTGAGAAGTTGGCCTGATGTGCAGTGTTCACTATTCTAGTGATCACTATATATCAGTCCAAACAACCCTTATTGATGATTGGTTGTAAGTCAACCTTATAGACCAGCTATCCTAGTAGCATGGATACGAGCAGTCTAAGGCTAAGACTCTAGAGGGCGTGTTAAGCCAGCTGTTTTACCATCACATTACCCCTTGAACACCCAGTGAAAGGACACCACACAAGTGTTATGAAAATAAACAATGTATTTATTAGAATCACAACAACCCTGTACTCTTTATGAGGACAGGGTGCTAGGCACACAACAAAACTCTTACGAAAATACTTAAGTTAGCACGGTATACACAAATGCCCGAGGGGCACGAAAAACCATATACTTTAAAAGTGGAATGCGAAATTACTAGCAGGTAAGTACAGTACTAGTAGGCTTTGGAATCGCTAGGACTTGACTAGGGAATCGTTAGATTACTTCTAGGAGACCTAGGGGACTCGGGTGCAGAGTGTGCACTCTCACGCGGGATGCGGGACAAAGTCTATGGAAGCTAGTAACGCTAAAGTTAGTGTTCACGGGCGAACCCGACCTGGTAGGGAGAAAACGACAGTGGATCCTGACCCTTGGATAGTGAGGCTATGCTGGGGCACCGAAATGCCGAAGTTACCTAGCCCAGGGGCTGCAGCTGCATAGGTCTCAAAAGACGTCGGGAATCCTCGTTGCCGGACCAGGAGCCTGGAAGAAAGATGCTGGCAGGCGACCAGTGAAGATAGTTCGAGTTGATCCAAGCCTGGATCTGGAAGATGGATGACACCTGAAAGCAGAGGGGACCAAGTTCGTGACTACTAGCCAGTAGTCAGTGGGCACCAGGAGGGCACCGGATGGCAGTCACCTCGACTAGGTGAGTGGGCGACGCTGGCTCTGCAGATCTCACGGACCCGGAGGCGTTGTCGGCGACCAGGATGGAGAGGCGAGCTGTCCCACGATGGATGAAGCTGTCGGCGTCGAAGTTACCCAGGATTGGGCAACAAGCCTTGGCTAATTCAAGCCCACGCGGTGGACTCAAAATGGCGTCTTGAGTGAACCAGGAGGGTCCGGGGTGCTCCTCTTCGGAAAGGGAGCAAGGGCCAGTCTGGAGCAACCAGACTAGCAGCAGTGATGTCGTCGGGCGTCGTTCAGAAGGCCACAAGCCAGCGGGCTAGTAGCCAAACAACGCGGTGAGCAGCAAAAAGCAGAAGGGCCCCACGCAGATCGTGGAGATGCTGGGAGGCTGCACTTCGGTGCTGGGGCTGCTCAGGGTCGGGGCTTCTCTGACCCCAAAGCACTCACCAGGGAATTACTCGGCGGGCTTGCTGTGCAGAAGTCGTGCAGTCTTGCAGATGGCCGGTCCCTCGAGGTCTCGTCGCACCCACGGTTCTCAGCTGGGCTGTAGAGGTGGGTAGAGGTCAGAGGTGCCAGGGAAGCCGGTTCTCGTCGAGCTGGGCAGTCGGATTCCGGAGGAAGGACTTGCAGCAGACCGCAGTGTTCTTTAGATGGTGCCTGCGGATGCAGGGTGACTACTCCTTAGTCACAAGGGAGAAATCTTAGGAAGAAGTCTTGAGTTCCTTTCGTAGAAAGTAGTTTCAGGATTCAAAGATGATCTGATTTGGAAGGGGGCCTGCTCCTACCTTTATCTGGGAAAAGGGGGCTGGCACGCGACTAAGTCCTGCCTTATGGGTGGGACCAGGAGGGGGGTGGTTACACCCCTCTCCTTTGGCGGGCTTTCCCCAGGCCAGGGGCTGGAGTGCCCCTGGAACTGGTTTCAGCCGGCCTATGCACAGTGAGCACCGGGGTGCCACTTGCAGTCACCTTCCTCTGTAGCCCTGCCTACCTGGAATACACAAAACCCTGTCTGGGACGGTGCTGGCACCGCCCCTGGCAGGAAACCCTTTGTCCTTGCCTCCTGCTCTGGGAGGACTCCCAGCAGCAGGAGGGCAGACTTGTGTCTCGGTGGCAGCATCCATTTTGTGGATGCTAAGGCTCTGTCTGACTTTAACCGGGGTTACAGGTCACATACATGTCGTGTCCCTCTAGAAGGGTGGAATGCTAACCCCGTCGCCAGAATTGGCGAGGGGTTAGTATTCCAATTCGTATGACACCTTACTCGACATGTTTTGATAAAGCGATACCAGAGTTGGCATATAACTGCGAGGATTATAATGCACTTAAGAGTATATGGTATGCGATACCATGGAAACGGCTAAGGGATGGATCCCGAAAGCCGCAGACAGGCTCAGCTCATGCCAGAGCACCATCTCACACGATTCCAAGCACTCTGCCTTCAGGATTGTTAAGGCCTGCCATAGGAGTGACTGATAGGAGATCTGTGTGTCCATTTTAGGGTTAGATATAGGAATACTATATCTAAAGCAAAGGGTGATTACACCACCTTGCCCCAGCTGTCAAGCAGCCAGTTGTGTCAGATTTGGATGGCCAGCCAGGGGTGGCATAATACATGCTGCAGCCCCTGGTAGGCCCTGGGTACACCTATGCCCTGGGTACCTAAGGTACTCTGTACAGGGACTGATAAGGTGACTCAGTATCCAATTAGATATGTACCTAGGGTACATGGAATCCATTTTACAGAGAGAGCAGTAGGCCTGGGGTCCTGAATAGCAGGGCCCCAGGTCAACTAAGTCAGAAAACCAGCAAAACACCAGGCAAAAAAGTTGGGGGCAACCATAGTCAGGGATCTACCTTCCTACATAACCCCCCCCCAAACGAAAGGAGATAAGGCTAGCCTTGCCAGGTAAGCCTATATTGCCTGAGTGGCCATATAAGGAAGTACCAGCACTGGCATGGTTACCCCCTATCTCATGGTCCACTAAGCAATCCCTCACCCTAAGGGTGTCTGAGGGTCTCCACCATAGGGAATCTCTACCTGTGGTGTGTTTTGGCAAAGTAAAAGGCTGGTGCTGAAATGGAGTACTGAAGTGAGGCTCCACTAATTTTGGGCTCAGCTTACTCCAATCATTATCCACCATAGAGGCCTTTCTTTCCAAGACTGAGTTGTTTTGGGCTCTCAGGGTCAACCTCTGGCTACCTACAGCTGGAGGTTGGGTCCCTCTGTTTGGCTTACTGGAGGGACAGGTCAGGTCTGGGGCCCTCAGGTCCCAAGTGTGGCTGTGCCCAACAGTGTCCATCTGTGGGAGGTCCCTAACTAATTTTAAGGGGGATCCCTCAGGAGTGTGTTTTATTTTCACTTGGCTAGGACTACTAGCTTCAGTGCCCTTAATCTGCTGATTGAGGAATTCTTTTGGACAGGGGGCCCTTTGGGGTCCAACACTGGCCTCCCTGACCTCTACAGCCCTGGGCTGACTGAGGCAGGGTAGAGAGGGGCAGGTTACCTGCTCCAGACTGGGTCCCACCTTGGAAGGGTCCACTGACATCAGGGGTTCTGCCAGGCTAGGCCTGACTACCTCTGTGGCAGTTTCTTCACAAGGGGTCAGATCAGTTCCCTGAGGAGGCTGATCCTTTCCTAGAGTCTGGTGGGAGGGAGATTTCTCTTCCTCCTCAATACTCTCTGTCTGAGTGGAGTGATCCATAGTTTCAGGCTTCACAACACTATTATCTGTCTGAGTTTGAGCTGTGGCCATCACAACTCCACCAACCTTTTCAGGAGGGGGCTCAGTTTGGGTGTGGGCTGTTACCATTACAGCCTTGACAACCTGTTCTGGGAAGGAAGTTGTCTGAGATTGGGTTGTGACTGGCACAACCCTCCTGACCTGTTCAGGGAGGACATCTTGGACTGGGGCGGTGGCTATCACTGCCCCACTAACCTTACCATGGAAGTTTACCATTTTAGAATGGGTTTCTTGCTCTACTTCAGCCCAGGCTGAGAGCTCTAAATCATTCCCCAGTAGGCAATCTACAGGCAAGTTTGGTGACACTGCCACTCTCTTGTGGCCAGTGACACCTCCCCAGCTGAGATTGACCACTGCCATGGGATGATCTCTCTGTACTCCATCAATATTGGTCACCTGGTATGTGGCACCAGGTAAAAGTTGCCTTGAGGGGACTAGACTCTCAGTCACCATAGTAATGCTAGCCCCTGTATCTCTATAGGCCTCAACTTTTATACCATTGATGAGGGGCTCCTGTCTGTACTTGCCCAAAGTGTTGGGACAAGTTGTGAAGTTGGCAAACCCCATGCCAGTCTCACAGACAAGAGTATCTAAGTTTGGGGACCTGGTTAGGCCAGGGTCCCCAGGAACTCCCAAAGTAAATGCACCCAAATTCTTGGGGGCACTCCCACCACCTGGGGGATTACTACTAGTAGTAACAGGAGGTTTGGGAATGTTACTTGGGGGTATGTTTTCCTTATTGTTATTCTTTGGGCAACTGCTGTCAGTTTTTAAATGACCCACCTGTTTACAGGGATAACAATAAGGTTTCTTCTGGTTGTTGGAAGGATTCTGGGACCCACCCCCCTCAGAGGATTTTTGGGGCCCTGATGTGGTTTGATCTGTAGATTTATTCCCACCCTTCTCTTGAGGCTTGGTTGATTCCTTTTTCTGGTCACCACCTTGGTTCTTGGGCCTAATCCTGGTTCTGACCCATTTGTCTGCCCTCTTACCCAATTCTTGTGGAGAGGTCAGATCAGAGTCTACCAGGTGCTGGTGTAATAACTGGTTCTGACAATTATTTAAGACTTGCTCTCTCATAATTAGATTATACAATCCCTTGAAATCAGTAACCTTACTACCCAGTAGCCAGCCTTCCAAAGCCTTAGTGGCACAATCAACAAAGTCAGACCAGTCCTGAGACTGAGTTTTCTGGGTGTCTCTGAACAGCAACCTGTACTGCTCAGTGGTTAAGCCAAACCCATCAACCAGTGCATTTTTCAGGACCTGGTAATCATTAGCATCCTCCACTCTTGTAGTGAGGAGCTTATCTCTACCTTTACCATCAAAGGAGAGCCACAGTATAGCTGCCCACTGACTCTGGGGAATGCACTGCACAGTGCAGGCCCTCTCCAAAGCAGCCATCCATTTCTGGATGTCATCCCCTTGTTTAAAGGGGGGCACTATCTTAGTCAGGTGTTTAGTATCTAAACCCTTCTCTTTTTCTCTTGGGAGATTGCTGCCACCAGTGGGAGCTAACCCACTCATCTTCTGCTCTCTAGCAAATGCAAGCTTTTCTTTGGCCAGGGCAAGTTCTTCCCTTTCAATCCTCAGTCTAGCTTGTCTCATCCTTGCTTCATGCTCTCGTCTGAGGGGAAGTCAATCTCCTCTGGGGAGAGTTCCTTCTCCCCTGAGAAGAGGCATTAGAGTGCAGAGATCTAATGGAGTCCCTAGAAGGAGATCTATCTCTCCTAACTCCAAGGTTAGGCCTCATTAGGGTCAGTACTGGGGGTCCCCCATATCCTTCCCCAAGTAGGTCTAAGTTGGCCCTAGTTAGCCTTCTGACTACCTCAAGACCTTTGTCTACCTCATCCCCAGAGAGTTCCTCTTGATCCTCCTCCTCAACTGCAGTAGCAGTGTTGGGGAGGTCTGGATCCCCAGAGGTTCCCTCTAAGGCTGGCATATTCTCATGTAACTGAGAAATCTTTCTGGCATCATATGTCTCTAAGAGACCTATCAGAAAGGGAGTGGTGGGGTTAGACCCCTGCTTCAGTTTCCTGGAGACACAGATCTGTCTCATCTCCTGGAAACTGAGAGCTGCATATCTGGAAGTGACCTGTGGAGGGTCAACATTTACCAGGGGAGTCTCAGTGGACTCTCCATGGTTAGACATGCTTTTCTAGTGAGGTGTAAGTGGTGCACTTACCTACACTATATGTTTGCCTACTGATCCCTTGCTAGAGTTGTAGTTTAGGGTGTGCTAGGCCCTAGGAGCTACAACAGCTGGTTCAGTAAAACTCAGAGTATTCTAAGCTAAGTTATATGTACCTTTAGTACTTATGTGATCTTTCACAAGATATTCTTAGGGCATGTGTGGTAAAACAACAGCAAGCTCAAATCCCAACCGCTGCTCACCAATGTGAGAAGTTGGCCTGATGTGCAGTGTTCACTATTCTAGTGATCACTATATATCAGTCCAAACAACCCTTATTGATGATTGGTTGTAAGTCAACCTTATAGACCAGCTATCCTAGTAGCATGGATACGAGCAGTCTAAGGCTAAGACTCTAGAGGGCGTGTTAAGCCAGCTGTTTTACCATCACATTACCCCTTGAACACCCAGTGAAAGGACACCACACAAGTGTTATGAAAATAAACAATGTATTTATTAGAATCACAACAACCCTGTACTCTTTATGAGGACAGGGTGCTAGGCACACAACAAAACTCTTACGAAAATACTTAAGTTAGCACGGTATACACAAATGCCCGAGGGGCACGAAAAACCATATACTTTAAAAGTGGAATGCGAAATTACTAGCAGGTAAGTACAGTACTAGTAGGCTTTGGAATCGCTAGGACTTGACTAGGGAATCGTTAGATTACTTCTAGGAGACCTAGGGGACTCGGGTGCAGAGTGTGCACTCTCACGCGGGATGCGGGACAAAGTCTATGGAAGCTAGTAACGCTAAAGTTAGTGTTCACGGGCGAACCCGACCTGGTAGGGAGAAAACGACAGTGGATCCTGACCCTTGGATAGTGAGGCTATGCTGGGGCACCGAAATGCCGAAGTTACCTAGCCCAGGGGCTGCAGCTGCATAGGTCTCAAAAGACGTCGGGAATCCTCGTTGCCGGACCAGGAGCCTGGAAGAAAGATGCTGGCAGGCGACCAGTGAAGATAGTTCGAGTTGATCCAAGCCTGGATCTGGAAGATGGATGACACCTGAAAGCAGAGGGGACCAAGTTCGTGACTACTAGCCAGTAGTCAGTGGGCACCAGGAGGGCACCGGATGGCAGTCACCTCGACTAGGTGAGTGGGCGACGCTGGCTCTGCAGATCTCACGGACCCGGAGGCGTTGTCGGCGACCAGGATGGAGAGGCGAGCTGTCCCACGATGGATGAAGCTGTCGGCGTCGAAGTTACCCAGGATTGGGCAACAAGCCTTGGCTAATTCAAGCCCACGCGGTGGACTCAAAATGGCGTCTTGAGTGAACCAGGAGGGTCCGGGGTGCTCCTCTTCGGAAAGGGAGCAAGGGCCAGTCTGGAGCAACCAGACTAGCAGCAGTGATGTCGTCGGGCGTCGTTCAGAAGGCCACAAGCCAGCGGGCTAGTAGCCAAACAACGCGGTGAGCAGCAAAAAGCAGAAGGGCCCCACGCAGATCGTGGAGATGCTGGGAGGCTGCACTTCGGTGCTGGGGCTGCTCAGGGTCGGGGCTTCTCTGACCCCAAAGCACTCACCAGGGAATTACTCGGCGGGCTTGCTGTGCAGAAGTCGTGCAGTCTTGCAGATGGCCGGTCCCTCGAGGTCTCGTCGCACCCACGGTTCTCAGCTGGGCTGTAGAGGTGGGTAGAGGTCAGAGGTGCCAGGGAAGCCGGTTCTCGTCGAGCTGGGCAGTCGGATTCCGGAGGAAGGACTTGCAGCAGACCGCAGTGTTCTTTAGATGGTGCCTGCGGATGCAGGGTGACTACTCCTTAGTCACAAGGGAGAAATCTTAGGAAGAAGTCTTGAGTTCCTTTCGTAGAAAGTAGTTTCAGGATTCAAAGATGATCTGATTTGGAAGGGGGCCTGCTCCTACCTTTATCTGGGAAAAGGGGGCTGGCACGCGACTAAGTCCTGCCTTATGGGTGGGACCAGGAGGGGGGTGGTTACACCCCTCTCCTTTGGCGGGCTTTCCCCAGGCCAGGGGCTGGAGTGCCCCTGGAACTGGTTTCAGCCGGCCTATGCACAGTGAGCACCGGGGTGCCACTTGCAGTCACCTTCCTCTGTAGCCCTGCCTACCTGGAATACACAAAACCCTGTCTGGGACGGTGCTGGCACCGCCCCTGGCAGGAAACCCTTTGTCCTTGCCTCCTGCTCTGGGAGGACTCCCAGCAGCAGGAGGGCAGACTTGTGTCTCGGTGGCAGCATCCATTTTGTGGATGCTAAGGCTCTGTCTGACTTTAACCGGGGTTACAGGTCACATACATGTCGTGTCCCTCTAGAAGGGTGGAATGCTAACCCCGTCGCCAGAATTGGCGAGGGGTTAGTATTCCAATTCGTATGACACCTTACTCGACATGTTTTGATAAAGCGATACCAGAGTTGGCATATAACTGCGAGGATTATAATGCACTTAAGAGTATATGGTATGCGATACCATGGAAACGGCTAAGGGATGGATCCCGAAAGCCGCAGACAGGCTCAGCTCATGCCAGAGCACCATCTCACACGATTCCAAGCACTCTGCCTTCAGGATTGTTAAGGCCTGCCATAGGAGTGACTGATAGGAGATCTGTGTGTCCATTTTAGGGTTAGATATAGGAATACTATATCTAAAGCAAAGGGTGATTACACCACCTTGCCCCAGCTGTCAAGCAGCCAGTTGTGTCAGATTTGGATGGCCAGCCAGGGGTGGCATAATACATGCTGCAGCCCCTGGTAGGCCCTGGGTACACCTATGCCCTGGGTACCTAAGGTACTCTGTACAGGGACTGATAAGGTGACTCAGTATCCAATTAGATATGTACCTAGGGTACATGGAATCCATTTTACAGAGAGAGCAGTAGGCCTGGGGTCCTGAATAGCAGGGCCCCAGGTCAACTAAGTCAGAAAACCAGCAAAACACCAGGCAAAAAAGTTGGGGGCAACCATAGTCAGGGATCTACCTTCCTACATAACCCCCCCCCAAACGAAAGGAGATAAGGCTAGCCTTGCCAGGTAAGCCTATATTGCCTGAGTGGCCATATAAGGAAGTACCAGCACTGGCATGGTTACCCCCTATCTCATGGTCCACTAAGCAATCCCTCACCCTAAGGGTGTCTGAGGGTCTCCACCATAGGGAATCTCTACCTGTGGTGTGTTTTGGCAAAGTAAAAGGCTGGTGCTGAAATGGAGTACTGAAGTGAGGCTCCACTAATTTTGGGCTCAGCTTACTCCAATCATTATCCACCATAGAGGCCTTTCTTTCCAAGACTGAGTTGTTTTGGGCTCTCAGGGTCAACCTCTGGCTACCTACAGCTGGAGGTTGGGTCCCTCTGTTTGGCTTACTGGAGGGACAGGTCAGGTCTGGGGCCCTCAGGTCCCAAGTGTGGCTGTGCCCAACAGTGTCCATCTGTGGGAGGTCCCTAACTAATTTTAAGGGGGATCCCTCAGGAGTGTGTTTTATTTTCACTTGGCTAGGACTACTAGCTTCAGTGCCCTTAATCTGCTGATTGAGGAATTCTTTTGGACAGGGGGCCCTTTGGGGTCCAACACTGGCCTCCCTGACCTCTACAGCCCTGGGCTGACTGAGGCAGGGTAGAGAGGGGCAGGTTACCTGCTCCAGACTGGGTCCCACCTTGGAAGGGTCCACTGACATCAGGGGTTCTGCCAGGCTAGGCCTGACTACCTCTGTGGCAGTTTCTTCACAAGGGGTCAGATCAGTTCCCTGAGGAGGCTGATCCTTTCCTAGAGTCTGGTGGGAGGGAGATTTCTCTTCCTCCTCAATACTCTCTGTCTGAGTGGAGTGATCCATAGTTTCAGGCTTCACAACACTATTATCTGTCTGAGTTTGAGCTGTGGCCATCACAACTCCACCAACCTTTTCAGGAGGGGGCTCAGTTTGGGTGTGGGCTGTTACCATTACAGCCTTGACAACCTGTTCTGGGAAGGAAGTTGTCTGAGATTGGGTTGTGACTGGCACAACCCTCCTGACCTGTTCAGGGAGGACATCTTGGACTGGGGCGGTGGCTATCACTGCCCCACTAACCTTACCATGGAAGTTTACCATTTTAGAATGGGTTTCTTGCTCTACTTCAGCCCAGGCTGAGAGCTCTAAATCATTCCCCAGTAGGCAATCTACAGGCAAGTTTGGTGACACTGCCACTCTCTTGTGGCCAGTGACACCTCCCCAGCTGAGATTGACCACTGCCATGGGATGATCTCTCTGTACTCCATCAATATTGGTCACCTGGTATGTGGCACCAGGTAAAAGTTGCCTTGAGGGGACTAGACTCTCAGTCACCATAGTAATGCTAGCCCCTGTATCTCTATAGGCCTCAACTTTTATACCATTGATGAGGGGCTCCTGTCTGTACTTGCCCAAAGTGTTGGGACAAGTTGTGAAGTTGGCAAACCCCATGCCAGTCTCACAGACAAGAGTATCTAAGTTTGGGGACCTGGTTAGGCCAGGGTCCCCAGGAACTCCCAAAGTAAATGCACCCAAATTCTTGGGGGCACTCCCACCACCTGGGGGATTACTACTAGTAGTAACAGGAGGTTTGGGAATGTTACTTGGGGGTATGTTTTCCTTATTGTTATTCTTTGGGCAACTGCTGTCAGTTTTTAAATGACCCACCTGTTTACAGGGATAACAATAAGGTTTCTTCTGGTTGTTGGAAGGATTCTGGGACCCACCCCCCTCAGAGGATTTTTGGGGCCCTGATGTGGTTTGATCTGTAGATTTATTCCCACCCTTCTCTTGAGGCTTGGTTGATTCCTTTTTCTGGTCACCACCTTGGTTCTTGGGCCTAATCCTGGTTCTGACCCATTTGTCTGCCCTCTTACCCAATTCTTGTGGAGAGGTCAGATCAGAGTCTACCAGGTGCTGGTGTAATAACTGGTTCTGACAATTATTTAAGACTTGCTCTCTCATAATTAGATTATACAATCCCTTGAAATCAGTAACCTTACTACCCAGTAGCCAGCCTTCCAAAGCCTTAGTGGCACAATCAACAAAGTCAGACCAGTCCTGAGACTGAGTTTTCTGGGTGTCTCTGAACAGCAACCTGTACTGCTCAGTGGTTAAGCCAAACCCATCAACCAGTGCATTTTTCAGGACCTGGTAATCATTAGCATCCTCCACTCTTGTAGTGAGGAGCTTATCTCTACCTTTACCATCAAAGGAGAGCCACAGTATAGCTGCCCACTGACTCTGGGGAATGCACTGCACAGTGCAGGCCCTCTCCAAAGCAGCCATCCATTTCTGGATGTCATCCCCTTGTTTAAAGGGGGGCACTATCTTAGTCAGGTGTTTAGTATCTAAACCCTTCTCTTTTTCTCTTGGGAGATTGCTGCCACCAGTGGGAGCTAACCCACTCATCTTCTGCTCTCTAGCAAATGCAAGCTTTTCTTTGGCCAGGGCAAGTTCTTCCCTTTCAATCCTCAGTCTAGCTTGTCTCATCCTTGCTTCATGCTCTCGTCTGAGGGGAAGTCAATCTCCTCTGGGGAGAGTTCCTTCTCCCCTGAGAAGAGGCATTAGAGTGCAGAGATCTAATGGAGTCCCTAGAAGGAGATCTATCTCTCCTAACTCCAAGGTTAGGCCTCATTAGGGTCAGTACTGGGGGTCCCCCATATCCTTCCCCAAGTAGGTCTAAGTTGGCCCTAGTTAGCCTTCTGACTACCTCAAGACCTTTGTCTACCTCATCCCCAGAGAGTTCCTCTTGATCCTCCTCCTCAACTGCAGTAGCAGTGTTGGGGAGGTCTGGATCCCCAGAGGTTCCCTCTAAGGCTGGCATATTCTCATGTAACTGAGAAATCTTTCTGGCATCATATGTCTCTAAGAGACCTATCAGAAAGGGAGTGGTGGGGTTAGACCCCTGCTTCAGTTTCCTGGAGACACAGATCTGTCTCATCTCCTGGAAACTGAGAGCTGCATATCTGGAAGTGACCTGTGGAGGGTCAACATTTACCAGGGGAGTCTCAGTGGACTCTCCATGGTTAGACATGCTTTTCTAGTGAGGTGTAAGTGGTGCACTTACCTACACTATATGTTTGCCTACTGATCCCTTGCTAGAGTTGTAGTTTAGGGTGTGCTAGGCCCTAGGAGCTACAACAGCTGGTTCAGTAAAACTCAGAGTATTCTAAGCTAAGTTATATGTACCTTTAGTACTTATGTGATCTTTCACAAGATATTCTTAGGGCATGTGTGGTAAAACAACAGCAAGCTCAAATCCCAACCGCTGCTCACCAATGTGAGAAGTTGGCCTGATGTGCAGTGTTCACTATTCTAGTGATCACTATATATCAGTCCAAACAACCCTTATTGATGATTGGTTGTAAGTCAACCTTATAGACCAGCTATCCTAGTAGCATGGATACGAGCAGTCTAAGGCTAAGACTCTAGAGGGCGTGTTAAGCCAGCTGTTTTACCATCACATTACCCCTTGAACACCCAGTGAAAGGACACCACACAAGTGTTATGAAAATAAACAATGTATTTATTAGAATCACAACAACCCTGTACTCTTTATGAGGACAGGGTGCTAGGCACACAACAAAACTCTTACGAAAATACTTAAGTTAGCACGGTATACACAAATGCCCGAGGGGCACGAAAAACCATATACTTTAAAAGTGGAATGCGAAATTACTAGCAGGTAAGTACAGTACTAGTAGGCTTTGGAATCGCTAGGACTTGACTAGGGAATCGTTAGATTACTTCTAGGAGACCTAGGGGACTCGGGTGCAGAGTGTGCACTCTCACGCGGGATGCGGGACAAAGTCTATGGAAGCTAGTAACGCTAAAGTTAGTGTTCACGGGCGAACCCGACCTGGTAGGGAGAAAACGACAGTGGATCCTGACCCTTGGATAGTGAGGCTATGCTGGGGCACCGAAATGCCGAAGTTACCTAGCCCAGGGGCTGCAGCTGCATAGGTCTCAAAAGACGTCGGGAATCCTCGTTGCCGGACCAGGAGCCTGGAAGAAAGATGCTGGCAGGCGACCAGTGAAGATAGTTCGAGTTGATCCAAGCCTGGATCTGGAAGATGGATGACACCTGAAAGCAGAGGGGACCAAGTTCGTGACTACTAGCCAGTAGTCAGTGGGCACCAGGAGGGCACCGGATGGCAGTCACCTCGACTAGGTGAGTGGGCGACGCTGGCTCTGCAGATCTCACGGACCCGGAGGCGTTGTCGGCGACCAGGATGGAGAGGCGAGCTGTCCCACGATGGATGAAGCTGTCGGCGTCGAAGTTACCCAGGATTGGGCAACAAGCCTTGGCTAATTCAAGCCCACGCGGTGGACTCAAAATGGCGTCTTGAGTGGACCAGGAGGGTCCGGGGTGCTCCTCTTCGGAAAGGGAGCAAGGGCCAGTCTGGAGCAACCAGACTAGCAGCAGTGATGTCGTCGGGCGTCGTTCAGAAGGCCACAAGCCAGCGGGCTAGTAGCCAAACAACGCGGTGAGCAGCAAAAAGCAGAAGGGCCCCACGCAGATCGTGGAGATGCTGGGAGGCTGCACTTCGGTGCTGGGGCTGCTCAGGGTCGGGGCTTCTCGGACCCCAAAGCACTCACCAGGGAATTACTCGGCGGGCTTGCTGTGCAGAAGTCGTGCAGTCTTGCAGATGGCCGGTCCCTCGAGGTCTCGTCGCACCCACGGTTCTCAGCTGGGCTGTAGAGGTGGGTAGAGGTCAGAGGTGCCAGGGAAGCCGGTTCTCGTCGAGCTGGGCAGTCGGATTCCGGAGGAAGGACTTGCAGCAGACCGCAGTGTTCTTTAGATGGTGCCTGCGGATGCAGGGTGACTACTCCTTAGTCACAAGGGAGAAATCTTAGGAAGAAGTCTTGAGTTCCTTTCGTAGAAAGTAGTTTCAGGATTCAAAGATGATCTGATTTGGAAGGGGGCCTGCTCCTACCTTTATCTGGGAAAAGGGGGCTGGCACGCGACTAAGTCCTGCCCTATGGGTGGGACCAGGAGGGGGGTGGTTACACCCCTCTCCTTTGGCGGGCTTTCCCCAGGCCAGGGGCTGGAGTGCCCCTGGAACTGGTTTCAGCCGGCCTATGCACAGTGAGCACCGGGGTGCCACTTGCAGTCACCTTCCTCTGTAGCCCTGCCTACCTGGAATACACGAAACCCTGTCTGGGACGGTGCTGGCACCGCCCCTGGCAGGAAACCCTTTGTCCTTGCCTCCTGCTCTGGGAGGACTCCCAGCAGCAGGAGGGCAGACTTGTGTCTCGGTGGCAGCATCCATTTTGTGGATGCTAAGGCTCTGTCTGACTTTAACCGGGGTTACAGGTCACATACATGTCGTGTCCCTCTAGAAGGGTGGAATGCTAACCCCGTCGCCAGAATTGGCGAGGGGTTAGTATTCCAATTCGTATGACACCTTACTCGACATGTTTTGATAAAGCGATACCAGAGTTGGCATATAACCGCGAGGATTATAATGCACTTAAGAGTATATGGTATGCGATACCATGGAAACGGCTAAGGGATGGATCCCGAAAGCCGCAGACAGGCTCAGCTCATGCCAGAGCACCATCTCACACGATTCCAAGCACTCTGCCTTCAGGATTGTTAAGGCCTGCCATAGGAGTGACTGATAGGAGATCTGTGTGTCCATTTTAGGGTTAGATATAGGAATACTATATCTAAAGCAAAGGGTGATTACACCACCTTGCCCCAGCTGTCAAGCAGCCAGTTGTGTCAGATTTGGATGGCCAGCCAGGGGTGGCATAATACATGCTGCAGCCCCTGGTAGGCCCTGGGTACACCTATGCCCTGGGTACCTAAGGTACTCTGTACAGGGACTGATAAGGTGACTCAGTATCCAATTAGATATGTACCTAGGGTACATGGAATCCATTTTACAGAGAGAGCAGTAGGCCTGGGGTCCTGAATAGCAGGGCCCCAGGTCAACTAAGTCAGAAAACCAGCAAAACACCAGGCAAAAAGTTGGGGGCAACCATAGTCAGGGATCTACCTTCCTACATGCACGTTACAGAGGCCGCATCTGTGGGAGGCTGCCATCCCTGCGCCGTCATCTCTGAGGGCCGCCCTGCGTTGGGTGCAGTGAAGTTGTAGTGCACTCATATGTGTGGCTGCTATTGTATATGCCTATAAATTAGTGCCTCTTACTTATGCCTGAGAAAGCAGCCTCACCTGTATGCAGTCCTGCAATGACACTCAGCATTGTCTTCGGGAGTTCCGCGGCAGGAGGAGAGCTGCTATAACCCGGACAACGGAGAGGTGCTATGATGCGCCACCTGGTGGCTGTTTTAGTTTGTTACACTCCCCAGAAGTGCTCGTTGACGAATGAATGTCTCTCTCAATACTTCAACTCAAGTGGTGAGATACTTTGTTACCTGCGAGAGACACATGAGCCCCGACTGTCAACGTTTGTGCATAGTTAAATCTGCTTGTGAATTCTAAAAATGATTTGGCATTGGTTTTACTTTTCAAAGTTCCTGACCGAGGCCTGGGTCGAGAGCCCAACAAGCTGGGTGGCTGATACTTCTTGTTGCAGAACTTGAGACTGTTTTCTGTTAGTGGCAAGTCACCGGCAGTCCCCGAAATACAAACCAGTGAGAGAGAAAAAGGTAACATTGCATTCAATAGCGGATCAAACTGTTGACTACAGACAGTGAAGACCTGAAATCTGGGATTATACGACGTTCATTTCAGTCACGAGGGCACGGAGTGAGTCAATGTTGATGCCTCTACAGGATTAAGCTGTAACGTTGAAGTCTAGGAAGTCTTATTTACATAATAATCATACAGTCAAACCCGATGTGAAAACTCCAAGTATGTCATTATAGTTTTCAGATAATAAGTCAAATAAATACAAAGAGTCTGTATCTACTGCGAGTGCTAGAAATGTAGTGCAAACGATGGTAGAAATGCCTATGGGTTATTGAAAACGCTGATACAAATTTTGAGCAGGGGCAGCTCCAGGCTCATGGCGGCCCTGGGCAGGGAGCGTAGGTAGGGGGCCCCGGAAGAGGGGGGCGGGGCGGAGCACAGAGGCCAGTGAAGGGGGGGGCTCAGGGTGTTTGGAAGTGGAACAGAGCCGAGGCTGCCAAATCCCTGCCAGGGGCCGCCACGCAAATATGTATCCATTCTCAGAGGATTATTAAATATTTTTTTTGATTTCAAGAAAATTTTATTGAAAAAGAAGTGATATAAAGTAAAAGGATCAGAAAACAATTCAAGTGATACACTAATGCAAGAGAGCTATACAATCAGGGGCTAAACTTGAGAAATAATCAAGGTAAATGCATATAAAATTAAACCAGAGGATTATTATATTAAGGATATACATTGGCGTGGTGGCCCCCGGGGTTTGGTGGCCCTGTGCAGGTGCACAGCTTGCACATGCCTAGGGCCGCCCCTGTTTTGAGGAGAAGTATAAGCTGATAAAGTCGCTTTCTGATGCACGGGAGTCTGAGAAAGCATGTCTCACCGAAAGGCATAATGGATAGAAGGTCAACAAGGAAATAGAAGTATCTGAATATGAATAAATTAGTAAAGTGAATGGAACTGGTTCGGTTACCAGTAATACCAACAGCTTTGTCCGAGCTCTTGAGTATTTATTTTCAAATCATGTTGAAGTGAAAGTCGACACTGTAGAAACTTTAAACTTAAGAGCTATGTCAGAAAATCAGTTCTAAGCAGGAAAAGAAGTAGAAGTAAAATATGAGTCTTTCAAACTGTTGGTGAAACCGCTTTATGCAGATCTGACAAAACTGTTTATATATCAAGGACTGGCCTGTGAAATAAAGTTTGAGTAAACGCTTGAAAAAAAAAACCATGAAGATTTTGAAGAAGCCCAACCAGCAAGAGTTCACAATGATGTGGAAAATCAAAAGGTGGATACAAAAAGAGGAGGATTGGAAAATGAACAAAGCAAGAAAACCAAGGTTGTCACTGGAAAAGCTCTAGCATGAGCCAAGTACCTACATGTATCCACCCTGCACTGGTTTCTGGAAACTGTCCACACATGTTCCCGTGGTGGCAGTGACGTTAAAGGATCAGGCTGTTTGCCTTATAGAAACTAGCATGAATTGTGCTCCTATGGACTTGTGCATGAGTGGCAGTTCTAGGGACCACAAGGGCAGCGCCTGCACGCTTCACCATCACTGGCACAAGGGCAGTGACAAAGAAAGCGAAGGGCGTGCTGGCTGACTGCAGATGAGGATGACACCCTGCTACATGTGTGAGCAACACCCTCTCTGCACCTATCAGTACACTGCAACATGACTGTTGGACTGGTTTTGTCACTGCCGTTACAGGTTACTCCTCCCAAATGCTGTTGTGGCCTGTGGCAGTACAAGCGGCGCCACCTAGTAGTGAGTGGCACATGTTTCTGCAAACCGTCTGTAATCTGGATGTATTTGTACTGAGAGGTCCTACCCTGCCACAGCCACTAACGGATGAGAAGGGTGTTGTGAAAGGCTGCTGAGAAAGGCACAATGGTAAAGACCATTTTTTACAGCCTCCAATTTCAAGTAGATACACAGCTTGCTGGTCTAGATGAAAGCCACTTCGCATATGGTTCAGATGTAGGTGGGAATTGTGGAGATTTTATATTGGCAAAGTGACTCATGGAGGGGAAAGGCTGGAAAATAATGTTTTGTTTGAGGACTGTTTAAAAGGGATGCCAGTTCCTTGTATTACGTGATTCAACCAATCAGCCCGTGCCTGGAAAAGAGAGGATTAATTCTGATGGGGTTTTCACTTTGAGTACACAGTAAATTACACAAGGGCCTGGATTGGTGCATGGGGAATCAATTCATTTACTTTCTTACATTTCCGCATTGTTGATGATGAGGGCATATGCCTCTGGTGGCATGTGGCCACCGCTGAAAGAGAGCCATGGAGATTCCCATGATCTTAGTGGCAGGTTGTCACACCTGTAAATAAGAAGGGAGTCCTGTACCTCCCACAGCGATCCAGAGTTGCCGGAATACTTTATTAAAGAGAAGATGGGTATGGAAGGCACTACAGATTGGATCCTATTTTCACTGTCGTCCTTGAGCTGGCTGGCGCATCTGGGAAGCCTCCCAGTCTTATTGACAGGACCAGACCGGGGAGTGGTCTGTGACGTGAGAAGATGCGGAGTCCTGAGGATGTGACGGAGTGAGCAGGAGTTCCCTGTGAGTTTCCATGGCCTGTCGCCACATTTTAGGGCATGTATAAATGGGCATACATTGCATGGCCGGTCGACACTTTTTAAGAGTTATTTCATGGCTGCCATCCTATCATTAGCCATGTGCATCAGTACCATCTAGGGGGCGTTGAATGACATGAGTGGATTCCTGCACCGTGTCCGATCCAGTTGTCTAGCTGGCGTACATCCTGTCCTGGTGGTGTGTTCATGTTTGTCCAGGTTACATCTACCCTTGAAGTTGCACAAGTGACTAGGCGGAGGCTCCGAGGTGGTCTTGCGGCTGTCTAGATGCGGACACGTGCAGACCCAGTGTAGCCCATAGGCGGTCCTGTGGCAACTCATTTAAAGGGCCTCCCAGAGCGTGAGAGGTGGATTTTACTTTGCCCTCCCCGCAGATTTCCACGGTTGTCGTCAATGGATTAATGTGCTTACAATGGGTTTCACTCAGCCTCCTGATGCACCTAGGTATGAACTAGACAACATCAATTGTCTCCCAGCAACAGTACGCTGGACTGGCTATCATCATGCAGGGGAACTGTCAGTTAACTGATGCAAAGCTGGAGGGCCAGACTTCATCAGCACCATGTTCGTGTCCAGATGTACCTGGTTAAAATATGGACACTTGCCAAGATGCCCGGGTGCTTCCAGCTGCACCATTCCACTGCTATCCTGCACTGTGAGACTTTTAGCTGTTTTTTACTTGTTTTTCCATTCCTTCCCATAGTTTGAACTTTTGTTTGTTGCTTTTGTTTTCCATATGATTTGGGAGGAATGTTGTATCCTGTTGGACACAGTTGAATGCTTTGCTAGCCACTCCTTCGAGGGCTGGCCCACACACTCAGCTACACCCATCCAACACAGGTGCTACCAATTAGGGGCCCTGCTAATAAAGAAGCCAGAGTGCACGTACTCGTGGCCATTACCAGCAACAATGTTTCTGGTGTCGGTTTATGTCGCCTTCAACAGCATGTGGGCCTAGAGCCCACGGATATCACAGGTGAATTTCATTCATGTATATTAATTCACGTGATTCGTCACATCGAGCTGAGTGGGTCACTGATGTATTATGCATTTAATATGCTTTACACTATGCACGATATGTGCTCATATCTTTAAGTGACTAAATCTCCCACCAGCCACTTTCATGAATATCCACGAATTTCTTCTATTTCTATGTTTGGAGAGTGATTTAAATATTTGAATGTGATTGGCGCAGACCAGAATCTCTGCAATCGCTGGGTCGAAGGAGGCCCTTTTAAATAAAAAAAGCCTTAAACCTGCAGTCCTTGAGTGCGTGCCTTCTTCTTGTGAGGAGTAAGGGTTGATTAGGATATATATATATATATATATATATATATATATATATATATATAATATATATATATATATATATATATATATTTATATAGATATATGTATTCACCATTGTAAAGGTCTTTAAGTATCCCTGCACTCTCAGCATCATAAATACATACAAATAATATTATGCTTATTCAACAGGCAGACACAATCAAAAGACAAAAACTAAAAATAATAATCTGAGAGCTTGCACACACACAAAGGGGATTGTAGCCTGACCAGGAGGATTGGGTTTCACAACCACCCATCAGGAAAAAGAGAAAAAAGAAAAGAAAAAAAAGGGACTTTCTGACTCCAACCACTAGATGGCGGGATATGCACAGTATGTGATTCTGGAAGAGTCAAGCTGCAAAACTATTGTTACAGGTGAGTAACTAGTTTCTTTTCTGGATCCCTACCTCAATGGGCATGACTATTATGCGTGTCCAGTGAGTGTCTCCCTGTTTACATGGTTTGAGACCCTAGAGCTTGGCTCCGAGGTCGGGGGGGGGGGGGCATGCATAGTGCATGCACCCTATTTCAGAGTGGCTCTCTACTCAGTCTGTGGTAGACGGACAGTGGTGCGAGCAATACATCTATAGTTGGGTGGGTTACTAGCTACCCTCCTGATCAAGTCTGTGCGGTCTCCCTTGCCTGTGGACCTGTTGCCCTTGTCTACCTGGGATGTGTGTTTGAAAGCTAGTGGGTGTACTAGGTGAGCCATTTTGTGTAATGTGAACTGAGCTTTTCTACTGCACATTCCAGCTCCCCTGTGTCCTTCCCTATTCCTTGGAGAGGGTCTGGTGGACTGAGGGTAGACACTCATCTGTTTAGCTGCACTAACTCAGCTAGGAGCCCCCCTCCTCCCCGTCTCCCTCTGTTCTGTGGGTGGTGATAAGGGCTTCCTGGTCTGGAGTGAAAACAAATTCCTCTCTTGGGAATAGCCTTGGCTGGTACAATAGAAAACAGTAAGTCATTCTTTGCTTGCCTTGGACATGCTGTGAACATGCCACACTTGCCTCACGATTGGAGGGGTGTCAAGGAGTCAAAAGTAGCAGACCCTCTGATTTGATCAGCCTCTCAGAGGTGATAAAAGTTTGGCCTTATTAGTCGGTTATGGTTTAAGACTGGTCTACGGTTCTTTCAAGGAGGCTAACAATTGGTCTGTCCAGAAAAGCCAGCCATGGCCTGTGGTGTGAAGACAAGATAAGCGTGCTCAAGACGTCTTAAAAAAACCTTGATTAGGGTTAAACATGAAGTTTTCTCTGATTGATGGATTATGCTGCAAAGTACTTTGCCAGTTTGACAAGTGGCAAGGGCAATCGGTTAGCGACCTTGATGCAGAGAATCAGCTGTCTGTGAGGCTTGTGGAGCTGCCTGCTTGGAACACAAGGAAATTGCAGACAGCTGCTCAAGATAAGGAAGCTTGCAGTAAATCAACAGAGGCAGAATGTGATGGCGAAGCTTGATCCCAGTCCTTGAGTGTGAGATCACTTTGCCCAGACCCCTCCCAGGTGCTGTGGGAGTCTATGGCACTTCCAGTCACCAATCTGTAGCTGGTGAAGAGTGTATTTTGTTACAGACCAACTCCTTTCTTTCTATGACATCTGGGGTGGCAGAGTGTTATGACACTCAGGCCAGCCAGTACCCTCCTACAGCTAGCCAGTGGCTACTGGACTAGTTGGACTCCAGTAAACTGTGTTGAGATATCAGGCACCTGCGATCAGATCCCTGACTCCTAGAACTGTCCTCACTCAGTACAGGAGGTCATTCTGTTTCTTTAGGTGGCGCATTAAGGGGTGACCAAGAAATGGAAATGGAAATGGAAGTGTATTTGTGGAGCGCGAATTGCTGCCCGGAGGCGTCCAAGCGCTGGAAGATAATAAAGGGGACCTCCTAGAGTGACTGCCTGGGGATTAGTAGGGAAGGTTGAAGAGGAAAGTTTTTAATTGCTTTCGGAATGCAGAGGGAGAGTGTTCCAGATTTTGGCTGCATTGTAGGCAAACGTCCTGCCGCCCGACCTGTTTTTTTTTCTTCTGGGGAGTGTAGCTAAAAAGGTCTGAGTAGAGCGGAGGTTTCTGGTGGGTAAGTAGTGGGTGATCTGAGGACCCGTGTCCCAGAACGCCTGATGGGAAATGCACATGGCTTTGAAACATATTCTTTGACGCACTGGTAGCCAGTGAAGGTTGGCCAGGCCGGATCTCACTGATTGTGAGCGGGGAAGTTCAAGGAGTAGACGGGCCGCGCAGTTCTGTACTATCTGAAGCCTGCATAGGGTGTAGTCTGGGGCGCCAAGGTACAACACATTATTAAAATCCAAGCGGGACTGTATCAAGCCCTGTATTGCGACCTGCTTGGCTTCCATAGGGAGGAGGGGCAAGATTTTCTTAAGCATTTTAAGGAGGCCAAAGCAGGTTGCAGAGAGTTTTGTGGCTTGGGTCTTGAATGAAAGGGAACTATCCAGCCATACCCCAAGGCTCTTGATGTTGTCCTTGGGTGCTGGAGGATGGCCTAGTTCGGAGGGCCACAGAGAGTTGAAGAGGAGGGGGTCGGAGGGTCCCAGGAGCATCAGCTCCGTTTTGTCCCCATTCAGTTTAAGGGATGATGAAGACATCCAGCTTTTTACTTCTTTTAAGCAGTCTCTCAGACCGCCTGATGCAGGTGGGTTGGCTACCTGCGCCAGTGAGACCACCAGCTGTGTGTCGTCCGCGTAAGAGATGATCTTAATCCCAAAGCGGCGGACGACGTCGGCTAGTGGCCTCATATAGATGTTGAAAAGGGCGGGACTTAAGGAGGAGCCCTGGGGGACTCCGCACCTCAGAGGTCTACTAGTGGACACCGCCTCACCATCAAAGACTCGGAAGGATCTGTCCTCCAGAAAAGATTTAAACCAGAGCCAGGCTTTGTTCTTAATTCCAACGCTGGACATACGGTACAGCAAGATGTCATGGCTGACCGTGTCGAAGGCTGCACTGAGATCAAGGAGGATCACTGCCACTGATCCTCCCTGATCGAGGATTTTTCTGGATTCCTCCGTGACCATGAGGAGGGCGGTCTCGGTCCCGTGCTTGGGTCTGAAGCCCGTTTGGGTGGGGTCTAGCAGTTGTGCGTCTTCTAAGAAATTTACCAGATGGTGGTTAATGAATTTTTCTAAGATTTTGCTCAGCCACGGCAGCAAGGAGATTGGCCGGTAATTGCTGAGGTCTAACGGGTCCAGGTTCGGCTTTTTCAGTAGTGAGCGGACCATCGCTTGTTTCCAGAACATTTGACTTTACAGCAAATGCTAAAATTATATAATTTCAATACAAGGATTGGTATCCTGGATCTAGTGAATGAGAGCAACCCTTTCCAATATGGTCTGCAAAATGCAATGGTAATTGTGTGTCCTCTGTTTTTACAGTGCTTAGCATCTAGGCGTTATAATTCTGTTTGGGGTCAGAACTCTGGCCCGAGGGTTGTAGAGACATCTGCTTTTCACTATCTGGTACACTTCTAGCTGCAGTTTCCTTACCTTTGAATTTCCCCAGGAGTTGGAATGGATCTGAAAACATTTGCGTAAGCAGTTCATCTGCACACAGTTGGATGGCTCTGAGTGATGTCGCCGGTGTCTGTTGTGATGTTGCGGTCACCTATATAAGAGCCACCAGGCATGCAGACGTCAGTTGTTTTCTTTCTGCGCCAGTTAATTGCTGATCCGTAGAAGAACTACCCCTCTGTCTCTTTTTGGCAGAATTTTTCGATATTTTGTCTTTTTATTTCCTCTCCCTTGTGTTGAGGGATGACATTTAGACATACATGGTTCAAGCTGTGTGGCGCCTGTTACCGCACCATGTCTGTAACCGACCCCCAGATCTCATCTGCTTGTTTCTCTAGCATGGCCATAACTCTTTGTTGTGCTCTGATTGCCAGGCTATGGAGCCGACGGCCATGTGGGAGGTATCTTTGAAGCTCCTTGCAGCCTGGCAGTCGACAATGTGGAGCACGACTCCTCAGAGATTCCGATTGAGGAAGAGAAGGTCACGGGACTGCTCCCTAAGTCCTCTTATTTGCACTTAAGGTCCTCTGGACACTTGGAGGAGCCATACAAAAGTCATTCAAATAGACTTTAACTTCACCTCGTCTGTCGACGAGACTGGTATGGTGAATCAACAGTCTACGCACAGTTTGGTGGAGGCGTTGCCGGGGTTCAACTCCCACCTCCCCCCATTTCCAGGAGCCGGAGTGACCGCCGCTCAGATTACAGCCTTTTATGTGGACATACCCTGCGTATTCGAGCAGGCCGACCCCTCTAGTGCGCCTTCAGGCCTGGCAGTGTCAGAGGAGGCCCCACCTGGTTCCACACTGACTGCTCCAGGGTCTCATGGATCAGATTCTGGGTCGGCACCATTCGTGCCAACGCAACCTTCCCCGGTGCCAGACCCGAAGTTGATGCCGCCGGCGCCAGCCCCATTCTGATACTCGACATGTTGGGTCGATGTTAACTCGGGCACAGACAGAGCCCAGAGTTTCATCATCATTGCCTGTCCATCAGGCATGGGTGAGGATAGAGAGGTGTCCCTGGACCCTTTTGGAACACCAGTGGACCCCTTGTGAACATTAGGACTTGTATGAGGACCTTGGAGAAGCCAGTGGACTGGACACATCTCCAGATACTGGCATGCTCTCTCCACCTAGTGTGGCTATGGCGGAGGGAGCATCATACGCCATGGCGGTGAGGAAGACCGCAGAAGTCCTTGACCTGGAGCTACCCTCTGTGCAGGTCAAGACATATATCTTGACCAAAGTGCTTCAACCTGGAGCTTCCTTGTCCGAGCCCCTTTCCCCCTTTAATGAAGCACTGACAAATGTCCTTCTAGGCACGTGGTCCAACCCTAGCACAGGGGCTCCTGTGAACAGGACAATAGCATGCCACCATCGCCCTACACCAGGCGATCCAAGTTTCCTCAGGCAACACCCCACCCATGAGAGCTTGGTGGTTCAGGCTTCAATGTCCCATGGTGCATTCCCTTCTGCTCCTCCAGATAGGGAATCCAAGAGGCTAGATGCACTTGGGAAGATGTTTTCTTCCATCAGCCTGGCATTGCAGTCGGTGAACACTGGATGCTTACTGGGACATTTCTCGCACACCCTTTGGGAAACAGTTGCACAAGTGCTGCCACAGGTCCCGGAGGAGGCCAGGGCTGAGCTCTCCCAGTCAGTGAAAGATGGGGGAGATGCAGCAAAGGTAACCATTAGGTGTGGCTTAGGTACAACTGACTTGCTGGGTAGAGCGTTTTTTCCCCAATGGTGGCCTTACAGTGCCACGCCTGGCTGAGAACCACTGGCTTCTCGGGTGATGAACAGGCTAACCTCTTGGATATGACCTTTGACGAAACTCGTCTTTTTGGTGAGACAGCGGACTCTGCTTTGGAGTGTTTCAAAGAATCTTGTGCTCGGCCAGATCCTTGGGCCTCTCGGCTACACCTCGTGGCCAGTCTAGCTTTTTTCCCTTTCGTGGCAGTGCAAGGGGTTATCAACCACATCAACCATATCCCAGCCACTGTTCTGCGCAGACTCTCCAAGTTGTGCATGGATACGGTTCGTCTCGACCTCGTGGGAATGATAGCCAGAAGTCGTCTGCCTCACAGCTGCTGGCAGCTGCAGCCTCTTAGCTTTCCTAGTTTGGTTCTGCAAGACCACGCCACTCCAGTTGGAGGGAGAATTCACCATCCTCTCGTCTGTTGAAGGTCCATAACATTGGACAAATGAGTCTTGCAGATCATTCAGGATGGCTATTGTCTTCCCTTTCTTTCTTTTTCTCCACCTTTACCGCCAACTGAAGAATGGTGGGTGGAGGATCATTTGGTCTTACTCCAAGAGGAAGTTGGAGCTTGCCTGGCTAAGCGAGCTTTAGAAAAGGTTCTGATTTCAGAGGCGAGCTGTGGTTGTTACTCCCACCACTTTCTGATAGCTAAAAAGAACATAGGACTATGGCCCATTTTGGACTTTTTGTAAATCTCTTCCTCAAAAAAGAGAAACTCAAGATGCTTATATTGGCTCAGGTCTTGTTTGCTCTAAACCAAGGAGACTGTCTGGTAGCGCTGGATTTGCAGGATGCATATTCTTACGCCCCCCATCCTGCCTGCCCACAGGCAGGATGGGGGGCGTAAGAATATGCATCAAGGTAGGCCACGAGCACTTTCAATTCTCTGTGCTATGACTTGGCCTTACCAGTGCCCCTCAGGTGTTCACCACGGTGATGGAGGTGGTTGCAGCTTATCTGCGCATGTTAGGGGTGTCAGTCTTCCCATACTTCGACTGGCTGTTGAAGGATTCTTCACCCTTAGCCTTTCGTTTCTCCCACCTCCAGACTATGGCAGACCTCCTGCTTTCACTGGGGTTCACTTTAAACATGCCAAAGTCTCGCCTGACTCGTTCTCTGATGCTCCCTTTCATCTGAGCTGTTTTAGACACAGAGCAGGTTCGGGCTTATCCTTCTGAGCAGCGAGTCCAGGACATTTAAGTTATGATACCGATGTTTCAGCCTCTATCCTGGATTTTGGTAAGAATGACCGAGGCTGCTGGGACTCATGGCTTCCTGCATCCTGTTGTTAAATCACAACAGATGACATATGCTGCCTCTGCAGTAGTACCGGAAGTTCCAGTGGGTGCAGCATCAGGGGAATCTCTCCGATGTGGTCCAGGTCTTGGAGGGAGCTGCAAAAGACCTGCAGTGGTGGTTGACGAACCACGATTGGGTGAGAGACAGTCCTCTCCCTTCCCAAACAAGATCTCACAGTAGTTACAGCAGCATCCCTCCTGGGATGGGGTGGCCATTTAGGAGAGGTGGAGATCAGGGGACTCAGGTCTCCAGCAGAGTCAGGGCTACACATCAATTTGTTGAAGATTCAGACTATCCGGCTAGCATTAAAAGCATTTCTTCCCTCTGTCAAGGGGAAGTTAATGCAGGTGTTCGCTGACACCGCCATGTGGTACTGCAACTAGCAGAGCAGGGTGGGGTAGTGCACCCTTTGACAAGCGGACCTGCTTCTCTGGACATGGCTGGAACAGCAGGGCATAACCCTGGTGGTTCCACTCCTGACAGGTTCTCCGAACGGCAGGGCGGACAAACTCAGCCGTCGATGCCTAGCGAATCAAGAATGGTATCTCCAGCCGAGGCGGCGCAAGGTATCTTTCAGCAGTGTGGAGAGCCTTGGTTAGATCTGTTCACCTCTGAAGAGAACACGCAATGTTAGCGGTTTTGCAAGCGGAAGTTTCCAAGCCGGCTTTCGCTCACCAATTCTTTTAGTTGCGAGTGGAGCTCAGGCCTCCTGTACGCCTTTCTGCCCATACCACTTCTGCCCAGAGTTCAAGAAGATCTTGTGGCTCCGGACTAGGGACAGAGACTCTAGTATCCAGAGCTTCTTCAAATGAGCATTTATCCTCTGATCAGGCTGCACCTTTGGGAGTATTTTCTGTCGCAGCAGTAGGGGAATGTCCTCCACCCGAATCTGTCATCTCTCTGCCTCCTTGAGATTGAGCGGCAACAGTTGACAGCTTTCGACCTTCCTCCCGAAGTATGTAATATTATTTTGGTGGCCAGGCAGCCCTCCACTAAGATGCTATACGCCTGCTGTTGGCAGAAATGTGTAAAATATTGTACAGAAAGGTCAGTTGACCCTCTTTCTGCTACTCTATCTAATCTTCTTATTCTTAACCTTGCCCAGCTAGGCTCTGTTTTGAGTGCTTTCAAGGGTTATCTGTCTGCTTTCTTGCAGCTGCCAGACCAACCCTCCCTATCCAAATCCCCTATTGTAAATGGGTTCTTAAATTGGGCTTATACATATGTTTCCACCGATGCCCTTTATCATGACACTGTGGCATCTCAATTTGGTCCTCGCATCTCATATGTGCTCCCTTTGAGCCTTTACGCAATTGTCCCCTCTGGCTGCTTACCATTAAAGATAGCCTTTTTAGTGGCGATAACATCTGCCTGGAGGGTGAGTGAGTTGCAGGCTTTGTCATCCAATCCTCCCTATCTGATGATATTCTTGGATAAGGTGGTGCGTCACACCCATGTCTCATTCCTTTCAAAGGTAGAAACCCCGTTCAATCTGAGTCAATCTGTCATGCTGCCCCCCCCTTTGCTTCCCCGCATCCCTCTATGAAGAGGAGCATCTGCACCATTGGGACCCCAAAACAGCTTTGTCGTTCTACCTTGACTGCATAAGAGTTCTGGGTGGATGAGCAACTCTTTGTGGGTTACGTGGGAGGTAAAAAATGTCAGGCAGTGGAGAAATAAACCATTTCATGCTGGATCATTATCTGCTTTCAAATGTGCTACGCCCTGGCTAGGTAGCAGCCGCATGAGGACTTAGGAGCTCATTCCACCAGGGGGAAGACTGCGACGATGGCATTGGCTATTGGGGTTCCAGTTCTGGATATCTGCCATGCAGCAACGTGGGCATCTCTGCCTACGTTTGCCAAGCACTACTGCCTGGACAGTCAGGTCCAAAGAGACGGGCATTTCACCCGTTCGGTCCTGCAGGACTTTTCAGTCTAGCAAATTTGTCCGCACCCCACCGCCAAGATGGTATGGCTTGGGTATCTATTCAAAGGTAAGGAATCTGCAGCAAGAAGTCTCTAGCAGATGAACAAGTTACTTACCTTCAGTAACGCATTATCTGGTACAGACAATATGTAGCTGCAGATTCCTTACAGGCTCACCCATGCCTCCGCGCTGTGTGGGCTCATTATAGGGCTAGGGTTGCTCCTTTTGCAGGGCCCTAGTTGTGACACACACGTCAGTTCACTTCTGGCGTGGAAAAAGTGAAAAGGAACTAACATCCACAACTTATGCCACTGGTAACGTCGCGCAGAGCCGAACATAGCCAACTGATGGCGTGCAGAGGTACTGCTCGCACAAATGTTTCCGGATCCACTCTGATGCCTGGGAAATTCGAAGGTAAGGAATTTGCAGCTAGATATTGTCTCTACCAGATAATGCATTACCGAAGATAAGTAACTTGTTAGTTTATCCTAGTTTTATGTATAGTATATTTCTCTTGTGTGTATAAAAGTACTTTTCTTTTAAAAAAATAAAGCATTGACAGGACATTGATTTTATTGGCTGGTAAGTGTGGGGTGCACTGTATTCTGAATGTCTAAACCCACTTCACTTTCTTGAGTAAGGCTTGGACTGCTGTCTCACTACCCTGAGTCAAGAACTGGAGAGCAGTACTTGGTTATTCAGTTTTGGGTCCACTAATACTGAGGCTCCAGGACCACAGCAAGGAACACTCCAGTTGATGCGATTGGAGCATAGTAACCCAGAAGTGCCCTGGTGCAGAGGAAACTTGGTCTAACCGGCCTTCTGCCCGGTTGTGGCACCGGCCCACTTATGGCATACCCCTCTTGAAAGGGAGGCTACCCCATTTGTGTACCTGTTAACATGGCCATGGGTGGGGGACTTCATGAGAACAATGGGACAGGCAGGGCAACTCTGGGTGCCTCTACCTCATGTCCTTAATACTCCTGCCTGACCAGCTGCAAAGGATGTTCTTGCAGGGGCTCTGTAATTGTCATCTACTGACCGGACTGTCCCACCAAACCTCCATCTTTGCTACCTCTAAAATGTCTGTGTGCTTTAGCCACTTATGTCGCACATGCTCCATGGGCATATCCTCTATACACTAAACACATCTTATTCTGGTTCCAGTTTCCATCTAGACCACAACTTGGTAGCAACATTGGCAAGGACAAGGAATTGCCCTTTTCTTAGACATGTCAATGTGCTGTGGCCACCCTTCCCAGTTATAGACTGGGTCACTAAAATTATGCAGCAGCGGAGCACAACATTTTGTGGCAGAATTGACAAAATTATCTGGCAATAAAAGTAAAATGTGGCAAAAATACTAGTCGTTAATTTGTAATTTTTACACAAGGTAATACTGTTTGGGCTAAGATTTCACCTCACTAGGGCCCTTTTAATAGCCAAATATGGAAATAAAGCAGCAGAAAGATGACCAGTAAACCTTTGTGAAGGGCCTTCAACAGCGCACAAACCCGCATCACTTAATTCCGTTTGAGCTAGGAACTTTTTTTGTTAAAATCTGCAGTTTATGCAGCAGATGATAGATTATGTGACAAATCCATAATTATGTCCCCCCAAAAAAGAGGGCCGCAGTATCACATAAT
The DNA here is from genome assembly GCF_964261635.1 of Lissotriton helveticus. Taxonomy (NCBI): domain Eukaryota; kingdom Metazoa; phylum Chordata; class Amphibia; order Caudata; family Salamandridae; genus Lissotriton; species Lissotriton helveticus. The sequence goes on from NC_136061.1 coordinate 653,785,540, forward strand.
ACTAGGGGCCCTGGTTACAGAATAGTGTTTTACTGTGTGAATTTCTTTTGGATTCACATGCTGTGCATTATTCCAAGTAGTGATTGGGTCCGATGCATGGCAAGAATTCAAAATCACTATAGAAAACCTCACTATAGAAAACCTTTTAAACAGCAACTGTGATGTTGGATAGTCGAAAACACTAAACAACACTGACAAGGCAAGGAACTGGACGCAGCGAGACAATGTGGATCTGGGAATGAGTAAAGTGTATGGAGCATACCCATTTTGCTTTTGTCTGAAGCACAAAAGAAAGGACAGTGCAATGGTGTGGTAGTGTATAGTGGCATAGAGTGCAGTGTAGATTGGTATAGAGTGCAGTCGCGTAGAGTGTATTGCTTTGGAGTAAAGTGGCATAGAAAGCATTGGTGTAGAATGCACTGGTGTAGAATAGAGTGGCTTAGCATGGCATAGAGTAGATTGTTTCAGAGTAGTGTGAAGTGGTGTAGAGTGCAGTAGTATAGAGTATTGTTGAGTGCAGTGATGCAGAGTAGATTATAGTAGATTTGAGAGTATTAGCTTAGAGTACAGTGCCATAGAGTGGTGGGATGCAGTGTAGATGGGCAGAGTTCAGTGACAGGAGCAGTGTTGCAGAGTAGGGTGACACAGAGTGAAGTGGCATGGAGTGGTGCATGGTAGAGTGCAGTGGCGTAGAGTGCATTGGCGTAGAGTGGTACAGACTAAAGTGCAGTGGCATAGAATGGCAAAGAGTTGAGTGGTACTGAGTACAGTGCAGTGGTAGAGAGCACAGTCATGTAGAGTAGAGTGTTCCTGTAGTCTCGTAGAGTGCAGTGGTGCAGAGACAGGGTACAGTGGTGAACAGAGAGTGCAGTGAAGTGGAGCACAATAGTGTTGAGAGACGTAGCGTGCAGTGGCACAGAGTAGAATGTAGTAGAGTATAGAGTAGAGTGCTAGTAGAATGTAGTAGACTATAGAGGAGTAGAGTGCAGTGGTGAAAAGTAGTTGGCATAGGTGTATTGGTGTAGGGTGGCATACAGTGCAGTGATACAGAGTAGAGTGGCCGAGTTCACTGGCAGTGTTGCAGAGTAGAGTGACACAGAGTGGCATGGAGTGGTGCATTGTAGAGTGTAGTGGCGTAGAGTGGTACAGAGTAGAGTGCAGTGGCATAGAGTGGCAAAGAGTTGTGTGGTGCTGAGTAGAGTGCAGTGGTAGAGAGCACAGTCATGAAGAGTAGAGTGGTCCTGTAGTCTCGTAGAGTGCAGTGGTGCAGAGACAGGGTACAGTGGTGAACAGAGAGTGCAGTGAAGTGGAGCACAATAGTGTTGAGAGACGTAGCGTGCAGTGGCACAGAGTAGAATGTTGTAGAGTATAGAGTAGAGTGCTATGGTGAAAAGTAGTTGGCATAGGCGTAGTGGTGTAAGGTGCATTGGTTTTTAATAAAGTGGTGTAGAGTAAACTGGCATAGAGTGCAGTGGAGTAGAGCAGATTGTTTCAGAGAAGAGTGCAGTGTTGCGCTGTGACGTGGAGTGGCATAAACTGGAGTGGTGTAGAGTGCAGTGGTGCATAGTAAAGAGGGATAGAGTTGTCTGGCAGAGCTGAATAGTACAGAATAGAGAGGCATAGAGGGAAGTGGTGTAGAGGGCAGTGGTGCACTGTAGATTAGAGTGGCCTAGAGTACAGTGAACCAGAGTAGAGTGTCATAGAGTGCCATTGTGTAGAGTGGCATACAGTGCAGTGATGCAGAGTAGAGTGGCAGAGTTCAGTGGCAGAGAGCAGTGTTGCTGAGTAGAGTGACACAGAGTGAAGTGGCATGGAGTGGTGCATGGTAGAGTGCAGTGGCGTAGAGTGCATTGGCGTAGAGTGGTACAGAGTACAGTGCAGTGGCATAGAGTGGCCAAGAGTTGAGTGGTGCTGGGTAGAGTGCAGTGGTAGAGAGCACAGTCTTGAAGAGTATAGTGTTCCTGTAGTCTCGTAGAGTGCAGTGGTGCAGAGAGCAGAGACAGGGTACAGTGGTGTAGAGTAGAGTGCAGTGAAGTGGCGCACAATAGTGTAGAAAGACGTAGCATGCAGTGGCATAGAGTAGAATGTTGTAGATTATAGAGGAGTAGAGTGCAGTGGTGAAAAGTAGTTGGCATAGGTGCAGTGGTGTAGGGTGCATTGGGTTTTAGTAAAGTGGTGTAGAGTAAATTGGCATAGAGTGCAGTGGAGTAGAGCAGATTGTTTCAGAGTAGAGTGCAGTGTTGAGCAGTGACGTGAAGTGGTGTGGAGTGGCATAGACTGGAGTGGTGTAGAGTGCAGTGGTGCATAGTAAAGTGGGGTAGAGTGGCCTGGCAGAGTGGAATAGTACAGAATAGAGAGGCATAGAGGGAAGTGGTGTAGAGGGCAGTTGTGCACTGTAGATTAGAGTGGCGTACAGTGCAGTGGACCAGAGTAGAGTGTTGTAGAGTGCAGTACTGCAGAGTAGAGTGTCTTAGAGTGATGCAGAGTAAAGTGGCCTAAAGTGCAATTGTGTAGAGTGGCGTACAGTGGTGCAGAGTAGATTGGCATAGCGTGCAGTGGCATAGAATGCATTGGTTTTGAGTAAAGGGGTGTAGTGCACATTGGTGTAGAGTGCAGTGGTGTAGAGTGCAGCTGTGAAGAATAGACTGCCTTAGTGTTGAGTGGCATAGAGTAGATTGTTTCAGAGTAGAGTGAAGTGGTATAGAGTAGAGTGTTGTAAAGTGTAGTGGTGCAGAGTAGATTAGGCACTGGTTTCCAGTAAAGTGGTGTAGAGTACATTGGCACAGACTGGAGTGCCGCCGAGTGCAGTTGTGCAGAGTAGATTGTTTCAGAGTAGAGTGCAGTGATGCAGAGTAGATTGGAGCAGCGTAGAGGGGATTGGCATAGAGTACACTGGAGTTCAGTGCAGTGGAACAGAGTAGAGTGCATTGACGTAGAGTGCACTGTTGCATAGTAAAATAGCTTAGAGTGGAGTATTGTAGAGTACAGTGGTGCATAGTAGAGAAGTGTGGGGGTAGAGTGCATTGGCAGTTTGGCATAGAGTGAAGTGGTATGGACTAGAGAAGCGTAGTGTGCAGGGGCGGTGGGTGACATTTCAAAGTGGTGGGGCGCAAAGTGATTTGCATACAGCACCGTAGCGAGTGAGCGCAGCGAGCGAGCCTGTACCCCAAAAGGGGGGTTTAGGGGGGTTACCCCCCCCCAGAAAAGTTTGGAAAAAAAGAAGAAAAATCGTGCATTTTCAAGCAAATTTGAGAAAGCAAGAAGGTTAATAAAGCAATTGTGAAAGTGCAGTTATTACATTAGTAGATGGCATAACATAGGTAGCTGCTTATTCAGTATAACCACAGAATGACCATGCAAGGTTCTACAGCATATTCTAAAGCAGAACAAAACAAAACAACAAAACAAAACGCCCACTCTGCGACGTTTCCCACTTTCACTGAGCTATGATGGACTCTGTGCCCTCCTGCACTCTATGGCACCCATGCCCTGTGCACCGTCAACCACTGCGTCACACTACCCCATGCGCATACCACTCGGTTTGTACTTGTGTAACCCCATCTTCGAGCCTTCATCCGCTTTTTTTGTTGTTGCAGTTTTTATATAGCGCGAACTCGACCAGAAGGTATTGCAGCGCTTTACATGAACACCAATCACAATACACTTCATTTTCGATAAACACGGGGAGATTACGTAATTTGCCCAGAATCACAGGTTGTTGAGCCGAAGCCGAGACCCAAACCTGATTCCCCAGCTCCAAGGTCGGTAGGACATCCTGTCCCGTCACTCCCTCTGTGCCCTCGCTCATTCTATATCCGCCAGGTGCAATATCGGTCGTCGAATGAGATACGTTATCAACTGGTTTACACAGTCTGCTCACTTCCTGGCACTTTGCGCACGCACATTAGTAGGTTTACAAACATTCGTGCTTAGGTGTTAAGGCAATAGGATGTTTATTTTTCATATGCAAGAATAATGTATTTAAAAAAATGATTTTGGAGGTGAGCCAGAAGATTTCCCTGGAGACTTAGAGGCTGTTATGGATGCTGTCCGTTTAATTGATTTTGCTTCTCTTTGCACTTAGAATAATTTCTGATTTTTGCAAACTCTCTATAACTTTGCATTTGAGGGCCTTAATTGCATTGACTCTGTACTGCTTTAGTTTTGAATTTTGTAATAAAATCATTCAACTTTTCATTTATCTAGAAGTCAATTATTGAGTAGGTCCAAATTAATTTTAAACAGGAATTATGACTGAATAATTTGTTTCTGTATTGAGATGCCTCCCAATCTATTTTTATTCATTTATTAATAGAAATTTGACCCAGAAGGGCAACTGAAGTAGGAGGCTTAGCACCAGTCATATTCTCTGATACCTCAGTATTCATTTACATAGTGCGACTTTCAGCCATTTTTTTGGACAGAGAATGTAGCATGCTGGAACATGTAGTTTCACCTTTCCCACTTTAAATACTGGCCTACACTGCCAGCTTCCTTGATGTTGTTGACTGAAAACCAAGAGTAGTTGCAAGGCAGCCTCATGGCATGGGATTAAAGTGACAATTATTTTGGTACAACGAAATATTTAGTTTCTTGGGGAAAAGATATGGGTTGCCCTTAGCGGAAGGAATTGTGTATAGTTCTGTGGTTGTGCCAAGAATGATGTGAAAGCTCCAGAAAAACGAAGGCTGTAAAATAACCCATATACCATCACTAAAATTGCTTGACATCCAGCTGCATGCCTTTGCTATACACCCTTGTGCACACACCATTAATGGTGACACGGGGCAACCCAACTACGTCATTCCTCTGTCCTCACGGTTAAAAGTGGCAGAACTTTGAAGTGTTCTCAGAAGAAAAAGCAGATTAAAAAAAAATACATTTGACGTAAGTGATAATCCCGACACCCTGCTGCACACACCATCGCTCGGATAAATGTTTAACATTGACAAACCACTTCCCTAGTATAAGCACACCTGTTGAAAATGACAGCCAGCGCTTTGAAGCGGCCTTAGGGTGGTATAAACATTATATAAATAATCTTTAACATTACTAACGCTCGCGGCGCCCAACGGCACACGTCATCACTAAGACCCACACACAACAACCAAATGACTTCACTCCTCCACGTTCATTATTGAAAGCGGTGGTCATCGCTTAGAAGTGGCCTCGTTGCGGCATTAGCGCTATATAAATCACCAATAACCCTAGCGCTGGGGTACTCTTCCCAGCACACACCCCACTAGATTGCGTACTGCACACATACATGTAACACCCACCAGCACCCGATGGTTTTACTCTCGCATGTTCAGGGTTAAAAGGAGCTGTCGGCGCTTTCGAGCGATGTTGGCGCTACCAATGTGAGCTACATGTCCACAACATAGCTGTTGAATGGAAAGCAGGATGGAAGAACTGTGTTGACTTACGTTCTCGTTGGTGAGCCGACTAATCCAAAACACAAACCACCGTAAAATTACAGCGCAGCCAGCTAATATAATCTGAACAACTTACCTGTTTATACCACGCGTCTGGAGCACACGAAAGAGACGCCGACCGCGACAGAGGCAGAGCTCTTCCTTGACAGGAAGTCCCACCCCCACCACGCGCGGCATCCAATGATGGATGCTGCGCGGTGGACCAGCCAATCCTGGCGCTGCATGCAGCGCCAGGATTGGCTAGGGGGGCACATTTGCTGCTCGCCCTGTCGCCCTTTGGAAACCCGGGCTGTGGCAGCAAACAAGCACCCCTGGGTCCCGCTGGGGAACTTACAGTGCGCATGCTTGAGAAAGTTGCCAACTTTCCCAAGCATGCCGTACTTTCCCAAGCACTGTAAGTTCCCCAGCGGGACTGTAACTGCGCACTACGGTCTGCTGCAGCCTGAGTGTGGACTGTCACTCAAGCTGCAGCAGGCCACCCCCCTTCGCAATTCCCGCCGGCGGCTGTATTTTATTTAGAAGATAGTGATACTAGGATTGCGGCCGGCGGCCGCTATGCGGGTCCATGGTGGCTGGTGAGGCTACGCCCCTTCGCCCCAATGGACGCACCGCGGCTGTCCAGAGGCACTCATCCAGGACTGCGGAATGACGGAGGGAACAGAGCGGCGAAGTCTGCAGAGCGGGAGGGCCCCTCAACCAACTTTATATAGGAAAAACAGTGGTTCCTGTGGAATGATATACTATGAGGTTATGATAAATAAGCACAATCGTAATATAGAGGGTTAGATAATGGCAGAGTGCGAAGTAACCACTAACACAGACTCCAGTGTAGCATATTTTATGGATTTTTTTAAACAATAAAGTTAGGAGTAAACATTATACATCAAAACAACATTTGTGCATAGTGTCCCAAGTAACAAAGGGAACCTAAACCTAAGTAACAATGTGAATATTATATACAAGGTTTCCACAGTTTGTACAAGTCGACCATTATCAAGATAATTCCATGTGAACAGCAGCTATATACAATGATATGTGCTGGGAAAATGATTCGCTTCTTCGGTTTGTCGACGGCGTTTCGACCCTCAAAACAATGTGGGGTCTCTTCAGGACTATTGATGAAGGGACATCTGAATTTATGATTGCGCAGCCTTGTGAAAATGATGTGCCACACGTGAAGAATAGAGGAAAAAAGGTTTACTCACATGAGGACCCGTCCGGGTACTCAATGTGAGGACAGGCTGTCAATCCAATGGGGTATGTAGGTAGGCCAGAGGGGCTCAATTAATTTTACGCCACAGCCGTAGCGTTGTAGAATCCCTTTGTGGATTAACAGTGACAATGCACTGGGAGTTTCTCTCGGTAGAAGATTAGAAAAGCGGGACAGCGCTCCGCGTGTAGATTCAGAAAAGGCTGCATCAGTCAGCTTGATCGGGTACAATGACCAACGCGGGCATTCAGCAGCGAAAGTAGGCATCGCTGCAGCCCGAAGAAGAGAAGACAAGAGCTGGCGATTCGGGTTAAGACTCGGCAATCTGCACAGCAACCTATGATTCTGGGTAAATCACTCATCAGTAAACTGAACCGAACTCCCTGCGCCCAAGGACAGCGGACTCAGTGCAGTGCAGAGTGAGTCCGGTTGGCAGAGGACTGCCGCTTTGACGGTGCGACAACTTGGCATGGCTGGCCACGGAGAGCCGGTGATTTGGCGTCGCCAAACTCCCACGATTACAGGGGATGCGGTGTCCAGCAGATGGTGTTGGATGGGGAACACAATGCAGCAAAGGCTTCCGGCGGCTTCGTCGAGAAAGGTTGAAGTGTGCGTATTTGATGGCGTAAATCAAGGGCCACATCCTGTAAGAAATATGTAGGTGCTTGCGTTCTGGTTGGTATGTAGCTCAGGGGTAGAGTGCATGCTTTGCACGTATGAGGCTCTGGGTTTCAATCTCTGGCATCTCCAGGCTGGATATAAGCATGTAACATAAGTGTACTCATGAGAGGCGTTCTGTGACCTATGGATTGTATATAAAAAAAAAAAAGAGAGAGCATTAGGATCGAGCGCAAAATTGATGCTGATCGTGCTCTGTATAGCGGCGAGGGATAGGCACAATTGCCAAGAATAATAATTTTATTTTTTTATTTTTAACTTGATTAATCTATTACTTGACTCACGATATGTGGTACCATTTAAAGTTGTATATTGGCAGAACTACAATATGGGTATCCACCTGTGGCAGTTTAATAAATACACAATATAAGAGCGCACTTAGCACATCCTTTGTGCTGGTTGGAGTTACGAATCCACTCCCAAAAAAAATTAATGCCATGTTTTGTTTTTGGGGGAAGTGGATTCGGCCTACTAGCCGTGCAGTTTATACCTGACACGGGGTATGCAGCCTCTGTAATCATTTAAACCTAATGGCTGACTGGAAGCCAAATACTCAAAATGGCCCAGCTAGTTAAACTCCTCAGGGATCTTCACGGCTGAGCGCAGGTGCACAACTACAAGGCCCCGGGTTAAATTCCTGCCAACTCCAGGCGTTGTGTCCGTCAGGAATGCGACAGGTGCTCAGGTGTAACGACTGGCTTCCATCGGGACCAAGGAAATGCCGAAAACGTTTCACTTGACTGTGGTGTTTTGTTTTCACTCCCTCAAATAAGTCAGGTCTTCAGTTAACTAGGCAGACTTCCCGGCGGGCTTGCTACATCTCCCCCCCTCATCGATCAGGTTTACCACTACGGATGAGCTGGAACCGACGCCTGGTGGCGCAGCACCTTTTCCACGCTTCCAAGACCTGTAGCTAACAGGAAGGCAGATGTCTGGATCGGGCCCCAGAGCGTGTAGTGCACGGTGTTGCCGATAATTTCTGGTAAACGTAGTAAGGGAATAAAGCAATGTACAGGAACACATCTAAAGGCTGAGGAACTTGAGGCAGGTGATACGTGGTCTCGGTGTAGTAATGATACAGTCACCTGTGGCCCATTTCTCACAAAATGGTTAAAAAAAAATGAAAACAAGCGGTGGCTGAAGGGTACCTGAGTCCATAGGGGGACAGTAGCTTGCTCACTCATCCAGTGAAACGTAAGGGGAACACAAAGTGATTTATAAGATAGAGGGTTGGGGATACACAAGGTCACTGAGTGATTTAAAAAAAAAACAAAAAAACAACACACCTTGGTCAAGGGCCTACGAGGGGCGCACTCCCAGTGGCACATGAATAAAGTCTTATGTGACAATTCATAATACCATAGGACCACTATAATGTGCATGTTCCTGGGACAGCACATCAGCTGTCTTGAACAGGGGTTTATGGACTAGTGCGGCTGCTACAGGGGCCGGTGTTTGACCGAATGATCACCCTTCTGAGGTCAATAAAAATCAGTACTATGGAGTTGGGTAACAATAAACATGTTGATTCATTGCCAAGATTCCCTTGGGTGTAAGTGCACTTTACAAATACATAGGTTATGTTCTCTGCGCCCCCGGCAGCACCAACTCAGGATTTCATCCTTCCAAAGGAAGAAATAAGTACAGTTGAATGGGTAGTATGTAAAGAAAAATGTCTAATGTGAAAGAAAGTACTACAATGAAATACGCAATTAAGTTGTATACTGTAAATTAAAAGATGCAAAAATACACTTCCAAGAGTGTTACAGGGAAAATATTTGTGAAATAGTGCATTTGATTGGGCGTGCTTACGAAGTTTAAGCTAACAATTTTCCAATGCAAATTTTGATAGAGGTGCAGGATTTACTGTAACCCATTTGAGAATGTCAAAGGCAACTTTCAGGTAGTGCCATAGTCCACTGGGCTAGGGATAAGAGTGCGATAGTTTAAAAAAAAAAAAGCATGGTTATAGGTTTTAGCAGTTGGGACACATGGACTCTTGCAAATGACCCAATACCCCCCAGGCACCGTTCGTTTTCTACTTTGAGATTGAGATGCAAACTCGTGAATTCATCCCTCCAAAGTAGAAACAAGCATTTACAATGCAATGGTCTCGGCATCATTAAATCATAAATAAATGGCATTGTCATTTACATTGCCAATAGCTTAATCGTTAAATAAATGGCATTGTCATTTACAATGCCAATAGCTTAATCGCTCGCAAATGCATGACCTATTGCATTTACACCCACACAGAGCCACACACACAAAGCCACCCACACACACATACAGAGCCACCCACACAGAGCCACTCACAGAGTCATTCACATAGAGCCCCCTACACAGAGCTACCCTCACACAGACAGAGCCACCCACACATAGAGACACCTACAAAAAAAGCTATCCACACAGAGCCACACACACACACACGCCACACACGCCACACACACAGAGCCACAGACACACAGCCACACACACACACACACAGAGCCCCACACACAGAGCCCCACACCCAGAGCCCCACACACACACCCAGAGCCCCACACACACACCCAGAGCCCCACACACACACCCAGAGCCCCCCCACACACACCCAGAGCCCCCCACACACACCCAGAGCCCCACACACACACCCAGAGCCCCACACACACCCAGAGCCCCACACACACCCAGAGCCACATACACACACAGAGCCACATACACACACAGGAGAGGAAGCACAGCGAGGGGGCAGGGAAGCAAGCACAGCGAGGGGGCAGGGGAGCAAGCACAGCCAGGGGGCAGGGGAGCAAGCACAGCCAGGGGGCAGGGGAGCAAGCCCTGCCAGGGGGCAGGGGAGCAAGCACAGCCAGGGGGCAGGGGAGCAAGCACAGCCAGGGGAGCAAGCACAGCCAGGGGCAGGGGAGCAAGCACAGCCAAGGGTCGTAACGCAGCACAAGCACTAACTATCATTACACCACCTTATCAAAAGGAAAAGGCAACGAGGGGGGGGGGTGAGGAGCTCACGCACACACAAGCAACGAGGGGGGGGTGGAGGAGCTCACGCACGCAGAAGCCACGAGGGGCGTGAGGAGCTCACGCACGCAGAAGCCACGAGGGGGGAGGGCGGTGAGGAGCTTACGCACACAAGCAACGAGGGGGGAGGGGGTGAGGAGCTCACGCACACAAGCAACGAGGGGGGAGAGCGGGTTGAGGAGCTCACGCACGCAGAAGCCACGAGGGGGGTGAGGAGCTCACGCACACAAGCATTGAGGGTGGGGAGGGGGGGTGAGGAGCTCATGCACACAAGCAACGAGGAGGGGAGGGGGGTGAGGAGCTCATGCACAAAAGCAACGAGGGAGGAGGGGGGAGAGGGAGGGGGAGGGGGGAGGAGCTCACGCACACACAAGCAACGAGGGGGGAGGGGTTGAGGAACTCACGCACACAAGCCACGAGTGAGTGCACTTCTGAAGCCCCCTTGCTGACTGTGTGTTGGTAACAGAGTGTATGTGAGGGGTGAGTGAGTGCACTTTTGAAGCACACCCACCATTAGTGCATGGTATTAAGCCATGTCCTGACCTCACTTTGGCCGCTCACACTGTGTTTTAGTGGGGAGCCCCCTGGCTGACAGTGTGTGGAGAGAGTCCCTACTGAGGTCAGCGTGAGGGTAAAGACCCCACAGTCCTGTGGAAATCACCCTGTGAGAAACCTCAAGAAAGCACTAGCACGTGAGTAAACTTGCCATTTCAATCAGGCAAAATTATAAGAAAACTCGACAGATGTCTTCTAAAACCTGTTTTTTTGGGAACAAACAACGGGGAATTTGTAAATTGACTTCTGCCTCCTGCTTTTCAAATGCAGGCTTTCAGTTTTCATAACGGGCGCGCACTTTTAACACTAGCACCCATGCTCGTTTTGCTTTTAAACAGAAGCTCGTGCCCCTGGTTATGCTGTGAGTGCTGTCTCCATCCTGAATTTAAGGGTACCTAGCTATTAAGCCACAATACCCGCATGCACAACACTCTCCCCGTGCCATATGCTGTGCAATTACAGGGTGTGCGTGCCGTGCCTGGAAAGCAGCAGAACAGGGGACATGCACTTCTCCATTCCAGAGTCCAAGAGTCCAAGACCCATAACGGGGAGGGCGGCGCCGCCTACGTGGTGAGTGATTCGGTGCCCAATGTCTCTCACCCTCTACTTACTCCTTTCCCATCCTCATTGTACCCTTCATGCCCTTCTCACCTGACGCATCTCTTGAAGATACTATTATAGCGCTTTCGGACCCCTCCCACCTCCCAACTCAGCATGGCGAAGCGCCTTTATTTAATTAATATCACCAGCGCTTTCATACCCCTCCCGCCTCCAAACTCAGCATGTCAAAGCACCTTTATTTATTTAACATCACTGGTGATTTCAGACCACTTCCAACACAGCACATTAAAGCCCCTTTAGTTAATGAATATCACCAGCATTTTTAGACCCCTCCCGCTTCCCAACACAATACGGCAATGCGCCTTTATTTATTTAACATCACTGGTGATTTCAGACCACTCCCAACACAGCACATTAAAGCCCCTTTAGTTAATGAATATCTCCAGCGTTTTTAGACCCCTCCCGCCTCCCAACACAATACGGCAATGCGCCTTTATTTATTTAATGACACAGCGCTTTCAGACCACTCCCAACACAGCACATTAAAGCCCCTTTAGTTAATGAATATCACCAGCGTTTCTAGACCCCTCCCGCCTCCCAACACAATACAGCAATGCGCCTTTATTTATTTAATGACACAGCGCTTTCAGACCACTCCCAACACAGCACATTAAAGCCCCTTTAGTTAATAAATATCACCATCGTTTTTAGACCCCTCCCGCCTCCCAACACAATACGGCAATGCGCCTTTATTTATTTAACATCACTGGTGATTTCAGACCACTCCCAACACAGCACATTAAAGCCCCTTTAGTTAATGAATATCACCAGCGTTTTTAGACCCCTCCCGCCTCCCAACACAATACGGCAATGCGCCTTTATTTATTTAATGACACAGCGCTTTCAGACCCTTCCTGCCTACCGAAAGCATGGCGAAGCGCCTTTATTGATGTACCATAACCAGCACTTTCAGATCTTTCCCGTCTCCCAACACAGCACGTCACAGCACCTTTATTAATTTAACATCAACTGCACTGTCAGACCCCTCCCACCTCCCAAGACCGCACAGCGAAGCGACTTTATTTATTTAACATCACCAGTTTTCCCTATAGTTTACAAAACTGCGAGAAAAGGAGAAACAAGACAGGAGGAAGAAAACAAATGTCATTATTCAATGGCAGAGAGCATGGGCTACAAAGAAGAGCAAAAGTGAGATACAGAGACATGAGGTGCAGAGTGGTGGAAGGAAAAAAGCTTGTGGTGGAATCAATGATGCAGAGTTTTCCTAAGAAACAACTTTAGGCCTCTGGAGTTTGTTTTTTTACAAGTTAGGCCCTGCTGACTTCTTCCCACTGACATGCCCGTCTGCCTCCGAGGATTCTGCTAGCGGTGCCCGGGCTGGCTCGAGGCCGGGGTGAACCTGCTGCTGGGAAACGTGCCCAGGATTCAGGCCTCGGTGAACATCCAAGAATGAAACTGTGCTCTTGTGCAAAACTTGAAAATGTGCTTCCTTGGCGTGTTGGAAACCCCTGTTGGAAATATAGGGATTGGCCGTTGAGTGACTGAGAAATCGCAAGGTTCCCTTTTGTTCTGTTCAGGGAACCGGAATAGCGACAGGGCAGGGCATCCTCGGCACCATCGCATCATCGCTCCCTCGCGTATCAGTGGAACGGGCAACAAGAGCATCATCACTCCGGACACCGCGCGCGACTTTCCGTCGGGGAGATTAGGACCGTTTGGTAAGGCGGACTTGTACCCCAACACTTAAACGCTCAACCATCCCGAGATTGAAAATAAAAAAACATGAGTCAAGTCAGATTCAACTGAAATCCCATCTGCAAGTGCAGATACGATATCTACATTCCACACTCCAGCCGTGCCACCAGCAGCCATTCTTCCTAGAAGGATGCCGCTCTCACCTTGGCTTGCAGCAGCAGGATTTCCAGCGCAGAGTCTGTGGGACTCCGATCTGGAAGAGGTACGATTACGAATGCGGGAGGGGGGGTGGGGGCCGGGGAGCGGCAGAGCACAACGGAGGAGAGCTGCAGCAGAGGGGGGGGGGGAGGCGAGAGGGCGACGGAGGAGGGAAGGGGGAGGCGAGCGGAGCCAAGCAGCTCCTAAAAGCAGAAGGGAAGGGAGGCGAGCAGCTCCGAAAACACCACCACGTTTCTCCGAGGCAAGGAGAAAATGCCTCGGAGAAACGCACGGCCATTTTCAGATTCGGGGCGTGTTTTGCTGTTTTGAGTGACAGACAACGTCACTGTCTAAAGAACAGCAAAACTTACGCCCCCAAATCCGAAAAAGACGGAGCTTATTCGGAGGGATGGCTCTCTCCTCTAATGGCTGGCCTCCGTTTAGGAAGCCAGCCAATGGGAGACAGCCAAAAACAGAGGCAGGACAAATAGTCCACTCTAAGAAACATAAAATCTCGGACTTCCGGTTCTGCCTTCGGCAGACCGGATATTACCTCGACCTAAAAAAGGAAAGCGGAGTTGTGTGGTATGTAAAGTAAAACTGCCCAATGTGAAAATACTACAATGAAATGTGCAATTAAATTTGCATACTATAAATTAAGAGAAACAAATGCACTTCCAAAAGTGTTACGGGGAAAATATTAGTACAATATTAGATTTGAATGTGCGTGCTTACGAAGATTAAGCAAAGGCGTTGTCAAGGCAACTTCCAAGAGAGGGAAATGATTTACAGCAATCCAATAGAGAAGGTCAAAGGCAGCTTCCCAGGGACAGGGTTAAAAGTGAGATCTGGGGCGACCATGCTACCAGATGGACCGACGCCTGTGACACATGCTTCGGATCACTGGATGGTAGAGAAAGTGATAGGTTCAAATGGTCATAATATTATTTTCACTTGGTACTTTGGCAATAGCGCTGCTCGGTAGGCATGCAGGCACGTTGGGGCGTTAAGCTCTTGCCCCCCAGTCAGTGAGCAGACCCCCTCTGACTGATCTTAGACGTTACCGCCTGCAATTCAAGTGATATGCATCAAGTCAAAGTTTTTGGGTAGCTCACCTGTCCGCCGCCCCCCCTTCCCCGAGCGGGCTGATGACAAGCGGAGTTGTGTTAGTTAAACAAAAAAAAGGCCAGGAAAGGGTGATAGAAAACACAGCCTGGCGAAAATGCACAGTTTGGCGACAATTATTCATGGTTACTGGTTTTGGCTTGGCATTCGGAACGCATTGGCGCTAGCGCATGACCAAACACCGGCACACAGCTCGTTTTCTACTGGGAGATTTACCAGAAATCTCTTCTTTTTTGAAGCTAAGTATGTTCAGGCTTCAGACAGGGCGTTTTGTGTGCATTACGAGGTGGATGTCTAAGTAGGGAGTAGAAGGGCGGCAGGAGCACAGCGCAAACATAGACAGGCCTGGGGAGTGTGGCCTGCAGCCCAATATGGTGGTCGCTTAAGCGAGGTGCTCCGGGCCAGGACACTTGATACGTGAATAATCCTGTATCCCCTGTCTACTTGTAGAGCTACGAATGCGCGGGGTGATACCTACCTGCAGTACGCTCCTGATGCTGATGTCTCTGGGCCTCGGTGGGGCAGCCTGACCCACGCTTGGGAACGCGGGGATCTCCGGTGTGGCGCTTCTCTGGGCCTGGAGGAGGGGCCTGCGACGCACTGCTCTTGGGTGTGGCTGCGCCGGACTCTGCTGCCTGAGGGAAGTCTGCTGCTGCACTGCGAGGTCCCGGATTGAGGCCTGGTGCCCGGGGGTTCCGCTCGCTGCTGTGCTCACAATTGGACACCACCGGCATGGCATGGGGTTTGGGTCGGCCGGAGCGCCCCGGTTGCGGTTCTGGAAGCTGGTGTACCGTTGCTGAACTGTGATCCGGTAGGGCCCAGTCGGACCCAAGTCCCCTCCTCGTAGGCTGTTTGCCATGTGCGGTGGCCCCGCTCTGTGGCCGCTTGGCCTCCCTGACGGTACCCGGCCCTCCAACTGATGCCCGCCTGGCTGGTTCGTGATCACCTACACAGTGGGAGGTCTGCAGTGACTCGTGGGCCCCTGCTGTGACGCCGGAGGCTGGCGTACTGATCTTTGGGTGCGGACCGGTGCGGCGTGGCCGTCTCTTTATCCAGAACTGTCTTGGCTGAGTGGTACCTCTGCCAGCGAAACGGCCCCTTTGGACTGATGTGCTAGACTGGAGTGGAGGTGTCTGCAGTGCCCTCCTTTTCTGGGAGACACTGGTGATATGGCATGCAGTTGCCGGCACGTGGGGTCAAGTTTGTTGAAGGGGCACGGGCTGTTGCTGCCGTTCACTGATAAGCTGGGAGCATGCCTGTGACTGTAAGGCTCCCTCTACTTGACTTACTAGGCTGAGCCGGGGGCATGGCTGACAGGGGCCCAGGAGGTGACCTATTCTAGGAGGGGTGCGCTACTTGCATGTAAGGTCACTCCAGGAGAAGTTAAAACCCCCCCCCCCACATAACTACCTGCTGACTCTGGACCACCGTGAGCGCAGAACACCTTCTTGCTGGGTGCTGAACCTACCTGGGCTACAGTGGATCATGGGCAGGGGGAAGACTCGGACCGCCTCAGGGTCGAGCAGAAGGAGATATCGCTTGCCGCCCTTGGAGTCCTCATCTGGCCGATCCCCGCGGATGGGGGCTGAACACGCACCCACCCCAGCGGAGGACAAATTGGACATGATCCTGAGGGAAATTCACGAATAACGCTCTGCACTTGAAAGTCAATTGGGTACAATTTCAGTGGATTTGTACCTACTCAAGGATGACCACCAAAAGTTATCTGACAAAGTTAAAACTACTGAACACCTACTGGATACAATGGGGCCTCAAATCATTGATCACAATGGTCAATTGAAGGAAATGCGACAACAAATAGAGGCTTTGCAGGCCCGGGCTGACGATGCAGAAGGGCGGGCGAGGCGCAACAACCTCAGAATAGTAGGTGTGCCTGAAGGTACGGAAGGGCTCAACTCGACAAACTACATCAAGGAATGGTTGAAAACAGTGGTGGCACCCACGGGTCTATCTCCGCACTTTACTGTAGAGCGAGCTCAACGAGTACCTACAAGACGCCCTATACCCGGCTTGAACCCACGGCCTAGGCAATATAGTTAAACAACATTCCTCATGTTGAATGTACTAGAAACAGAGACAATGTAACGACCAAACTATAAAAAAATGCAAAATTGAATAATGAATATTCAAAATTGTGATCATATCATTACATAAATCAATTAAAAACACAAGTTTATTAATACAATCATAATTGGTCTAAACCTGTGCTATACACATATTCTGATTTAGTTAAAAATACAATATAAAAACACAATACTGTGGCAAATAAACAATGAGTCTTCGCGCGTTTCGGCGTTAAAAACGCCTTCGTCAGGAATTGCCACACAAAACTGTATGTATGTGGGGATCAATATTTAAATATTCTCAGAAAAAAGGATGTGTCCAATTATTTTTTTCTGTAGAAACAAACCTTAAAATATATCAAGTCAATAATGGAGGTTGGCGCCGATATAACTACTTCCTGGTTTCTGATTTGTTTCATGCGTGACCAATAAATAAATAAAACCAATGCTGGATGGACGATCTGATATTACATTCGAGATGAATCACTGAAAAGTTAGTTACAGTGTGCTACATGGATGGCGGCTAACTAGTACAGGGCAATGAGTGCCGTTCTGATAAACCTCCGATATATAAAGGGACGCCACAGTAATAGATGTCCGCGTCCTAAACGTAACAAGGCAGAAGCTTTTTCCCAGCCAAGCTCAAGATCAATCATAACCAACGGACTCTGTTCTTCTACACCCCTGAAAATGCGTGGGAATGGCTGGACAGACATTTCCCTGATGTACTACCAGAACGAAGAATGGATCCAACACAGCCGAAATCGCAATGAGTCCCCCGTCGGCCCAGGAAGGGCATGGTCACACAGAGTGAGGGGTCTTTTCCCTGCCCCACCAGCAAGTGATGGAGGGGACGCCGAGACTCTCAGACTCATTAGGCCGGTGCTCAGCATTAGCCCTTTGGAGGCGGCCAACTCAGACTCCGACTCGGGGGGTAGCATGGCCTTATTCCCGTCCGCATCTACTCAGCTCAGTCGGTACCCATTAGATGAGCTTGGAGGGTCTTTTGAAAGAGACCTGAGGCTGACCGGCTAAACCCATGCCCACCCACTTAGCAACTTACTATTTGTTATGCTTAACTCCGTTTCTCACTGATCTGTTTTGTGTAATGTATAAATGGTGCCTCTGCTTGCATATGGGGGATAAGAAGGGATCTTCTACCAGCGTGATGTCCTGGCCTGGCCCGACTTGGGCATGTATTCCTACTATTGTTCGAGTGTATTGAGTGTTCTATACGTAGCCTACCCCACAAGCAAAAGCAAGAGTTCTTAGTGTAAGATGTTAACATTGTTTTGCACAGTTTGGTCGGATGAGCTTTTGTCATTGGACCCAGTATTGGTGATTGTTTATGTTAGTTTAAAGGTTGACCAAGATTCTGATTGGGGGTACCGGGGATTGGGATGGTGGTTTGGTGGTGGGTTGGGGTGGATTTGGGGTTTTACACCTCCTAATGTCGGTTTATACTGTTATCTCCTGGAATGTTAGAGTGATGGGGTTGGCCATGAAACAACATAGAATTGTGGCTCAATTACATCGTTGCATGGCTCAAATAGTGTAGCTCCAGGAGTCGCACATAGTGCAAACAGAATCAAGTAACCTGCAGAGGAGGTGGCGGGTCAATTTTATGCTACGGCATACTCCGCCTTTTCTAGAGGGGCTGCACTATGGATGCGGGCGGGAATCCCCTTTGCTCTTTGGGAGTCCCATACGAACAAGGCAGATCTGTCCTGATTCGCGGGACCCTGGATGGTAGGCAAGTAGTGTTGGGTTCCATCTATGCTTCGAATGTGGACCAAGATATCTTTCTCTCCAGGTTAACACAGGTACTCTCGGATTGGGTACAATACCCGTGGTTGTTGGGTGGGGACTTCAACCTTTGTTTTTGATACACATTGGGACCGCTCTCACCCCGCCTTACCGAGCACCAGCGTTGTGACTCAAGCTGCTGCTTTGACTAGGTGGGAACGGGGTGGAACCTTTTAGAAGTATGGAGGTCCCAACACATGAACATGCAGGAATATTCCTTTTACTCCCACCCACATAACTTAAATACCCATTTAGGTCATTTTCTTTGCACCGTAAATCTATCCTCTGCCATACATCAGAGTACGTTCCTTGGTAAAACTATCTCTGACCATAATCCTATAGAATTGACATTGCATTAGGGAAGGGTTCCTACACCTATCCCAACATGTCGGCTGCAACCTGCGACCTTGGAAGATCAAGTGTTTTGTGCTAAACTAGATGACACTATCACTACATATTTTACTGAAAATGAAGGCACTGCTTCGACTAGATCCGTTGAATGGGAGGCTTTTAAAATCACAGTAAGGTGGGTTGCTATGGGAAGCTTGGTTGAGGTCAGATGGGAGGTGAACAGGGACTTGGTAGACTTGGAGGACAAACTACAGGAGCTGGAAGTGACAGCTCGGGGGCATGTAGCGGGAGCGGGGCAATTATAGGAGGCTAGGATTAGGCACTCCGAACTATTAGTGCGGCTCCAAATGGTAGACTTACATGCATACACTCTGCGTACTCACGCCAAAGCAGATAGGGCTGGCATGTCACTGGCGCAACTGATTGCTCCCCCATTAAGTCCTACCCCCATTTTAGCGATCTATGATGCACACCACTCGTTGCTGACTTCCCAGAGCGAAATTAATCAGACTTTTCAGGAACATTATACTAACCTGTACAGTGCACACCCATTAGAGAGGTCGGAAGAGACGGCTCAATTCCTAGGGGGTATAGACCTTCCCACGGTAACCGGTGCCTCGGCTGAGCTGTTGGCGGCGCCGATCACCGTAGCGGAAATCCGTGTTGAAATAAAAGCACTGACACGTAATGAGACCCCTGGTTCCGATGGCCTGCCTGTGGAATTCTACTCCACCTATGTGGACGTATTGGCCCGAAGCTGCTACAATTATATGTCACCTCCCTGGAAGAAGGTACACTGCCCCCCACTACCAAGGAGGCAATAGTCACGTCCCTACTGAAACCAGATAAGGTCTCCACTGACTTGGCGTTGTACCGTCCATTATCAATCCTTAATATGGAATATAAAATCCCAAGTAAAATGTTGGCGTCCAGATTACTTCCTCTGTTGCCTAAATTAGAACACATGGGTCGGTGAGGTTTTCTCCCCGAGCGTAGTACGTCTCTTAAGATTCGTTGGTTACACGCCCTAATGTATGCAGTGACGGGGCCATTGCCGTTGGCGGGATGTTTATCCCTAGATATACGGCAAGCGTTTGATACACTCAGCTGGTCATACATGCTTGCAGTGTTGGTAAAGTTTGGTATACCCCCCCGAATATTGTAAATGCATTCAATTACTTTACACTTATCCCACAGCCCGTGCCAAGTCAGGAACGGTTATATATCCGGCATACCGTATCTATAGGGGGACATGCCAAGGTTGCCCTCTGTCCCCCCTTTTGTTTGTGTTGGCGTTAGAGCCAATGGCTCAGCGATTGAGATGCGAGATGGCTCCCCTTGGCATACCTTTACAACCAGTAATACACTCAGTTTCGTTATACGTGGACGATATGCTGTTATTTTTTAAAGACCTTGGCATGGACATGCGGCCCCATGCCGCTGTGTTCTCGCAGTTTGGAGATATCTCTGGTCTGCATCTGAACGCCACAAAGTCAGTAGCATACTCTTTCTCTGGGGCATACGACGGGACCCACTTGCAGTTTGGTCCGGCGCAGTTCAAACTAGAACCCACAACATTTAAATATCTCGGGATACGAATGTATAGGTCCCCTGTCGACACTATAGATGGGAATGTGGTGCGAACCATAAACTCGCTCCGTTCACAAGTGTCATTTTGGAACACCCTTCCGTTGTCATTGGTGAGTCGTCTATCAGTGTCCAAAATGGTTATGCTACCTAGACTCTTATATCATTTTGTGAATATCCCTGTGGTTCTGCTGGCCTGGATCTTTTGGACACTAAATACTCTGCTAACGACATTATTATGGGGAAAGGGGAGACATAGGCTAGCACTATACAAGAACTCCCGAGCAATGTAGGCGGTATGGGAGCACCTGATTTTAAAAAGTACTATTTTGTCAGGCAGCTGTAGTGGCTGGCGTACTGGTTGGCAGGACATAATTTGTTTGAAATAGGACATACCCCAGCATACTTGCAGCAGGGGCAGTTGCAGGCACTACTGTGTCCTGGGGCTACCAAGGTGCGAGACCCGCCTTTTCTATTGTCCATAGCCTTACACTACTGGAAGCAAGCGCAGAAATCTGCAAAGGTCTTGAATCCATATGCTCCCAACATCCCCCTCTGTGGTCTGCCTACCCACTGTGTTGTTTTGTCTACTGCTAGGATACGCGACTGGACACAGGCAGGCACGTCCCAGTTGGGGATCTCTTCCTTGATGGTACGTTAATGTTGCATGGCGAAGTTGTTCGCACTAATGCGGTGCCGGAGTCTCTGTTCCTCACGCATGCAGCGGTTGTGCATTATGTGCGAAGGCACTGGGTAGTGGCGCAGAACGAACCCCCTACATTTCAGTTACTGCTGTCTCCACATCATGGGCCATGGATGCCACCTTGTGCGCTGGTTGTACCGTGGCCTGCAAGAGCATCTACATATATCACTATTGCCTCTCCATCAGAAGTGGGAAGTAGCACTGGCAAGGGAGTTGGATGATAGGGAGTGGGAAGCTGCCCTGGAGCATCCTCAACGAGTGTACCGTAATTTTAGAATGAAGACAATACAGTCACTAATACTACACAGGGCATACCTTACACCGCAGGTTATTCACGAAATGTATCCCTCGTCCACTGCACAATGTTCCAGTGGCCCACCTGGCTGACTTTACGCATATGCTATGGTCATGCCCTACCCTAGGGAAGTTCTGGTCAGAGGTTACCCAGGGGCTCACTTGGCTCACGGGGCGCACCCGCTGGGACAACATGGAGGTGTGCCTGTTGGGTCTCTTTCAACTCCCGAAGAAGGCGAAACTCCTAAGTCATTTCACGGGGTTAGCTTTGATACTTGCAAAACGATTAATTACGCAGCGTTGAAAGTCTCGCACAGCACCACGTGAAGGTAAATGGAGAGAGGAGGTCATTAGATGGGCGGTGGCAGAGGGGGAGGCGCTCACGCGTGAGGAATACAGGGGATTAAGAAAAAGGCCAATTTCCCTAGAATGGGCCCAAGTTCTAGAGCAGTTCAAAGCGGAAACAGCCGATGATGCAACAGTGGCCCGAGACTCACTGACACCCTAGATACAACAGCCAGATCCCTGCTTGATGGGCGAACTGGGTGGGGAGGGTCTGGCTGTCCACCCCTCCCCTACTCCCTCCCCCCTGTTTATTCTGACCTTGCCCTTCCCCCCTGAGCAAAAGTTATCCAAATTATTAGAAAAAGAGATCCACATCAAAATTCGTGACAAGCTTCTTATTATCTTCTTTATTCTCTGTTGACAAGATTCAAGACTTCTAGCCAACACATGTTTTGTCTTATAATGGTGTCAACCAAAGATTTCTTCAGGGTATAAACGATACACCAAGCGCACATAGGACTGATAAACACTCGCCAACTGAGTAATCTGGAAACGTCAAGTCCCGCAATAGTAAAAAAACAGTCTAGTGCAGTCACTTCGCGTGGATATCACCCGTACTAGAATTATATGGGCGGTATTTCTTGTAGCAATAAGGACATAGGTAAGTATCACCTGGCTGGAAAATTCCCATTGAAGAGAGTACTCCTACGGAACAGCGGCGTCTAGCCTTTGCTCAGGACATTAATCCATTGTGTCTGTTGAGTGTAGAATTCTGTTCTACATAAGTAGTGAAGGTGGATGGCCTTCGCTTATGTCCTTTGAGCATTCTGTATTGAAAAATTTCACTGTACCCAACTCAGCGCAAAAACTTTCCCAACCATCTTTTTATTGTGGTATTACTGTTTAGTAAATTTACCTCGCCAAAGATGTGCAGGGCCGTTTTGCCTAAAAATCAGAAAATGGCATAGGGTTGCTCAAATGGACAATAGCAGTAGAATCCCAACCAGTAAGGATGCAAGCCAACAAGGGGCGGCCTCCCAAACGCTCTGGGGGTACAACAGTTCTATTATCTAGGCCCCATTGGGGGGAGCAGCTGGTGCCCAGGAGGCAGCCCAGACATGCTCAGGCACGCGCACAGGTTAAAAAAAAAAAATTTGACGGAGAGAAGACAGATGTACTTACCGGGGGTAGCCTGCCAGGGGCATTGGTGAAGTAGATGATGTTATTTGTACTGTATGCTGTATCTCACCTCTATAATCAGTATCCGACTGTCTCCCAATTTGGAATTCATGTACGACCCATGGTGAGCGGAGACAGTGCTGTAAGAGGCTGAATAGGACACAAGCGTGCCACTACCTAACTGCAGGGATGGAACAGACCGCACCATGGCGTTCGGGGGAAGATTGCCTTTGGAGCTTACCAGACGTCGGCCTCCCGGAGCCACAGCTAAAGATTGGTATTTTAGCACTCAAGTTGGGGCAATGGCATTGGCAGGCTGCACATAAAGAGCAGCAGGAGACACAAATGGGCGACACAGGGAGGGGGAGCCGCAGGAAGACGGAAGCCTCCCTATCGGTGTGGCAGAAACAAAAGGTTTATTGGTTTGGTTATGGAAAAACACTGACAGGGCGGTGTGTAGAATGAGGGCCACTCACTCTGGGATGCCTCACGGCAGGGTGAGTAGGCCTGACAAAAAGGAGGTAGCAAATGTAGACGGCACTCGCAGCGCAGCCCCCGGCAGGCGGCAGGGGGCAAAAGAGACTAGCAAGGTAGCAAGTTGGGGCCTAACTCCAGGGGAAAGACTACCCCCCACACGCAAAGGGGTGTGGAAAACAGCAATGGACAATCTATGAACTGTCAGGGTGATTTACGACCCTAGGAGATGCAAATGAGCAAAAGACAAACAAGTGATTTATGACCAGCCAATGATTTATGGCTGATGAGTTATGATGATCATGCAGAATGATTCATGACAACAAAATGATGACTGATTGTGACAGAATGATTTCTGACATTCAACGATTTATGACCCAGGATTTATGGCTGCTGCTTTATGATGATCGAACAGAGTGATTTATGACAACCAAATAATGACCGATTGTGGCACAAAGATTTATGATACCCCAATGATTTATGACCCATGATGTATGATGTCCAACTGACACTGTGTGATACCCAATTTGCAATAACATATGATGAAGATTTATGACCCCGGCCCCAAGAAGGTGTCCAGGGGAGTTGCACAGGTATGACGTATGTAATAAGTAATAAAACTGCGGCAAACAACGACCACCAAATACAACGACTGTTGGTTGTGTTTAGTATTGCAGATGCATAAGTTTGGTACTTTTCCTGGAATGGTAATAGTGCTGGCTTTATTGATCTTCATCCTCCAGCCAACCAACGCAGGCAATACACTTCCACTATCCGGGGAATGTATCTTAATCCTCCATCTTGTACCATCTTATAACCAGAAGCGTCCACAATGGATCCCTCTGGCTTTAGTAGTAAACTTGCACACACACACACAGTTCTACTCACACCATTGTCACATGCTCACTAACAGTGGTCATTACACAAGAGGGTTCAGTAAACCACACACTCTCGCTGACACAGATAAAAAGAGACGGTGACAATTAAATGAAAATACATTTGATAAAGAGCTTGTATGCCCTTGTGTGTCTTGGCACTGGCAGTTTAACCAGAAGGGAAAAGATAACAGAGAAAAATCATAATTTAAAGATTAAAATGCCTGGTGTTAAGATTCTTTCTGAAGGATGCTAACAAGATGTTTTACTTCAATGGTAATGGCAGAGATCCTCTGCTAAGCAGTGCCAAAGACAAAGCTTCTCCCACCCCAGTGAGTTCTCTATAATTTAGGGATGACTAAATCAAGAGATGAGGAGGATTGAAGCAACCTAGATGGGATATACCAGATAAAGGTTTTCTTTCGATAGTCTGGTCCTATGCCCTGGGAGACCTTAAAAGAGATACACAAGGACTTAAAGTCAATACGTCTGTGAACCGGAAGCCAATGAAAATGGACAAGAGCATAGGAGGCGAAATTACTGCTTAGGAATCCCCATCAGCATTTGTGCCACAGCATTCTGTATGACTTGCAGTTTGTTTAATAGCTTCCTATGCATGTTAATGTACAGTGTGTTACAGTATTCCAACTTTGAAAGAACAAGGGCGGTAACCCCTACTTTCCTCAGATCTAGCAGGATGAATGGAGGAACGTTTCTTAGGATCTCTATAGTAAAGAAAGATGAAGAGGTCACCATATTTATCTGTTTGTCAAACATCAGTTTGTCGTCAAACACAATTCCACATTTTTTGACTTTGGGGTCACGGACTGGTAGATCTCCTAATTCTGATGGGAACCTATCTGGGGACCAGAATGAAGTACAATTGCCTAAAAGGAGAACTTCCAATTTGCTGGAATTTAATTTTATGCAAAAGAAACAATTGATGGCGGGAATGCTGGACAATGCAAACATTCACCCCCAGTCACAAGAATCTGGGTTCAATCCATCATTCTTTTGCTCACCACACCAGCCGAGTTTGGACCCAGCCATATGCAAATCAGTCTTGACCCTGTTCCTTGTGGGAACAGCCCAGCCCGAACTGCCAAGCCAGGTCCTCCCTGGACCGGAAACAAGCATCCTGGGACCGGTTTCAGGGCCTCACCCTTCATCAGCCTGTCTAGCTTGAATCCAGTGTTGTAGAGAGCACAGCACTCACGTCTGGGCATACCCTTCCCACTTAGGGCGACATAAGCAAAAGAAACAATTGATGGATGGAATGCTGGACAATGCAAAGATTCACCCCCAGTCACAAGGATCTGGGTTTAATACATTATTCGTTTGTTCGCCACACCACCCCAGTTTGGACTCAGCCATATGCAAATCAGTCATGACCCTGTTCCTTGTGGGAACAGTCCAGCCCGAACTGCCCAGCCAGGTCCTCCCTGGACCGGAAACAAGCATCCTGGGACCGGTTTCAGAGCATCATCCTTCATCAGCCAGGCTATACTGAAACCTGTGGTGTAGGGAGCATGGGACACACGTCTGGGCTTACCCTTCCCACTTAGGGTGATTAGTTTTCAAAGAGTGGGGGTAAGATTTTTTACATGACTTAGGGGTCTATTAGGATGGCGGTCGGAAAGCCATTCCGACTGCCGTGGTAGCGGAAATTAACTGTCCGCAGGCATCGTGGGAAAACTTGCGGTCAAGTTATGATGATCCGCCAGAAAAATCTGACCGTGGTGGACGGATCACACAAAACTCTGCCGGGACCGCCCAGAGCAGGTGAAAATCCATCTGCGGCAGTAGGATTTGCTCCGGAAAGAACCAAAACTGCTTCACGCCTAGCGGATTGACCGTACGTGAAATTAGGATACGATAGCAGTGACAGCGGAACGATCAATTGTTTCCGCCGTGATCGCAACAATTGATGAACGGGAGAGTCGGCGGTAGGGCTGTTGTATTCCGTCTGCCGGGGTCGCTCCGGAAGAGTAATGGCGGTCGAAAGCAACCACACAACAAGGCTACCAAGTGGGGCCATTAATCTGGCTCAGCCTCAAAAAAACCCTAACACACCCCAATGACACATCCCCATAGCAAGTAAAAAATACAAACCCCAGGTCAAACCACACAACACACCTGACATGAATACTCCATTTTGGCCCACCCACATAGCTGAGTATAAAACCAGCCCCTTCACTGACCAGAATCCTTTGCGCAACTCCACAACTGAAGGGCCCAACGCCACAGCACAAAGGAGACGCAATTCTGCACACATCACACCTTCACAACCACACAAACAACACACACATCACCACCACCACCTTCACAACTGCACTTTTCCCACATTTGCACATCACACACCATGTCACTGAAGAAAATGCCCAAATTCACCGACAATAAGTTGTCAGTGATGGTAGATGAGGTGATCAGAGTAGAACCACATTTGTCAGATACCACTAGCCACTAACAATCAAATGTCGGTAAGGATAGTCAACATAGTTAATACAGTAGGGACCACCCGCGCACCCAGAAGGAGATCAGGAAGAGGTGGAATGACCTCATGACCAGGGTGAAAGAGTGTGCTAACAAGAACCATGAGCTGGCTCAGAGGACTGGCGGTGGCCCTCCCATTCCACCACTAACATTCACCGAATGGGAGGAGGAGTGGAGGCTGGTAAGTACCAACAAATGTCTACCATTACACTGCTATGTAGTGTCATGCACAACTACAAAGCTACACCTCCTAGACCCACATGCACTCATGTGCACCACACTCTTCCCAACACGTCTCACAGAGCTAACATTTCCTTCCTCTGAATCACCCCAAAGGTAGCTAGCAAGATTCCCAGGGGGGCATGTGTACAGCAGCAAGCACTACAACTCCCACCAGGCTCCCATGTCCCACAGCTCGGCAGTATGGAACACTCCCCACACCCACAACCATGTGGCAGCCATTGCATTGCTCTTTTCATACTTACGGGTAGGTAGCCATCTTAACAGGGAGGGGTGTTTGTGGGAGGGAAGCCAGCACTACAACTCCCACCTGGCCCCCTTGTCCCCCAGTTCAACAGGATGGAACACTCCCCACACCCACAACCATGTGACAGACATTGCATTTCTATCTTCAAACTTACAGGTAGGTAGCTATCTTAACAGGGAGGGGTGTCCGTGGGTGGGAACCCAGCACTCCAACTCCCACCAGCCCCCCCTTGTCCCACAGCTCAGCAGGATGGAACACTCCCCCCAACCATGTGGCAGCCATTGCATTGCTCACCTTCACCTAAAAGGTTGGTACGCATCTTAACAGGGAGGGGTGTTTGTGGGTGGGAAGCCAGCACTACAACTCACACCAGGCCGTCTTGTCCCACAGCTGAGCAGGATGGAGCACTCCCCACACCCACAACCATGTGGCAGCCATTGCATTGCTCTCTTCAAACTTACAGGTAGGTAGCTATCTTACCAGGGAGTGGTGTGTGTGGGTGGGAAGCCAACGCTACAACTCCACCAGGCCCCCTTGTCCCACAGCCCAGGAGGATGGAGCACCCCACCCAGCCAGAACCATGCGGCAGACATTGCATTGCTCTCTTCAAACTTACAGGTAGGTAGCTATCCTAACAGGGAGGGGTGTTTGTGGGTGGGAAGCCAGCACTACAACGCCCACCACCCCTTGCCCCACAGCCCAGCAGGATGGAACATCCCCGCTCCCCCAGCCTAAACCATGTGGCAGACATTGCATTACTCTCTTCAAACTTACAGGTAGGTAGCTATCCTAACAGGGAGGGGTGTTTGTGGGTGGGAAGCCAGCACTACAACTCCCACCAGGCCTCCATGTCCCACAGCCCAGCAGGACGGAAACCCCCGCCACCCCAGCCAGAACCATGTGGCAAACATTGAATTGCTCTCTTCAAACGTACAGGTAGGTAGCCATCATAACAGGGAGGGGTGTTTGTGGGTGGGAAGCCAGCACTACAACTCCCACCAGGCCCTCTTGTCCCACAGCTGAGCAGGATGGAGCACTCCTCCCACCCACAACCATGTAGCAGCCACCGCATTGCTCTCTTCAAATTTAGAGGTAGGTAGCCATCCTAACAGGGAGGGGAGCTTGTGGGTAGGAAGCCAGCACTACAACTCCCACCAGGCCCTCTTGCCCCACAGCTGAGCAGGATGGACCCCCCACCCAAGAGCCATTTGGCAGCCATTTAATTGATCTCCTTCACATTACAGGTAGATAGCCTTCTCATGCTCACTTGCATCACCCCTGAGCAGGATGGAACACTCCCCACACCCACAACCATGTGACAGACATTGCATTGCTCTCTTCAAACGTACAGGTAGGTAGCCATCTTAACAGGGAGGGGTGTTTGTGGGTGGGAAGCCAGTACTGCAACTCCCACCAGGCCCCCTTGTCCCACAGCTCAGCAGGATGGAACATTCCCCGCACCCAAGAGCCATGTGTAACCTATTGCCTTCCTCTGCTCCCCTTCACAGGGAGGTAGCCTTCTCAATAGGGAGGGGTGTGTGTCTACAGGCAGACAGCACTAAAACTCCCACCAGGCACCCTTGGGTCACAGCTGAGCAGGATAAAACACTCCCCACACGCACAAGCATGTGACAGACATTGCATTGCTTTCTTCAAACTTACAGGTAGGTAGCCATCTTAACAGGGAGGGGTGTCTGTTTGTGGGAAGCCAGCACTCTAACTCCCACCAGGCCCCCTTGTCCCACAGCTCAGCAGGATGGAACACCCCCCACACCGAGAACCATGTGGCAGCAATTTCCCTCAACTGTGTCACAGAACAGAAAGGTAGACAGTGCACTGCCATTCCTCTCAAAAAGCATGGAGCCATATGACCACACCAGCCCTCACATGTCACCCAACTTGGCATAGATCCAAAAGCCACTTCCAGTGTGCAGACCGCTAAGCGTACGTAACAGTCACTGAAAACAAACTTTGACTCACCAAGTCACATGTTGAAGAAGTTCAGGGCCCAATCATGCACAGCACTGAATGATATGTGTTAGAGCATGAAGGCACGTATGAACACAAAACATGCATTGTCAGTTGGTAAAAGAAAGTGAAGTACATGATATGACAAAGGTATGCATAAGATTACAATGGCTAGTTCTTGCTCAGATGAAACGTCTTCCATGCAGAGCAAACCAAAATGACGCATCACATACAGTTGATGTGCTGAAAGTTGTCAGATGATGACATGTCCTTGTAATCAGACAATCTGTATGTGGAACATGGTATCTATTTACATGTCACACCATGGACAAGTAATGTAGGTACCTCAACATCATTTGGGGTAAAGACGAAAGGCTAGATACAAGTTATAGAATCCATTTAAGTAAAACATTTCAGGCTACATATTCATATATAACATCTTCAGAATGCAGAATAAAGTGCACTATGGTAGACATGTACACATGACCATAAGTGTATGTATTTCTTAAAGTATTTTTATAAACAATTGCTCAATGGCAGGAAAAAAAATTGTATATCAAAATATGTATTTTTATATATATATTTGTTGATGTTCTAAATCATCATTAATTTACATATACGGTATGACAATGCACAATCACAGGTCTGTGGAAAACATATACATAAACATAATCACACGTCTATAAAAAACATATACATAAACACATGGGTGTGACAAAAACAAACAATAATATCACTGTACATAAACTTAAATTGCGAGAAGGAGTAGATGAACTGTCAAACTATTCGAGGGGTGGCAGTAGATCGGAACACTACACGCGCTTCAGCTTGTATGCCTTCGTCAATGAAAACCATCCCAACTTTCTCTATAACAAAATACACAAAAGACATGGTGTAAAAATACAAGTGCACTTTGGGCCTGAAACATGCTTCTTGGACGAATAATCAGTGCCAATGCTTCTAAAGGAACCCTCGTATACATAAATTTGAAAAACAAAGTGATATTAAAACGCTCAATGCATGCCATGCAATGTGACCATTATATACGGCCTCCACCATGATTGCTAAAGGTATATCCTTATATCCCAAAAGAAGTGTTGACAATGAAAAGAATAAGAGAGAAAACACTGGAAGGTAGTGCTTCTAAATGATACTATAAGTTAATAGGGGGCATTAGTACAATACCTGCCTCCTCCAATATTGCAACCTAGCTGAACTTGGGCACTAATGATGTGGACACCCAGATATTATTCATATTCAATTCACCAAACATATGAGAAATATATACCTAATGTGGGTGCAGGGGCAGCGATCTTGATGCTGGAATTTAAGATCTATATTTCTTAGGATCCTAGGCCATCAGGTTGGACCGGTTTGTCTACAGTCATCGAGGTAAGAATAGTGGGATGGAAGGAAAGGAAGTATTTTTAGTCACATCCCCTAATACAAAATCTTGTTTAAGAAGAAGAGTACTTCTCATATTTAGGTACTTAGTCTGTCCTCGCTTCGTAGAAAGTTACCAATCTGTGGGAACAAACGGGTGTTATCTCTGTCTATTCGTAAATATAGTACTTTCGAAGGAACTACTAATAAGTTATAAATTGTGTCCCTCTTTTTAAAAAAAATATACTTACACTGGGTCTAGCCAGCATAGCCAGCAGTGTCATCAATGCTTGGATAATAGTATATTCGAGAGAACTTATCTCCAAAGTAGAGTCTGAATAGCGTAGAAAGCTGCAAGGTACAAACATATGAACATCATAGGGTATGTGAATCTATCCAGAGGGGTCCCTGTTTAATGCGCCACTTATCACAGGTTATACTTACTCCAGGGGTTTATTTGGATTGTACTCTTGATCCTAGCCGGTCATCGTCAACGAGAATGAATAAACTCGTGGTTCAGGTTTAAAGGATTTAGTGGGGGATGCCTTAAAATATAAAGGTATGTAAATACCAGGTTAGGTCTCATTAGGACTAAAGATAGAATATAGTGCTAATAGTCGCGTTTCATCATGGAATTATAACTTCTGCGTCAGTCCTTATTCTTCAATTTTATAAATGGTCATATCCTAAACTATGGCATTACATCACCCGGCTCTATAGAGAGGTTTAGTGGGGTTACTTTATAATATTGGGGCCAGTTATTTTTAAGTTTTAACAAAGAAATACATAGTTTACCCCATTGGGCAGAACATTGAATGCTCAGGCGCTATCTATTTCGTAAAAAGCTAAACCAATATATTCATAATGAACAATGAGTATCTGAATTATGCAGCATTCAAGTATGCCAAAAAAGATAAGAATGCTAGTGCTTCATCTACGAGCTTAAGAAAAAAAATACATTAATTTATGGCTCGGCTCACATTCATTCACCTCTAGACAATGGATGCAGGGTACTTACTGGCAGTGTTGTACGTAAGGTCGTTCTTTCTAAAGACAGAAAAAAAATTGAACATTACGGGCTAAGCTATTTTATGTGTCACGCTACGTGACTATAGAGCGTCTGACATCATGTGTATTGCGTGGCTATAATAGTGTCATGGTTCCCGGTATTCCCTACCTTCCAACAGTCCGCAGCATGTTTGCCTTTTACACGCATGGGGGATCGGGTTTTCTCTCTTCCGTGTGGGAGGCTTCCGCGACCGGAAACCGCCAATGCGTCACTCAGAGTTTCCGGGGGAAACCGCATAAACCACAGCGGTTCCCACCGGTCCAGCGCTTCGGATTGTTGCCCACGTATTGCTGTTTCTGCCTGCTTCGGAGCCGGACCTCGCATCAGGTATTTCCGAGGTCGCGCTGGAGCGCTTGTTAAGTGTCTATGCAACGCCGCGCTGGAGCACTTTGTTAGTATCTATGCAACGCCGCGCTGGAGCTCTTTGTTAGTATCTATGAGGCGCCGCGCTGGAGCACTTTTGTTTGTATCTACGAGACGCAGCGCTGGAGCGCTTGGTTGGTGTCTATGAAACACCGTGCTGGAGAGCTTTGTTTTTGTTACTTATAGACGCCACACTGAAACATCTTAGTTTTGCATTTCCTCACCGTGCAGGAGCGCTTGTTTTTGTTTGTTCAAACTGCGCAGGAGCGCTTGTTGATTTTCTTTGGTTTCTACGCTGGAGCGCTAGACTGTTGCTTACCTGACTGCACCTTAGCGCTTGCCAGTGTATTCTACTCACCGCACTAGTGCGCTTGCCATTTACTTTGCCTTATTGCTCTGGAGCACTGTTGAGTTAGTGCTACCAACCTCGTGGAGCTGTTTGTGTTTCCCTAAACATTGCGCAGGAGCGCTGCTTCTTCTTTCCGTTACTATTATGATTTCTCCACTCAAGGTGCTACCCTTCATAAGGTAAATCTGATCCGCATGTGCGTAAGAGGTAAACCTAGAGAGGGTGTTGCCTGTGCCAGTTATAACAGGGTCTCCCTTGTCTTCCTTTCAGCCGGAGTTGACGGTTATTCCCCAAACTGAGGGTGGTCCTCTTCTGATCTTCTGAACACCATCCCCATCATCTTTAGCTTCCTTCCCCGGTCCCATCTCCATCCCGGTTGGTGTACACTCCGTAACAGGGGTATGGTGGGTACGGGGGCGATAGCTCATGACGTCTTTGTGAGAATACTTCGCAAGCGACAGGTACGCCTTGTGGGGTACTTGACAAATAGGCGTTATTGCTATGGGGCTCTGTGAAGTACATAGAGATTGAAAGAAGACTAAAAGCATGGCCTCCATCTTAGAATATGGTCCAGCATGAAAAGCCAAGCAATACATTTTAGCGGGAGTTTGACAAAACGAATATGCAAGCACTTGAGGGGACTCAGTAACAAAAGATGGACTAAGAGTATTACCGCCATCTCAGGATGGAGTTCTGTATAAAGAAACAATGGTTACATTCTATTCAAATGTGCCTGAAACAAATCTAACATTCATTAAAAAAGGCAAAATAAGCCTCTAAATGATATAAAGTAGTAACACTCTATATTTATAACCAATCCTTGCTTTATTAGTGGCATACTAATAATTAAACCTTATGACTTGCTCCCACAGTATTTCTTGGTTTAGACCTTTCTTGAAGGTATCTAAAGTAAAAATCCAAAATACCTCATGTAGGCTTCACAGCTCTGACCTTGCTTAGGAGAGATTTTCTCAATGATGAACCACTCAATATCTTCTTTTGTGTGGTTCAATGCTATATAGTCTTCCACCATGGGTGCTGCCAGTTTCTTTGTGGGGCTTGAAGAGCGATGTTCAGTCAAACGTCTATTAAGGGTACGTGCTGTCTCGCCCACGTACCCTAATCCGCAAGGGCAGATAAAAAGATACACTATATCTTTCATTTTACAGTATGTCATGCTTTTCACATTGATTTTCAATTTAATTTTATCGTAGCTGTCTCTAGTGCTAGTGGACAGACCTTACATGTACCGCATTTAAAATTGCCTATGACTGGTGAGGGCCCAACAATACTTCTCTGTATTGTTTTACGTGGTTGGGGCATGCGTGATCTCACCACTAAGTCTTTCAAGTTTTTGTTTTTCCGATAATCAAACAACGGCTTGGGTATTCTGTCCTGTGGTTCCTTGTTGACATTCAAGATATGCCAATTGGAAGAGATTATTTGTCTAATTTGTGCATTCAGCATCGAATGTCGCGTTATAAATACTAGTTCAGAGGTACTCTGTTTATTGTTGTTTATTAGTAAATGCTGTCAATCATAAAATCTGGCCCTCTTGTACGAGTGTCTCACTAATTTGTGAGGGCACCCTTGTGCCAGAAATTTTTCCTTCATAACTAGAGCTTTGGTGTAAAAATCATGGATACTGGTGCAGTTTCTGCGCAAGCGCAGAAACTGTCCAAACTGGATACTGTTTTTCTGAGATGTGGGATGGAAACTGTCATAATGCAGTAACGTATTGCATGCTGTTTGTTTAGTGAACAAGTCGACAGCCAGCAGCCCTGTAACATGTTTAATAATAATATCCAGGAACTCTATCTGGACATTACTAAAAGTGGAAGTGAAATGTAAGTTAGTATCACAAAGATTCAAACATGTTCAAAAATTCATTAAGATTATCCTCAATATCTAACCAGATGAAAAAAATATCATCTATGAAGCGGGCCCATTTCCAAATGGATTCAAAAAATGGTGCCACTTCAATATAGATGTGTATGTACTCAAATCGGGCCATATAACTATTTACCACAGTCGAAGCGCAGGAAGAGCCCATACTGACGCCCTTGACCTGTTTAAATAACTGGCCATTGAACTCGAAAACATTTTCCTCAAGGACTACTTTATGGCACTGGATGATAACATTTTCATTACAGTCGATGTTCATAGTTTGAATGAACCACTCAACTGCTTGTAAGCCCCTTTGAATTGGGATGTTACTATAGAGGCTTTTAGTGTCCATGGTCACTAACCTCCACATCATGTCATGATGCGCAGTATCTTGCAGCCATACAAAGTGATATCAATGTAAACTGTGTGGTGTATCACATGTAACATCTAAACTTCTAACACCAAGCTTGTGGGGTGCACTTCAATGACCATTTCACCTATGCTCTACAGGAGTCCACAAGCAACTACTGCAGAAGACAACACCGACCTGCAGAGCCAGTCCCCCCCCTCCCGGAACATGGACTCTCAGGTGCAGACTCCCTATGTTTCTCGGATGAGAAGCAAGAACCTGGCTCCTCTGAACTGCCAGGGCGCACCACGTCCCAGGCCCCCACTGTCCCCACCTCAGCCATAACAACAGCGCTGACCCCTGCTGCAATGACCTGTGCGGCCTCAACCACCACCACCCCCACCAGTGCTGCCTGCAACACTCTCCCTGCCTCAGTGGTTACCAGCACCACCACACAATCAGAGGAAGGCAGGGAGAGTCTACAGGTGCGGTGAGTGGCAACGCCACAGGTCCGGGACAGCAGGGCAGGTGGAGGGAAACTGGGGGACAAATTCAAGAGGACACTGGGGCCGAAGCCCAGGCCAACATCGCCAGAGACCTTGGGGAATACGAGCAAACCCAGGGACACATGAGCCAGGTTATGGAAGAAGTGCGTGAGCTCCACCTGCTGTTGAGGCCCATGGACACACGTGTGGGTCAAATTGTGGACCTCATGGGGCCAGCTCGTGGGTGTTCTGAGGGACAGTCATGCAGCCCAAAGGACAGCTCAACCACCAACTCAGCTGCGGCCACAGAGAGGGGTGAGCTGCAAAAGGATGACTCCTCGGACTCCGCTGAGCCCGCAGCAGTGCCCCCCCCCCCTGGAAAACGCAAAAGGGGCCGTCCGAGAAACATCACAGGAGGATCACGTGGCAAATCACCATCCAAATGCCAGTCGCAGAGCCAGCCATGATGGCACCTGTGTTCCCCTAGCCTTTGACTTTGTTGACTATCCTTACCCACACTGCCATGTTCATGGCAGGTGTCTGTTGGACTATGTCACTACATCAATGTGGTGACTATTCTATTGTCTCATTTACCATCACTGACAACTCATTCATTCGCTTAGCACCATTTTGTAAAACATCACTTGTCTGTCACACTCATTGCAAATAAACACTCTTTCCACACCTATGTCTTTGTGTCAACTCCATGCTCATCACAGTATGTACACTGTTGACTCAGATTACAATGTACCAGAAGCTCTGATTGTGACGAGGCATTGAGAGGCAGAAGGGACCTAGAAAGACACAAGAGAACAACATTTACTTGTCAGGTGATGGCATCACAGCTAGTACACAACACTAGTTATCAAGGTGCACAAACCTGATTCTACAAAGAGAACAGGCTCCCAGCAACGGCACACAATGCCAGCTGCTCTAATCTTTGCTCTTCTTATGGCTGCTTACTCGAATTTTCGTAAGCGTGCCTTCCTGAACACGCAATATGAACGATTAATAGTGATTTTGTCTCTACCGTAGAAGCACGCCTTCTTACCTGCCAACCTATCTGAATTCTGGTAAGCGCCTTTTTTAACACTTAAACGGTATCAGCTTACTTACAGATTATTATAATTAACTGAATGTTTTAGTCAGGCTTACCCTATTTTGGCGTTTCTCACTTTGCTCGAAATCAATAAATATATACGGGTTGGATTCATTCTCATATATACATCCTACTCTCACGCATGTGATTATGAAGCTTGGTTCCTCATTTATGAGAGTTTCACACGAATGTTTCCATGTATGGCTCCCTTTCCCACTCACTTTCATTAACAATCTGACTGTACAGGTGTGGCCTCCTGTTGAACATAGATGATTTGATTTGATTTGATTTAGTTGAGTATCAGTTTTGCAGCTATATGTGACTTATTATCATTTGTATAACAGTATACCAAGCATGTGTTCTTAGTTGACTGGATCGTCCTCCTACATAGATGTTTAATCTTGTTTTGGTTTGATGTTTTGACTTATCATGTTTACATAATTTTTTGGGAAAGTTTGTATATAATTTTCTAAATACTGTATGTAACTTGAATATATCACCTTTTTCCTTTTCTCCTCTTTTTCTCCTACCCTGGCTTTTGCCTTTTTCGCTTGCTACTATTCTGCTCTGCTTCCCCACTATCCTTTTTACCTCTACTCTTTACTTTTTTCTATTAACTCCTTCTCTATTTTACTATTTGCTCTTTGCCTCTCTGGATTCTCAATTCGCAATAATAATTGCTTGATACTACTCTCTCCGCTATGGCCTTCTTACTCATTTTCTTTACTGTTCAGCCTTGAAAAAGCCCATGGACATTTGGCCACCAGGGCGAAACACCTGTCGGCTGTTTTCTTTCATATATGGAATGATAAATAAAAACCA
Organism: Lissotriton helveticus; assembly: GCF_964261635.1. NCBI lineage: Eukaryota > Metazoa > Chordata > Amphibia > Caudata > Salamandridae > Lissotriton > Lissotriton helveticus. Next base: position 653,822,425 of record NC_136061.1, read on the forward strand.
TGCACGGAAAACTTTAAAAGGACGTTTGAGAATTCACCTTTCTTTGGATCAACAGTTTAAGAGGGCACAATCCTCCATCTTGCACTATACTTGCTGGTACTTTGAATTGGACATACATCCATATGAATTGATATTATAGACATATTAGAGTGCCACGGTTGACATATTTCTATTTCACGGTTTTACTGGGTCCAAACGGGCACCAGTTTTTTGGCACCTTAGGTGCAGCTAGCGGAACCTTGAGGGGCACCAATACATGGAGTTAAAAACGTAATGCACTAAGAGAATAGATGTGCTACCAACTAAACCACCACTGCCATTTGTAAATATTGTCATGTCTGTGAGAGAGCCAAACATTTCCACTGCATCCAGACACTGCTGCCTGCCATTCTTCTTCCCCAACTGCTGCTGTTTGGGAAACATCCTTTACAATGCAACTTTTACCACGCAGTGCCTTTACGACGCAACTTTTACAACGCAAACCATTACAACGCATTGCGCTGGGGTGCGCTCTAGGATAGGGAACAGGTTTAATTTACTGTCCAACACCTTCCCTACTATCCACGGGGACTGAAGTTGGAATAGTAAATTAAACTATTCACTATCCAGCGCCCCAAAGCACTATGCGTTGTAATGGTATGCGTTGTAAAAACCGCGTTGTAAAAGCATGCGATGTAAAAGCATGCGTTGTAATGTCATACATCCCTGCTGTTCCTGTGTCCTGGACCCCGTGACGGCAAGATTTGAGAACATCAGGGTCCGTTCCTTCACCACAGAAGAGCTGGAGGTCCTGGTGGATGAGGTGCTTTCACTGTATTGGAGGCTATATGGTGCTCCAGATGTCCTGGTAAGTGTTTCAGAGTGAAAGTGTGAGAGTGCTCACATGATGTTGCTTTGCAGTAGTGAATGCAAGTTAATGTTCATGCATCCTCATTTTTCATATACCATGCTCCATACATGGCCTAGTAAATATTGCACTTGAGTATTTGGGGGAGGATGGCAACATGGACATTTCTACAGCCCTTCAGCAAAAAAAATACAAATGTTGGTCTGAGACTGGGTAATGTAAATGTGTGATACACTGCCTAGCATGCTGACTTGGGTGTGTAGCCTTATTTCCACAGATGCATTGCTGCATTTAAGGATGGGAAGGACATGCAGTGTTTTTGCAGCCATACAGTAACACTGCTGGTTTGGACAGCCGAAGTCAGAAAAAACATTGCCTGTGCTATGTGATGCCATAGTCCATGAGGTTTTCACATGCTCATTTGTGACATTACAAATGTATCTCGTCCAGAGAGTACTGAAGAATGTGTGTACATTTTTCATATTGCCACCATGGATATGTGTGCATTATGCACAAGATTAACATTCTGGAGTGTAACACTCTTGGTGGTAATTCACCTATGACACATCAGATAAATGTAATTTGGAGATATCATCCTTCCATTGTTTACATGATGTGTTCTTTCTCTCACGTATAGAGAGTTTGTCCTCTCATATTGTACATGCATGTGCATTTTCTGATGGACCACGTTTAACATCAGTGTGAGTCACCTTGGCCTGCACAGAAGCTGCCCAATTTTAAAAGGACCCATCAGTAAATGGACTGAGTGAAACATATGTTTTGTCCACAACCCTTTTTCTCAATGAGCTATCTTAGGCCTGAGGTTTGCACAAGACAGGCTTATACCTTGTGGAAAGAGTGTGAGAATGTAAAATCATGTCCCTAAATGTGTCCTCCATGACAGGTATCCATTCACTGGCCAAGGACATTGAGGGGTGTGTAGTGTTTGACACAGTGAGTCTGCCCCGACCCATCATTTCCCATATATGGTATGTATCGCTCACTCACATACTGCATCACCGATGAGGGCCTTCTTCACATTGGTTTCTGTGCTGGCACTCTGCATGTGTAGGAGATGGCTGGGTACAGTGTCCATCATCATACATGAATACATTTCTATGAGATTATTTGATGCAAATGTACTACGTGTCATGCTGTATGGCCTCTGCTCAACATGTATGTATTAGTGTGCTATGTTTTTTCATGCTCCTGTACTGTCAGTACAGGAGCATGAAAAACAGTGGTACATGAAACAGTGTCACTGAAACATCCTCTTCTTGTCTCTCATGCCTGCAGCTTAAAGTCCACCATGGTAAGCCCATATGGAGGGCCATTGCACACAAGGTGCAGGCTCTGGGTGTCTCCAACCGACACCTCACAAACTGTCACAAGAGGTGGGATGAAATCTGCCGGCTGAGCAAAAACATGGCAGAGATGGCGCTGAGGATGCTCCCTCGGACTGGAAGGTTGGCGCGCAGGAGCATGACACCACTAATGGCTCGCATCTTGGCAGTGACACAGCCAGAGCTGGATGGATGTTTGAGGGCCCATCAGCAGCAAGTTGGGGGTGAGTATTGTGCGATGGGTGACTTTGGGTGTGAGTGACTGCATGTATCCCAACCCTGAGCCAGTGCGGAGCTCAGTGACATTTCTAGTGTGATGCAATGGCTTGTAAGTGGCCTCTGTGTTGAGTGCACCTGTCATGCATCTTCGCTACATGTACTTTCTCATGTGTTTAATACAAAGGCCCTTGACATTGCAAGTTGAGATGTGGCCTTCTGCATCTGCTGCATTATGGGTTTATAGACATCACCAGGCAGTGAACAGCAGTGTGCATTATCTTAGTGTGCTTTTGTAGATGCATGCAGTGCCTAACTTGGAAATTGTGAGAACTACACATCTGACACCAATGTGAAACTGTCGTTGTGCTTCATAGCACAACATGGTGGATATCAGTAGCTCATGGCCATTGCAAAAGGACATTTGGGAGTCAGTATCTGTGTTGTTCCCTTAAAGTGACTCCATATGTGACAGAGACAACATGTTGAGATGTACATCTATCTCACCTACAGGCACGTAGGTATGCTTACAGTGATTAGTATGTTAGGTTGCAAGGAGGCATGGGCCAGCTATTTGGCTGTGTCAATGTAACATGGGTCATTAATGTCAACTATGCATGTGTCCATGCATCTTCTGAGGATTGCATAAAGGTTGCACATGCAGACTCCACATGGTGGTGGGCAACATGGAGGTATAATTTTCTAGTTTTGTACTTTGCTTGCATATGATGTCTGTGAGTATGTCACTATACTGAACCTACGTCTCTGTCTATTGCAGCATCTACCAAGGGCACGGAAGGACAGGGGACGGACACCAGTGGTGAAGCTTCTGCCACAACTGCTACACATGAGCTTACTGACTCTGATGTGACCAACGCCTCGGAGGGGGACAGGAGTGCCTGGAAGAATCATGCCCGGAAACACCAACCTCCACATCATCTGACTCCAGTGGTGACTCCTCGATGTTGGCGGGCACAGGGAGTTCGAAATCTGTGTCTTCTTCCACCACACATCGTCCAGTGCCCACCCTCCCGGCTGCTACCACCAGAGCTGTCCATTCCCGCAGTCCTAGGAAGGGTAGAGTGTCCTTCCCGCCAGCCACCGCTGTCCCTGCCCCTGTCTCCCCTGCTGCCCTCAGTGTGGAGGCAGTAGACCTTTTGCGCCAGCTGTGTGTGGGTCAGGCTGCTCTCCTGAATACCTGCCAGGATAATGATGAGAAGTTGGCACAGGTAGTTGCCTTCATGAGGGCATTAATTCTGACGTGGGTGGGATACACAGAACTGTCCAGTCTTAGTCCTCCACAGTGACGGCAGCCATTCAGCTGTCACAGGCTCTCAGTCCAGCTCCAGTCCTTTCAGCAAGCACCCTGCCAGTGGCACCACCTGACGGGAGACCCCACACGCCACAGCTCTCAGGTGCCAAGTCCTCCACACACAGCACACAACAGCAGCACTCCAAGCGGCCCATAGCACGGACACCAACACCCAAAACACAAAACAGGCACACAGGAGGGCAAAGGCAAAAGCCCTTCATGTGTCACTCAGGGGCATCAGGCCAAGAAGCCTCAACCTCACATTCCTCCAAATCACCCCCATCCGAGGGTACTTCCATCACCACACCTGCTCCCAAAGACAAACAAACAGATGCCCTGTCTGCTGTGAACCTGGTGCCTGCAAAAACTCAGTACAAACACCTCTCTAAGGCAGATTCACCCACAAAGTCAACTCCCACCCACACCCCTGTGAAGCTGGAACAGGAGAGCACAGTGGGGGGTTTACCTGGACAACAGGGGATGGAGGGGAAAAGGCAAGGACACCCCATGAGAACCACCAGATCCAGCAAATCCCCACAGGGAGAGCCACCTGCACCTGATACACCTTTGCTGGAGAGTGAGGCTGTAGTGCCCAGCTCACTTCCCACTCCTGCCAAGACAATTGTTGGGTATCGAATCCCCAAGAAGTTGAGACCCAGCCCTCAACATTCACCCTCACACACTGTGTGGCTCACAGCAGCAGATCTCCTCCTCCCCGTGCCACCACACCACCCGGTCCAAGCAGCCCTCAGGCTCCCACAGCCACTGTTGCCTCTACCTCAGCAGGTTCTCTCTCTCCCAGGTCCAATCCTCCAACTGGACACGACAATCAGCCACCTCCCAGTTCAACTGACAGCCAAATGTGAGGCAAAGCCCCCTCCCAACCCCATATCTCCTACAGCGGTGCCTGGACTGCCCATTTGTATCCTCTGAGCTGGGGTCATTCCCATGGCAGTGGACGGTGTTACCCATTCCCTGTGCTGTTTTTCATGCACACATGTGCACTATGGACTGGCCAGTGGACTTGCTGTTTGTAATTTTGGAAGCCCATTGCCTGTGCGGTTTCTCGTGCACACATGTACATACTTTGAAATTGTTCTGGCCAATGGCCTTGCAGTTTGTCACTTTGTATGCAGATTCTCTGTGCCGTTTCTCATGCACACATGTGCACACCAGAACTATGGACCGGCCAATGGCCTTGCTGTTTGTCACTTTGGATGCCCATTCCCTGTGCAGTTTCTCATGCACACATGTATACTTTGAACTTGTTCTGGCCAATGGCCTTGCTGTTTGTCACTTTGGATGCCCATTCCCTGTGCAGTTTCTCATGCACACATGTACTTGCTTTGAATTTGTACTGGCCAATGGCCTTGCTGTTTTGTACTTTTGATGCCTATCTGGGTCTTCTGTAATAAAGACAGTTACTGCTGGTGTCTGCTTTGTCAATGTCCTTGCTAAATAAAATGTTTTATATATGGGTATGGTTGCATGTGACATATGCTCTGTCTGCTACTTTAACATTGCCAATTGCTTCTTTTACTTTTTCAGAGTTTGCCAGAGGTGACAGGCACTTTTGTTCTTGTTGACTCTGAGACTTGAGGGTGCAATGATGGTTGTTTGTGATGATCTACTGTTATTGTAATCATTCTATGGTCAGGTTTGCTAAATTGTACACATGTCATGTTAGGATGCAATACCACAACAGAGGTGAATTCTATCCATGGGGTTACTTGTGGGGTGGCCAGGGTCCATCATATCTGTGTGATCTTTCTGTTGATGTTAACAGCAGTGTTGATGTGTGGTCAACTTGTGTAGGCCAGTCTTCATAGTCACATGGGTACATTTGAATATGTGAACTTGAGTAGTCATACAGTGTGAATGGGCTGTCATTGTCAGTAGTGTTGGGGTGTGTGCCCCTGCAATGCCAAGTACACACATGTATGATCCAGGTGATGAGTGCCTGTTTGTTTAAATTGTCAGCCATGTGCTTCAGATTGTGGGCACATGTAGGAGTTGTAGGTTGGGCACTGTGCAGTGTATTGGTGTGTCCTTGCACTCCTGGGGGACACCTACTTGTTGTCGCTGCCAGTTCTGAGTATGCAGAGTGTGTGACTGCCAAGTCCGTGTTGTGTTTTGTTGATGAGCCATATGTCTTGTTTCTGTTTCTGCTCACTGTGCAGACCTGCTCAGCCTCACTGACATTATTTGTGAGTTTTCTCATGCATTGTTGTCACTTGACCCATTTTTGGCCCAGTATGGTATGTGGTATGTTGAGTCATACCACCCCCTATATGTGCTTCTGATGCCTACACATTGCGAGTTACTCCTCTATGTGATTGTGGACTGTACACTCCTCACCTCTCCACTACTGAAGTACACACCACTTCAATCTCATGTCTTCCACCCCATGCCTTACCAGTGTGTGAGCCTCCCCACCACTTCATACTGTGACACTATGCTGTGTGAGTCTGATCTGTGTACAGGACCAATGTGCCACTCAGGACAGTTTCACAATTAGTTTTAGGATATTTTCTTCTACTGGTTTGCAGTCATGGTTGCTCATGTGCAGTGCAAGTGTTTGAACAACACAGTCCTCTAGTCATGTTGCTTGCATCTGGGATTCCATGAGATGTGCATCTGTGGGTGGAGGCTAAAGTGTATGTGTGTTTGCTGAGGTGGTGCTAGCCTTCCTGAGTGTGATGTTATGTTTGTGCTGTGATGATTTGTGTTGTGGGAGTTCATGGTGTGGCACTCAGATATGTGTGCTACTTGTTTTGTAGTTGTGCATACACTGCTTGGTGTGCATGCAGTGCTGTCAGTGTATGTTGCCTTGTACTTGCTTGGTGTGCTTCCCCCCTGATGTCCAGCTGAGTTTGCTATGTGAAGGATTGGTATGTGCTTCTGTTGTGTCGTTATTGTGGATGCATGCAGTGTTTGGCCTGTGTTGGTTTTTTTCTGCTGACAGGTGCAATGTATGAGTTGTTCTATTTTCATGACTGTGTGTGAGTAGTTTGTGCATTGTGATACATTCATATGTATGTTGCATGTGTAGTGTGCATTTATTGTGTGTATGTCACATGCAGTAATGTGGATTCATCTTCATGAACTTGTTTTAAGTGCACACTAGTGGTTTGTCCTATTTTGGGCATGTCACTTTTCAGGATTGTGCATGCTTGTGGTACACTATGACACCATGTTCACTGGATGGCTGGTGTGGTATGTGTGTGTTCGCTGATTGGTCCCCTTGATCCCAGTTACTGTTCATGATTGTTTTTTTGAGGAGGCAATTCTAGTTTGTGTTGGGAATGGTGTCTGTGCATTTGTCCAGAGTGACAATGTTGTGTTGACAATGTTGTGTATTCCTGTTCTGTCTAGGGTCACATTGCCTTTCCACTGTTTGGCTGCACATGGCTGGGCTTGTTGGACTTCTGTGGATGTTGTTTGTGAGATTTGTGTTTGGCTATTGGTTTTGTGTCAGCATTGGTTCAGGGATTCTTGAGTGTGAGTCTGATATTTGTGGATGCACCACAGGGAGTGTGATTGGTTGTCAGTGAACTCACAGGACATCATTTGCACCATTATGTGTGTTTCACACAGGTGTTGAGTGTTGCAGGTGTGAGGTGCGTAGGTGAGGAGCATGTGTGATGGTCCTACTTGGGTTTGACAGTCAGGGAGTGTGAAAATGAGCCATATGTGTTGTGCCGATGACATACACATGCCAAGTAAGTTGACACAGATGTGTGGCTGGTCACTGTATGACTTTTGACACTTCCTATCATTCCTGTGCCTATGCATGGCTTCCCTTGATGTATCCCCGAGTTGTTGCACAGAGGTCACTTTGGTTTAATTCCACTCACTGTGCCACCCATGTCTGATTTGAGGGTCTAAGGGTGGTGTGATATGTTCCTCTGCCTGCATGTGATGTACACATGCTATGTGGCTTGCTCTGTGGCTTTCCAGCACTGTCCATTTCACTTTTGGCTAGCCCATTTATTGTCCTCCATTGGTGCTGACCTATGGTATGAGTATGTGACAGAGTGTCAGAGTGGGGTCTTTCTGAGGGACTTGACAGGCAGTGTAAACAGTTCAGTGGATGTTCATATGCAGTGTGAGTCTTCATTTTGTAATTATACTCAGTTAGATTCACATGAGTGGAAGGTAGGTGTGAGGAGGGTTGTCCAGCCCCTGAGCTTCTGTGCAGTGTCCCTCTTCACCCCAACCTTCCCAGTCAATCTCCCTTGTCCTTTGATGTGTGAGGTGCGAGGTATGGCTACCCCTGGCTGATTAATTTTGCAGGAGGGGCACACAGCATGTGCCCAAATAGGTGTGTGATGTGTAATGTAGGAAGGGTGGAGCCCAGTGAATCGGGGCAGACTGCCCACGCCTGGCGCAGGCCCTGCCTACATTGTGCGCAGGTTTTCCCGCGTCTTCACTGCTGGGTTGACTTTGCTGGGAGATTGCAGTAATTTCGGGTTGATGGGTGACCCGGAGGTGTGGGTTTCTATCAGGTAGGACATGTGTGAGTACACTGGGGGATATGTTCCTGTCCCCACCAGTGTGTCTGATGTGGACAGGAACTGTATGTCAGCAAAGGAGTTGTGTGTTGTGGTTGTATGCGGAGTTGTGTTTTTACGTACCTACGGTGTTGTCCGCGGCGCTATCTAATTTGCTGGTGGTGGATGAGATACATCAGCAGATGGGCTTGAAGAGCTGGATCCATGGCGGTCAGGACCGCTTGAAGGTGACCGGGATTGTAGTTTTGCTCTCCGCAGTAGTTCTTCCACCGTCTCTGGGTGGCTGGATTCTCCGCTGCGGTGCGATGGGTTGTTAGAGGCATCGTGATTTGTCCGGCGGTCGAAACGTCACTCTGCAAGGCGGTCTTTCTCTATTGGCTCCATCTGCCACAGTTGCGGAATTAAATTTCTGGCGATTACGTAACTCCGCAGCAGACGGCAAATGGGCTATGTTTGCCCAATGTAATATGGCGGATGTGAGGGCCGCCGATGGAGTGTGGAAAAAGACTTTCCGCCAGCACCACGGATGTGCTTCCGTAATTAGTCACAAACTTTAGGTTGACCATGACTGCAGCATGATCAGACCAAGTTAGTGGCAGTGCCTCTAAAAAAGATAACGAAGTGTTATAAGAAAAGGTGCCATCAAGCGTGTGACCAGCAGAGTGAGTAGGAGAATTAACCAACTGATCCATGTCCAAACTGTTCATTAAATCTAACAGACCCTCAGTGTCCCTGTCTTCTTTGTTCTCCAACTGAAAATTAAAATAGTTGAAAACAGCAAAGTCGGCGGTTACAGCCTTACCATCTAGTAATTGGCAAAAGCTTTGTAAAAACACTGACCTGGGGCCCGGCAGTCAGTAAATTAGCAAACCATTGAAGGAAGTGTTAAAAACATACTTAAACTCTAAGGCCTCCAACATTTTGTGGAAAGAGGGGCTGCTGAAACATTATCACTCAAATAACTGTGATAAACAACAGCCAGTACTCCACCTTTCTTTCCAACGCGGTCTCATCTAAAGAGTGAGAGACCTTCAGGAATTGCTAATAGATCAGGGTCCTAGCTATCATCGGCCAAGTTTCCAATACTAGAGCGAGGTCAGCGTTGTGGGCTTGCAGGAACTCAAAGAATTCCAGTTTATTTTTAATAAGTGATCTGGCATTGATTAAGGTGACATGGACCACTAGATGGGAAGATATATCTTTCCCAATGGACTGAACAATACTAATGACTGAACTGCTTTGCAGGTCCAAAAACGTAAGAGAGCAGCCAGTACAAATCAGCTTGCCAACCGTCTTCAATGGGTCAAACAAGAGGCAAGAGCAGTGCCTAACTTGAGTTCGCATTCTCAAAAGCTCACCCTTGGAATATTGGGGTACCAGACTGGGTTCAAGCAGCAAACCAGCATGAGGGCAGATGGTCTTTCAGGACAGGAGTACAAACCTGTATATAAATGCAGGGGACTTTCCCATCCTAACAACAACTGAGCATTAGCTGATGGGAAAATGTAACATTTCAATAAAGCCCTGAAAAGGCCTCAGGCCAAAAAAAAAACAAAGGGTGTACTGTGTTTGCTTTAAATATTTGGCTTTGTACTTCCAGTATTTATACCGAGTCCGATATAATATTAGAGCATTACTATTAAAAGAGGAATCTACAACTACAAAGACTCTTAGATTTTTAATGTTTGAACCAGTATGTGAAAATATATGAATGAAAATGTAAAAGACAAGTGAATTCATCTCAAAATACATTTATCAGAGACAGAAGCCAAACAGTCAAGATTTTGTCAGGGAGACCAAGTGCTAAATGTGCTCAAGATGCTCTTGGCTTGAAAGGATGTCAATGCGTTTAATCTCTGACTATAGATGGAAAACAACGGTGTCCATATTGATGGCTTGGAAAGACGGGCAATCTGCCTGATTGAAAGAAGCACTAGCAGTCCATATGTGCTGTTACTGAAACAGAATGTATCGAATTTTATAAAATATAAATATGTCCAACGATACAGGCCATTTGTAATTTAGAATGCACCAGTTCCCCACATTTTCTACCAGAAGGCTGTCCGCTAATATTCTGTAGGTTCTGCAAACAAGCAGCAACTAAGGTGAGGATAGGCTGGTCTCACGGCTAGACTGACGACTTTGGAGCTGGGAAACCAAGGTTTGAGCCTTGGGGTCGACTACACATCCTGTGATTCTGGGCAAAACCCTTAATCTCCCCGTGCCCACCGGAAAAACGTATGTGTCTGTTGTATATGTATTATATACATGACTAATAAAGCTAGTTGTATTCCATAGTTAGTTTTCACCACACTAGCACATAAACTTGCTTGCGCTTTGTGATGTCATGATAGAACCTTTTACTTGTATATAATGTGATGTCATAGAATGTTGCAGCAGATTCTGCCAGCTGCTCTACTGGTTAGCCACACTTGTTGCTGGCTGCTTGTAGGCCTTAATATCAATAAATGTTATTGATTTTACTTCTGCTGTGAGGACTGTCTTTCTTCTGATGCTACAAATTGGCGACAAGTTATTTACTGCACTTGAGGATTTTAATAGGCCTGCGACAGCTGAAGGTTCTTTGAGGTAACTGCTCAAATAGGAAAGAAAACCCAGGACATACAAACTGAGGCAAGTTCACTATTTATACTTTTTCCTATACTGCGGTTACCCTTACAAATTAACATGTAATGCACGATAAGTTCTTTAAATCGCAGCAACATACCGTTATTTGTGGCAGTTGATCCTAACCGTTAACGTCTCCTGTTCCTCGAGAGCCGCAACTGGTCTGTGACAAGCAGCCAGCGTCTAATTAATGAGTCACTACGCATGTATAAAGTAATGCGCGTGACTCCATCTTTAAATCAGGCATTTCCAGTCTGGAAGTGCACTGGGAGTTTCAGTCAGCTCTTCTTTAACGACAATTATGTCGCAATGTTTTACAGAGTGCATGAAAATTTATTTCACCTTTCTTCTTTATTTTAAAGCGGAGAACTACTACAAGTTATTTCTCAAAAATAAATATATTGTTAAGATTCTACTTTCAGAGGAATATTTTGATACCTAAAAAAAACCTTACATGAACATTTAGTAATTACATTAGACTTTTATTTCGATACAAATACAGTATTTCAAGAGTAACAAAGAGTACATAAAAACAAAAATATTATCAAAAGGATAAAGTTTAAAATAATATTCCAATATTGATTTCAAGGTAAAGGAAGAGATAGACTACAACCATAAAGCAAAAATGGCACAAAATTCAAACAAGCACACCAGCAGCATTTTCGTCAGAACCAGGCAAACCGACAATGAAATGAAAAAATTGGCTACGTTCATTTGAAAATTATCTTGTTGAAATTGATGGAAAAAAAGCTATTATGTTTGGGATGCTTGGAGCAGCTGGATAGGAAATATTTGACAGCTTACCTGAATATGAAAGTCCTCCCGGACAGTCCATATCACTGAGTAGAAGCTCTTAAAAAATGGGAAAAACATTTTGGAGAAAAACCCAATATAATGTTTGGAAAACATTGTTTTTCATAAGAAAACATTTAGAGACTGAAACAATTGAAGAGTTTATTGCAAGTTTAAGAGTAGTGGCTACTAAATGTGAATTTAATGAAATGGTAGACACATACAAGATCAATTTGTTTTTCACTGTTTTGAAAAGAAATTTCAAGAAAGGTTATTAGCGTGCAGAAACCTCACACTTCAGGAGATTATAGATATTGCAAAAGGAATTGAACATTCAATAGAATCTTCACAAGTACTTTCTTCAGAAGATTATCAGAAAACTTTACTGGATAGAAGGAAGGTAGAATTTAAAAATGAGAAAAGAAATAAAACAGGTAGTTTTATTAAAACTAAATATATTGTTTCAGATGTGGATCAAAAACCACAAAGCAGACTGTTCAGTATGTCCAGCTAAGGGTAAGAAATGCGCGAAATGTTTAAAAATTGGGCATTTTGCAACTGTTTTAGAAATGTTAAATCTAAGCAATACCAAGAGGTAAAAGTAAGTAATATCGAGGATTTTGATGGAGATGTGTTCCAATATTGATTTGACTGTTGAAGAAAAAAATTGTAAAGTTAAAGGACCACTTGGTGTAGCTTATATAGGAACAGTTGAATAAAAATTACGTCAGATTCAGGTTCACCAATTACTATAATTTCTGATAAAATGTATGTATAATGTAACTGGCGCTCATGTAAAGCTCTCCAATACCTTCGGGTCAAGTTCGCGCTAATAAATCAGTAAAAAAATTACTTGTTTTGGGTATGACAAGTGTGCGACAGTGCTCTTTGCACCTCCCTAACTTGGCAGCTCTGAAATCAGTTAACCATTTCCGGTGTAGGAGTTTTGTACATATCACTCACCCTGTCGCTTGGAGTCCCCGTAGTCGTAGCTCTTTGTACGCCTCAACCCACTTATTTGGGGCAGATGTTTAGTAATCCCACCTTCTCTAACACTACGAAAGAGAGGTCCTGGGATATAAACCCTTGCCCGATAGGTCATGGCTGACGGGCGGCTGTCATACCTCCGACCACTCAATGTACAATTCTTGGACGGGTTCTGACTCTGAATCGTTTTTAAAACATCCTCTCATTTATAACTAAATGAATGTGGCCACGGGTGAGTCAACGCCCTCCACACATTTATTTCTATTTCATCCCAGAATCTTCTTTTTCACTATTTCCATGGTCCGATACAGTGATAAAAATAGAGAACGGACCAACGTTTTTCGAGCTAGCTGTAAAATTAAGAATAGTCCATTCGTTGTTGGTAACTTCAAGTAAATGTATTGAAGATAGAAGTTACAGGAAATTAAGTACATAAATAAGGAACCCGACCAGGAGCAGTCTGAATGTCGCTCAGCCCATAAACCAACTGACACAAACCTTACTAACATTCTAATTCCCAACGTTCCAACACACACGTAACCAGGCTGAGCATCACATTACATCATCTCTCTTTTTTCAATAATAAAAGGAGATGACAAGATAAAGTAGTGAGTGGAAGAAAACAATGAGGAAAACTGGAAGCGAGAACTAAATAAGGAAGACAGGAGGCACAAAAGACAAATCAATCACCCATCTCCCTTTTCCCGAAAACAAACAACCAAAGCACTCCACAACAACAACAACAGGAAGCGACTCAGGTACAAATATCATGAAAGTTGGCCGGGCCGACATGAAATAATACAAGAGTACAATCTCAAAAGAAAACATGACACCATGTAACATGAGGCAAAGTACAAATGTGTGTAAAAGGCATTAAATAAATGGGGACATACCACATAAGTAAATGTGGGGACACACCATAAAAACAGTATAACACACAAACAAACATATACAAAAGTCCAAATGTGAGTTAAACACATTAAATAGATGGGGACACACCACATAAGAAGAAGTGGGGACGCACCATAAAACTTGTACAAAAGTACAAATGTGTGTTAAACACATTAAATAGATGGGGACACACCACATAAGTAGATGTGGGGACGCACCATAAAACATGTACAAAAGTACAAATATGTGTTAAACACATTAAATAGATGGGGACACACCACATAAGTAGATGCGGGGACGCACCATAAAACAGTACAACGTGCATAAGTTGCAAGACATGAAATGTACACGAGAAGCTAAAAAGCTTGGTGTGGTTAACAGTACATAGTCAAATGCATTTGCATTCTAAAGGAACCACACGTAATAACATACCATAAATTTAAAGAACAGTGCACAGTCGAATGCATTTGCATTGGTGTAGTTAAAATCGCAGAAGAGAATGCATTTGCATTCTTAAGAAACCACACGTAATAACATGACATTAACTTAAAGAACAGTGCACAGTCGAATGCATTTGCATTGGTGTGGTTAAAATAGCAGAAGAGAATGCATTTGCATTTTTCCCCTTTTTTTTTTTTAAAACAGTAGTACAAAATCGTTGTATTTTTAACTATAGACATGCCTGTACAGATAACATGAATCATGTATTCTAAAATCATTGCAGTAGAATTAATTTGTAGGAAAATCAGCATCATCAGTCTTTAACTCGCATAAGCATATCATTTATCTATTGAAATGATGAAAGATAACCATTAGGTGATACTGTAGGACAGTACAGACGGAGTGATGTTCAAAGTTCCCACGAAAAACAGCTTAACAGAAGATCCATGTGAGGAGTTATCCAGATAAAATACGTAGTAAAACAGTACCTGAGAATGACTAAACCAAACGCTCCAATGACTTTGAATGGAATCTTAACAGTACCTGCAGATGAAAAAAATGAAACGCTCCAAAGACTCTGAAAGGAAAAAAACAGAAGCTGCAGATTGAAATAAAGCGCTCCAAAGTCCCGGAACAGAATCAGAGCGTCGAAACCAAGTGAAATTCTTCTTGAAGTGACTTCACTAAACTTCGTGCAGGGAATAACAAATAACATGTAGGAAATGCACATATTCAAGATGGCGGCACGTTTTTGACGTTGAGCCGGGTGGCTCAAGGCTGAAGAATGCTCCATTAATCACCAGACAGCTGTAATGACATTGCGAAGTCGTCACAGTGGGAATCTATGACAGGAAGACTTGATGTGTGATGCGTGAAGATGCCTCGCGCTGACTTTGAAAGATGCCTACTTCAACGGTAAGAGCGCGAGCAAGTATGACTTTCACTATGTAAAAGGAGTATGATTAATAAAATGCTCACGTTAACACTTGAAAGACTGCTCCTGAATCGAATGTAAAACTCTCCTCCGCCTGATACACCGCTGTTGAAATAAATGTGAAAGCCTCCTCTTCACAAAACAAAGCAGGTCACAGTCGAGGAGGATGCAGAAAGCACACACTTGTCCTCCGATTGGGGATCACCCATTCACGTCTCGTTACCCCTAGCTGGTTCAGTGTAATCTGCTTTCCAACCGGAACTCGTCATGCCGGTGAGGAAGTGAACGGGTAGTTTCTGCAGGTCACTCACAAGGTGGCAGTGCGGAGTCCAAAGGCAGTCAACACAAGCAGAAACTGGCACATCTGATGTAGTGGGCGACCGATGTGAGGTCACTAGTGGGGTTCTCAGTGCCAGTACGCTTGAGATGCTTTGTAGAAGGTTTCCTTTTCCTTTTAGATCCTTTTCTTTAAGTTTCTCTTTCCGTTTTGTTTCGTTTTTTTTTTTTTAAAGTCTCTTGGAAATTTACACGGAGGTCCGTTTTGTAAAACGCAGCCAGATGTAAAATTAAGAATAATAGTCCATTCGTTGTTGGTAACTTCAAGTAAATTTATTGAAGATAGAAGTTACAGGAAATTAAGTACATAAATAAGGAACCCCACCAGGAGCAGTCTGAATGTCGCTCAGCCCATAAACCAACTGACACAAACCTTACTAACATTCCAATTCCCAACGTTCCAACACACACGTAACCGGGCTGAGCATCACATTACAGTAGCACCGCCTCCTCCCTGATCACTTAGGCTAGTTCTTTGCGGCGCACGCGTGCCCGTGTTCTAACTATATCACCACCCCCGTAGTTTTCTACACCCCCTACGTCAGAGGGGTGCCGATTCTTGCAGGTTCTGCCTGTGTTTAACGGCTGCAGCAGCAGCAGCGGGGAGAGTTCACGGCCTCTGATGCAGGGCGAGGCCACGCCGAGGCCGTGGGTTTCCGATCTGTGAAGATGAAAACAAAAACCTAAACTCAAGCGAAATAAGCGTTCGTGCGTGCACGCATGCGCACTAAACCGGCAGAAGAGTGGGGAGCTTAAAAATACATGCGGCCAAGACATGGACCATAGTGCGACTGCGCATAATTATGCGCATGCGTGCAAACGCGGGGGGTGTAAAGACAGATGGGGTGGGTCTATTGATAGCACACCCGCCTTTCGCCTGCGTGCCTCTAGCAACGTACAGAGCGTCAGGGGCCTCGGGCCCTCCACGGGATATAGAGGTGAGGTGACTGCGAGCGCTTGAGGGGGGGGGAATCATGTAGGAGCTATAAAAGCATGCACCTGGTTTCGCTGGGGGGCGGGTGATGGTACTATTAGATTATGAAGTGACCCTTGCAGGGACTCATAGTAAGCCATGCAGGGGCTCCGGAGATCAGATCTCCAACCCAGCCCTATGAGAAAGGAATTGATGGGCTCAGGCGAGTTCTAACGTAGGGACGGGGGTCCGGTTCTGCCTGGACTGAGGAGGAGCCCTCTGAAACTGAATGCTGGAATACTTCGCAAGGAGTGATAAAAGCACGCCTCTTGATATGAACTGGGAACCTTCAAAACAGTTTATGAAGATAGCATAGTGTTGGACTTGGCCTTTTCCCCCCAAAATTTTTCGCTTTTGACCCCCTAACTTGAATGTCTCCCCCATGGGATTAAACCTGTATAGGCCATGAGTGGTGTGAGACACCTTGTGAAAATGTAATTACCTGACATAATGTGAGCACTTGTAAAATCCCCCATTTTAAAACTGCACCCCCATTTTGGAAATGTACCTGACTGAAATGTATTGTTTTTAAAATGGATGCCATGGCCATGGGTTTTGCCACTGGACTGACATAGGTCAGCAGTCTAGATTATATTACCCAGCTACCCCTAGTTTTGGAGGGAAAGCCTGGCACCCAGGGTGCTCACCCCCTCCCCTAGAACCAGTTTAGGCTAGATGTGCCAACATTCTAGAAGGTCCTGGCATTGCCTGGGAGGAGGGTATAAAGAGGGTGAAGTGTCACCAGAGAGTCAGTCAGCGCTGGGACAAAGAAGAGAGGGGACCTGCTGTGAGGTGCTACCGCCACATGGACCTGTGAGCTGGGCCCTGCACCCCTAGAACCCCCCCCCCTGCTGTCCCCATGGGCCCCTGACAAGGGAGGGCCCCTATCCAGGTCACTGACGCTGTTTGACCGGGTATCACGCCAGCGCTGTGTGAAGAAGCGCCCAGGAGGTGAGGAGTGTGCCCCTGAGGAACTGCTGTGGGACTGTCTGCCCCTTTGAAGCACCATGGGGAAGATCGTGCCCCCAAAAGAAATGCTGCTGGCTGAGGTGCTGTGAGGCCCTGTGAAAGCGCTGGGCCCTGGGACTGTTGTGGCCCCCTAGTGCTGTAAAGCCTATCTGACAAGCGCTATAACTGCGAAGCGCTGAGGAAGTGCTAGATTCCTGCCCCCTCTGCGTAGTCTGAGGAAGGAGCTGAGGTTGTGGGCAGAGGGAGGAGCAGTGCGCTGTGAATAGCGCCGTTTTCGCTGTTTTCTGAGGAGACTGGCAGCCTGTGAATAGCGCTGTTGTGGAGGCGCGCTTTGGGCCGATTTAAATAATTAATTAAAAAGGGAGCCTACCCCTTGTCGCAGCCGGAGATCACCGTCGCAGCCCGGGTGCTGAGGAGACTGTGAGGGGACTTTATACCAAGAAAGGGAGCCTACCCCTTGTCCTGTCCTCGCGCTGTGTGGCAGCGCTGAAAATCACCGCCGCAGCCCGGCGCTGTCTTGAGGAGATTTCCCCCCCTTGCTGGGGTGTGCAACGTTGCGGCAGCCCCCGATGCCAGGAGGGGGCCGCCGAAGCAGAGAGAGGGCCGCGCTAGGCCCTGAAGCCGTTCCGGCCCGTAACACGTGACGAGGGGGCCAGGCTGCGTCATCGGCCCGCCCCCGCCGCGCACGGATTGGCTGCCCCGCCGGGCAGCAGGAAGAGGCCCGGAAAGGCCGCGGAAGCCGTCGCAAAGCCCCGGGTTCCCGTGAGGAAGAGGGAACCCGGGTGAAGCTACCGAGGTCGCCGCTGGAGAGCCAGTGAGGAGGGGCCTCGAGGTACTGAGGCCCGAGTGAGCTGCCCGACATCTGCAGGGCTCCCGTTGGGAGACGAGCCCTGCAGCCCATCTTGGAGCCCCGGGTGAAGCCGAGGAAATACCGGTCAGTGCCGGCAGAGACCCCTGTGAGTGAGGAGGGGGGCACTTAGGCACGCTGTCGTTACCTACCCCTCCGCGACGACCAGCCCTGCTGACTGGTGGAGCCCGGGCCCCTGGGAGCGGGACCTGGGTGACGCGGAGGAGAGGTGAGCCCCGCAACACCAGCGCAAGTGAGGAAGGACAGCAGGGAGGTCCCGGGATAAACCTTGGACGGCTGAGAGCCACCGGTGACGGCAAGAGAGGCTCTGGACTGCCGGTGAGTGGGGGCCCTGACGGGACTTGGTGGCCCTGCACCGGGGGGGGAACAGGATTATTTCTTGTCACAGTCCCAGAGGAGGGCTCCACTGCGCCTGTGTTACTGCTGTGTTGTAACGTTTGGGGGCATTCGGGATTTCGAGGTGCCCAGAGAGGTTGGTTTGAGTGGGCCGGGAGGGAACAGATGCTGAGGGAACCTTCATTAAACGGTGCACCAGTGTGGAGGATTAGGCTCATGCTCATGGGTTAATGCCTAACATCGCTCTATAATGTGTAGGCTTAATGTTCATGCAGGGGATTGGCTGTTGTGTACACCCTGCTGTTTATGTTTATAGTGATGCCACCGTTCTGCCTGATGTTCCCTGAAATGTTAGGCCTGACATCTAATCTATATGTCTATACTCTGAGGAGGGTTTGCCCTAGGTTGAGGTTCATAGGCCTAAAGTCAGGCCCATGTTAAATGCATAAATGCCTTGTTGGCCTGATGAGTTATTCTAGGCCCCTGTTCAGGGCCCTTGATAATGAGCCAGCCAGGTTGATTCATGACAGGTGCTCCTGTCTAATATTAGATGTGCTGTGATGCTCTGTTTTGTTTTACAGGGGTGGGTTGGCGTGATTGTGCATGATATATATACCTATGCTAATGTGGTATTCTGCATTTACAACCCCCTAAGGATGAGAGCCTGAGTTGGCCCCGCCAGATTGGCTCCAGGGCTAATGTTTAATTAACCATCCCTTTTTCCTTGCAGCATGGACTTATGGACTCATCCCTTTTGTCCCATGTAAATAATTCCCCATGATGTACTTGGCTCTGGCGCCAGTTGGCGCCTTGTTGTGACTACCACTATTCTATTTCTTTTTACCTTGCAGGTTGGAGATAACACTAAACTTATTCTTTTCCAACCAAAGGTGGTGTCGTGACTCTTTTGTGGTGTGATTGGTGTGTCGTCTGTGGGTACTGCGTGAATGCTTCACATGTCCTCGAAGTTTGGCCTGCCCGCTTGATGCCATGCTACCCCCTTTGAGACGTGGGCAACCCCCATTTCCAACATTTGGTGGCAGAGCGGTGGGATAGGACTTGTGTTTGCGCAGTACCACAGCGGCCACGGGTTACACTGCAAATAGAGCTTTGGAGGTAATCCGAGCCTTGTTGTGGGGATTATTGTTGCTTCCTCCTGAAAGTGTTTGACAATTGTGTCCCCTTGTTCCACTGGGAGGGTGTGTCCCGGGTGTACCTCGCCACGATGGGGTTGATTTACCAGGAAGTGGAACTAATGGAGTACACCGAACAGGAGGTGATAGACTTCCTCCTGGAGAGAGGGATACCCCCAGTAGGGAACATTAGGAGGAATTTGTTTCTCTATGAGGCCCTCAAGAGGGGAGAGCCCTTAGAGGTTAATGGGGACTTGTCTGACTACCCCCCCGAAGTTTTGAAGGGTCAGTGGGTTAGAGACCAGAGAGAGGGCTCCCCATCCAGAACCCTGGGAGGTAATTGCTCCGATGAGGAGGAGGAAGAGTCTAGCAGGGCAGAGACGCCAGTAGCTGTGGAGGACACCGAAGATAGGGAGTCTCGCACTGGGTCCAGTCCCGGGGGCACTGCCCCATCCCTTTCCCTGTCCCCAGAAGAGTGGGTAGATAGGAGGGAGGAAAGGGAGTATCAGCTGGCGCTGGCAAAGCTCAGGCATGCCGAGGGCTTAGCGCAGCTGAGGGTAGAAGAGCAGCGACTAGAGACTGAAAAAGTCCTAGCGCTGGAGAGGATGGCAGAGGCGGAGAGGGCCTTCGCCAGAGAGAGATCAGCTCAGGTGGGTAGGTTGTCCCCTGAGAGTGGTTTTAGGAGTCTGGATTCACCGAAGAGGGTGGGATCCAGTGGTGGCAGCGAGTGTAGAGCCAGTGCAAGGAGTCCCACTCCCGAAGCCCAAGAGACTGTGCCTGATTCCCCGGAAGAGGAGGACGGGTTAGTGTTTAGGGGCAGGGGAAAGCTGTCCCATCAGTCCTGGGGAGAGTTCGAGGAGGAGTGTTGGACTGTACTGGAGGATTGGGTGGTGAGGAGAGCAGTGGAGGATTGGGAAGGGCTGTGCCATGCCGTTATCCGGGAGCACATGCTGAGGAGTTGTTTCCCAAGACTGCGTCACCATCTGTTGCGGTGCGGGTTCTCAGACCCCAGGGAACTTGCACGGGAGGCAGACCTCTGGGTAAGTGCCAGAGCGTCTGGGAAGACATTGGGGAGTGATCCAGAAAGGAGAGGTGCAGGGATCTTCCGACCCAGCGTGGCGGGAGAGGTGAGAAGCCCAGCTAGGTCCCAGGATAGTGGGCGGGTTGTAGGGCCTCACATCCCATCTAAAGGAGGGAGTGAGACGGGGAGGTGTCCCGAGATGCCCCAACTGCAGTCACAGGGACTGAAGAGTTCTTTTAGGGAACCCCAGGTTGGGAGTCTAGGCTGTCCCGGTGTGCCTTCTCGTGGAAAGGATCCCCTCATGTCAGGAGGACCCGGAGCATCATTAATTGGAGCTCCAGTGGTTCGGGGGTTTGACCAGTCACAGGGTTTAGATCCTGGACTGGGGTTCCAGGTTAAGGGGTTGCCTGACCTGGAGGGTGGGGTACCTGTAATTCAGGTCCCTACCAATTTGACTCCTAGGGGTACTACTCCCAGTGGGAGGGTGCGGAACTCTGGGAGGGGGTGCAGAGGGAGGAAGGTCTCCTCTGTCACCAGCTCAGCCACAGGGCGCAGATCCTGGGTTGGGTGGCCAGGGACAGGGTTTGCCTGCTCTGGTGGGAGGGACCTCTGTAACCAGAGTCCCCCCGGAAGTGACTCCCAGGGGTACTACTCCAGTTAGGAGGGTGCGGGACTCTGGGAGGGGGTGCAGGGAGAGGGAGGACTCGCCCCTGTCACCGGTTCAGCCTGTGGGTTTCGGCTCCAGGTTGGGGAGAGAGTTGTGTGAGGGTGTCCCCCAGCGTAGGAGATGGAGGAACCCTAGGAGGAGAAGTAGGGGGAGGAGAGCCTCGCCCCTAAGGGCTGGTCAGTCTGAGGGTGTAGACCCCAGATGGGTGGACCAGTGGCAGTTTGGAGAGAAGAGAGTGGTCCAAGGGAATTACAAGCCTGAGGCTAGAGCCTCCCACTCTAGGAAGGAGAGACATCCCACTAGGGAACACCAGTGGGGTGGTGATGTTGGTGAAAGGAGGGATGCGAAAAAGAACCATTGGGTTCCAGAGTGGAGGAGAGACTGCAGGTGCTCCTGTAGTTGCAGGCCTGCGTCCGCCTTTTTCCGCCCCAAGCAGGGAAGCCCATCAAGGCATTGATATGTCTACCCTGGCTTTTGGCTGGGGGGGAGTCGTGTTGGACTTGGCCTTTTCCCCCCAAAATTTTTCGCTTTTGACCCCCTAACTTGAATGTCTCCCCCATGGGATTAAACCTGTATAGGCCATGAGTGGTGTGAGACACCTTGTGAAAATGTAATTACCTGACATAATGTGAGCACTTGTAAAATCCCCCATTTTAAAACTGCACCCCCATTTTGGAAATGTACCTGACTGAAATGTATTGTTTTTAAAATGGATGCCATGGCCATGGGTTTTGCCACTGGACTGACATAGGTCAGCAGTCTAGATTATATTACCCAGCTACCCCTAGTTTTGGAGGGAAAGCCTGGCACCCAGGGTGCTCACCCCCTCCCCTAGAACCAGTTTAGGCTAGATGTGCCAACATTCTAGAAGGTCCTGGCATTGCCTGGGAGGAGGGTATAAAGAGGGTGAAGTGTCACCAGAGAGTCAGTCAGCGCTGGGACAAAGAAGAGAGGGGACCTGCTGTGAGGTGCTACCGCCACATGGACCTGTGAGCTGGGCCCTGCACCCCTAGAACCCCCCCCCCTGCTGTCCCCATGGGCCCCTGACAAGGGAGGGCCCCTATCCAGGTCACTGACGCTGTTTGACCGGGTATCGCGCCAGCGCTGTGTGAAGAAGCGCCCAGGAGGTGAGGAGTGTGCCCCTGAGGAACTGCTGTGGGACTGTCTGCCCCTTTGAAGCACCATGGGGAAGATCGTGCCCCCAAAAGAAATGCTGCTGGCTGAGGTGCTGTGAGGCCCTGTGAAAGCGCTGGGCCCTGGGACTGTTGTGGCCCCCTAGTGCTGTAAAGCCTATCTGACAAGCGCTATAACTGCGAAGCGCTGAGGAAGTGCTAGATTCCTGCCCCCTCTGCGTAGTCTGAGGAAGGAGCTGAGGTTGTGGGCAGAGGGAGGAGCAGTGCGCTGTGAATAGCGCCGTTTTCGCTGTTTTCTGAGGAGACTGGCAGCCTGTGAATAGCGCTGTTGTGGAGGCGCGCTTTGGGCCGATTTAAATAATTAATTAAAAAGGGAGCCTACCCCTTGTCGCAGCCGGAGATCACCGTCGCAGCCCGGGTGCTGAGGAGACTGTGAGGGGACTTTATACCAAGAAAGGGAGCCTACCCCTTGTCCTGTCCTCGCGCTGTGTGGCAGCGCTGAAAATCACCGCCGCAGCCCGGCGCTGTCTTGAGGAGATTTCCCCCCCTTGCTGGGGTGTGCAACGTTGCGGCAGCCCCCGATGCCAGGAGGGGGCCGCCGAAGCAGAGAGAGGGCCGCGCTAGGCCCTGAAGCCGTTCCGGCCCGTAACACGTGACGAGGGGGCCAGGCTGCGTCATCGGCCCGCCCCCGCCGCGCACGGATTGGCTGCCCCGCCGGGCAGCAGGAAGAGGCCCGGAAAGGCCGCGGAAGCCGTCGCAAAGCCCCGGGTTCCCGTGAGGAAGAGGGAACCCGGGTGAAGCTACCGAGGTCGCCGCTGGAGAGCCAGTGAGGAGGGGCCTCGAGGTACTGAGGCCCGAGTGAGCTGCCCGACATCTGCAGGGCTCCCGTTGGGAGACGAGCCCTGCAGCCCATCTTGGAGCCCCGGGTGAAGCCGAGGAAATACCGGTCAGTGCCGGCAGAGACCCCTGTGAGTGAGGAGGGGGGCACTTAGGCACGCTGTCGTTACCTACCCCTCCGCGACGACCAGCCCTGCTGACTGGTGGAGCCCGGGCCCCTGGGAGCGGGACCTGGGTGACGCGGAGGAGAGGTGAGCCCCGCAACACCAGCGCAAGTGAGGAAGGACAGCAGGGAGGTCCCGGGATAAACCTTGGACGGCTGAGAGCCACCGGTGACGGCAAGAGAGGCTCTGGACTGCCGGTGAGTGGGGGCCCTGACGGGACTTGGTGGCCCTGCACCGGGGGGGGAACAGGATTATTTCTTGTCACAGTCCCAGAGGAGGGCTCCACTGCGCCTGTGTTACTGCTGTGTTGTAACGTTTGGGGGCATTCGGGATTTCGAGGTGCCCAGAGAGGTTGGTTTGAGTGGGCCGGGAGGGAACAGATGCTGAGGGAACCTTCATTAAACGGTGCACCAGTGTGGAGGATTAGGCTCATGCTCATGGGTTAATGCCTAACATCGCTCTATAATGTGTAGGCTTAATGTTCATGCAGGGGATTGGCTGTTGTGTACACCCTGCTGTTTATGTTTATAGTGATGCCACCGTTCTGCCTGATGTTCCCTGAAATGTTAGGCCTGACATCTAATCTATATGTCTATACTCTGAGGAGGGTTTGCCCTAGGTTGAGGTTCATAGGCCTAAAGTCAGGCCCATGTTAAATGCATAAATGCCTTGTTGGCCTGATGAGTTATTCTAGGCCCCTGTTCAGGGCCCTTGATAATGAGCCAGCCAGGTTGATTCATGACAGGTGCTCCTGTCTAATATTAGATGTGCTGTGATGCTCTGTTTTGTTTTACAGGGGTGGGTTGGCGTGATTGTGCATGATATATATACCTATGCTAATGTGGTATTCTGCATTTACAACCCCCTAAGGATGAGAGCCTGAGTTGGCCCCGCCAGATTGGCTCCAGGGCTAATGTTTAATTAACCATCCCTTTTTCCTTGCAGCATGGACTTATGGACTCATCCCTTTTGTCCCATGTAAATAATTCCCCATGATGTACTTGGCTCTGGCGCCAGTTGGCGCCTTGTTGTGACTACCACTATTCTATTTCTTTTTACCTTGCAGGTTGGAGATAACACTAAACTTATTCTTTTCCAACCAAAGGTGGTGTCGTGACTCTTTTGTGGTGTGATTGGTGTGTCGTCTGTGGGTACTGCGTGAATGCTTCACATGTCCTCGAAGTTTGGCCTGCCCGCTTGATGCCATGCTACCCCCTTTGAGACGTGGGCAACCCCCATTTCCAACACATAGTATTTCAAAATTCTGTGTTGCAATATTGGATTTGCACCATATTCCACTATGCAACAGTTGCTCTTGCAACCCATGTCAAAAAGGAAGATTATCCTGGAGTCATTCTGGACTCATCTGATGATTACAGTCAGGCTATTCCTGCAATTATAATGGGGAAGTCATCCCAAGCCATCCTGAAGTATGCCTGTAGGACAAAAAATGTAAATGTGATGACGAACCTAGACTCATCACAAAAACTACAGTAGGATGGTGTTCTGATGACTTCTACTGGCAGGGAGTGTTTACCTTTTACAACTCCACGAATACTAATTGACAACTTCAGGATTAGGGAGAATTACTCCAGGATGGGTTCTAGCTAATTTAAGTTTGACTGTCAATTATTCCAGGATAATCCTATAACCGCTCCAGGATGGGAGTGGATTACTCTGGAATGATCCCATGACAATTTCTGGATGAGTGTGGATTATTCCTGGATGGTCCTATGACAGCTTCAGGATGGCTATTGATTACATCAGATTGGCCCCATTATATTTTCAGAATGAGTGTTGATTACTCTAGGATGACGTGGTGAAAGGGAGGCATGTTTTTGCCCTTGATATTTGGATTTAAGCGGAGACTCCAAGACAAGTTCATTTTCACGGTCTGATGCATCATTTTTAGTTGTGGATTTTTGATGAAGGACACTAGCCATCCCTGCTAAAAGGGCCAGGTTTTCAAGTTTCTGCAAATTCATCCGCGAACTTGCATCACCAGGCTGAGAAGTTGTGCTTTCAGCATGAGCTTTGTTACCAACTCTTACATATACCAGTCCACTCTGCTTGGCTTTTTTGTCCTTGCATCTTTTCTCTGCAATTTCTTCCTCTTGTAGTTCGCGTAACACCCTCTTAAGTCTACCAGCGCTTCCCCGATTGCCACAGTCCATTAACATCTGCTTTTTCTCCAGTGCCCTTTGAAGTAACACCTGTTTTAGACCCTCTGTCGTGCCAGAAAAGCTTGCAATTATCTTTTGAAAAATATCCTGAATCATTAAGACACTGTTTCTTCACTAAAAAAAAGCAAGAGAAAAAAATATATATTTACATATAAACTTCAAAACAGAAATGAACACATTGACCACTTGCAATAGATCTTCAGCCATAATATATAAATAAAAAGGTATTGATAATAAAGGACAAATGTACAATCTATACATAACCAAGTAAGTAAGTTTTCTTTAATAGACAGTACACATTGTAAGCCTGAACTTGAACCTCCTGAAAAAAGTTGCCTAAATAAAATAGTTTATCCAAAAATGGCTGCCTTATAGTAGTGCCACAAGCTAAACGTTTCAGTCCTTTTCATAAGTGTTACATTTGTCTCTGGGGAGCAATCCAAGGCATATGTGGGGACATGCATGTTCATTTTTACTGTCCATTATTGGATTAATTAATCACAAATGTAGGTTTTTACTGAAACAGGTTGGTAATTTGTACCGTTATCCTGCAGTTGCAAACTTATTATAAAGGTTTACTTATTGTGCTTACCAGATGATTGGAACAGAATCATAGTTTTAAAATATCTCTCTTCGGTGATTGGCCGACCAGCTTCATCTACATTTTCGACCAGCCATTTACAAAGAACTTCCCCAGGATTGTCCAAAAGCAGGAAGTCACCATCTTTTCGAACACACACAGAATGATTGCGAGTGAAAAACAGGACGTTGAATGAAGCCATGATTATGTCCTGCTAGATATAAAAATCAGGAATTAGTTTGTATGTGGTTTAAGTTTCAACGGTAAAATACAAAGCATATCAAACTGATTAAAAGATTTAATTGGAGAAAAGCACCCCAAGAAGTACACTGACCTGGTGCAATTTCTATCTGATATGCCTAGATTTTGGACTACAAAGAAGTGTTTGGGTATGCACTGAAGGCCATTGAGGAAATTACCTAATAATCAACTTTATTTTTGGAGAGCCAGAGTGTATGCTTAGGTCTTGCTGCTCAGGACAAATAGTAAAAGCATAGTAGAGGCATTATGAGAGAAATAGAAGAACTATCAATAAGTGAACTTTCACACTGGGGTTTGTGACGGGAAATCAAGTTACCTATCCCCACAGATGCATAGAGAGTTAGATGCCTGCTACCCTCTGCCCACCGGCACCCCCAACTTGAAAGGACAAGCGTTAAAAATGCAATAGGTTTCACCTTTTATTAAGCTAAAGATATTAGCTTTGCTAGTAGTATTGTACGTTAATTGTGCAATATGTAATGGCTTTATAAATGAAACAAAAGGCATTACAATGGCAAATACATAAAGCAAAAGCATTGGCATAGCCAATAGGTCTCCCCTCTGGGACCTTATAAGTGTTTTGCCAGAGGTGTTTGGAAGTTTGGTAAGAGATGCAATTTAACATAAAGGGATCCGATACCTCGTTGACACATGCAGTACCCGCAGTTCAAACGAGAAGAGGGCATGGGGAAACCTCTTATAAGATCTCAATCAATGGGGAAGGCACACGTTACTGCAACTTGTGCGTGCTTTCACCTTATAAATATTTAACACATGATCCGAGGCAGTTGAATGCTAGAAGCGAGAAGGGAGAGAGCGAGGGAGAGAGCGAGAGAGAGAGAGCGCGAGAGAGAGCGCGCAAGAAGAGAGAGCGAGAGATATTAATGTGATTTATCTCAGGGCTCGATCCCTCTGCCTCAGTACTTTAGCAGTAGGTCAGGTTGTAACTGGATAATATATGGCTGGGATCGATAGTGGCAGATGTAACAAGACCTGCTTCATTTTTACAGAGATCTTAGCGGTCAAGGTAAATTAGCGCAAACAGGGAATACGTAACTGGCCCCATCTCAATAATATATACAAACGAGTTAAAAACATTGCATGCACATGGAACGAAACCAGAATGATAGCCTGTTTTGCGAAAGTAGATATTGCAAGATGTTGGAATGCGTCGGACTACGTTTCCTAAATAGGGCGTAAACCTCAATCGCCACAGGCAACCAGGCCTCTCAATTACACAAATAGCAAACAAAATAAGGAACCAGCATTACAACTGCTAAGTTATTTGAAGCATTTATCCTTCTGCTTTGAAACGCATCCATGAAAACTGCCAATGTTTTAGTAATTACAAGTTGCAAGGACACAAGTAATGCTCAACAATATTCACATAAATAAATGTTAGCCTTCTTTGATTGACAACTTTTCAGTAGATCGAAAACTGTTCCATTTGGTCGAGAATCTTGAATACACGCAGGTGCACTTGGAACCAACATGGGACCTACAATATACGGGCAGTAATTTATTTTACCTTACGGCGAAGAACTTGCTGTAAAACACATTTTTTAGGCTTTTTGCAATTTTCCACAACTTACACAGGCACGCACTACGTCACACATACACAAAAATACACATGCTCAAACACAAAAGGTGCATATTAAACAAGCAGGCAGGCTGATACAGACAAACATCAAACACACATAATACACACACATTGCAACGCAGGCATTCATTTTAACACGTACGAAGCATACACATGCAGGGAGCTGTGTCTGAATTTGCCCCCTTAATGAAAACTCGTGCTTTCCGAAAAATGAGGAAGCTGGTCTGGTACGGAAATTGAGCAGCTGGGACCGAGAGCGGAGGATCGATGCTGCTCTTTTTTAACAGCTGCAGCACTTACCTGAGTATACGCTGGAATCGATGAAGGAAGTGGAGTTGGAAAAATAAAGAGACCGATGCCAATCCATCTGTCCCTTTAATGGCCATTGCACTCATGACAGTCTTCGTTTTTGCCGCAGAACAATAACGTCACTTCCGGCGCTCCCGGAGGTGCGTAGGCTTTTGCTAGAGGAATCCACCGGCTTCCGGTATATGAAAAGGTGAGAGAGCTGCTCTCCATTGAGGATCTGCGGTTCGAGTCCCAGCCATCCGGCAGACTGATGGTTTACAGTAGGTGATTTTGGCATTGTGTTCGAGGCAGCTGTGCTTTTTAAAAATGTATTTTAGTATTGTGATGGAGTGAATTCGGCAGTCACCATGACGACAAAGCTTGTTTTCCTTTGCAAGACCTAGTCCTCGGGCCATGAGCAGGTCTGTCCGCAGTTGTTTAAAGAGTCTAACAATCGGATTCCACTAAACTATGTGTTTATGGAAATACTCTATGAAGGAAGTGCAGCCTGGGGGTACAGAAAGTATCATATCACAGCAGCGCCTCCCGGCATTCCGCATTCATAAAAAGTTTGGGGGTTTGTAGGGCTTTTGGATTTTAAGGCGTACATGGTCATTTTAGGGTTGAGGGTGGGTTTGTGTTTTGGGGGGCCAGGTGTAATTTAAGGGTTTAGAGCATGTTTGGGGTGCGAGGGTTAATTTTAGGGTTTAGGGTGTGTTTGGGTTTTAGGGTACAAGGGTTAATATTAGGGTTTGTGGTGTGTTTGGTGTGCAAGGGTTAATTTGGGGGTTCAGGGTGTGTTTGGGTTTTGGGGTGCAAGGGTTAATTTGGGGGTTCAGTTGTGTTTGTGTTTTGGGGTCCCAGGGTTAATTTTAGGGTTTAGGGTGTGTTTGGGTTTTAGGGTACAAGGGTTAATATTAGGGTGTGTTTGGGTTTGGTGTGCAAGGGTTAATTTGGGGGTTCAGGGTGTATTTGGGTTTTGGGGTGCCAGGGTTAATTTTAGGGTTTAGGGTGTGTTTGGGTTTGGGGTGCAAGGGTTAATTTGGGGGTTCAGGGTGTGTTTGGGTTTTGGGGTGCCAGGGTTAATATTGGGGTTCAAGGTGTGTTTGGGTTTTGGGGTGCAAGGGTTAATATTGGGGTTCAGGGTGTTTGGATTTTGGGGTGCAAGGGTTAATTTGGTGGTTCAGGGTGTGTTTGGGTTTTGGGGCTCCCAGCTGCAGGAGGTCAGACGTTTATCTGCAATTCATTGTGCAATCATCCAACAGTTTGCATTTTTCTGGAAAACTGAAACCAAAGTGGTGGACGTGCTCTTTAAATAGACAAACAATTCCTGTTAAATCACCAGACGCAAAAACATCTTATTGAAAACACAATAGTACCTTTGAAGTATTCAGATGCTTATTTTCACATCACCCCAAAGTCATCAGGAACAATGTCATCTTGTAAAGTTATCGGAGAGTCATTTACATGTCATCCTCAGATCATCAGGAATAATGACACCTTCTGAAGTCAGCAGATACTAATTTTCAAGTCATCCTTTAATCATCACGAATAATGACACCTACTAAAGTCATCAGATACTCATTTTTAAGTCATCCTCAAATCATCAGGCTGAGCTTCTGCAGCTTGCTGATGACTTCAAGAACTTGATGATGTCTGATGACGTGTAAATGACTTCTAAGGTAGTTGGATGATCATCCAATGACTCTGGGATGGCTTCTAAAGTAATCCTGTTTGACCTGGCATCCTAAGACTGGACTTGTGAGTTTTGTGCTTGTATTTTTGTGGCACGTTCTTACCCATTGCCAAGCCCATACAGCCTTTCTCATAGCTGTTAAATACGTGGTGCTGTATATAACTGATGAGGTTTTGAACTGCCCTAGTTTGCATTAGGTTGGTGGGTGCCCTTCAGGGTGCATGGTTGTAAGTGTCTTTATTTGTAGTTTGACCAATATAGGACATTTTGGGTGGGGAGGGTTATGTTATGAGGTATTTTTCAGTGCGCCTCCACCTGGCAAGCATGCTCTAGCCCCTGACTGCTAGGGCAAGACTACTTGAAAAGCCAGGTCTTCAGTTTTTTGCGCAAGTTGAAAATTAAGGAGGAGGCTCTGGTGTGTAGCGGTAGGTGTTCTGCGAGGCAATGTAGGAGAAGGCTCAAACTAATCTGGTTCCAAGTATGCTTGAGATGTGAACAAGTAAGAGTACGGCTGAGCAAGGGTGTCTGATGGGTTTGTAAATATATTGTGTAGTGCTTTGTAGGTGTGCATGAGTTTGTGTTCTGCTTGTTTGTGAATGGGGAGCCAGTGGGATTGTTTAATATGTAGTATGAGGTGTGTGTGTGTGTAACGTCCTGAACGTCTCAGGATCGTTAAACAAACACGATAATGAGGACGCAACCACTTGTGTAAGCTTAGATGCTTTAATGAAGGCTCAAATAATACAAAGAGTAAACAAAAGTTATAGTCACTGGAGGTCTCCAGTCCATCTACGTTACCAGCCCACAGCACGGATGATGGTCCTCACCGTCCTCTGCAAATACACCGATCCCGGCGTATGCCAACAGAGGATAGGAAACGTAATGGCCGGCAATGCCACTCGGTATGCTGTGCGGGGCTCGAAGGGTGATGGGGGAAAACGAGGAGACAGGGAAACACCCAGCCGGGGTCTCTACCTGAAGGGAGCAGCCGCTCAACCTCTTCCTCGTACTGCACCGGGACGCGGAGTCACCTCCGGGTGATGCGTCACCGATACCCAAATCACAACAAGGGGACAGAACCGAGAGCAGCCGCTCGATCGATCCTATGGACGTCCAAGCCTGTAACGCGGCAAACACCTCCTGGTGTGCGTTACAGCTGGTAGTCCTTGTATCTCGGGTCGGGCTGGGAGCTACGACTCCTACCAGCTCAAACACCAATGCGCCTTGACTCAGCCGAGTCAGCGCGGAGCTCAATGGTTGTCCGGTAGAGCTTCCGGGTCAGTAACAGGTTGCCGTTGGACAAGACACGGCCCAGGGAGTAACGACTCAACCTACCTCCGTTCTTGTCTGTTTGGAGCACCACTCCGGAACGCTGCCCTTTCACGAAGCAGGTACGTCGGTGAAAACACAATATCCGACAGCGTTGTACCTCCAGGTTCCTCCCTTTATAGGGCGTGTTTTCCTTGAGTTATGTAACGTGTCTCCCGATTACATAAGGGCGTGGTTTCCTTGAGTTATGTAACGGCTCTCCCGTTTACATAACCTCTCAACCGCTAAGCATCCTGGGAGATGTAGTTCGTTTTCCGCTGGTTACCGTTTTCCTCCTCTCGCATGTCAGGAATTCTTGACAGTACATCCTCCCTCTCAGCGGCTCCCCACGGGGCCAGCGCTGGCAGGAAAACGTCGATGGAACAATGAAACCAAGCGCGGAGCATGAACCCCTTCAGCCGGTTCCCATGATTGCTCCTCCGGGCCATAGCCTTTCCACGCAACCAGGTACCACAGCTTCCCCTTGCGCCATTTGGACGCCAGTATGCCCGACACTTCATACTCCACCTCCGACTCCACGCATACCGGCCTAGGTGTCCCAGACGGCTTGGAGGGTGCTGGTTTGAGCAGTGATACATGAAAGACAGGGTGTATCCGCAACGACTGGGGCAAGCACACCTTTACGTTCACTGGACCCATACACTTGGTAATTCGATAGGGGCCCATGTACTTGGGATGGAACACACTGTTCTTGCGAAACCTCATGTTCCTTGTGGATATCCAGACGTAGTCTCCAGTGCGGTACAGAGGCCCGGGCCTTCTCTTCCTGTCTGCCGCAGCCTTGTATCTTCTCTTGGCCTCAATCAGGACAGCCCTTGAGCGCATCAACGTGTCTTTAATGTGTGCCATCCTGTCTGCTGTGGCGGGAATCCTGTCCTCTCTGAACGGATGTAGAAACGGCAAGAACCTGGGATGGTGGCCATAGTTGCTATAGAACGGAGATGACTGCGTGGAGCTGTGAGTGGCGTTGTTGTAGGCTATCTCTGCAACCCATAGCAAGTCGACCCATTCTTCCCTGCCCTGGTCCACAAAACAACGCAGATACTGTTTGAGCGTTTGGTTCAGGTGCTCGGTTTGGCCGTCCGTTTGAGGGTGGTAGCTGGTGGACAGGGCGGTCTTAACGTGCAGCGCAGTGCACCATGTCTTCCAGAATTGCGCAGTAAACTGCGACCCCAGGTCCGACACGATCACCCCAGGTAATCCATGCAGTCGTACCACATTCTTTAGGAGTAGTGACGCCAATTCCCCGGCCGTAGGGACTCTCTTGCAGGGGATGAAGAGCCCCATTTTCGTCAAGTAGTCCACCACCACCAGTATCGCCGTCATCCCCTGGTCTACCGGTAGGCCCACCACGAAGTCCAGTGATATGCTATCCCATGGTCTATCCGGGGTCGGAAGTGGATGTAAGAGCCCTTGGGTTCGGCCATGATCGGCCTTCATGGTAGCACACGTAGAACACTCCTGTCCCCACCTCCTGACATCCACTCTCATGGTTGGCCACCAAAAATGCCGTCCCATGCTAGCCACCGTCTTTTCAAAGCCCAAATGACCTGCGCATGGAGAGTCATGGCACCAGATGAATGCTTGTTTCCTTAGCCGAGGCGTGGGTATCAACAGGCACCGGCCCTTCAGGGGTATCCCGTCCTTCAGCTGCCATTCTCTGTGACTGAGGAGCCACCTCCGCCATGCAAATGACCTGATCCCTCTCCTTATTCCCCTCAGGAACGTGTCCGGCTGGATCACCCCCAATACCATTCTCGGGGAAATGATGGAATGCTCGTTCGCAGGCAATGGTTCCTTAACTGCCGATTGACGTGACAGGGCGTCCGCCTTCCTGTTTTCCGTCCCAGGCCGATATGTGATGCGGAAGTTGAACCCTGCAAAGAAGATCATCCACCTCAACTGCCTGGGAGACAGGTGTCTTGCGGCCGTCATGAACTGTAGGTTCCTATGGTCCGTATACACCGAAACCACATGTCGTGCCCCCATCAACCAATGCCTCCATTCGGTGAAGGCGTCCTTGATTGCGAGAAGCTCCTTCTCTGCAATGTGGTAATTGCGTTCGGCGTCGTTGAGCTTGCGGGACATGTATGCAACGGGATGAAGCACCCCGGTGTCGTGGTTGCGTTGGGACAGAATAGCCCCCAGTGCCACATCCGAAGCGTCCGCTTCCACCACGTAGGGGAGATCCGGATCGGGGTGAGCCAACACCGGTGCTTTACCAAAGGCGCTTTTCAGGGCCTCAAAGGCTGTGTTCGCTTCAGGGGACCAGACACACTCCTTAGACTTCCTCAGTAGCTGAGTGATTGGGGCCACCAATCCCGAAAATCCATCAATAAACCGCCTGTAAAAGTTGGCGAACCCTATGAAACTTTGGACGTCTTTCACGCTTTGAGGCACCGGCCACTCTTTCACCGCCTTGATCTTGCGTTCCGCCATCTCCTGACCCTCCGGACTCAGCATCACTCCGAGGAACTCCACCGATGTGACGTGGAAGTCACACTTGCTGAGTTTACAAAACAGCATATTCTCCCTGAGTTTTTGGAGCACTGCCTTGACGTGGTGTACGTGCTCTTCCACACTGGACGAATAGATGAGGATGTCGTCGATATATACGACCACGTATATATCCAACACCTCTCTGAATACCTCATTCAGGAAGTACTGAAAGGCAGCCGGGGCGTTGCACAGGCCGAACGGCATGACGAGGTACTCAAATAGGCCGAACCTGGTCTTAAAGGCGGTCTTCCACTCGTCTCCGTCTCTCATGCGCACCAGATGGTATGGCTCTTTCAAATCCAACTTGGTGTAGATACGTGCTTTCTTGACTTGTTCCAGAAGTACACTGATGAGAGGTAAGGGGTACCTGTTTTTTATTGTTATCGCATTTAACGCCCTAAAGTCCACACAGGCCCTCAGCTCCCCATTGGCCTTCGGGATGAAGAAGAGCGGCGAGGCGGCCGGAGATTAGGACGGACGGATGAATCCTAGTTTGAGGAGTTTATCCAGATACCCCCGGAGATGCACGTTTTCAGGCTCTGTCAGGGCATACAGCCTGCCACTGGGAACGCTGGCCCCCGGCACCAGGTCGATCTGGCAGTCAAACTGTCTATGTGGCGGTAGCACTTCGGCCTTCACCTCATCAAACACGTCCTCAAAACTGTGATAATCCTGGGGGAGAGTCACATCTTTCTCTGCCGCTGTAGCCACCGTCTGACTCCCGCTATTTCCTGCGTCAATGGGTTCCGGTCGTATGCCACAATGCAGGGTGCAATATGGTGACGTCATTTCTATGCGTTGGCCAATCCACAGAGGGGTTGTGTTTCTGTAGCCACGGCAATCCCAATATGACCCCGTATTGGGGTGCTCGGATGATGTTAAAATCAATGTTTTCCAAATGGTTCCTCCCATATTTCACCGGGATGGCCCCCGTGTGCTGCCCGATGGGCCCTGTCACCAATCGCCTTCCGTCTACTGCATAGACGTCTTCGGGTACTGCTTTGGGAATAAGCACTAGTCCTAGCCTGCATGCCTCGTTGTAGTCCATAAACATGCCCGTGGCCCCTGAATCCACCATGGCCACAACGGGTATCCACTGGTCGTGCACTCCCACGTGCACTGTGAGAAACAGGTGTCGTTGCCCTTTGGTGACCGAGTTGGAAAGAGAAGGGATGGATGAGTGACTCCGAGATGCCCCTTCATTGGTCTGGGAGTCCTCTAGTTTTCCGCCGGTACGTCCACTACGGCTGTTACCGACCGGCTGGTCCGATAACGTGACGTCTTCGGCTTGGCAGGGCATTCACGTACGTAGTGGCCTTTTTTGCCACAATATAGGCACAATCCTTGTTTACGGCGTGATTCTTTCTCTGTGGCTGTGAGACTCGCTCGTATAGCGCCAATGTCCATGGGTTCCCCCTTGGCTGTGGTGGAAGTTTCAGGACTTCCCACCGTCACATACGATGGAAGGGCTTTTCCTTTTCTCCCATGATCCCCCTTTCTTTCGCTTAGCCTATGGTCCAACCGTAAGACCAGGTTGATAAGGCCTTCACATGTCTTGGGTTGAGGGTCAATATGAGCCACGGCGTCCTTGAGCTCATCGCACTGCCCTTGATGGAAGAGCGCCGTTTGTTTAGCAACAGGCCACTTGGTTTCCGCAACCAACCTACGGAACGCGTTGAGATACTGTACCAGGTCGTTGGATCCCTGTCTTAACTCAAGCATTTCCCGGTCCGCCGTGTACGAGTCAGCCCTCCGGTCAAAAACCTTCAGGAATTCTTCGCGGAAAGCACCCCAATCACACAAGATGGGGTCGTCCCTGCTCACCAGAGGTACGGCCCACTGTGCCGCGTTTCCAGCCAAGTAAGAAATAAGGAAAGCCACCCGAGACTGACTCGTGGGGAAGGCCTTCGGTTTGCACGACAGATGCAGTGCCACTTGAGTGAGGAATACCTGCACCGTGTTGGGGTCCCCATTGTATCTTTCTGGTGTTGCCAAGGGTATGGCGACCGGCATTTCCACTACTACCGCAGGGTTTTGGTTCGTGAGGGAGGAGCTGGGCGTGAGCGGGTCCAACTGTATAGCATCCAGTCTGGCCTTAACATCGGCTGTTTCTTGTCTAGATGCAGCCAATTCAACCTGCACGGCCGCCAATTCAGCCAGCACATCATCAAGGGTTGCCATGTTTGTTATCGACCAGGAGACAGTTAGTGTATATAAAGGTCGGATATTTTGTAACGTCCTGAACGTCTCAGGATCGTTAAACAAACACGATAATGAGGACGCAACCACTTGTGTAAGCTTAGATGCTTTAATGAAGGCTCAAATAATACAAAGAGTAAACAAAAGTTATAGTCACTGGAGGTCTCCAGTCCATCTACGTTACCAGCCCACAGCACGGATGATGGTCCTCACCGTCCTCTGCAAATACACCGATCCCGGCGTATGCCAACAGAGGACAGGAAACGTAATGGCCGGCAATGCCACTCGGTATGCTGTGCGGGGCTCGAAGGGTGATGGGGGAAAACGAGGAGACAGGGAAACACCCAGCCGGGGTCTCTACCTGAAGGGAGCAGCCGCTCAACCTCTTCCTCGTACTGCACCGGGACGCGGAGTCACCTCCGGGTGATGCGTCACCGATACCCAAATCACAACAAGGGGACAGAACCGAGAGCAGCCGCTCGATCGATCCTATGGACGTCCAAGCCTGTAACGCGGCAAACACCTCCTGGTGTGCGTTACAGCTGGTAGTCCTTGTATCTCGGGTCGGGCTGGGAGCTACGACTCCTACCAGCTCAAACACCAATGCGCCTTGACTCAGCCGAGTCAGCGCGGAGCTCAATGGTTGTCCGGTAGAGCTTCCGGGTCAGTAACAGGTTGCCGTTGGACAAGACACGGCCCAGGGAGTAACGACTCAACCTACCTCCGTTCTTGTCTGTTTGGAGCACCACTCCGGAACGCTGCCCTTTCACGAAGCAGGTACGTCGGTGAAAACACAATATCCGACAGCGTTGTACCTCCAGGTTCCTCCCTTTATAGGGCGTGTTTTCCTTGAGTTATGAAACGTGTCTACCGATTACATAAGGGCGTGGTTTCCTTGAGTTATGTAACGGCTCTCCCGTTTACATAACCTCTCAACCGCTAAGCATCCTGGGAGATGTAGTTCGTTTTCCGCTGGTTACCGTTTTCCTCCTCTCGCATGTCAGGAATTCTTGACAGTGTGTCATGGGACGTTCAGAATGGTTCTGGCTGCTGAGTTCTGAATGGTTAGCAGACTTCTGCTAATTGTTTGCTGATTCTGGATTCCCGTAGTTCAGTTTGCTAGTGACGATTTTGGTAATGTTGGCTTGGAGCCATTGGGTGATTTTCCTCCGCATCCTTTAGGATGTGGAATCAGTAGGTTGTCACGGTG
This sequence comes from Lissotriton helveticus, assembly GCF_964261635.1. Taxonomy (NCBI): domain Eukaryota; kingdom Metazoa; phylum Chordata; class Amphibia; order Caudata; family Salamandridae; genus Lissotriton; species Lissotriton helveticus. The sequence continues at coordinate 653,859,612 of NC_136061.1, forward strand.
TTTACTTGGATTGTCATGGAGTTTGTGGTCAGCGATTATCCTGAGGTTCTTGGCATTGATGTTGGAGCTGGGTGCGAGTACTAGTTCAGGTGGCCACCATATGGAGTCCCATGGTGAGGTGTTCTTGGCAAAGATCGCGACTTCCGTCTTGTCGGTGTTCAGTTTGAGACATTTGGTTTTCATCCAGTCCACAATTTTGGTCATGCAGGCTGTAAACTTGCTCTAGGTGTTCGGAGTTTTGTCCGAGAGGGAGAGTATGAGCCGAGTGTTGCCAATGTAGGAGCGGACATTGATGTCTTGTGAGTGGATGACCCTTCCCCCAAGTGGGAACATGTATGTGTTGAACAGTGTCTGGCTCAATGAGGGACCTTGGGTTACTACAAGTTTGTGTGCGTCCAAGGATTAGTGGGAATGTCTGACTTTCATATTAACTGCAGAGTACCCCAAGGATCATCGCTCAGCCCCACGCTCTTCAACATCTACATGGCCCCCCTCGCCCCCATCGTCGGACAGCATGGGCTCCGCATCGTATCCTACACCGACGACACCCGGCTCATCCTCTCTCATGAAAAATCCTGAAGACACCAGATTCAGTTTCCAGGAAGGAATGAAGAACGTGGCAGCCTGGATGAAAGACCGCTGCTTGAAGCTCAAATCAGAGAAGACGGAGGTTCTCATCCTCGAACCCTGCACCTCCGCCTGGGACAACCACTGCCCTTGGGAATCCATATCTACGGACCACGCACAAACCTTGGTATCATCCTTGACTCCTCCCTCTCCATGAACCTCCAGATCAACGCCGTCGCCTCCACCAGTTTCAACTGCCTGCGCATCCTCCGTAAGACCTTCAAAGGGATCCCCACCCGACTGCAGAAAGACTGTCACCCATGCACTAATAACCTGCAGACTGGATTATGGCAACGCCCTACACGCCGGAATCAACAGAACCCTTCTACACAAACTCCAAACCATCCAGAATACCGCAGCCAGCCTCGGGACACCGCGCCACGAACACATGACCCATTACCTACGAGACCTCTACTGGCTCCCCGCCGAGAAGAGGATTACCTTCAAACTCCTCGCCTACAAATCCCTCAACAACTCTGGACCCAAAGACATCAACAAGATATTATCCTACCCCGTACCCAAGAGGAACCTCCACTCCGCCGACCTCGCCCTGGTAGAGGTCCCCCGCATCCGCAGAAACCGAGCAGGCGGGAAAGCCTTCTCCTACATCGCGGCCAAGACCTGGAACAAGCTCCCTGTGAACATCAGACGCTCCCCGACCTTGCACACGTTCAGGAAGAACCTCAAGACCTGGATCTTCAACTGATCCGGAGCAGTCCCACCTCCCCCCTCCCTGAGTGAGGAAAGACACTACATGTTGGGCAAACACCAGAGATACTTTTGGAGAGTGAGATTGCATGAAGTTGTTTGTGTATGCTATTACTTGCATTATTTGGTGGACAGTACCAGGGGTAGCAACGTCTGCTAATGTACCAACACGGTCCATTAGGCTATAAGGAATGCATCCAGTACTATCCTACAAGCCCCACCCTATTGGAAGCACTGTAAAAAAAACAAGGGAGTACTATATGGAGTCATAGAGACCCAACCCGTAAGCAGGAATTGTTAGGCCCATGGGTTGACTCATCCTAGGAACATCAGTGACTCCAGCCCATTGGATGCAGTTTTGAGTCACCACTGGAGTACCATATTGAGTTCCCTTTGGACCATTGTAGGGTGAGTCCTACAGCAGGCAATATTTTAGGGAGTTCATCCAGGAGACCGTGGATAATTCAGGGAAGGAACTCTTATGTGGAGTCCATATGGTAGTGACAGAAAACCCAACCCACTAGATGCAGTACTTAAATTATGGTGATAGCACTATAAGAAGTCAATCTATCCGGGCTAGTGGGCAAGTCCAGTGAAGGCACCCTTAAGCTGCCAGTGAGTGTTCTATAGAGTCCACTCAGTGTTGAAGGCTATTATCCCCAATAGAGGTACTGTTACTTCCCAGAAGAAGTTCTTTAAGGGGTCCACCTAGGAGCGACAGAAGCCCATGCTTGTGGATGCATACCCTACATTATTACATTACCTATGTCTGGAGCAGTAATGGCCTATAACAGTATTAACGTTTACTGGTAGTTTTGTTTACACTTGGAAGAGTTAGAGTAGGAAACCTCCTGAAGCTGTATTTTTAATTAAGAAACTAGTAAAAGCCAAATTATTTATGAAAAAAGTGTGTATATACTTTAGCTGTATACATACTTTAGCTCCTGTTAGAGGGCCACTAACAGAAACATGGCGATAGAACCTACAATGACGGACACTACTTTTAGATTTGTTTTTCCTGTTTTTACTGTTTGTGTGGGAAATTATTGGATTTTTGCGGAAACTCTTAAAGCAGTGAACCTAGTATGGGCAGTTCTTCGATACAGTAGAGTACCTGAGTGTTACTAGTGATCGGGCCTGAAGTTATGTATTTCCGCTTGGTACTAGAGCTTTGAGTAAATGTTTCTGAGAAATGAAGTCTATGATGTCATCTATAAGTGAGAATAGCAGGTTGCTGCACAGGACTGCTCCTGTGTCTTTGGCTTCCATCCTATCATACTGGGAGGTGCGTATTCTATCTTAGACAACGCCCATTCAAGATGGGCCATCTTGGAAAATGGGACAAGAGCCTTTAGCGCTCAAGGGATGTGATGCGCCAGTGTTGGACTGATTAGAGCCACAGGCATGCACATTCTCCTAGGTGTTCGAGATCGTCAAATTTGTGCTATGTCTATGGATAAAGATTGAGAGGAAAAGGAGCATTAAGGAGTCACAATCAGGCCCAATCCACCAGTCTTGAGCAGCAAGTGAGTGTCATTTGGTTTGACGAATCACAAGCAATGGTGGGTAACTTAGGACATATGTGGACACAACAAGATGCTATGTCACCCCAGGATGGACTCAGCCATTTGCAAATCAGTCTTGACCCTGCTACCCATGAGAACAGTTCAGCCCGAGCTACCAGGCCAGGTCCTCCCTGGACCGAAAACAAGCATCCTGGGAATGGTTTCGGGGTATCACCCATCGTCAGCCAGGTTAGCTTGAATCCAGTTGCACAGCGAGCCTTGCTCCATGTCTCATTGAGTGGGTCCTTCTCGGATCTTGCAAATAGCAAGGTAATAAGCGAAGGATTCTCCATATAGAAAGTTTAGGCTTGCCCATTTTATTGTGGTGATCCTGACAGAGACTCCAGATGGGCAACCTCTCCTATTCACCCCAACACAGTTGCTGCACGTTTTGCTGATAGTTACTGTATTGCGCTTGACATTAATGGGGGCGAGCAAACCCCCTTAATACATTTGGAAATGCAGAGGTTGTTTAGTGAAAGAGCAAGATTTCTTATACCTCAATCTCTTGGTAAATTCATCAAACAAAATCCCCCACTGGTCGTATGGACCTTTGTTTGTCGACTTGAAGTATAAGAAAGGAGGTAAAATCAGAAATACCTTACAAGCACAGTGAAACCAATGTGGCTCCACAAAAATGAGAGAGGATGGTGTCCAAACCTCAAGCGTTTTATTAAAAAAAAATTTTCAGGTTACAAAATCAGTCTGCAAAATTGATTCAAAAGTGTAGTAAAATCAGGCATACTTAAATGTCCATACGGACTGAACTTCTGTATGATCAAAAAGAATTTGTAAAGCAGAATGACCAAAAGCAAGCAAAATATGACTCAAGCATGTTCCATAAAAGGAACTTCCCTATTCTAAACAAAGTATAGAAAGTGACTTGGTAAAGACTGTGAGGAAAGTGGCAGCATCAGATGTTCTGGATTCAGGGTTCAATGGAAATAGTCTTGAGTATTCAGGTATGAGGCATAAACCAGTGAAATCAGCTGAGAAGAGTTCTTCTCTCAGCAAAGTCAGGATAGGGTCTAGTCTGCTGTTCTAAAGAACACACAGAAGCATGAAAGCAGTTTCCAGAAGGTTTGTGCTCCTCTGCCGCTGAACAACCCAATCAAAAGACGGAGTTCTTGGGGAGCAGTTAAACTCCCTATTTACCCAGCTTCCATCAAAGAAGCAATCATCTGGACAACCTTGGATGTAACATCATTCTGGTCTGCCTGGTACAGAATGCTGTCTCCCACCGTCTCAGTAGCCATACTCGAGGTTAAAAGCTAATTAAATGTTCAGTAGTCTACTAATCTAATACACTGGATGATAAACCTATTCTGAGCTAACCAGGACACCAATAAGACACCTGAAAAGAAGAGCAAAATAACACTCCTGCAAAACATAAAAAAAATGTTGTGTGCACTGAGGCCTGGTTACAAGTTAAGCCAACACTAGATCGAAACAGGTTCTAAATGAATACACTTAGCGTAAGTGATTATATTAAATGCAATTTTTTAAGGAAAGCATATATTTTCTGTCACGGTGAATACATTATTATAATTCAGCTAAATGTACGAGAGGCTCACATCAAAAGGAATATACAGCCACTTGCTTGATTAATAAAATTCTTACTGATTCAATACAGTTAAAAACACATTAAGCATAAATGTTGCGTGTAGAGAGGTTGAACATTAACAGACCTGCCAACTCACATGGTGTCACGCAGTATCGGCTCCCTTCATACGGTCATCTGCTGAGGAGTCCAAATCACACCGCAGGAAAAACAAGTGGGAAACCACTGCAAAGAGTGGATTTGCAGCTAGTTTTTTAATAGCTTTTAAAAGCAGACTTCCATAATGTGGTGTGAAAACACTCCAGGACATCAGCAGGATTGTTTTTAAGAAGAGTGGGTTCGGTGGGGGATGACGCAGAAGTGCTTTCTAGGTAGAACTGGGCACATGACCCCCCTCCGCACACTGAGTTTTTAGGTCTTGGCTCTAGACGCCGTCTTGATCCGAGACATGGTGTATCTTCTTTGCGGGCTTTATCACACCTGCAGGGCCATTTGCTGGCACCATCATCGCTTTACCAGTCTATCTCCTCATTAGTCCATGGCATTCATTGATCATGCCCCTTCCTTTATTCTATATTTTTGTTTCAGGGTTCTTGGACATGATAAATCGCTCGTAGGCATTAATATTTGGGACTGGAGTATCAGGCCTCGAAAAATGAATAAAATGTTACTAGACCTGCGGGTCTAGTAACTTGAATAATCTATTTGACCTAACTGTAATATACTTGATCCATAAACTGGTCTCATTATGTCATTCTAGGCAAATAATTTATTTTGCAGAGCAACCTTTTTCTTCATTATCACATATGGGAGCTCCTTCCAGTATGTGGGTTCAGCATTCCTGCTGTACAAAAAAACCTATTTGGTTTGATTTATTAGACTAAACGTTTGCTCCATTTATAATTAGAATCTAGCCCGCATAAAGGGTACACTTGACCCCTGACGGGCTTCTTAGTTCACTGATAGCATTGCCATTAGGGCAGAGACAGGATTGTTTCTCAGTTCATCTTTCAAAATTCACTTTTAATAGATTATTAAACCATGAGGTGGTAGTGCACGGTCATTTACAGACAACACATTTTCCATTGAATTGGCCAAAAACGTTCCCACTAACATGCCGTTTTACTTATAAAATTATATAGTGTGTAAACCATGATCTTTGGAAGTTAGGTTTCAGCAAATCTATTGATTTGTACATCACCAAATAAAGTGTTCTGCTTCGTTTTTTGAAAGCATGGTTTCTGAAAGCAGGGCTGTGGAATTCCTGGACACCCTGGTTGTATTGTTTGGGGTCAAGGACAAGTTTCCATGTGTATTTTGTCAATAGGACAAGTGTGCCCTGCCCCCTGCAGTACAAACACTCTGGCTGCAAGTTTACAGTACCACATTATGGATAAAGGAAGGGCATTGTCTGCAGTTAAGCTAATTTTTCTTTTCATATGTTAATGCTGTTCTAACTTGTATTTATGGTTCATTAACCGCTTCGATGTGGCGCACATTTCCCCGTTGTGTGGGCGAATTCTACGTGTGTGCAAATCGGACGGCCCCCAGCCATCCGCACACGCCCACCGTGACGTCAGGCGGCCTATGGCCGTCCGACGCACGGAAGAGGTTAATGCAAAGCCTTTATTATTAGGGTGAGCATTCTAAGGAAATGTAAGCTCGGACTGCCCTACTGACAGTGGGTCCAGTGTAAATCTGGGTACACACGTTTTCAAAGTTTAGCAGTGTGAGGCTATGTATATTGCTCCCAGAATGCTATCTGATTAGATGCAAATATTTCAGAGAAGTTTGAAAGCAAGATAGATGGCTCTATGCTTTGAAAATAAAATGTTCACAAAAAATGCAAGTACATAAAAAAATATTTTGCTAAACTACTGTAAAATTTTAGGTACCATTTCTCTTCAACATCATTTATAAAATGTGTTGATGCATACTAGTATTTCCCAAAAATATTCCTAATGGAAAACTGGTGTAACAAGTTTCAACAGGATTATTGGAAAACATAGTAATAAACAAGCAATGGCAGTCAGTGGGTCTGGAATTGGTGGCGAGTCTTTTGGTTTAGTCAATGTGTGTATTGTTTTGGCATGATTTTTGTAAAACATTATTGGTGTGTGAGCTGCCGGGCCCTCACCATTATAACCAGCATTAGCAAAAAGCAAACATTTAAAAATATTTGGTCTCAAAAAGCACACATTGCCACATTAGTTTCTGGATTGAACAAAGCTACTTTGTGTGCCAATATGCTCCTAGTGACTATAGACGAGAGAGAGAGAGAGAGATAATTTTAATAAACACAAAAGGTCTTGGTTTACGCCAGATATAATTAGGGGCCAAATTATTAAAGAAATCTCAAAGTGCTTCCACAGCATATGTCTTTGCATTAGTGCCGATTTACGGCTTTCCTGAATTCACAACAATTTACAGAAGTAGGTCAAGAAATCGTAGTCCTAGGAAATATCTGTTCTTCCTTTTAGCATGAGCAAACATGCATGTGTAGATATGCTCAAAATTTGTTGAGCATTTGCAAGTTACTTTTCCTCCACCACCTCTTTTCCCAACCGTGGAAGAATCCTGAACTGTTACTTATTATCACTACTTTCAGTTCCAGTATGTAGCTCTGTGGAAAGGTGGCAAAGTATAAGGAAATTGCTAGTATTCAGACCCTTCTATGGTATGAGCCCTGGCATAATCAGAGAGGCTATAGCAGAGCTCTTATATAACAAGATTGCTGCCATAATTAGTCTCTACACTACATGGCTCGAAAGTGGATTTTGTTACAGGGCAAGTAGTTTTATGAAGCTAGCTGCCCCATGGACAAGTAGATATTTGATTAAATTCCACACCTCTGTGAAAGGAACCAAAAGGTCAACACACGGACGTGGTATGAGATAAAAAGCAAAGTTTATTTGTCCAAGCTCGAGTGAGACCACACAGTCAACCAAACTGCCAGTGTTCTGCCTCACTGGATTGCATTGTGCCTTTTATACCTGAGACCATAAATTGGAAAGAGAACCACTTGACAGTCCTACTAAATCATCCAAAGAGTTTAGAATAGATGCCTCACTCATTGAATCGTGACATGCTTCATCATTGGCATTTACCTATCCACACCCTTGTAATGTGGTACCACCAGGGCAGACTCAACCACAGTAAGAGGAGTACTTATATAAAGTATACAGTAGCTTGACGGAAATCAATGAGAACAAACTTATGAGCATACACATTTCATGATTCGACAAAGCGCCCTTTGAACCTTTGTTCAAACATCTTTCATTTATTCCTGTCTGCTTCTATTTTTACACAGTTCTTTTATCTCAGTATCCTGCATTATCTTAGCATTAGTCACAGCCACTTTAACTGCGCGTGGCTTAAAGATGGCAGAGATAGAGAAACAGCATGTTCCCATCAGAGCAAGCAAACATTGCATGCAACAGCACACCTGTAACAGTCCTGCTGCAATTATTATCATCCATTTAATAATCATCCAACCCCATGACCTGAACCATCCCAGTGTGCTAAAAGACCAGTCTGTTATGGGACCTTCATAATGTACCAGATCTCCCTGCGAGTGTAGGTGCTGTATTGCCATCATCATAGTTGGGTGTGGGTCTAGTATGTGCATGCTACTACCAAAATAGGGCAACCCAATTTCCCCCAAGGAACTGGTTACAATACTAATCATACAAAACAATATTCCTTGAGGAATTATTTACAACAACACTTATTTACAAAGTCAATATAGGTCCACAGTGTGAATCCAAGCAATAAATTACTAAAAATATGAGCAACAGTCATAGGTGTATTGTGAAAATATGTATATCATTTTAATTTACTTCATTGATATGATTTGAATTAAGCATGTTATCGTCAATGTTATATTTATAAGCAGTATTTACATTGCAGTAATAACAATACTGGCACCTTCTCATAATCCCATTATCTATTATTGTTGCTTATCTCAAGAGACAAGTGAAAGCGCAGTCACTCCTTTTAACACAACCAGTGTTACCATCAATCAAGCTCCTAATTATATCTACATTCATACGATATAGTCAACAATTAAATGACATTTGGTGTTATAAAGGATGTGATGTCGACGTTTCGGTCTTCAGTGGCCAATTAGATCTGTGAGAATATCTTCAGGAATCAGCCTTGTGACATGAATCGCTCCTGTAAAGCCCAACATAAGCAAACTAATCAATACGACCTGTAACAATCCCTATCGCCTGCTTACAACAAGACAAACATCGGTATCAAACTTCCAGTGTAAGCCAAACAAATTATAATGATGACAAAGCTTACAAAAATCAAGTGAAACCTAGTACCAACAAGTGCTCTAAAACAACATATCAAGTACACCCAAGTGCCAAACAAAAAGAGGTAGAAACCTGAAAGATCACCTTGTCAGAGCATATAATGACCTTGAACCAAGATCTATACAACATCTTTTGGGCATGAAACCTGTAACTGGACACTACCCTTGTGGTAGTTGTTCAGCATGCGCTACCACCTCTGTAGTCAAAACATGTACCGTGAATGAGAAAAAATGGACATCGAAACACCATACCAATGCTGTTCTAAAAGTGTGATCTATTGTATTGAATATCAATGCTCCTTATATAGGGAAACGCCACAAGAAGTGAAGAAACGGATAGTACAACATCAGTCAGGTATGCGTTGCAGAGTAGTTAATGCACTGTGGTGTTCCTATGTCGGAATATGGTATCCGAATGTTGTATGCATTCTATGCCAGCGTGGGTCTACATTGGCGGTTGGGAGTTGATGAAGTGGTATCTGCTAGCTGTGGTTGTTTAAGCTGTCATCTAATAAATCTACTTCTACGATTCAACCTGTGTCCAAGGAGTTACTTCACAATTTGGCGACGACTGGGAACAAGGAGGAAGACGGCACTCGCATGTTTTTTAGAAAATGTATCTTCAGGTATTTCTTAATATTTTATGTGTGTCGATTGCACCAGCGGCTGTTTTGACTTTATAAATTCCTCGATTGCACCCACGGCAGTATCTATGAATTCGTTTGAGTACGAGAATGTGCTTGAATTCGTCTGAATTACGGATTGCATTTTACAAGTGTTTGGATCGCACCTGCGGCTGTTGTTTAGTTAATGTGTACTGATTGCACATGCGGCAGTTCGGCGCATCGATGTGGAATCATTGTGTTGTGGTTTTATTTTCGCTGAAATTGTATGTTGCACATGTTTGCCTATGTCCAAATTCACTTGAGCGAAAGAATTTTAAATAATTGCACTCGCATCGCATTTCTATCGTCATTTGGATTTCTTGAATCTGGAGATTCTGACATTCGTCTCTGTGTTCTTTCTCTTTGCCTGATGTCTGCATCACACATATCTGCCGCTGAGCACTGTGGGAAACGTTGTGACGTCACTCGTATGACGGCCATCTTAGGAGTGTCGATTTCGAGACTGTTTCTTCCGTTTTCTTCACACAACAAACATGGTAGAATATATCAACCTCGTACATTGAGACTTATTTTCAGAAGATTTACTTCATTGTTGTGTGCGATGCTGTGATCGGTGCTCATTATCTTGCAAGTGAGTTACCTCTGTACTCTGCGGTGATTCACACACCTATACTGTGTGAATGTCTACTAGCCTGTTGGTTCAAATGCTGACAGGCACAGCTTTGTATTCCTTCATCTTTTTGATTACTTTTGTCTTGTCTAACATTTTAGCACCTCCACATTTTTTGCCAGTAACTGGTGAACCAAAGATGGAATGGGAGTTATGGTATCCCATGTGTTGAGGTTTTGGAAGAGGATGGTTGTTCTCCTAAGAGAAAACTTGCTTTGGAGGTGCAGGTTTGAAGGAATTTGCAAATTTACCACCTATTGCAGGTTCTGGTGATACTAATGTTTTTGATGTTGCTATTAAACAAATGAACATTAGGTTTGGTAGAAAAATTAACATTGTTATGGAAAGGCTTACATTTTATTCACATGCGCAAAAAGATGAGTCTATTGAAGATTGTGTTTCTGTTTTACGTACTTTAGCTGGATCTTGTGCTTTCGAAACTATTGGCTATGAGCAAGTATTAAGGTATCAGATTATGATGAAAACCAAAAGTAAGAAACTCCAAGAAAGATTATGGATGGGTGCCGAATCTTCTTAATGTGCAGTAGTAAACATCGCTAAAGTTATTGAACAATCTGAGAAATTTGTTGGTAAAATAAGAGGACAAGCAGTTAAAGTAAATGAAAAAGATTTAAACCATAAAGTAAATGATACTGAGTCTGAGGTTTCCTTAGTAAAGGATCAGACAGCTCCTAAAAGGATTCCTTCTTTTCCCCCTAAGAAAGATACTGGGGTAAAGGACAACACATTTGCTGGGAAAATAACTCAAATAATTTGTTACAGGTGTGGTAGTTTTGACCATGTCGGAAGTTACAAGGGGTGTCCAGCGTGGAACAAAATTTGTATTAAATGCAAGAAAATATGTCACTTTGGTAAAGTTTGCAAGTCACCCCAGAAAGTTAATTACATCACACATGAAGAGAATGAATCCCCCGCAGAGTTTAATTCTACATTGTGTGTTGGCAATACCAATTGCTAGGGTTTTCCTACAGGCACAGTGTTAATTGATGGTAAAGAGGTTTCTAAGATGGTGGATTCATGTGCTTGGTTCAGCATCATTGGTAGGAGTGTATTTAATGAATTGTGGGGGGTGAAAGAGTTACTACCACCTGATATTCAACCTGGTGGTTACTCAGGTCATAAAATTGATCTTGAAGGTTTCATGTGGACTGATTTAGAATTTAAGGGTAGAAGAACCAGAGGCAAAGTGTATGTAGCTACCAAAGGTGTGTCTGTACTAGGGTGGCCTCATCAACAAGAGATAAGTATAAAGTTAGATCCCAATGCATCTCCATCTGTTTATGTGGTTGCGTCCAACAATGGGGAGTTAGTGATGGAAATTAAAAACAGATTTCCTAAACTTTTCTATGATTCACTTGGAAAATTTGTGGATTTCAAACATAGAATCATTCTCAAGGATTGTGCAGTTCCCATTAGACACAGAGTAAGAAATGTACATTTGGCATATCGTGGTAAACTTAAGGAGATGTTAACAGATTTGGTTGCTAAAAACATTATTGAACCTATAGAATCTTCTCGGAGGGTTTTACCGGTCGTTTTATCTCTTAAGAGCAACGGGGATCTTCATTTGTGTGTTGTTCTTCATAGCCTAAATAAAGAAATTTGGATTGACAGACATCCTTTACCTAATATACACGAGTTAATTTCCACACTTTCGGGTGCCTGTGTCTTCTCTACTGTAGACTTAGCTAGCACTTATCATCAGGTGGTTCTACATGAAGAGTCCAAATGTTTGACAGCATTTGTAACGCCAGAGGGAATGTTTCAATTTTCACGGATGCAGTTTGGTTTAGCCAGCGCTGCTTCTTTAGGTCTCGCGACCTATCGATGCGCGCATGCGCATCGAGCGGAGCGAGAATTCAAGCGGCGAAAACATCATGAAACCACCAGCTTTTTGCTGGCGTTTTCATGGCGTTTTCCTGCAGTTCATGTGAACCACGTGTTCAAACATGAACGCGCATCAGCCTCCCTCCATTTGCCGCAGAGCACATCAAAGGGCTTCGCCCAGCGTGCGCTCTGCGGCTTCTCGGCTTCTCCTCCCCTAATTACGCCGCACACAGCCTTCCTTGCATTTCTCCTCCCCCTCCCCAGCCAGCTTCCCCTAGGCCGTGTTCCCTCATCCCTCGCACCCCCTCGGCTCCCTTTCTCCGATTCCTCTCCATTTGTTCTTCCTTCCTCTACCTTTTCACATCCTCTCTCTTTGCCTGTCCTACTTCCTCTTCATACCGCTACACCTAAATCCTTTTTTTTCTAAAGTTCATTCATCTTATGTCTCTCACGTGCACAGAACAACTTCTCTCACAAACACGCTAACTTTTCCTTTATCTCGCACATATACACATGTGCACTTCATTAGTTAATTCCCGTCCCATAACCTTTGTACTCTCTTGGAGGCAAGCTCGCCCACCCCCTCTCATGAAAACCCACTCACTCTCGTGCACACATGCACACTGATTTGTCGTGCCATGATGTTTGTACGAATCCACTCACTGCCTCTCTCGCTCCCACGTCTCCGACACACTCTCCCTCCCGGCATTGATGACCCTGACATTCCAATTAGCAGACTGTGAAATGCAGGGTTTCCTAATTAACACAGCCCTCCAACTACGCACTAGTCGTTAATAAAGGGCCATTAACAAGCTCGGATTCTGGCCGTCCTGGAACTACACTCGGGCTCCTGGTTTTAAATACTACCTGCCCGCAGTGGAGCTTGTTTGTTGAAGATGCATGCTGCTGTAACCGCCATCTGCACTGGCGCGCGACGCAGATCGATGCAATAGGCTCATCCCAGGGACCAGAGGCGCGAGCTCCCCTCGCACTCAATGGCGGGACAGAACAGCAGCAAGAGAGAGTAAGCACCGGTGGGAAGCAGAACTGGAAACTACCCACACACACCGAGCAGGGGCTCTCACGGGGGCAGCAGTGAACCACCACACACAAAGGATAGGGAGGGACATGTTGGGCACCAGCAGGGAAAACACGCCTCACACAAACAGGGAAAGAGGAGTCGGCAGCAGTGAAAACATACTTCACACGAATAAGGAAAGAAGAGTTAGCCACAGAGAACACCCCTCACACAAACAAGAACGGGATAGGAAGAGTTAGCATCTCTGAAAACGCCCCTAACTCAAACAGAATAGAGAAAGAAGAGTTACAAGCAGCGAAAAACCTCCTTACACAAACAGAATAGGGAAGGAAGAGTTAGAAGCAGTGAAAACGCCTTCACACAAAGGGAATATGGAAGGAAGAGTTAACAGCAGTGAAAAACGCCCCTCACACAAACACGAACAGGGAAGGAAATATGTTGGCAGCAATGAAAACACCCCTTACACAAACAACAATTAGGAAAGAAGAGATAGCAACAGTAAGTATTTAGTTTTGCAGCACAATATCCGATTATGCAACAAGGATATTGTGCTGCAAAACTAAATACTTATAAGGTCCCCAAGCGAGACCTATTGGCAATGCCAATGCTTGTTAAAAGACTTAGGAAGGAGGTTTTGCAAGGATGTTCTGGAGCAATTGCCTTCCAAGATGACATTTTAATTTTTGGGAAAGACTTTGAAGAACATGACAGAAATTTGGAAAATGTGCTAAAACGTGTACAAAATAAAAGGTTTAACTTTGAGATTTTCAAAATGCAAGTTTAGGCAAAGCAAGGTGGAATATTTGGGACATGAGATCTCCAGTGAAGGTTTAAGCCCGCTCCTTCAAGACAGTCCACCAGGGGACACATGCTGCTGTGACGTGGTTCCCTGCCTCTAAGAGACCAAGTCAGTCACTATAGCTTCCCTCGCTTGGTATGTGGAGGCCCATCCCCTCTGCTGCGTACTGACCCATTTTGTTCCTATGGTGCCCAACCCTAGCCAACATGGTAGGTCGTGGCCTGACCGCTACTGGAGTAAACTCATATACCCTGGTTTACCCCCCAACCTCTCTAAAACCGCTCCAAAATCTTTAAAGCACTCCACACTGAAAAATCACCCTGAGGCACTGATTTCTGACCTGCGTTACAGCGCGGACAACGGCATAGTCATTAATGAACTTCTTTTTCTACTCCAGAAGAACCTCCCTCTAGGCGCAATACCTTTGCGCACCTCCTCAATGTAGGCGCAACCAGGAACATTTCATACAGCACTAAGCTCACAATAGCTCCCTCCTCAACCCTGCGAGCCGACCTCCCCAACCCTGCGAGCCGAACTCCCCATCACCCTCTACAAAAGCGGCATCATTTTAATCCAAGCCTCAACCAAAAACCTCAATAAATTTGCGGACCTTTTTACCCTCTTCAGAAACCATGTGCACTTCTCCCGGCCTCGCTAACACAATTGTCCCTAGACCTTTGGTCTCCTCCCTACTAGCTCCCGACTCTGAGACTGGTACGCCTCCAATGATATACGATACAGGTCGTGCTAGGCCTGCTAGCCCACAAACCACCTCTCATATTGTTCGTAACACAGTTCATCCTAACCCTTCTAGCATGTCTTCCGGCCTTGCCAACAGAATCGGCCCTAGACCTCTGGTCCCCTCCCCACTAACTCCCCACTCCGATCGTGAGACTGAGACGCCCACGAAGACCTACGACACAGGTCGAGCTAGCCCTACATTCCTATCCCATATGCATGATGATAGTACTGCCTCTAAACCACTGCACCCCTTTCCTTTAGCACCTTCCCCTTATATGGATATCGAAACTCTGCACTCCAGAGCTGCCAAAATAATTCAGAGCATCCATTTCTCCATTCTGGATTTAACAAACCTCCTTCACCTCACCGGACTCTCCTTAGCTAACCTCAAGTCCCTGCTGAACTCCACCTCCCCCTCCCTTATCACAGAGCTCCCCAAACACCCACTACCTTTTATCCTTGAGGCACCTTCGCCCTCGTAAGCATCCTTGCCACCTATCGGAGGAGGAAACCCTAGCTCTAATCCTCTCCTACAACTCTACCCTCGCCACACCAAGTCCGCTAGACCTCGCTGAAAAGGAAATCCTTGCCATCCTCCCGGACTACAATGCAGCCCCAGTTAACCCTTGTCTATCAGACGTGAGTGCCGAACATCTCATCTGCACGGTCGCTATCACCCCCAGCAGATCAGCTACCGTCGTAACAGAAGTGTGATTAAAAGCAATCTAGCGACTGTACACCTATCCGCCTCGACACTCCCTCCGACCCCTTTCTGACTGGTCTCTTAATTAACTGCTGACCAGCAGTAAAGCACGCTGCCGATATTGCTGCTCTCATCCTGAACAAAAATTTTGACTTAGCAATTCTAACAGAATCATGGCTAAACTAATCCTCAGCCCCATGCCTGGACCTCTTGGTCCCTTCCAACTATAACTTTGCAAGGCTGGACAGGCAACCTAGCAAGAAAGGAGGTGTCATCGCCTGCATCTTTTGCTCTAACCTTCTTGTCACGGAACGTCTGACGGATACCACAGACTCCTGCGAATTCCTCGCCCTCTCCATTTGCAGTAACTCCACCCAACTGTGCAACCGCACATCTTTAACCACCCCCCCAGGCATGAATGACTCCTTCACTGACCACCTCATGGAAATTTCCACAGCAAAGAGTTCCTCCAACGCTAAACACATCTTCCTTGGCGGTTTCAACCTGCACTGGAACGATCCCAAAGATCCTCGTGTCAACGCCATTAAAGACACCCTGGCCGATCAAGCCGTGACCCAATCTTGCTCACTCCTAACTCACTCGAAAGGGGTCACGCTTGACTGGATCATCTCTAAGGAATCAACAGTAAAGCTTATCTCTATAGACCTATGTGACTGGTCTGACCACCATGCCATCGCCTTACTACTACCTGGCACCCCCAAGACAAGGGCACGGCAGCCGGCGATTCCTAAACGCTGGGTCAGAGACACCAAGAACCTGGACCACATAGAACTGGAGGCTCGGTGCAAATCTGACCTCCCCCTCACATATCACAACGGTCAATGACCTCAACGATCACTACTCTGCGACTATATGGAACATTCTGGGTGATCTAGCCCCACTAAAACTAAAAAGAACCCAAATCAAAGTTAGAAACCCCTGGTTCACTGGATCCCTCAACAATGAGAGGAGATCCCTCCGGCAAACCGAAAGAATCTGGGGACAGCACCCCTCTGCCGCACATCTAAAACTGCTCCGCCAGGCCAGAAATACCTACAACAGGAACATCCTCAACTCAAAAAAATAATTCTTCAGATCTGAACTGGGGAACACCAAAACTGGGGAACACCAAGATCAGACCCTGCAAACTCTACGAACTGGTCAAACACCAATCCAACAAACTGGCCAAAACATCAAAAGAAAACCCCACGTCTCTAATATCATCTAAGGAATTCTCCTTTTATGCAGACAAAATCAAAGCCTTAGGTAACTACCTTAGTTCTGCCTCATACTCTCTACCCCCTCCTAACCTGCCTCCTCCTTCCACACCGCCCGACAGGCTTCACGTAAGAATCAAGCACATTAGACCGACTCCACACTCTACGACGAAGACTCCATCTCCAAAATCCTATGTACCTTAAACCCGAATTACCACTTCAATGACCCCCACCCCTCCAACTGCCTAGCTGCCGCCGCCCAATCCATTATTCCTAGCTGGACTGCAATAATTAACGCCGTTCTCCAGCAGGGATCAATTCCTGACTCTCTGAAAGCCGGCCAAGTCCTCCCCATTTTGAAAAAGCAGTCGCTGGATCCAGCCTTCCCTGACAACTTCAGACCTATTTGCAACATCCCTCTTTTAGCTAAAGTGTTGGAGAAGTGTGTGCAACTGCAGCTAAGTCAACACATCAACAACTTCCACCTACTCGATGACTTCCAATCTGGATTCAGACCGGGACACAGCACTCAAATCACCATGCTCCACATTGTTGATGATGCCCTCCAAGCCCTTGACCAAGGCAAAACATGCCTTCTAATCCTAATCCTCCTAGATCTATCCTCGGCCTTCGACCAGGTCAACCATGGAGAGTTACTCGAATGCCTCAAACTAAGGATGGGATTAGATGGCTCTGTCCTAGAATGGTTTTCATCCTTCCTCCAAAACCGATCACCGAGATTCCTAATTAACGGCAACCTGTCTGCTCCCTCTCCGGTCATGATTGGGGTCCCTCAAGGATCAACGCTGTCCCCCACCCTCTTCAACCTTTACCTAGAACCGCTGGCCAAAGTCCTAGGCACTGCAAATATCTCCTACCATATGTACGCTGACGACACTCAGACCTACATTAACATCTCATCCCTCGAGGAGATTCTCTCCCTGAATGAGGCCCTGAAGCTGACCATTCGATGGCTCGCCTCCAATCAACTCAAACTCAACGCAAAGAAAACAGAATTTCTGTAAATGTAGACACCGTAATGTGATGACTTAACTAATGTTGGAAGAGATTACAACAACACTGATACCAAATCTCTGACCGTGATAAATATATCAGATATACATTGTAGTATGCCGTCATAATGTAATATGTATAACTCCCATTGCCCTCGGAGTAGTGTATTGCATCGGCGCCTGAGCTCGAATGACCCTTCATGCTGGGATGCTGCCAGTGCAGCCCTTGTCAGCTGACCGTGAACTGCTGAGCCCCGATCTGCACGTCGCGTGCAAGTGTTTTAAGATGTTGTCGCCCGTGCACTGTTTAAATTGGAAGCACGCCAGAGCCAGAGTTGAAGGATGCCAGCGTGAACAAGATGGCGGCGGACTGTCCACTGTCCCACAGACGCGCGCATGCTGTCTGCTTTGGACAGATGGCGAGAGCAGCCATCTTTGTCCATGCAGGCACGTGCATGAGCACACGGGGAGAATCGATTCCAAAAGGTCGTCTCTAGCGAGAGCAGCGCATGCGCTGCTTTCGCCAGGCGAGACATAAAAAGGAGGCCAAAACCTTCCTTATGGGTAAATTCCTCGTTTAAACTTTTACCTTAAACCGCACAAAGACCTTGATCAATTTCCGGCTATTGCCTGCCTCTGATGACCAAGTAACCTGGGGCCTTGCCTTGAGTAACTGTAATGTAAACTGTACGTATGTATCCCTCCATCCCTCATGTATCCAGCACCCTGCCCCCTCCCAATCGATTGTATACTCTTATAATTCCAAGCCTTTTGTACAACTATGATTCTGTAAAGCGCTCTGATACCCTAATGGGTCAAGTTCGCGCTCTATAAAATACAAAAATAAATAAATAAAACCTAAATTTAATCATGTTCAAAGTATTTCTAATGCTCCTGCACCTATAACCAAAGAACAATTGTCTTCTTTCTTAGGTTTTACAGTAAATTTGTACAAGATTATTCCTCAAAGGTACATTCGTTAAGAATATTATTGAAAAAGAATGCAAAGTTTAGTTGGGACAAGGATCAAGAATTGGTTTTTGACTCTTTAAAAAAAGAAATTGTTGGTGCACCATTTTTGAGGTTTTTCGAAATTGGCAAAGAATATATTGTAGCTGTAGACGCTAGCAGTGTAGGTTTGGGCGCTGTGTTAATGCAAAGGAACAATGGTGATGAATATGCAGTGTCTTATGCCTCTAGGATGTTACGTGGGGCTGAATGTAATTATTCTACTATTGAAAAAACTATTATAAAGCATGTACCTGGGCAATTTCTGTGGGGTACTAAATTTCACTTACGAACAGATCATAAGCCTCTGATTAATATGCCAGCAGCAGGTGGTGGCAGAACATTAACAGCTCGTTTAGCAAGATTGGCTGCTAAACTACAAGAGTATCAATGCATTGTAGAGTTTGTCCCAGGGCGTCTAAAGGTTTATGCAGATTGCATGTCACGGTTACCTTTGCCAGACGTACATGAATCTAACAACAATAGTGAGGACTGTGATGTAGCTTACACTATTGACAATGTTAATTGCGGATGTACAAATGCATTTTCAATGGAAGCAATTTCTAAAAAAGTTTGGAAGGATGCCATTGTGAGGACAGCAATTTGACTGATGCGGTTACGTTTTTGCAGAAAGGTTAGCCAGGGGAAAGTGGCGAATTGAGTTTATTTTTTTAAATTAAGGATGAAATGATGTTTTCTCAAGGTAACATTACAAGGGGGGGATAAAATGGTTCCTCAGTGTAAACTTAGAGAGAGAATCTGGACTATGGCTCATGAGGGCCTCATGGGTATGTCTTTTTTTAAATTTTTTTAAAGTTTCTTTATTGATCATAATAAAGCATCATAGCAAATAGTTCAGCATATATTAGATCATCATATCGGCAATTCTGCTTTGATGTACATAACAACAGTATATACATACCAGTTTCATTTTTCAATTTTCATGAACATTGCAACTCTATAACTCCCTCATTCCTCCCTCCCCAGCACTGGTTATTCTATTACAACAATTCAGGTCTAGCGGTGTCACAATTATGGTATCAGTGTTGAATAAGCAATAGGTTTCTCGTCTTCCTACAATTATATAGTAATCAACAGTGTATAAGTCCGTTAAGGTCTGCGACTCGGCACAGATGTGAGCACATCGGTACATATCATATTCGCATACCACACAGGTGAATGCGGCATTTCAGGGTAGACTACGCCCTCCTTCCACTCCTGGATCTGTGTATGGGCTTAGTCATTATATTCTTGAAGTCCCCTCTCAAACTCCGTTATTAGCACCTTCCAATCTAGTGAAATGGGATGTTTCCTAAGCCCCCTTTGCTCTTCTCTGTGTAGTTCCAGCCCTTCTGCCTTGCCCCATCTTAACACTTCCCTGCCCCATATCTCTATCGGCCTTCCACCTCATCGCCACCGCCCTCTTCGCCAACAGCAGTGCCAAGTCCACAAATCTGGTAGTCACACTTCTTTTCTTCTCCTTGTGACCTATTCCCAGTATGCCATATAATGCGGACGTGTAGGGTCTGCCCGGTGCCAGCTCACCCAGGATGCTGGTAATCATCTCCCAGTAATGACCTAACTTGGGGCATTCCCAAAACATATGTAGGAGTCCTGTGTCCTCATGTTGACATCTGGGGTAGGTGTCAGCTGCGTCAGGGAACATAGTACGCAGCCTGTGGGGGGTCAAGCACGCCCTGTGTACTACCATGAGCTGTATGTATTTAAATTTGGGGTTACGTGACACCTTCTTGGCAGTTGCAACACCTTGTCCCATTCCTTATCAGTGAGGGCTCTCCCTACATCCTCTTCCCAGTGTAATCTAAGGGGCTGTAGTGAAGTAGCTCTGCCGGCCCTGATGCCACCAGCCAGCCATTTCGTTAGGTGGCCACCTGTCCCCATGAGGTATAGCATAGTGGTCAGCGTGTTTGTGTCCGGTTCCGACCCGTCCCTCGCCCAGTGTGTGGTTATGTAATGCGTGACTTGTGCATGCGTCATAAATAATGCCGACGGCGCATGGTGTAGGCGGGTGAAGTCCGCGTGCGGCTTGAGCCTGCCCTCTGAGAAGAAGTCCCCAACCTGTGTAACTCCGGCATCTGTCCAAAGCCGCAATTTCCGTTCCGTTAACAAGCCAGTTCCCAGTGGGATACCCAATAACAGGATCGTGGGTGCATATGAAGAGTGTCTGTTTGTGTATCGGGCCGCCTTTTTCCAATGCGTGATCGCTAACTTAAGTAGCGGTGGTGCCGACTCGGGTATCTTGCGGTACAAAAGGGGGTGGTGATGGACGGAGCATCTGAATCAATCAAACACTCACACCCAGTCAAAGGATCTGGGTTTAATCCATCACCGTTCTTTAGCCCACTCTGCCACCCCAGTTCAGACATGGCTATATGCAAATCAGTCGGACCCTGTGCCTCATGGGAACAGTCCAGCCCGAACTGCCAAGCCATGCCTTCCCTGGACCGGAAACAAGCTTCCGAGGACCGGTTTCTGGCATTCCAGCCCTCTTCAGTCCAGCTTGCTTGAATCCAGTGGCAAAGTGAACCAAGGACTCACGTCTGAGCATACCCTGCCACAGTTATGGCGGCCAAAAGCGGTACAAAAGGGGGTGGTGATGGACGGATTTACGGGGATTTCTGGCGGAGCAAGCTCAGTTCACGTCTGCCATTCTCGGCTGCTAGCCACGCCCCCCTCATGGGTATGTCTAACACTAAAAGACGGATAAGGGAATTTTACTGGTGGCCTGGTGTTGATAAATGGGTCACACAGTGTCTTCCTTGTTCCAAGAGTGATAAGTCGGTCAAACCACAGTCTGCGGAGATAACTCCTATTGAGTACGCTCAAGGACCTTGAAGAAAACTTGGAATTGATATCATTGGTCCACTAGGTTTTTCCTCTAACAAAGATGCGTATGCCTTAGTTTTAATAGAGTACTTTTCAAAATGGCCCGAGTTGAAGATTGTGGATAAGGTTACCTCAACCCAGGTAATTGAATTTTTGGATGAAATTTTCTGTCGTGAAGGGTTGCCTGTGGAACTTATTTCTGACAATGGTCCGCAATTTATTAGCAAAGAGTTTGATTTGTTTTTTGAAAGATGTGGTGTCTTGCACAAAAGAGTGTCTAATTATAACCCCCAAGCTAATGGCCAGGTTGAACGCTTTAATAGGGTTGTTAAAGAATCTATTCAGTTGTCATTAAAAGTGGTATTGAGTGGAAAAAAGCGTTACGAGCTACCTTGTTGTCATATCGCACATCTCCTAATTCTGTTACTGGTTTGTCTCCGTTCGAGATGTTACGCGTAGAAAACCTGGTTCCAAGCTCATGCCTTGGTGGTTGAAAGTGAAAAACTCTCATGATTTTGCCATGGATTTATCTCAAGTTAGGGAGCGTGTCCAGAAATATCAGGAAAAGATTAAGGATAATTTCTCAAAGCATCAAGTCTCAGAATCTAAAATTAAAGTAGGAGATTTTGTCTGTGTCAAGTTTGGTGGTTTCTCCAATAGGAGTGGGCTAAGTGGTCAGATCCTGTTAAAGTGGTGGAAGTTTTCAGCAAGGCAGTGAAAGTAGATGGGGGTAAAATCTGGAATTTCAGACGCATATCCTTGAGTAGATTTTTGAGTTCACAAACTGTTTCTCAACCTATTATCTCTAAATTCAATTAAGAAGTTTTTTAGACACACGGGATAATTTGAATTCTAGTTTGAATGTTTCTGATTTGTGCTCCAGTAGCACTGATGTTCGTCAGAGAGCAGTTCCAATTACCACCCATGATAATACAATTGAACCACGTGGTGGTACTCCTGAATTTGATGGTCATGTGATTGAATTAAGGAAAAGTTCTCGTATCAAGCATACTCCTGTTAAAAAGAAAGATTTTGTTCAATTTTAATTGTTTCAAACATGTTTTGTTTTCTTTATTATTATTATTATTATTATTATTATTTATTTTTTGTAAAACAATTTTTAGGGGGAAGGTGTGTGGTGTTCCTATGTTGGAATATGATATCAGAATGTTGTATGCATTCTGTGCCAGCGGGGTTCTACATGAGCGGTTGGGAGTTGATTAAGAGGTTTCTGCTACCTGTGGTTGTTTAAGCTGTCTTCTTCTAATAAATCTACTTCTACGAATCAACCTGTGTCCAAGGAGTTACTTAATGCACCTTTAGTTGAACATTATGTAGAGAAAGCACATGCCCCACATAAAATTAAGTGTGTATTAAGCTGTATTGGAGTTTGGACTAGAAGCCCTGCCCATTCCCCGCCCATATTTATAATTGGCTTGTGTCATTGTCCTTCGTAAATGCAGGCTTCTCATTCATTATTAGGCTTGTCAGTCCCTCCTTAGTACCGCCTTTTTAGGTCGAGCTGGAGTTGCATCCGATAGGATGCTCCAGTTCGACAACTTTAGTCAGCCGTCTCGGGGGAATTAGGGACAGGAGGGTGTTACGCGCCTCTGTTGCCGATTTGGGTGCGTGAACGCGCACACTTTCGCGTTGGTGAACAGGCACGCACGCAGGCACACACACACACACACACACACACACACACGCGCACACACACACACACACACACGCACACGCACACACACGCACACATACATGCATACATTCCGGCAGGCACGCACACACACATACATTCGGGCAGGCTGTTCACAACACATGCACACGCAGGCAGGCACACACAACACACACACGAGCGCACCCATACAGACACACACCACACCTCCCCAGCCCCCCCCCGCGCCGCCGCCCACACACGAGAGTACACACATAAACAATCCCCCCCCACATAAAGACGACCCCCGATCAACCCCACTCACCGCATCGCCGGACTCTGCAGCCTCCGCGGGGCTCTCCCACGGGCATGGGAGCCCGCGTCACCAGCACTGCTTTTCTGTTCAGGCACTCCGTGGGCGCGGGCTCCCGAAGACGGAAGTCCCGCCCCACGGCAGGTTTCGTTTTTGATCTGGTTTCGTTATTGCTAAAGGAGGCGGGCATTTTTTAAAAGAGCTTGTTTTCCGATCGCGATTGCTTGTTCTCAACATGGCAACGCTGAACTGCTTTTTAAACAGAATAGCACATCCATGCTTTGTAATAAGGTGAATGAAGGCAAGTTCGAAAGGTGGGAATTTACACATGTTGTCAGGTAATCAAATAAAGTTTGACCATGTACTTTTAAACACCACGTCAACGTGTGTTACTTCCTACGACTATTTTATAGAATTGCAGAAAAACTCGCCACGCTAGCTGGATGTGTCCGCCCAGCTGTTCTCGGGACCCAGCCGCACCGACTTTCCTCCCTTCCCAGAGGCCATAGCCGACCTTCCTCCCAACCCAGCCCCGCGGCTTTCGCCGAGCTCCCTCCCATCTCGGCTGCCGGGTAGGAGCTTCCTCCCACTCCAAGCCGTAGGACCAGCGGTTCTGCTCCCTCCCGGCGCTGGATCCGCGGTTCCCCTGCCTCCCGGCCCTACTGTAGCTCCCACCAGACCAGGACCTGCTGCCGGGCACCTCTGAGGCCCGTCGGACTCCGGAGCTTGCCTCTCTCCGGCAGCGGGGCAACAGCCGCGCATGCCGTCTTGGCAAAACTTTTTCCTGCTGCTGGCCAGAGATATGGAAAATGGCCGCTTAGAAGAGTGCAGTTTCCTGCCTGTTCCGCCGCCCTGCCTGACTGCGCTCGTGTGACGGGGAGCAGGGGTGCCGGGTGGGTCAGTAACCCCCAGATACCGCTTCCAAAGAAAGGGGTCCCCCGCCGAAGCTCTCCCTGAAAATGACTCGATGGGTCCCCACCAAGAAAGAAGAAAAATACGGCGTGGGTGAGTAAGAACACCAGTTTATTAGTTTGCTTTTCCGGTTTTTCTTCGCTTTTTTGCAGTTGTTTTTTTGGGGACTGCTTGCACCTGGTTAGTGGGAGACCAGGCAGTATGTCCCCACGCCCGGGAGTTGCTACCGCCGCCATCAGGCATCATTCGCATAGATTCACATATGTCCGGGAGGTTTTGCGCGTGTTTGCCATTGAATCCCTGCACTAAAATAAAAGCAGCCTGGGGTTGTGGTTACTCGCCAGGCACTGTCCTCGTATAATCAAACATTTGCACTGATTTCTCGATTCAGGAAGTGTCTCTATTTTGTACTATGTTTGGAAAAAAAATCTGGATTACTTTATTTTAAAACGCTGGTCTTCGCATCCCCGAAATGTTAAGAAAAAAGTCAATATTGGTGGTGGGTGTTACACGAACTTGCCTTAGTGGCTTTTTAGAGCGTACAGATCCTTGGCATGGGTGCACCATGCTCCTTTAAACTCCAGTGACCGGGGCGTGTTTACATTCTCATTCTACAGACATGCACGCTCAGACGCCAGTGTTGTGGGGCTGGCGCACTGTTATTGTACAGCGTGTGTGGGGATGTCTGACAATCCCACAAGCTGCACCTCTCAAAGGAACGAGAGAGACTTGAACATTGCCAGGCATTTAAAAGAAATTCTCGTCCTTGAATTATTCATAGTGCACAATTTAGAGTGATGAATATATGTTGCCAAGTTTGGAGCCACACGTTACAAATTAACATGAAAATGGTATTTAAAAGTGCAACTCATTTCCGTTATGCCTGCACGTAAGGATACTGATAGCATCAACACGCGCCCTTGGCCTCTTTCCAGCTCGGATTCATGCACAGCGGGGATAGGTGCAATGCCAGCGTCTCCGCTACTGGCAAACGCTGCAGGCCGTATTCCAACACTGTGTCCCCTAATCACTTGCCCCCTTTCCATGTCTCCATCACCCCATCCCCCTGTGTCTGTCTTTCTTTGCCCCTCTTAAACTGTGTTTTTTAGGTCGAGCTGACGTTAGCATTCATGCGAAGCATGAATGCTGTCAGCTCGACAACTAATGTGATCCGTTTTTAGGAGAGTGGACACCAAAGTGTTACGAGCGTTTTCAGTGCCGGATTTCACCTCGGGAGCGCGCAGCATTGTCTGCAGTGGCAGTGTCAGTTTCGCTTTTTTATTACTTTCGTTTTTCCCGAGGCTGGCTGAGGCTGGCTTGGAATGAACAGGCTTGCCCCCGCGCATGCGCAGAGTAACTCACAGCCCTTGTTTATATTTGTTTTAGTTCCGTGATGCTCCGATCTTTGCCCCTTCCGAGTGGAGCTTCCGAGTGGAGCTTCCGAGTGGAGCTTCCGAGTGGAGCTTCCGAGTGGAGCTTCCGAGTGGAGCTTCCGAGTGGAGCTTCCGAGTGGAGCTTCAGAGTGGAGCTTCAGAGTGCAGAGTGGAGCTTCAGAGTGGAGCTTCAGAGTGGAGCTTCAGAGTGGAGCTTCAGAGTGGAGCTTCAGAGTGGAGCTTCAGAGTGGAGCTTCAGAGTGCAGAGTGGAGCTTCAGAGTGGAGCTTCAGAGTGCAGAGTGGAGCTTCAGAGTGGAGCTTCAGAGTGGAGCTTCAGAGTGGAGCTTCAGAGTGGAGCTTCAGAGTGGAGCTTCGGAGTGGAGCTTCGGAGTGGAGCTTCAGAGTGGAGCTTCGGAGTGGAGCTTCGGAGTGGAGCTTCAGAGTGGAGCTTCGGAGTGGAGCTTCGGAGTGGAGCTTCAGAGTGGAGTGGAGCTTCAGAGTGGAGCTTCAGAGTGCAGAGTGGAGCTTCAGAGTGGAGCTTCAGAGTGCAGAGTGGAGCTTCAGAGTGGAGCTTCAGAGTGGAGCTTCAGAGTGGAGCTTCAGAGTGGAGCTTCAGAGTGGAGCTTCAGAGTGGAGCTTCAGAGTGGAGCTTCAGAGTGGAGCTTCAGAGTGGAGCTTCAGAGTGCAGATTCAGAGTGCAGATTCGGAGTGGAGCTTCAGAGTGGAGTGGAGCTTCAGAGTGGAGCTTCAGAGTGGAGCTTCAGAGTGGAGCTTCAGAGTGGAGTGGAGCTTCAGAGTGGAGCTTCAGAGTGGAGCTTCAGAGTGGAGCTTCAGAGTGGAGAGTGGAGATTCAGAGTGGAGATTCAGAGTGGAGAGTGGAGATTCAGAGTGGAGATTCAGAGTGGAGATTCAGAGTGGAGAGTGGAGCTTCAGAGTGGAGATTCAGAGTGGAGAGTGGAGCTTCAGAGTTGAGATTCAGAGTGCAGAGTGGAGCTTCAGAGTGCAGAGTGGAGCTTCAGAGTGCAGAGTGGAGCTTCAGAGTGCAGAGTGGAGATTCAGAGTGGAGCTTCAGAGTGCAGAGTGGAGATTCAGAGTGGAGCTGCAGAGTGGAGATTCAGAGTGGAGCTTCAGAGTGCAGAGTGGAGCTTCAGAGTGCAGAGTGGAGATTCAGAGTGCAGAGTGGAGATTCAGAGTGCAGAGTGGAGATTCAGAGTGCAAATTCAGAGTGCAGAGTGCAGATTCAGAGTGGAGCTTCAGAGTTCAGATTCAGAGTGGAGCTTCAGAGTGCAGAGTGGAGCTTCAGAGTGCAGATTCAGAGTGGAGCTTCAGAGTGGAGCTTCAGAGTGGAGCTTCAGAGTGGAGCTTCAGAGTGGAGCTTCAGAGTGGAGCTTCAGAGTGCAGAGTGGAGCTTCAGAGTGCAGAGTGGAGCTTCAGAGTGCAGAGTGGAGCTTCAGAGTGGAGCTTCAGAGTGGAGCTTCAGAGTGGAGCTTCAGAGTGGAGCTTCAGAGTGGAGCTTCAGAGTGGAGCTTCAGAGTGCAGAGTGGAGCTTCAGAGTGCAGAGTGGAGCTTCAGAGTGCAGAGTGGAGCTTCAGAGTGCAGAGTGGAGCTTCAGAGTGGAGCTTCAGAGTGGAGCTTCAGAGTGGAGCTTCAGAGTGGAGCTTCAGAGTGGAGCTTCAGAGTGGAGCTTCAGAGTGGAGCTTCAGAGTGGAGCTTCAGAGTGGAGCTTCAGAGTGCAGAGTGGAGCTTCAGAGTGGAGCTTCAGAGTGGAGCTTCAGAGTGGAGCTTCAGAGTGGAGCTTCAGAGTGGAGCTTCAGAGTGGAGCTTCAGAGTGGAGCTTCAGAGTGGAGCTTCAGAGTGGAGCTTCGGAGTGGAGCTTCAGAGTGGAGCTTCAGAGTGGAGCTTCAGAGTGGAGCTTCAGAGTGGAGCTTCGGAGTGGAGCTTCGGAGTGGAGCTTCGGAGTGCAGAGTGCAGATTCGGAGTGGAGCTTCAGAGTGGAGTGGAGCTTCAGAGTGGAGCTTCAGAGTGGAGCTTCAGAGTGGAGCTTCAGAGTGGAGCTTCAGAGTGGAGAGTCAGAGTGGAGATTCAGAGTGGAGAGTGGAGCTTCAGAGTGGAGCTTCAGAGTGGAGCTTCAGAGTGGAGCTTCAGAGTGGAGCTTCAGAGTGGAGCTTCAGAGTGGAGCTTCAGAGTGGAGCTTCAGAGTGGAGCTTCAGAGTGGAGCTTCAGAGTGGAGCTTCAGAGTGGAGCTTCAGAGTGGAGCTTCAGAGTGGAGCTTCAGAGTGGAGCTTCGGAGTGGAGCTTCGGAGTGGAGCTTCGGAGTGCAGAGTGCAGATTCGGAGTGGAGCTTCAGAGTGGAGTGGAGCTTCAGAGTGGAGCTTCAGAGTGGAGCTTCAGAGTGGAGCTTCAGAGTGGAGAGTCAGAGTGGAGCTTCAGAGTGGAGCTTCAGAGTGGAGCTTCAGAGTGGAGCTTCAGAGTGGAGCTTCAGAGTGGAGCTTCAGAGTGGAGCTTCAGAGTGGAGCTTCAGAGTGGAGCTTCAGAGTGGAGCTTCAGAGTGGAGCTTCAGAGTGGAGATTCAGAGTTGCATCATTGTAACAGGTGCATCAACCAACTGAGCTAGCTTGAAAAATTCCGGAGTGCAAACATACTAGATTAATAATGTAAGGTTCCTTTTGTAACACCTGCTTAGGACAGCTGCTAATCACCAAACATCTGATGCAGAGACACGCATTTTTTCCTTGACTGAAGCAACTATAACGATGATGCATATGTCATAAGTACATAGAAAGCTCACGAAAGTAAGCATGTGATGCTGAACATTTAAAAACATGATGGAATAACAATCTAGTATTTTAGCTATTCATCTTAACAAGACCAATGCATTGAACACCGTTACGTTGGCTGATAAAAGCGCATTTTATTTACAGTAGTCTAAAAGAGCAAAACTGCAGGAAAATGACCACTATACAAAATAAAAATAGCACTACTCTGCGCGCCGCCACTCCCGTGCACCATTTTAATTATGAAGACCCGGCCCGGCTCCAGTGCGTACCACTACCAACTATTTAATTAATTTTAAAAAGGCTCAGGCCAGGCCGGCAGGGCGTGCGCACCACGGCACCATAATTAATGTTTATAGGCCGGGGCCCGTTACCATCCGTCCCTGGCGTGCGTTGCGCACTGTAACTATTATAATATAGGCTTGCCTGCTTGCTTGCTTCAGCAGCAGCCGAGGGCAAATGGAGCAGGCGAGGAAGCAACAGGGGTTGGGGGGCTGGTTGAGTGCAAGGGCGAACCCAATATGGAGGGAAGCGGCACACAGGCAAGAACAGAGAGCAACACTGAGTGCGGCCCCGGGAGCAAAGAAGTACAGAAGCGAGAAAGCATGTTCTATAGGAGGGACAAACACGAGTGACAAGTTGGGACATAAATAAGAAGCAGGCAAATGCGCGACAGGAAAGCAACTAATTAGTGCACGCAGCAGGCCTGGAGGCAGGCAGCCAGCAGCAGCCCTGCCCCGCCGGTCGGTGACGGAGACGGAGTGACAGACTCTGAGTGACTTACTTTGGTCTTCGGACTCGGATTTGGACAGGGCAGCTCAGCGTGGGCGGGCCTGGCCGCCTGGCTGCTTTGTCTTGGACTTGGAAGGCAGTTAAGTTCGTAGTTTTCGTTGTTCTTCTCTTGTCTTCTTCTTTGGCTATGCGCGCCGCCTGCCGCGCCCCATATGCCACGCACAGGGGCTTACTGCTTATTGGCCCGCATAATGTTGTGCGTGCCCTGGGGCTGCCTGGCATTGCTCACCACCACTCAGCAGCAGCCAGCCCTGCTGCCCACGCCCCCCACGCACGCGGCACGCGCATACGCGGCGGCGGAAGTGCGGAACGGAAAGTGAAAGAAAAGGATAAAGGCCTGTCCCGCGTCCCGCCGCCATTTCATAGAATCAGGCGGGCTTAGACTAAGATAACAAAAAGTGCCTTACACACTGTGTAAGGCACGGTTTGTTATCATTGTCACTTTTGCCTCATGTAATGTAACGTTTGCCTTTGTATTTTGTTCACTAGTAATGTTCTCATGTATCAGTTCTGTTTCTATTGTGAATTCGCTCTGACACCTTCGGGTGAAGTCCGCACATCCCTTCTTACTCGGCTTGCTTAGCTGGCAGAATGGTGTTGCAGCGTTGGCTAGGAGTTTATTATAGTTGAGCTTTTTTCTTTCAGTCAAACAATAAAGTAACATTCATACAACCTAAATTCAGGATGCTGCCTCCCTGCCAATGTTTTAGGCATCTCTCTTTTTAAAGTCGGGAACATTCTGTTAAAACAGCTGTTTAGGATGTAAGGTATTACTTCTCACGAAACAGACTGATTTTTGATAATGTCCTGAATGCAGCAAGGACCGTCTGAATCAATGTAAAGAATTGCAGTGTTCCTAATGTTCTATATGCGATTTGCCTTCAACTAGTAATTACCATTGGATCATTGTGTGCTGTCTCACTCTTAATGCCTGTTTAAAAAGAGTGCTCTATATGCTGGACCCAAGTATGTTGCTATTTAAACAACACCAGCGATCAATGCACGCTTCCACCACACGCACACAGAACCAGACGTCGGTGCACGCTTTCACCAGGCGCACACACACACCACCAACCGTCAGTGCACACTTTCACCAGGCACACCCCATCAGCCGTCAATGCACGCTTTCACCGGGCACACACGCCACTAGCTGGCAGTGCACACTTCCACCAGGCACACACACCATTAGCCATCAGTGCACATTTTCTACAAGCACACACACACCACCAGCCATCAGTGCACGCATCAATGGTTAGCACATCCACAATTAACTATTGTAGCAATCGCAGTATGGCGCACTTTACTTCTAAACATGTCAGTGCACGCTTTTCCACCATGCACACACACCATCAGCCATCAGTGCACACTTTCAACAGGCACACACACACCACTAGCCATCAGTACATGGTTTCATCAGGCATACCCACCACCGGCCGTCAGTACACACTTTCAACAGGCACAGACACCATAAGTCATCAGTGCACGCTTTCACCAGGCACAAACACCACCAGCCGTCAGTGCACGCTTTCACCGGGCACAAACACCAACAGCCGCCAGTGCACCCTTTCACCAGGCACAAACACCAACAGCCGTCAGTGCACGCTTTCACCGGGCACAAACACCACCAGCCACCAGTGCACCCTTTCACCAGGCACAAACACCACCAGCCGTCAGTGCACACTTTCACCAGGCACAGACGCCATAAGTTGTTCGTGCACGCTTTCACCGGGCACAAACACCACCATCCGTCAGTGCACGCTTTCACCGGGCACAAACACCACCAGCCAATACAGAGTTTGGAAAAGAATTCATGCAACACATTGTCATATACAATGCCAATAACTCAAACTTGAATGCTGCGAGACCTATTGCATTGCAAATGCTTGTTCTTCCACTGTCCACCTACTTTTTTAGGTTTTGCTGGCAATGCGTACGAAGTACGCATGCGCCAGCAAAATCTAATGTTTTCCTCTGTAGAGTCGGGTATCCGCCCCCTCCTCGCGCCCTCCTCCCATTGGCTAGCTCCATAAATGGAGGCTAGCCATTGGGAGCCGGATCTGTCCGTCAAAGGCCGGACCAGATTCGGGGGCGTTCCCGACATTTTTTCCCTCTCCGCCTCTGCGATGTCGTCATCGCGGCGGTGGGCGGAGTTTCGTTTTTTTTTTTATTTGGTTGTTTTTCCCATTACGCGGCAGACCGCCGCTGGAGGAAGTCGAGGTGAGTGCTGCCGTTCCCTCCCCCCTCCCGCTGTCCGTGAGCCCCCCCCCCCCCCGCCCACCTCTCATGTCGTCAGGGGCCCCCTCACTCAGAGCCAGCAAGCACGAAGCCTCTTCACCATGATGGTGGCACGCCCGACCTCCTAATAAATTAAATTGTGCACAGCAGCACACACGGGGCCCCGGCCGGGCCTCAGAAACTCTTCATTATTTAAATTGAGCGCTGACCATACCCGGGCCTCGGCCGGGCCTCAGAGGCTGCCGCTAGTGTTCCTCAGGACTGAATTTAATGGTGCGCGGGAGGAGCCGGCTGGACGCTTCTTCCCCCTCTTATATTGGCTTGCGCATGCTCTGTGCTCGGCAAACTTTTCCAAACCACTTCCTATAGATTCAGTATTCCCCACGTCTCCATATATTCCTTCAGATGGTCTCATTTTAAGACTCGCCTCCTATTTTAGCCACAGTGACTGTCACTTTTCACAAGAGACAGTCCTACCACCTATCGCACTTTTTTTTTTATCCACATTTCGCTAGAATATCTTATTTATCACATTTACGCAGCAGCACCCTAGCGACCTCTGATTCCGTTGTAGGTCTCACTTGGATACTGCACAAGTGAGGGGGATCATTTTGGGGTTGGGGTTGACAACAAATGGTGCAGGCAGAGGGAATGTGTCTTAAATTGGTGCGGCGGACATGGGGCGAAGTTCTGCAATTGTACTACAGAAAATGGCTGTGACGTCACTTGGTGCAGCAAGAGGGCTAAACACTTAAACGAGTTGTCAACCTGGATAGGTTTTTACATCGAGTCTGTGACTAGTGTTTTAAGTGTAATGGAGATGGCGTTAAGAAGGATGGTGTCTGAACACGATGGTGGTTTCAGTAAGTGCTGAAAACTGCATGCATCTAACTGGGCTCAATTCTTTTTGGATTATTAGATACTAGCAATACAATTCCTACCATTCGTTCCTTAGGTACAGAGCCCGATGCCGTTTTTGATGAGCTTTAACCAGTATAATGATTCATCTGTCAAAGAACTGCACCCAGTTCCTGCATTATGAGCCTGGGAGGGCTTAAAAAAAGAACAAGTGGACCATGAAGTTACACTGGGTAATGGGCAGAAATCACCAAGGGGGACCCGAGATCTGCTGTTTTAGTTAGTAATTTTTGGCATGTCCAAGAAGCAAAGGCTACACTTGCTTAGTAGTGTTGGGTTTAATGGGTAAGGACATTGAATGAATGTGCCCTGTAGCCAATGTGTTAGGTAAGCCGGGGTAGTGAGTACAAGGCATGGATACAGATCGTGCCATGCCTAGTTCCCACTAGACGCAGATAGCTGCTGGCCCCAGTGGGTATTCAGAGCAAAGTACAGAGCATGGGCACATGCCTTGCGACTGCTGACCATACCATCCCCAGATATTTCCGTAAGCATAGGCATTTTGGCTACAGGACATTTCTTAAGTACACCAGCTGTGAACTCAGGGGTGCTGTGGTATTATAGCTCGCAGTAAGTTGAGAAAATCAGTGTTTTTATTACATTTTTGGGACATGATTTTCTTTCCAGCAGTGATTTAAACAACCATTTTAGTTAGAAAAGATACTAGTATGAATTATTTCCCATAATTCACAGAAACTACATTAGCCCTCGAAATAACATATTTCAACCAATGAGAAAGTCACAAGGTTGTTTTGTATATTGCCGCATGTAGTAGTAATATTTTTTGTGAGCATTTAATGTTTCCAAGTAAGTGTTAAATAAACAATACATTATAGATAACACATTATGGAGTGCTGATAATATTTACAAACAACTCTGCTGAACAGTACATTCCCAATTTACGTTAAACCCATATTTACATTACAGATCTTGGGGCATGAGACTTATAAATTTGTCCCAAATAGTTTTGTATTATCCCCACTCTATTCCCTGAGGTTGAAAGTCCATCTGGAAAGCTGGCTGAAGGAACTTGTATTCTTGACTGTCATTATACTGGGCGCTAACCATCCACGTAGGACTACTCTGCGGGCCCTGTGTGTGTGTGTGTGGGGAGGCTCTGTGTGGAGGGGCTCTGTGTGGGGGGGCTCTGTGTGGGTGTGTGTGTGTGGCATTTGCGAGAGATTAGGCTATTGCCATTGTAAATGACAATGCCATTTATTTATCTGTTTTCAAAACGAACACATAAATAAACAATTTGTCATTTACAATGCCAATAGCTCTAACTTTTACAAAGGCAAAACCGTTGCATTGTAAATGCTTGTTGTCTCCCTGTGTCTGTCTGTCTTTGCCCCTCTTAAACCGTGTTTTTTCTTCCACCGTCCACCTACTTTTTTGTCTCCTTTAGTTTGTGTCCCCTCATCGGTCTCTCTCGCGCTCTAGTCTCCTCATGTAACATACTAGGTTCTACGGTGATGCGCTCTGACACCTGTGGGTAAAGTCCGCGCTATATAAAAATGCATACAATAAAATAAAAAAAGTCTCCCCTCCTCGCTTTCCATCTCTCTGCCCCTTTGTGGTCTGTCCGACCACTTTACTGTGTGTTTCGTTGTCTCTCTTTCTCTCTGACTCTACTGATATCCCTCACCCATTCTGTGCCCCCTCATCTCAGCGTCTCCTTTGCCCTCCCCCACTCACCCTCTCTTCCCACCCTCGCCTTCTCTTCCCACCCTCACCATATCTCTAATTTTACTTTTAACTTCTCTCTGACCCCTTGTCTCCTCTTCCGGTGCGCCTCGTGCATGTCTGCCTCGCCACCCCTCTCCAGGCGCTCATGTCTCCCTCGACTCCTCCTTTCTACCATCCTCCCTCTTTCCCTCTGTTTCCCGTCATCTTTTCTCGCACGCATCTCTCTAACACCCCCTCCCCCTCATCTTCCCAGATGTGTCTCTCCCTCCCATGTCTCTTTCTGTTGCCCTCTGTCTCTCTCAGCCGTTCTCTCATCCTTCCTGTTTTGCGCGCCCTCCATTTCGTTATGCCCCTCCTTCCCTTATGCCACCTCATCTCCGTTATGCCTGCACGTGAGGATACTGAAGCATCAACACGCGCCCTCGGCCTCTTTCCAGCTCGGATACATGCACAGCGGGGATGGGTGCAATGCCAGCGTCTCCGCTACTGGCAAACGCTGCAGGCCGCATTCCAATCCATCGTTTTTCGCCCACTATGTCACTCGACAGACACCAGCACGTGCACAGCAGCTTTGGAGCTGCCCCGTCCAGCCCCAGCAGGCAGGCCAGGGCTTCTCTGGATGGGAGACAAGCCACTGCAGACCGTTCCAGCCCATGGCAAAGCTATTAATTTCGCTGTTTTCAAAACCAACACATAAATAAAATATTTGTCATTTACAAGACCAATAGCTCAAACTTTCCTAATGCGAGACCTATTGCATTGCAAATGCTTGTCTTATTTGTAACCTCCCATGAGGACTAGTCTTTTTACTTCGTGTTACACTGTACGTGTTTTTTGGTGTGTAAGCACTATTTTTTTTAATGAGTTTCTCTTACTGGAGGCATGGCATGCTTTCCTGCAACATTCAGTGCACCATGCACGCTTTCACTTTCCGAGCAGCTGGGATAATGGCAGCCGCTTATTTGAATAGGTCTCGCATTTACAAGAGTTTGAGCTAATGGCATTGTAAATGACAAAGACTTTTATTTATGTGTTAATTAGCAAAACAGATAAATAAAAGGCATTGTAATTTACAATGGCAATAGCTTAAACTCTTGCAAATGTCAGACCTATTTCAGTGCAAATGCTTGTTTTTCTTCTGTGTTCATTTATGTTGTTCTCAATGGACTCTTTTGTTAGTTTGACTTGCCATGGGATTTTGCAAAGATGTGTTTTAGAGGTGGTGAATCAGCTGCGTCTAAGCAGTTGTGCAAGTTTGAAAGCAAATGCGATTCGTCTAATGGTGCGCGCTTTGTTGAAAGTTTTCCCATATGGTCCATGTTGTTCGCTTTTTAAATGTTTTATTTATAATCCACGCAAATTAGGTCAATGAGGGAATTAGTGCCTGCGCAACTGCTATTTTAATTTTTTTAAGCAATTAACAACATGGATCATTCAGGAAATAGTTTAACAAAGCACGCACCTTATCCTGTTCGCAATGCTGCACACGTTCATTTCTGACCTGTGACACCTTTTCCTGGATTCGGATTAGACAAAACCAAGTTACATACTGGAAAGTCCGCTTTTTATTATGTTTAGGCTGCAAAATCAAAACTTTAGAAAAAATGCAGGCTATGAAGCCCAGATTCAGATTCAGAACAGGGTTTAATTTGCACTTTTTTGCGCAAGTGCTGTTCAGGTTTTGTTTATTTGCATACTTACATGTCATATTATTGTAAATGTAATTGCATGATTTTATATATCCCTGTTCAAAACCCTGATGACCTCACTGTGCTTTACAACTTGTAATTCTAAATAAAGACACAACTGCCATAGTATAAGGTAAGATTAACCTAAATGTGTCTTGGACACAAGTTGCGCAGTTATTGTGGTGGTGTAGAAAAGAAGGGCACATGTTGCTTTGCTTCGCTCGACTTCTTTTCTTTACCGTAAACCTTTGGCAACCAATAAGAAGGCTGTTGAGTGGGTATGGATAGGGCAAGGGCCTCAACTGTGTGATGCCGGAGGTCTAATGATCTGTGATGTAACTTCCGCTACCCCTGACATTCTGTGCCAAAGTTGCTTCATCGGCCAATACTGGAGGCACTTGGAAATAGGTCAAAGATCAGGTTGATTTTAAGCTCTATATATATTTATAAAGACTTCCTGGCCGCACTCCTGCTCTCTTCCCTGGCGACCCCTGTTATCTGACTGCCCAGACATGGCATTCTGCATGTGGGTCGCATTCCTTGGCCTGGCATCACCAGGGAGTGCCCATAGGAACACCCCCGCCGGGATCACTTTGGGGCAGTGGGCCTTGGGGACTGGGCGAATCTCTTTTATTAGCTGGGCTTCCCTATTAACGTGCTAAAGTTACACCTGACTCCCTCTCTGACGCTTCCTTTCATCTGACTTGTTCTAGATGCAGTGAAATTTCGGACTTAATCTCCCAAATGGTGAGTCCAGGATATTCAGGCTAGGATACCGATGTTTCAGCCTCTTTCCTGGATTTTGGGGAGAATGACCTAAGGCTGCTGGGCCTCATGGCTTCCTGCATCCTCTAGTGATGCATGCCAGATAGCATATGAAAGTAGGGACTAGGATCTTCCTGTGTTATTGGTTGGTGGGACTAGGGCTAAGGTTCCGCCTCTAATTGTACGTAGCGATTAGGGCTTCTGGTATTATTGGTTGCTGGACTAGATGTGGGACTAAGAGTACTGTTAGGCTTTCTATTGGAAGTATGGACTAGGGCTTCCTGTGTCATTGGTTGTTTGGACTAGGGTTGGGACTACTGGTAGGGCTAGGGTCTCTGACGTAGAGATCAGGGTTTTTGAAACTGATTGGGTGCTTGGACTTGGAGATTGGCTGTAAGGTCCTGGTCTCCTATTGGTTCTAGATTTTAGGGCTAGGGTTGTGATTGGATAGTGTTAGGTCTAGGGTTCTCATTGGCTGAAGGGGTCACCTGAGTACTAGGGCTATAAACGGCCAAGGCTTAAGGCGCCTCAGCCCGGGCATCGAGGCTAAGGTTGGAGAGGACATGGGTGAGTGCCTGTTTGAGGCTGTTCTCAAGACTGGTCAGGACCTCTGCTAATAATACTGCCCATTTTCCCACTCAGTCAGTAATAGCTTTATTCGATTTAAATTTACAAATCATAAAAGCATAACAATCATAAAACATACATTGCAATAGCACAAAATATCTACAAGTTAAAATTTGAGCCCATCCTTTGAATGCAAATTCCTATCTAGTTACGTTCATTTTATGGGATTAGCGTTTGAGACAATACCGTTACAGCTAGTTGCCCCTTAATTAGAACAAATTGGTGACAGGCAAGGTGAATCTATTAGAACCTTTCCATATGTAAGTCAAGGATAGCTGTTATGCAGAGGTTCAAAACGGTTAAAAGTGGAGATATTCCAGCCACTCAATGCGCGGACACTTCTGCCCATCGGGTGGTTATACTTAGCGCTTGGTTTTAATGAGCAAAGATATGACGAAGTGGGGTAAAAGTCGTGTAGATCCCAGGTGGATATAGGGCCATCTCCTTTTTGGGGCTGCCAAGTATGAAGATAAGGGACAACGTGTTTGCTCCTGAATTTTACTAGAACCAGGTCGCCGGTGATATCTTTTGGGAGGGATCCTAGCCAGCCCACCCTTCTAACACTCAAGATTCTTCCATCTATAGTGGGGGGCAGGGGTCTGTTTTTTGTTAGCCAAAAAGTAACCTTATTTATTAGGTCCTGATGCCTTTCGAATTTTCCACTTGTGAGTGATGGCACTCCCGAGAGAACGCACACAAATGGAGCGGCCTCCGGTGGTAGGTGAATGTGATTAGATAATCTTGGCATATTGCCATGGTTAGCAGCTGTCCCCTTATGGATTGTTGGTTCTTTGCTCCGTCCTACTCTGGCGGAAGTGCACTGTACTAATGTAGAGCTAGTGGATACTCTAGGAGTGTTTAAAACTGGCATGGGTGGGGCTACTGGTTGGATTTGGAGCTTAGTACTTTGTGCAGATGATTTAGGCGCTTCTGTGGTAGCGAGAGACTGGGGTTGGTTAGATTTTGAAATGCTTTATATGAGTGTTGAATTGGCCTTGATTATTTCCTCTAATCCCGTAAGCCTATCCCCTAGAGTGTTCAATTTTTCTATCACCGGAGATATTATAGATTTGACCAGGTGTTCGATCTGGATCAATAGGGTTACATCGAAAGAAGGTGCAGAAGAATTTAAATTTAATTTCCCGGCGACCTCTGGGGCTGGGGG
This sequence comes from Lissotriton helveticus, assembly GCF_964261635.1. Classification (NCBI taxonomy): domain Eukaryota; kingdom Metazoa; phylum Chordata; class Amphibia; order Caudata; family Salamandridae; genus Lissotriton; species Lissotriton helveticus. Next base: position 653,897,805 of record NC_136061.1, read on the forward strand.
GGAGGTGGTAATGGCCAAGAGGGGGCTTGAGCACAATTTCAGTTGTTTTGCCTGGCTTCCCTGATGTGTAACTCCATTTTGCTTTCTTTTAGCCGGGGAATCCTGAGGGAGCGCTATGTTTAGGGTGATAGCTTTTGCAGATAGTGAGTGGGGGGTACCTAACGGACTATCATTTTGGTGGAATGGTGTACTAGTCTGGGGATTTGTGCTTGCTGTGGGACAGTTAAATATGTTTCAAAAAACAAGGGAACCCTAAAGGTATAGCGTAGGGACCTTGGGCATTACATATTTGGACAGTTAAAGGCGCCAGTTTGCTTGATTCTTGGTTCCAGTGAAACATACTTTGTTTTACATAAACTGTTTAATTCCTCCAGCAGAGATAGGTTTTGTGCTATGTCGGCTACCTTTAAAGGAGATCGTTTGTTAGTTGTACTATCTGTGGACGGGGATCGTTCTAGTCTCTCTATTTCACGGGGTATGGGCAATGTTGTCCTATTTAGATAATGGTCGAGTGTCCCGTTCATCGAATCCCTCTGGGGGATGTCATTTTTGGTAGCTCCCTTACGGATCATAATGCGACTAGGTTAAAAACAGTGAGCACCAAAACAGCAGCAGGATCTGGTAATATCGAACTTCACAAACAAAAATCCATTGGGGAGGTCCGTAAGTAAGCATATATGTAAAGTCCAAGTCTCTTTACCTCCTCTTGTTAAGGTGCCAGGGTGGGTGGCCCGTCCTGTCCTCTTCGTGCCTCTGAGGGCCACAGAGGGCCCGCCCTTTGCCCGGCACGCGCGCGTACCGCGATGCGGTAGCTATCAACTGCTAAGTAGGTAAAGGCAGGGGGGCGTGTCCGGCCGGGAAGAGGCCGCAGCTGTGGATGTATCCGGGCTGCTGGCCCTCGCAGTCCCGGTAAACTCTGGAGCTCTGCAGCAATGTCCACCCACAAGGAAACTGCTGGCGAGCAGTGAAGTACAGGAGGCAGGGGGGCGTGTCCGGCCGGGAAGAGACCGCAGCTGTGGATGTATCCGGGCTGCTGGTCCTCGCAGTCCCGGTAAACTCTGGAGCTCTGCAGCAATGTCCACCCACAAGGAAACTGCTGGCGAGCAGTGAAGTACAGGAGGCAGGGGGGAGTGTCCAGCCGGGAAGAGGCCGCAGCTGTGGATGTATCCGGGCTGCTGGTCCTCGCAGTCCCGGTAAACTCTGGAGCTCTGCAGCAATGTCCACCCACAAGGAAACTGCTGGCGAGCAGTGAAGTACAGGAGGCAGGGGGGCGTGTCCGGCCGGGAAGAGGCCGCAGCTGTGGATGTACCCGGGCTGCTGGTCCTCGCAGTCCCGATAAACTCTGGAGCTCTGCAGCAATGTCCACCCACAAGGAAACTGCTGGCGAGCAGTGAAGTACAGAAGGCAGGGGGGAGTGTCCGGCCGGGAAGAGGCCGCAGCTGTGGATGTATCCGGGCTGCTGGTCCTCGCAGTCCCGGTAAACTCTGGAGCTCTGCAGCAATTTTCCCACTCATTAATACCCACTCTATGTATTTGTCCCTCTGTATATAAGCATTTATTTTTACTATAGATATGTACCTATCTTTGTGTATTGCTTTGTATAAACATGTAAAATAATTGTTGTAAAAAAGAAAAATCATCTTTGATCTACTTGTACTTGGATCTATGTGCTTGTTACTTTTCTCCTGAAAAGGCATATCCAATGCACTATCCTATTTCTCATCTGTACCTTTACCAATATATTTAATCTGCGTATACTTCCTTTATGCATCTATATGCTTTCAATGTACTAATGGATCTATATATTTATCACTTTTTCTAATTTAGCATTTCCGATGCACTACCCTATTTCTCAGGCTTTACTTGTCTCAATATACCTTCTAGCCCAAGGTTCAGACTCATCTCAAACTTATTTCTACTACTCTTTCCAATTCACTACACTATCTCTCACCCTATACATCTATCATTATATCCTCTACACCCACTCTCTGGTTTATCCCAAACCCAATACCACTGCTTTCTTCCCCAAAATAACCCTTTCTTGACTCACCTACTCTACCCTTCCTTGCATCCTCTGACACCTCTTTTACTGTACCGATCCCCCTAAACAAACCTTTCTAAACTCTTCCCTCTGACTCTTCCCCTTCCAAGAACCCTTTTACTCATCCAAAAGCCTCATCCTACTGCTGTGACCTAAAAAAAGAAATCATTTACTCTTCTATCCCGCCACTATCCTTTTTCAATCAAAATAACAGACTAACATGTTCACTTTTCTAATTCCATATTCCACTATACTAATTAACCCCTAATCCTTTATGGGTTCCAGAGTAACGTGCTACTCGCCAACAAAGCGTTTCAACAGCTCATCAGGGTTACAAATGCTATATAAATGCAAACCTTTATCCCTTTTTTACCCCTCCCCAACAATTCTCAATCCAAATAACTGACTAACATATCCACCACTCAAACGACTTCATATTTCACTATACTAATTTTAAACACTAATCCTTTATGGGTTCCGAAGTAGCCTGCTTCTCGCCAGAAAAGCGCTTCAACACCCCATCAGGGGTAACAGGCACTATATCCTGCTATGCTTCCAAATACAAATAACTGACTAACATACCCACCACTTAAAATCTACTTTCATGTTTCACTATACTAATTTAACACTAATTGTCTATGGCTCCCGGAGTAGCATGCTACTCGCCGAAAAGCGATTCGACGCCTCGTCAGGGGTAGTTAGCGTTATACAAATGCAATTACAATACAATACAATGTGGTGGGCAGGGTTTCCCTGTCTTGTGCCATGTACTCCATGCCTAGTGTGGATACGACTGCAGTAGGGGTCAGGGGCAACAGCACCGCAGCAACCCGCTGCCACCAGTCGCCAAACATGACATTCCTTCATGCTAAAGATGCCACATGAGCCCCAGGTCACACCTGTTGTCCCCAATCGCCACAGAGGTCAGGGGCTCAGCACTCTGGTGGGTTATTCACTTAACTACTGGACATTTTTTATCATCCTATCTGGTGCAATTTGTCTTTTGCCAAACAGTTGCAATCTTAAGTCCAATTGAGGAGAAACAGGACTATATCTCCCAGAAAGCACAGTGTTGTTAAACGAATTGCCAGGACAAGGATAGCACCCCCCTGGTGATGTGGGGCCATCTGGTAAACTTACTGAAAGTTGCTCCTGCTCAAAGTTCTGCTCCAGGTAGCATTGTGGAAGAAAGCAGATATCTTGGGCTCCTGCGGTGTTCCCTACTTGGAGCTATCTGCATAGTGTCTCTATGGTTCATTCACCCCATGCTCGAACCCTTTTGTTGAAGGGTCCTTCCCCAGTTCAGCTCTGTTGGCCTCACCCTCTGCGTCATCATTGTGCCACATGGTTCGCTAAGCACAGCTTGGCACCGACCGGTCAACACCATCTTTCAAAGATGTCATGGTCGTTTGAGGGGACTTTTTAAGTCTGTGCTCTGGGGAGGGCCTGCTCTTCAACAACGTAGGTATGGAAACTGTTGTACAGAACCACCTAGTGGTGGTGCCATATATTACAAGTGACTTTGTTTGATGTTTTGAGGAGCGCTCGCGAGGGAAATTGCATTTTAGATGGAGCACTGAAAGTCCTGACACCATTACTGGCTTAGGTTTTCGCCACACTACAGAATTATACTTCCACTCCACTACATGCAGTTCTACAGCACACTATACTACTCCACATAATTACACTTCAAAACACATAATATCACTCCACATAATTCGAGTGCACTCAATACCAAATAATTACCATCCACATATTTTCACTGCACACCATGCCACATAATTCCCCTACACACAGCTCCACTCACCATCTCACAATTCCACATCACACAATTCTGCAGCAAAAAATTCCAATCCATCCCACATAATTTCACTCTACACTACATACATCCACTCCCCACCATAACACATGGCTAAAAGACATTGTCGATGACAATGACAATATCTCTCCGATTACCGAGAACTATTGGCTTTGCCAATGCTTGTTCTTAGTTGCGGAAGGGAACCTTCCACAAATAAAGCAATCTGTCACATTGAAAATCATTGTGCTCATAGGTCTGGGCGTGATCGTCTCTTGATGCATCACTCGTCTCGTCACTACTCCCTTTTGTGTCATGTACAGTACCATTCTGAAAAAAAAGCAAACTCCACACACAAAACAAGGTGGGAGCTGGTTTATTCACGTCCAGGTACAACGGCTCACCGGCAGCAACTGCCGTATCTAGAACCCACATCGTTCCACGCAGGGAACGTTCCTGAATGGAGTTAAATGAATAGAACAGATCCCAACACACCTCCCTCTCTACACAATGAAGAATGAAAAAGAGAAAAACAGAAAGAGAAAATAGATGAAATTAGAGGCAAAAGTAAAAAGTAAGAAACTAATGCAATACAATGTGAGAAACAAATTATAATGACATTTTGTAAGAAACAAATTACGACATCTTGTAATCACGAAATTTCACCGGAGCACATTTCAATCTGGAAGACGCACGCCTCAAAGGAACACAATCGGAATGAACACACCTCCCTTCCCATGGATACGAAGAATGAGCACCCAGATTTTTGTTTACTATATCTACCATAGCTTGGGGTACAATTGATATGGCAGATTTGTTCCAGACTCATCCATCCTTTAATGTCACAACACGGTCTTTTACAGCAGTCACTCTTACAGGAGATGAGAACCGAGACTCTCCCTTGCGGAAAAAAAAACAGTTTTTTTTTATTCTCACCCAATCTCCCATCTTTACATTTAAAGGGTGACGCACAACAGATCTGGTATCATACTTGGATTGAACAGAAGTTCTAACTTCAGTTACAGAAGATAGTTTTGTTAGAGTGGATTCTTCTGGACATCCACTCCTTATTAAGGTTGGAACCAGCCACCCTTCCCCGCAGCAAAGTAAATGGGGCAACTCCAGTACTGATATGAGGAGTGGTTCTCACCGCCCACAACATATCGCACACAGCCTTGCGCCAAAATAACCCATTCACCAAAGCAAGTTGCATGTGTTCTTTGACAACCCGGTGGAAACGTTCAACCAGACCGTTGCTACGGAGGTGGTAAAGGGACGTAAGAACATGTTTAATGCCACCTCCCGGAGAAAATTTTGCATCTCAACTGAAGTTAATTGGGTACCGTTGTCTGATACCAACTCTTCTGGAAAACCCTCCCTAAGGAAAACGTCTTGAAAAAAAATGATGATAGAAGAGGAGTTGACATTATCAACAAATCTTATCTCAGGCCATTTAGACATGTAATCAATCAAGACCAGAGCATATTTGGGGGAACACCCAATTAGTCCAAACAGACCAGCAATATCAAAAGCTAGCTTGGTCCATGGAGTGTTTTTTACAACAACTGGTTCAACTGGAGAAGGCAGAGTCACTTGGGACTTGTCACTTGTGACACACACACAACAGTCCCTTACAAAATGTTCAATATCCTTATCTAGGGCTGGCCACCAAAATTCTTGCCTATTCTGTGCTTCATGGCACGAATTCCAGGATGACCTTTATGAGCCAAGTTTAAAATTCTACCTCGCATAGAAAAGAGAACCACTAATAATCCCTCCATACGTAACACACTATTAACCACAGACAACTCGTCCTTTACTCTTTTGTAGGGCACCAAATTTATTTATTTATTTATTTATTTATGGGATTTTTAGTGCGCAGCTAATACCCTAGGGTGTCTAGGCGCAGTGAGATACTCTGGGATACACAAAATTCAGGGCACAAACTTATTGATTGAATAGCCAGGTCTTCAAGGCCTTACGAAAGGCAATGAGTGTTGGTGCTGTTTTAATATGCAAGGGGAGTGTGTTCCACAGTATGGGGGTTGCTACCAGGAAACGTCTGTCTCCCCATGTAGCCGTTCTTGTACGGGGAACATGCAATAGACAGCTTGCTGCTGATCTTAGATTCTTTCCAGGTATGTACACCTGAAAAGCTTCCTTTAAGAACTTTGGTCCAGTCTGATGGATGGCCTTATAGGCGATGCAGAGAGCCTTAAATTTGATTCTGCTCTCCACCCTTAGCCAGTGTAGATGGCGTATGGCTACTGAAGTGGAGTGTCGCCAAGGAATATTAAGCAGGATCCGTGCTGCCATATTTTGCACAGACTGTAGTTTGTTCAGGATGTATTTGTGTGTGCCAAGGAAGAGGGCGTTTCCATAATCCAGCTTCGAAAACACTAAGGTGGTGATCAGTGTTTTCCCTGCCGAAGCTGGTAGGTATGGCATGAGTTTTTTTATTTTCTTCAGCACGAAGAATGCAGCAGAGACCACTTTATTGACATGATAACCAAAAGATAACCTGTTATCAAAAATCACTCCCAAATTCCTAACCTTAACAGCTGGAATCGGGGGGGGTGCCCATCTGACTGGGCCACCATCTTGGGGACCATTCGGGAGAGATCTTGCCGAAGGTCATGACTTCGGTTTTCTCTGTATTAAGTTTCAGGCAGTTACTGTGCATCCATGATTGTACATCCAGTAACCCCTCCTGAAACTTAGCTGCTACCACTGGACCATTCTTGTGTACCGCCAACACAAGCTGGGTGTCATCCGCATAGGTAGTTAATCGCATCCCATGGGATTTAATGACCCTCGCCAAGTCCGCAACGTAGATATTAAAAAGCGTGGGACTTGGCGAGGATCCTTGAGGAACCCCACAGAGCAGTTCAGAAGTGGGCGAGTAGTAGTTGCCCAATTTGACTGCCTGTTTACGATTACCTAGGAAAGAGGCTATGAGATCTTTAGTCAGATGACTAATTCCAAGGGCTGCGACACGGTCGACCAAGATGACGTGGTCGACCGTGTCAAAAGCAGCTGACAGGTCCAACAAGATGAGCACTGCCGCACCTCCCAAATCCATGATCTCTCGAATTTCATCCGAGGCCTTTACCAATGCTGTCTCAGTTCCGTGTCCCTTCCGGAACACGAACTGAGTGTCATCTAGGAGTTTATGTTGTTCAATAAACTCAGAGAGCTGTTTATTCATTATTGCCTCTACTATTTTGGCAGGGAAGGCAGGCAATTGGCCTGTAGTTGGAAGTGATGGTGGGGTCTAAGGAAGTCTTCTTAATCAAAGGTTTAACAATAGCCTTCTTCCAGGTCTGTGGATAGACACCTGTTTTAAAGATGGAGTTACATATGTTGGTCAGCGGCTGGGTAACAACATTGTGTAGTTGGTTCATTATTGTCGGAGGACATGGGTCCAGCGGAGAGCCTGATTTAATCTTGCCAACAAGTGCGTTGACCTGGTCTTCGGTAGCTGACTGAAACTGAGTAAGGAAAGAATGTTCCAGTGCTGGTTGAATAGTTAAATCAGCGGCTCTTCCTACCAGCTCTTTGGAGAAAGTGGAATAAATATCCATTACCTTAGTGGTAAAAAATGTGGCTAGTGCGGTACAGAATTCCTGCGAGTTCTCTATTGTGGATCCAGCTGGAGGACTGGACAGAGAGTTCACCACTTGAAATTGCATCCTAGCTGAGTTCTGTGCGTGCTCAATTCGACCAGTGGAAAAAAGATTCTTTTGTGTGCTAATAGCTTTTTTATATATCGCTAGAGCACTTTTATATTCTTGCTTAGCCGCGGGACTATAGTGCTTTCTCCAGCGCCTTTCTAAATTTCTACAGAACTGACGCTGGAGCCGCAACTCCTCTGTGTACCACTGGGCAGATGGAGTCGCTCTATTAGGGCGATACATTTTTTCAGGTGCAACTTTGTTCGCTGCTTTTAAGATCCATTCCTGAAATTTAATGGACATGGTTTCAGTATCATCTCCGCTTTCCGGGGCTGATGACAGCAAGAGATTTGAAAGATGTGGTATATCTACATTTTTCCACATCCGCGCCCCCACTGATGCTCTAACTTTGGTCTGAGGGGGTTTGAGTGGTAGCATCCGAATCCTAAAAATAATGGCTTGGTGGTCAGACCATATCAGAGGTAACATTGCTACCAACTCAATGCTGTGGTCATTAGTAAACAGGCCATCCAGCGTGTGTCCGGCTTCATGCGTGGGGCCCTTCACCAACTGCTGCAGTCCTATTGCCTGCATATCAGTAATAAGTTGGGATGTATCTTTGTTTTCTATATTTTCCAGAGGAAAATTAAAATCCCCAAGAATCGTATAAGTCGGGGATTCTATTACGGATTCCAAAATTTCAGTAAGTGCAGCTAAGAATTTGGTCCGAGGCCCAGGTGGCCTGTACACCAGGGTTCCTTTGAAAGCCTGTTTATGTGTAAGATTAATAGTAAATGCGAAAGCTTCGCAATTGGTACTTTGAATAGGCTCAAATTTGGCACGATAAATGTCCCTATAAATAATGGCTAGGCCTCCGCCTCGCCCCGAGGCTCTGTCTTGTCTAGCTACGCTGTAACCTTCAGGGGTGTCTTGAACAAAATCAGGGCCTGATGCTTCAAATCCGAAGAGCAATTCTTATCAATAGGCCACACATTAGTTAGGAAATCAATCACCTTCACCACAACACTATCGTCAGACATACTATTCAACCATTCACTCTCCGAAAGAGCATGACCAATAGTGTTTTCTAGTGAGCACACAGCACAGACAATTTCTAAATCATCACATTTAGGAACATCATTCTCAGCTGCAAGAGGTAATCTGGACAGGCAATCAGCAACATGATTCTTAACTCCAGCCACATACTCAAGTCGATAACGGAATTCCTGCAACCTGAATTGCCATTTCGCAATACGTGGCGTGGCCCTACCACCACCCTTAGTTGTGAATAAATCAACCAAAGGTTTGTGATCTGTCCTCAGAATGAATTCATTCCCCTAGAGAACATTTTTAAAATGTTGTACACCCCACCACAAACCAAGGGCTTCCTTCTCTATAGTTGAGTAGGTACTTTCAGCACCCCTCAAGGTTCTCGAAGCGAAAGCTATGGTTTCTTTTCGACCATCACACCTCTTCTGGAGAAAAACAGCCCCCAAACCAACATTACTTGCATCAGTAGAAACAATACATAAGTCATTGATAGTAAAAAGTTTAAGAGGCCGGGCTTAAACAATTTCTTGTTTGATGGAATCAAAATTGTTGCAACATTCATCATCCCACACAAATTTGGCATTTTTCTTGAGAAGATTACGCATAGAAGCAGTTATAGTGGAAAAGTTGCTAATAAACTTTGCATAATATTCCACCAAATCTAAATAGGAACGGAGTTGATCTTTGTTCGTAGGTGTGGGTGCATTTTGAATGGCCTCTATGATTTTAAGTTTCGGCTCTGTCGTTCTGGGAAATATGATGACCCAAGTAGTCAACGCCATCTTGAAAAAACTTGCATTTGTCTGCTCTTCGAGTTAAACCACTTGCTTGTATAATACCTAGAACTTGTTTAACTCTGTCATCCTGCTCCAACTCAGATTTGCCATGAATAAGAATGTCATCTTGAAAAAGAACACCACCGGAATGTCTTTGAATAAATTATTCATCAGTCTCTGAAACACTGCTGATGCAGAAGCGAGTCCGAAAGGCATACGAATGTAACGGTATGCACCTTCCGGAGTAACAAAAGATGTTAAATGCCTGGATTCTTTGCATAACTCAATTTGATGGTACGCAGAGGAGATATCAAGAGTCGTGAAAAATGTGGCACCTTCAAGATTGCTTAACAATTCATTGATGTTGGGAAGTGGTTGACGATCAACCCAGATGTTGGCATTGAGGTCTCTTAGGTCAACACACATTCTGAGACAGTTGTCAGATTTTCGGGTCAAAACAATGGGGGCGAGCCATTCGGTACCCTCAATGGGTTCGATGACCCTGCAGCACAAAGTCGTTGCAATTCTTTCTTGAGTTCAGAACGGAGACTCAAAGGCACCTTGCGGACCTTATGCGTAACAGCCATGGCATCATCTTTTAGAATGATGCGATGCTGGAACCCCTTGAGCTTTCCAAGTTTGCTTTCGAAGACATCAGAAAACATGTGTTCCCAATTGACATTGGATAATTGAGTAACAGTGCAAGCTGAGGATGAGTTGGCAGAAGATCTGTAAAACTCATAGAGCGCTGTGCGGGAAATTACCATGTCACGATGGTTCGGATCCAGGATAATATTCAATGCTCCTTGCTCATCCCATCCTAACAGGTTTGCACCATCATTGACTACAAATACAGTACCAGTGGCGTGATCAGCACTGAAAACAAGATTGGCGGTGAATTTTCCCAACACTTCAACTCTTGAACATTTTGATCTTGGATTGTTCAAGTTGAACACCGTTTAATTTACCAAAATCAGCAACATTGATTAAGGTAAATGGGGAACCAGAATCAGCTAGAAAGTTCAGACATGTGCTATTCACAATAATTTTGCAAGAAGATTTCCTCCTATGGGTACCACCCAAAGAAGATAATTCGACTACACCTTCCATTTGAGATGATGAAGGAGACAACATCAGCAAGTCATAACACTCCTCATCAGATTCATCAGCGATGGCTTTCACCATTTGAGTTGGGTTTTTCTTGACGGAAGCGGCTTTACACATTCTAGAATAGTGGCCTTTCTTTCCACATTTATAACAAGTTTGATTGAGAACAAAGCAAAATTTGGCATTGCTCATATGAGACTTACTGCCACAACGGAAGCACACTACGTCGTTCTGTTCAGGTTTACTTTTGGACGGAATTGAGGAAGAAGGATGAGGAAAACTGATAGGTGACAGTTTAGAAATGTTGGCAGATGGTGATTTTACCAGATTAGAAACAGATTTTGCGTTTAACAGTTTGATTTCAGAAACAGAAGAAGTGCTACTCATTTCTTTAACACAAAATTGGGAATGTTCAATACTTCTGGCCAACGTAGGAGCAGTTTCCAAATCAGGATCGTCAGAGGCAAGCAACTTTTCTTGAATTTTTTTTATTTGAATTTTTTTCAACTAGCTGATCACGTATGATCTCATCTCTGAATTCTCTGTAATTACAGTTGACTGCTAGAATCCTAATAGACTCACCAGGAGTTTGAGCACGTTGAAGAAATTTGTGGCGTTCAAGAACAATGTTCCTTTTGGGGCAAAAACGTTTGTCCAAAGTTTTAATAACTGAAGCATATTCATCGACAAGTAGAGAATCACCACTGTCTCCACCACTCACTACAGTGCTGACTGTTTCTGGAGGTAAAGTTTTAAGAATATTTCTAGCTTCAGAACCAAGGTTGTAAATTAAAAGAGCTTTCTTTTTTTAGAAGTAAAAGTTTCACCATCTATGGCTTCCGGATACGCTTCAAACGTATCTTTCCAGTCTTCCCACTTAACAGGTGGAGTACCTGCATTTTGCAAAAATGGTGGAGGTGCTAAAATGCGATCCATATTTGAGCGTGGGTGAGTTGCTGCCACACAAATATGAATAAAAAAAATATACCACAAAAGAATGATTCACAAATAGAGAAATGGCACTGAGCACTTGATGATGCACGTTGGTGAAAGTATGCTGTGTGCATCAGCGAAAGAGGCAAACAATAAGAATAGAGTTGAGCTTGGTAGCTATGACCGAGATGATGCACGTCGCTGGAAATATGCTGTGCGCATCAGCAGGAAAGCAGGCAATAATGCACGTTGATAGAAAATGCTGTGCGCATCAGCGAAGAAAACACCCAATAAGAACAGAGTGCTTGGTGGTAAATGTGATATGATACACATTGCTAAAAATACGCTGTGCGCATCAGCGGTGGAAACAGGCACAGAAAACAACACCGAGCGCAAGATAATGATAGCTGAGCGCATCAGCGAAGTGCAAAATACAGCGTTATTTGGGAAACTTCAGGAATGAATGAGCGCTTCGCTTCGTAATACAGCTGGTAGCATCAGGGCCAAGCGGTGCCAAGGAAACATCCACAATAGACAAGAATCCAAGATGGCTGTACGCAACGTCGGCGCATTACGTGCAAGTCGCAGAGGAAGTCAGGCAAAGTTACATGGTGCAGTGATGACGCGAGAGCAGCAGGACAGAAGCTCGATCGCGCGCCGAGGGGAGAAAGAAGAAAAAAAATACCTCAACGGATCGTTGAAGGATCCTATAGTCGATCAGCAGGAATAGAAGATTACCACAATGACAGAAGGTCGACGATGTACGTGGTAACAACAACGTAGGGGCTGGTAAGGCTTGATGGAACCAGGCGGGAAACAGGATTATGAGTTCAACAGGATGACCGTCGGTGGGGAGGTTGAAGAGCTGGAGTCAATCGTCGCCAGTGAAGGGAAGCAAACTCCACACATCAAACCAGGTAGGAGCTGGTTTATTCACTTCCAGGTACAACGGCTCCCCGGCTGCAAATGCCGTATCTAGCACCCACATCGTTCCACGCAGGGAATGTTCCTGAATTGAATTAAATGAGTAGAACAAATCTCAACACATTCACTAGCCTCTCTTCCCGCAGTGCAATCTCTTCTATGTGTAATACACAAATTGCTGATAAACAGCTCAGGAATGTGAAGACCGTAGCAGGGCACCATTTACCACTTATCATCCTCACCAAACGTCTCTTGCCGGCCAGTACGGCTGCTGTCTCTGGTCTTTCAATAACTGGATTGAAGGGGTTAACAAAAGAATACTTTTTCTTCAACAATATGACTCCTGACAGAGGTTACTAGTACATACCAGCTAGTGGTCCTGGGGCACTGTATAAAGGTACCATACCCTTGGTTATGCCACCAAGATGGGCTATTGGTAGCTTTTACTCTCTTCCTGCTTGCTTCCTGCTTCCTATTTGTTTATGGCACCATGTAGGATTGTACTGATGGATGCCATCCTTAATGTTCGTCTGCAAGTTGTTCACAAAGTAGGACCTCCATGCGTGTTGGGTGCCATCATTGGAGGGCTCTACACCACTGGATGCAGAGAATTCCTCTGTATCCTGGATAAGAAAGCTGTAACCTTTTCTCCATGTTCCTGTTTGCAGTTATTTATGTTGGTATAGTTCATCTGTCTTCCCTGTAATATTTTTAGCAGTTTCTCTGGCAATTGTTGCATATCATCCGACAGGCCCTGTTTATCTCTTACCTTTTTCAACCTATATAGCTGCTCATTTTATTCCGAGATCCACATCATCCTCCCTCCATACTTTTTTCCAGATTTCATTGGGTAGAATAATGGAATACATCTGGTCTATATCTTCAAAGATTAAGTGACCTATTTTTAGTTGTATGTTTCTTTGCCTATACCACTCTTCACTATCCTGCAAAATGTCAGGCTATTTAACTGAAAACCTATGTAATTATGTGTGTATCCAGGAGACATGATCCCTTATTATTGCATTCTGGTCATTAAACCGTGGCACCTCCCTCAATGGCAGTATTTTACTCTCCTGTTGAGGCTCTAATGTGACCTGTTCACCTTCTCCCGCTTCTCGCTCTGTTTCTCGCCCTCCCCTGCTTTCGTCGCTTTCTCAGCCTTCTCTTTTCTTGTGTATTTTCTGGCACCATTCATGCAGGGTATTGACATTATGAAACCACTCAGCGTATGCTTGTACTATTTGGAATCCCTTATTCCTGCCCAAATAAATGTCCTTTATAGCATTAGAGTGTTCTCTATCGCCCTCAGCTGTCAAATTTGTATAGCCCAACGCCCAGGACATATTGTTTGGGATGAAGAACAAGTTTTCATGTTCATTTTGCCCTTGGGAGAAGTAGACCAACCCCCGTTAGCACAAACCCTGTTTACAGTACCACATTATGGATCAGAGAAGGGCATTGTCTGCTGTTAAGGTAATATTTGTGTTCTTTTGTTAATGTTCGAACTTTTATTTATGGCTCATTAATGCAAGACTTTTATTATTAAAGTGAGCGCTCTAAGGAAATGTATGCTCAGACTGCACTACTGACAGTGGTTCTAGTCTAATAATGTGTACACGTTTGAAAAGCTTAAAAAATATGAGACTACATATAATACTCCCTGAATGCTCTCTGATTAGATGCAAATATTTGCGGAAGCTTAAAAGCAAGATTGATTATTCTTGCTTTCACAATAAAATGTTCTCAAAAAAATGCAACTAGCAAAAATTTGTTTTAAGGAACTACTCTGAAATTTTAGGTACCATTTTTTTGAAGCATCATTTCGTAAAATGGGTTTATGCTTGCTAGAAGTTCCCAAAAATGTTCATAATGGAAAATCAGTGTAACCAGTTTCAACAAGATTATGGGAAATATGAAAATAAACAAACATTGTCTTGTTTTGACATGGTTTTTGTAAAACCTTATTGTTGCTGTAGCTGCTAGGCACTAACCGTTATAATAAACCTGGGCAACAGGCAAACATATTTTTGGACTCACACACAGATTGCCACAGTTGTTCCTAGCACAGAACAAAACTACTCTGTGTGCAGATATGCTCCTTGTGAAAGAGCAGAATGCTATCGCTAACAATGAAGCCCGCCGATAAAGAGATGGATAGAATTTTAATACAAAACAAGAGGTCGTGGTTACATCAGCTTTAATTAGGGGCCCGAGTTTCAAAGGAAGTCCCAAAAATCTACCCATTTTATATGTCCTTGCATCAGTGCACATTTATAGCTTTCATAAATTCACAAGGATTTACAGAAGTAGACCAGGAAATTGTACTTTAGAAAATATTTGGGTACTGCGTTTTAGCATTAGCAAATATGCATGTGTAGATTTGCTCACATGAAAATCTGTTGAGCGTTTACAAGTCCACTTTCCCTACAACCACTTTTCCCCCCCCAAACCTGGTAGAAGTTTTACTTCTGCCCTTGTCAGGAGTAAATTTCCAACCTTTCTCAGTATGGGAAAAGATTATAGAACAACTGGTGAAAACACCTAAAACATGCAAGACAGTAGGTTTGCGCAGACTCAAAGTGCATCCCAGCCCTGGGACTATTGCGTACTGATAACGCCAGCTCCAGTATGTAGATTTGTAGAAAGGTAGCAAAATAATGGAATTGCTAGTATTCGAATCCTACTGTAGTAGGACCGCTGGCTTAGTCAGAGAGGCTATTATCTGAACTCTTACATAATGAGATTGCTGCTATAATTTGTCGCCGCACTACGTGGCACCAAAGGGACAAGTTTGGTTATTTTTATAGGACAAGTAAATTATGAAGCAGCCTGTCCCGAGGACAAGTAGATATTTTTATTACATCCACACCCTTGCCCCATTTATTAGCTCTAGCTGAATATATCCTTCATTCTGTTTCCAAGTGCCTTGCCGCCACTTTATAGTTTCTACCATAGGTCCTTTAATGTATGTTATGGCACATCATGTCAGTGAATCTCTTGGGAAACAGTGGCAACATCCCCAATTCCCGTGCTCCTCCCTGTTGTAAAGCTTCCACTAATGTGTCCACTACTGTTGGCGCTTAATTTTTATATAAGTGACCCCATGTTCCCTCTTTGCATTTTATTTCTTCTTCTTCTCGATCTAACTCTGATACTGGGACATGTGTTCTGTTATCTTTCAAATACTGTGGTGGTTTTGAATGGTTCAGTCAGTCAGTCAAACAAAACTTTATTGATTTGTTAAAATCTTAAAAGTACACTTCCCACATTCCGTGATAAGAGAAAGAACAGCAACAAAACATGACAATATTCAGCAAGAGAAAGAGCAGCAGCATAATGTTGTATAATTATCCTACCTTTATTTCTGTGTTTTACTTTGGATCTCACCTGTGTCATACATTCCAGAATGTGGATGGCTCTGACTCTTCCTAGTGTTCTAGGTAGAGGCAGTTTGGCCAATAATATCAAAGAAGACATTTGTAGGGCAAAAGTCCTTGCACCCTTTGATACTAACAAAGTTTCCACTCTGTTGGTTGATGCCAGTGCTTGTGGTCTGGGTGCTGTCTTGTTACAAACCCATAAAGATGGTGAGAGACCAGTCGCGTTTGCTTCGCGCACTCCTTCTCGGTGTGAACAGAATTATTCTGTCATTGAGAAAGAGGCCTTAGCTGCTGCATGGGGTGCTCACCATTTTCGTCCTTATTTATGGGGCTCACGTTTCAATTTAAAGACTGATCACAAGCCACTTATCCGAATTCTTTCCCCAGGTGGTGCGGCATGTAGTTCTCCGAGGTTAGCAAGATTAGCTTCCAAGCTTCAAGAGTACCATTTTGACAGATCTCACATTTCCGGATGGAGGAACTTCCAGGCGGATTGTCTGTCCAGACTGGCGGTTCCGTCTAGTGTGAATGTTGGCTTCAGTCTTGAAGGTATGGAAGAAAATATTGCTTGGATTGATGATGTACTTTCTATTGGTGAGAGTTCCTTTTCTCGTGCTGACTGGCTTGAAGCTATGGCTAAAGACAATGTTATGCAAGAAGTTATCCAGTTGATCAAACTAGGTTCGCGCAGAGAAAGTTGTGTGCATGTTTCTGTTCGCCCTTTCTTAAAAGTGATCGATGATTTGTCCGTCTGTGATGACAATGTGGTGATGCGGGGAGATAAATTTTACCTCCTGCTGATTTGAGACCAAAACTCATTTCCATAGCACATGAGGGTCACCTTGGTCAGACCTTAACTCAACAAAGACTCAAGTTGAACTTTTGGTGGCCCGGATTGGACTCTATGGTTTCTTCCTGGGTGGAAGATTGCCATACGTGTAAAATAGGTGAGAAGAGATTAAAGATTGCAGTTGGGTCTGGGATGGGTGCGTTGCATTTTCCTGAAGTTCCGTGGCATACCATCTGTCTGGATTTCATTGGCCCTATGGTGGAACTACCTGTGTCTCAGAGGTTTGCTGTTGTTGTTGTGGATTGTTATTCCAAATGGTTGTCTGTGGAGTTTCTAAAGGATATCACCACTGATACTACTATTAAGCATTTAAAAACTTTATTTTTCTTGGAGGGTTTTCCTGATGTCATCATAACAGACAATGGCACACAGTTAGTTTCACAAGATATGCAAACCTTTTTGGCTGATTGTGGAATTTCCCATCACAGGACCTCTCTATACAATCATCAAGGGAATGGTCTGTGTGAGCGTCTGAATAGATTGGTGAAAGGCACCATTCAGATGGCCCTTTCCAATGGCTCTTCTGTTTCTTCTCTAGTTCGGGAAATGGTCTATGCGTACTGTACTACGCTTCACAGTAATCAACTTAAATCTCCCTTTGAACTCATGAGGGGTAGAGTCCCTAGTACTAAACTAATTCCCTCTTGGCTTAGGGGGATGGTTCTTCATTCTGTTCTGGCAAAGGGTGTTGTGCCTGTTTCAGCTTCTAACTCTTCTACTAAGAATTCTGTGAGGCAGATGTCGAAAATAGTCTCTAACAAACTTACTAAAGGTGATCTGGTGAAGGTGAAGTCTGGTAGGGTGTCTGGTGGCTTGTCAAAATTTCGAGGTCCCTTTACGGTAAAGATGGTCTATCCTCACTACGTTGTTCTGTCCAATGGGGAGAAATGGAACCATAGGAGGGTGGCTCTTTATCAGAAAGCTGGTTCTGATCCTGACTCTCCACCAGCTTCTTCTTCTTCTTCTCCTTCTTCTGTTTCTATCCAGGATCACAGTGTGAGTGGGAATGATTGCTCAGGTTACATGTTCATTCCTCCTCAAACTCCTTCTGCACCTGTTTCTGAACATGCTTTGGGTAGGAATGATGGAGGAGGGGATGCTCCTGATTCCCGACTTGTGTGCAGACCTTCTGATCGGGTTGTTTGCCTTCCTGGCGCTAGGTCTTCCTTATCTGTTTCCAGGCCCCAAAGGAGCTGTAGGCCTCCTATGTACCTGAACGATTTTTGCTGTGATTAGTTTTTTAAAGGAGTGACGTGTGTCTCTCTTGTTGCTTCATCAATTTTCTTTGATATAACATGTTTAGGTATATGTTCTCTCTAGTTCATTTTTCAATGATAAACATGTCTTAGATACTTTCTGTTATAAGTTTCATTTCGGTGTTAAGCTTTCTTTTGACTCTTGAGTTATTATTGTTCAACGAGAGGAGATGTGTTGTATAATTATCCTACCTTTATTTCTGTGTTTTACTTTGGATCTCACCTGTGTCATACATTCCAGAATGTGGATGGCTCTGACTCTTCCTAGTGTTCTAGGTAGAGGCAGTTTGTGCCTGGCCAGCTTGACTTGAAGATGCCTGTTGTACCGGTCTTATAATAAACCTGCTTTACTACATCTGAAGTCTCCCAGCTATATACTACACATAACATGATAATTTTAAAACCACAATTACACCTCGAGATACATGTAGTTTAACTTCTCTTGTTCCTTTTAAAATGGAGTATTATAACATTTATTTATTAAAATCGTTAAATAGAAATAAGAAAATATATATATATATATATTTATTTATTTATTTATTTGCCTATACATGACTTCTTCAGAATGCAATTTTTACTACTGTTATACCTTGGTGTCTCTACCTTTATTCAAAGATAAGGGCTGATTCAAAGATAAGGGCAATGGTTCAATATTATTACTTCCATAAATTGATCTTACCACTGTCAGGCAAGAGGTGGTACCCTACAGATACATCGACTTCACCGGTTTCCCTTGTTGTACAAAACACTTCTGTACTGCCATTTCATCTTCTCTACATGCTTCATTATATTTTTCATCCTGTTAGTCTTTTTCGTATTTCATCAATGTCCCATTACTACCCTTTGACTCTGCCCATTGTCTACCTCGCACATAGTCTCTCCATGCATATTTATCCCATTCTAGCAACCTCATCTTCTTCCTTCTCTTTTCTCTCAGACCCACATCTAAATAATCCGACCTTCCCTTTTCAAATGATCCTCCTTCGAGCCTTTGCCGGAACGGGTCTTTATGAGTTGTGTTGCCATTTGTCCAAAAACAATGCCATATGATAACCCTTTTTTAGGTCTCGCCTGTCGATGCGCATGCGCATCGAGCTTGCGAGACTATTGCGGCTTAACCACTCTTTAACTAACAAGCAAGGAATCGTGGCGATTCCTTGCAGTGCCCGTGACTTTTAAGCTCAATGCGCATGTGCATTGAGCTTAAAAGCGCGTGCACATCAGTTCCCTCAGCCGCAATCGCCGTCTGTTCCCTCAGCCGCATTCCTTCGACACCTTTTGAAGTGAAGCTTAGCTTCACTTCAAAGGCCCCGGCTTCTTCACACCCACATGCCGCTCTCCCCGCTCCGCCCCCTCCCCTGCCCGCCGTGTGCATTTCTCCTCCACCCCCTCCCCACAGCAATGCCCTCCGTCTTGTTTTTTTTTTTTTTTTTTTGCATTACCAGCTTTTCAGTCTTTTTCCTTTGGGGGGCCTGCAGTGTTGTGTTTAAAGGCCTATATGATTAAGGCACACTGGCTTGTCTTCAGTCTGTATGACAGGGCACCCCCTCCCTCCCTTACGTTTGTAGTAATAGACAGCATGTGGTGAAGGTCACACGGAGGTCAGCTAATGGGACGCCTTCCCACTTCTTGCTCTGTGCATGCTCCGGGTGTGTGATAGTAAGCTCGACTCCCCCACCCCTCCCGGCCCCGTGGTTCTCTCTGAATACAGTGGGTGGGATTCTGAAACTGTTTACGGTGTTCCCCACTTACCATAACACACCCCTAACCACAGTCTCTCCTAATGTCAGTTTTCCATGACTGTCTTCTGCCCCTAAAAAAATCACTTTCTTTTCGTTAATCAGTACGGCTTTTAAATCAATTACAGCTTAATCTCTGCGCCACCAAACCACATGTAAGTCATCACAGTAGAATTGAAGCAGTCATTTTCGGTGCTTTGGAGGTGTTGAAGCTGCGCAGCCGCAGTGCAACCTCTGCCAGCAGGGCCCGCGCCTTCCAGGTCTCTCGGCACCATTATATTGCATTAAACGGAGAGTGTGTGTTGGATTGTTGGGACCTGGAGTTCGAGGTCGCCTTTTTCTTACCGCCCCCCCTCCCCCACTACAACTTCGCAATTTAAGAATGCAAACGGTATTTCCTGCCTCTCGGAAGCCTGGCGAGGACCCACAGGCGGCCGTTGTACATTTGTACCCTAAAAACCATCGTGTGAGGGGCAGGGATCCACTTGTGTTTGCACTTCGGTTGCCTTTGAAAAGAAACGCTGTCACCCTCACTCACCCTCAACACCTCACCCTCACTCACCCTCAACCCCTCACCCTCAACCCCTCACCCTCACTCACCCTCACCCACCCTCACCCTCACTCACCCTCAACCCCTCACCCTCACCCACCCTCACCCACCCCCACCCACCCTCACCCACCCTCACCCACCCTCACCCTCACTCACCCTCAACCCCTCACCCTCACCCTCACTCACCCTCAACCCCTCACCCACCCTCACCCACCCCCACCCACCCCCACCCACCCTCACCCACCCCCACCCACCCTCACCCTCAACCCCTCACCCTCACCCTCACTCACCCTCAACCCCTCACCCTCACTCACCCTCACTCACCCTCACTCACCCTCACTCACCCTCACTCACCCTCACTCACCCTCAACCCCTCACCCTCACTCACCCTCACTCACCCTCACTCACCCTCACTCACCCTCACTCACCCTCACTCACCCTCACTCACCCTCACTCACCCTCACTCACCCTCACCCCTCACCCTCACTCACCCTCACTCACCCTCACTCACCCTCACTCACCCTCACTCACCCTCACTCACCCTCAACCCCTCACCCTCACTCACCCTCAACCCCTCACCCTCACCCACCCTCAACCCTTCACCCTCAACCCCTCACTCACCCTCACTCTCACTCACCCTCACTCACCCTCAACCCCTCACCCTCACTCACCCTCACCCTCACTCACCCTCAACCCCTCACACTCACTCACCCTCACCCTCACTCACCCTCAACCCCTCACCCTCACTCACCCTCAACCCCTCACCCTCACTCACCCTCACTCACCCTCACTCACCCTCACTCACCCTCAACCCCTCACTCACCCTCACTCACCCTCACCCACCCTCACTCACCCTCACTCACCCTCACTCACCCTCACCCACACTCACCCTCACCCTCACTCACCCTCAACCCTCACCCTCACTCACCCTCAACCCCTCAACCCCTCACCCTCACTCACCCTCAACCCCTCACCCTCACCCACCCTCAACCCTTCACCCTCAACCCCCTCACTCACCCTCACTCACCCTCACTCACCCTCAACCCCTCAGCCTACCCTCACCCTCACTCACCCTCAACCCCTCACCTCACTCACCCTCACCCTCACTCACCCTCAACCCCTCACCCTCACTCACCCTCAACACCTCACCCTCACTCACCCTCACCCACACTCACCCTCAACCCCTCACCCTCACTCACCCTCAACCCCTCACCCACCCTCAACCCTTCACCCTCAACCCCTCACTCACCCTCACTCTCACTCACCCTCACTCACCCTCAACCCCTCAGCCTCACCCTCACTCACCCTCAACCCCTCACCCTCACCCTCACTCACCCTCAACCCCTCACCCACCCTCAACCCCTCACCCTCACTCACCCTCACTCACCCTCACTCACCCTCAACCCCTCACCCTCACTCACCCTCACTCACCCTCAACCCCCTCAGCCTAACCCTCACCCTCACCCTCACCCTCACCCTCAACCCCTCACCCTCACTCACCCTCACTCACCCTCACTCACCCTCAACCCCTCACACTCACTCACCCTCACTCACCCTCAACCCCTCACCCTCACTCACCCTCAACCCCTCACCCTCACTCACCCTCAACCCCTCACCCTCACTCACCCTCAACACCTCACCCTCACTCACCCTCACCCACACTCACCCTCAACCCCTCACCCTCAACCCCTCACCCTCACTCACCTTCAACCCCTCACCCACCCTCAACCCTTCACCCTCAACCCTCACTCATCCTCACTCTCACTCACCCTCACTCACCCTCAACCCCTCAAGCCTCACCCTCACCCTCACTCACCCTCACTCACCCTCACCCTCACTCACCCTCACTCACCCTCACTCACCCTCACTCACCCTCACCCTCACTCACCCTCACCCTCACTCACCCTCACCCACACTCACCCTCACCCACACTCACCCTCACCCTCACTCACCCTCACCCTCACTCACCCTCACACGCCTCACCCTCACTCACCCTCAACCCCTCAACCCCTCACCCTCACTCACCCTCAACCTCTACCCTCACCCACCCTCAACCCTTCACCCCTCAACCCCTCACTCACCCTCACTCACCCTCACTCACCCTCACCCTCACTCACCCTCACTCACCCTCACTCACCCTCACTCACCCTCACTCACCCTCACTCACCCTCACTCACCCTCACTCACCCTCACTCACCCTCACTCACCCTCACTCACCCTCACTCACCCTCACTCACCCTCACCCTCACTCACCCTCACCCTCACTCACCCTCACCCTCACTCACCCTCACCCACACTCACCCACACTCACCCTCACCCTCACTCACCCTCAACGCCTCACCCTCACTCACCCTCAACCCCTCACCCTCACTCACCCTCAACCCCTCACCCACCCCTCACCCACCCTCACTCTCACTCACCCTCAACCCCTCAGCCTCACCCTCACCCTCACTCACCCTCAACCCCTCACCCTCACCCTCACCCACCCTCAACCCCTCACCCTCACTCACCCTCAACCCCTCACCCTCACTCGCCCTCACTCGCCCTCACTCGCCCTCACTCGCCCTCACTCGCCCTCACTCGCCCTCACTCGCCCTCACTCGCCCTCACTCGCCCTCACTCGCCCTCACTCGCCCTCACTCGCCCTCACTCGCCCTCACTCGCCCTCACTCGCCCTCACTCGCCCTCACTCGCCCTCACTCGCCCTCACTCGCCCTCACTCGCCCTCACTCGCCCTCACTCGCCCTCACTCGCCCTCACTCGCCCTCACTCGCCCTCACTCGCCCTCACTCGCCCTCACTCGCCCTCACTCGCCCTCACTCGCCCTCACTCGCCCTCACTCGCCCTCACTCGCCCTCACTCGCCCTCACTCGCCCTCACTCGCCCTCACTCACCCTCACTCACCCTCACTCGCCCTCACTCGCCCTCACTCGCCCTCACTCACCCTCACTCACCCTCACTCACCCTCACTCACCCTCACTCACCCTCAACCCCTCACCCACCCTCACCCTCAACCCCTCACCCACCCTCACCCTCACTCACCCTCAACCCCTCACCCACCCTCACCCTCACTCACCCTCAACCCCTCAGCCTCACCCTCACTCTCACTCACCCTCAACCCCTCAGCCTCACCCTCACTCTCACTCACCCTCAACCCCTCAGCCTCACCCTCACTCTCACTCACCCTCAACCCTCAGCCTCACCCTCACTCTCACTCACCCTCAACCCCTCAGCCTCACCCTCACTCTCACTCACCCTCAACCCCTCAGCCTCACCCTCACTCTCACTCACCCTCAACCCCTCAGCCTCACCCTCACTCTCACTCACCCTCACTCTCACTCACCCTCAACCCCTCAGCCTCACCCTCACTCACCCTCAACCCCTCAGCCTCACCCTCACCCACCCTCACCCTCACTCACCCTCACTCACCCCTCACTCACCCTCACTCACCCTCACTCACCCTCACTCACCCTCACTCACCCTCACTCACCCTCACTCACCCTCACTCACCCTCACTCACCCTCACTCACCCTCACCCCTCACCCTCACCCTCTCACTCACCCTCACCCTCACTCACCCTCACCCTCACTCACCCTCACCCTCACTCACCCTCACTCACCTCACTCACCCTCACTCACCCTCACTCACCCTCACCCTCACCCTCACTCACCCTCACCCTCACTCACCCTCACTCACCCTCACCCTCACCCTCACTCACCCTCACTCACCCTCACTCACCCTCACCCACCCTCACCCTCACCCTCACTCACCCTCAACCCCTCACCCTCACTCACCCTCAACCTCACCCTCACTCACCCTCAACCCCTCACCCTCAACCCCTCACCCTCACTCACCCTCAACCCCTCACCCTCACTCACCCTCAACCCCTCACCCTCAACCCCTCACCCTCACTCACCCTCAACCCCTCACCCTCACTCACCCTCAACCCCTCACCCTCAACCCCTCACCCTCACTCACCCTCAACCCTCACCCTCACTCACCCTCACCCCCTCACCCTCACTCACCCTCACTCACCCTCACTCACCCTCACTCACCCTCACTCACCCTCACTCACCCTCACTCACCCTCACTCACCCTCACTCACCCTCACTCACCCTCACTCACCCTCACTCACCCTCACCCTCACTCACCCTCACCCTCACTCACCCTCACTCACCCTCACTCACCCTCACTCACCCTCACTCACCCTCACCCTCACTCACCCTCACCCTCACTCACCCTCACTCACCCTCACCCTCACCCTCACTCACCCTCACTCACCCTCACTCACCCTCACCCACCCTCACCCTCACCCTCACTCACCCTCAACCCCTCACCCTCACTCACCCTCAACCCCTCACCCTCACTCACCCTCAACCCCCTCACCCTCAACCCCTCACCCTCACTCACCCTCAACCCCTCACCCTCACTCACCCTCAACCCCTCACCCTCAACCCCTCACCCTCACTCACCCTCAACCCCTCACCCTCACTCACCCTCAACCCCTCACCCTCAACCCCTCACCCTCACTCACCCTCAACCCCTCACCCTCACTCACCCTCACCCCCTCACCCTCACTCACCCTCACTCACCCTCACTCACCCTCACTCACCCTCACTCACCCTCACTCACCCTCACTCACCCTCACTCACCCTCACTCACCCTCACTCACCCTCACTCACCCTCACTCACCCTCACTCACCCTCACTCACCCTCACTCACCCTCACTCTCACTCACCCTCACTCACCCTCACTCACCCTCACTCACCCTCACCCTCACTCACCCTCACTCACCCTCACCCTCACTCACCCTCACCCTCACCCACCCTCACTCACCCTCACCCTCACTCACCCTCACCCACCCTCACCCTCACCCTCACTCACCCTCACCCTCACTCACCCTCACCCTCACTCACCCTCAACGCCTCACCCTCACTCACCGGGCAAGGTTGGATGCTGGTCAAACGGCGGCGCTTATTTTGTTAGATCTTAGCGCCGCCTTTGATACGGTGGACCACAGCATCCTCCTGCGTCGACTCGAGGAGACTGGTATTGGCGGTCAGGTGTTGCAATGGTTCCGCTCCTTTTTAGATGACCGCTCCTTCTGTGTTGCCATCCCTCCCTTCAAGTCCAACTACCAACCACTGGCCATGGGGGTTCCGCAAGGGTCCTCGCTGAGTCCCACGTTGTTCAATCTATACGTGAGACCGCTGGCTGATGTCGCTAGGCAGTGGGGCCTTACTTTGGTCTCATATGCCGACGACACTCAGCTGGCGGTTACTCTCAGCGGGGATGCGGAAATTGAGGCCCCCAGGTTTCAGTCTGGACTGAAGGCGGTGGCTAGCTGGCTGACAGGCAATTGCCTTCAGCTAAACGCCACTAAAACAGAGGTGATGGTCGTCGGGAAGGGAGTGGAGTTGTGGGGTGACCACTGGTGGCCCTCAGAGTTGGGACCTACTCCGATCCCGGTATCGGAAGTGAAAAATCTGGGGGTATGGCTGGATGCGGGCCTCTCCTTTATAGGCCATACTAAAAGAACCGCGGCCTGTTGTTTTGGTCTCCTGAGGGGCTTGAGACCTGTTCTCAAGTTCTTTGATGCCCCGACCAGGCAGCTGGTGATCCAGGCTACTATCATCTCCCGCCTGGATTACGCCAGCTCTCTCCTGGCTGGGGCTAACCAGGCTGAACTAACCCGTTTACAACGGGTTCAGAATGCTGCGGCGAGGGCGATTGTTGGTTTGCCCAGATTCTGCTCAGTGACAGGTGTCATTCGCTCCCTACACTGGCTTCCGGTTAGGAAGCGCATCCTCTTCAAGGTCTTGTGCCTTGCTTTTAAAATCTTGAGAGGTACAGGCCCGGAAATCCTGTCGAGTTGTCTGTCTTTTTATGTCCCTGCCCGTAGCCTCCGCTCTCAAGGTCTGGCCCTCGCGGTGGTTCCCAGATTCAGGCTTAGCCGTATGGGAGGCCGCTCGTTTAGGGTAATGGCTGCGTCAGCATGGAACTCCCTGCCTGTTGAAATCCGCTTGCTGGAGGACCTTCTGACCTTTCGGAGGGCTATAAAAACCTTCTTGTTTTAGCTGTTTCTTAGTTTCTGTTCTTAGCCTCTCGTTGTGTTACGGGCTACCTTGTCTCTGCGCCAGGACGCTCCTTGGCTGGAGTATCTGTGCGCACAATAAATAGTCGTAACATAACATAACATAACATAACACCCTCACCCTCACTCACCCTCACCCTCACTCACCCTCAACCCCTCACCCTCACCCACCCTCAACCCTTCACCCTCAACCCCTCTCACCCTCACTCTCACTCACCCTCACTCACCCTCAACCCCTCAGCCTCACCCTCACCCTCACTCACCCTCAACCCCTCACCCTCACTCACCCTCACCCTCACTCACCCTCACCCTCACTCACCCTCACCCTCACTCACCCTCACCCTCACTCACCCTCACCCTCACTCACCCTCAACCCCTCACACTCACTCACCCTCACTCACCCTCACTCACCCTCAACACCTCACCCTCACTCACCCTCACCCACTCACCCTCAACCCCTCACCCTCACTCACCCTCAACCCCTCACCCTCACCCACCCTCAACCCTTCACCCTCAACCCCTCACTCACCCTCACCCTCACTCACCCTCACTCACCCTTAACCCCTCAGCCTCACCCTCACCCTCACCCCCTCACCCTCACTCACCCTCACCCTCACTCACCCTCAACCCCTCACACTCACTCACCCTCAACCCCTCACCCTCACTCACCCTCAACCCCTCACCCTCACTCACCCTCAACCCCTCACCCTCAACACCTCACCCTCACTCACCCTCAACACCTCACCCTCAACCCCTCACCCTCACTCACCCTCACCCTCACTCACCCTCACCCTCACTCACCCTCAACCCCTCACCCTCAACCCCTCACCCTCACTCACCCTCACAACACATATTGTGTTACAATAGGTGTCACATTTGCGAAAGATAAAACTATCTAGAGATGTAGCATAACGACCAGAGCTGCCATATAAGTCACGTAAATACAAAACATGTTGCATTCCAAATGCTATAGGTGTCACTCATCCATTTGCAAAACGAAAAATGTCAAACTCTTCTATTGCGAGACCTATTGCATTTTCAATGCTTGTCTTTACTATGTGCCAGGCCGGAGTTCCAGGCTCCAGTGATGGCTGACTTTTATCTAGTCTCTTAGATTTGCAACATTGTGACATACAACAAAGCATTTTTTACTTGACATCTTTTATTCTTATTTTATTACTCGATAGTCTGTCTTGACTGAAATGGAAAACCCAGTATCCCCCTTTTATTAGGCCTTTATCCAGCGGGCAGACCCTGGATGATGTGAGGAATCCTATTCCTATATATCAATTTTTAGAGTTGGAAAACCCCTAATTCCTTCCCACAGTCGACCCTGTCCTACTGTCTTACCTGGTCCACAACGACTGGATGTGACTGTTATGAAAAATGTTCGCCTTGTCTTTTGGATTCAGCTGATGGAATCTCGTGTCTTGGGTTGGTCATCGGGAATTCCTTTGTCTGAGCAGTTGGGAAACCAGTCCGATCAAACAGGGATGCTTCTGAGACAACCGGACTCCCCAGGCCCTCGACCACGGCTCAACGTCTATCTAGATTTCTAGTCCGTGTGTCTGTGTTACAGCACCATTTTTAAAAGAACCATTTCTGAAAAGAAACTAACAGTCAACACACGGACTTGGTATGAGACAAAGAGTAACGTTTATTTACCGAAGCTCAAGCAAGAACACGCAGCCGACCAAACTGCCAGAGTGTTCTGCCTCGTTGCTTTGCGTTGTTCTTTTTATACAGGAGACTATATATTGGAATATATTGCTAGGGCTGAGTCATAGTGCATGCAGCTGCAGGGTCACCCATATCAAAAAGCTGGACAGCACCAGTTTCAGCAGTTGAGGTTCTTAGCAGGAAACCTGTGGCCTGCGGCTAATTAAGTTTCTTAATTTCCAAGGCCCCAATCGAGGTAAAAAAATAAATTCTGAGATAAAGCAGCTTTTCCATACTTGCACTTGCGTTCTCACAGTCTGGGGTCACGGGGTGGAAACTTACAGGTTTCTGCCAAAGGAACATATTTCAAAAACAATCACTAGGCAAATACAGCATGGAGGGTGAGTCTCAACATGGTTGTTAGATAGTTCACTCATATTTTATGCTTTAACAGTTTTCTTCCTATTAGAATATTTTTTTCTTTTCACAGAATTACAAAACGAGGGCTTTCATAACTACTGAAATTTATTTTGAAATGTTTGTACAGTTCACTTTTAGCTATTTAATTGTGTTAGAGTAAAACGTGACTTTCTGCAGCCTTTCATTGCACTATTTTTGTACAGCACGTTTGTCTGACAGTTTGCTTTACAAAATATTGAAACTTTGCAGTCATAGAAAGAAAAGCAATTGTAGATGTGAACTAACTTTTAACCTCTGTCTCTGAACACAGAATAAATGTGACCAGATAAAAACAAGATTTAAAGGCATCTTTAATGCTCTTTCACTTTGTGAGTGAACAGAACACCTGTTTGTCCGCTCAGCAGAACGGGCAAGTTGGCCCTAAATATAGATCACCCTGATCAAATCTGACTCGCCATGGCGAGTGGGCCAGCAGATTTATCGAGGACTGGTTATGATTTGGAGACTGTGACTTGGCTCCTCCTCTCAAAGCCTCTCTGTACAGACTGATTCTTTACTTTGCAAGAAATTACCTACTCTTAATGCTATCAATGTAGAATTTGACAAAAGGTTTTGTGATCTCATTATTTTGATCTGTTTAACCCCTTCTGTGCGCCCGCGATTCTGCGCCTGTGCGGCACATTCCAATCGCGGGTGCTGTCATGACGGCCGGGAGCCGTCATCAGCACACGAGCACTGTGTGCCATGACGGCTCCCGGCCGTCATCAGCATCGAAAGGGTTAAAGACATCCCAAAAATCTCTAGTTCAAAACAAAAGAAGACCATGCATATGATTAGGTTCAAGCGTGTCTTACCTTGGACAGTGCCACTCAGTTTGTGTGCTATTTTTTTTTAATGGTATTTCTCATACCAATTTCATAATGTACGTTACACGGTGGTTATAGCTTGTGCCTTTTGGTAATAGCATGGGTAATTTAGGGGCTGACTAGTTGTAATTGCTGTATGCATTTGGACCATTTTACTACCCTTCTAGTCATATTATCCACCAAGCATATTAAATTAAATAAATTACAAAGTAGTCCTATCCAGTTGCTGGGAAGAGAATACAGTGATTTTGGTATATGGGTCAGCATTTTATACAGTTCTGTATTTGCAAGCATTTGAAAAAGCGTGACTTCCTGTGCTATATTTTCAGGGTATTCGTTTTGAAAGATTTCAACACACCATCTTCATGTATTTGCAATACTAATTGGAGAAATAGTTTTCCAAGCCTTCCAACCTTTGTCACTAATTATAATTAGGCGTTGCTGTTTATTTGTCTTTTATTCCTGTGATATGTTAGTGTTTTGTAATCTCTTTTCATTTTAAGGAAGGAGAACTCTTGTTATATATAACTACCTTAATTTTGGGCCACTGTGTAAGGACAGTGTAACAAGAGTCCCAAACATATTAAAGTAGTGACCCCTACATAAGTTTACCTACCCATTAACCAAAAGGAGCCCCAGCAGTCTAGATTCATTTCTGTGAGTGACTAGTCCCTTGCCACTCACCCAAAGAATTGAAACCTTGATAAATCCATAGGCAAGCTTTGGTTTCACTTCTGTTATCCTCTTGTAAAGGAGGACGTAGCATCAAACCAACAATAAATTGCTCAGCAATAGAAAATGGAAAAGCCTTGTGTAAGCACAAGAAACGCATTGGTATCTTCATTTTGACTAGTGAGGCTGGTGGGCCCCTTTTAAAACTTCATAATGCTCTGCTATAAAAACAGTTAGAGGGTAATAGGAAGTCTGGATGTAATCTTTGGTCAGTGAGACCCCACATGTAGGTAGCAGTGGTGGGAATGGTAGGGCCTTGCCTCTCAAGCTTCTGTGCTAATAGCACCTGGGTTTGCCCAACTAGCTTTCATGTAATTAAGCATAATTCCACAAAGTGTAACATCTGCTATTTTGTGCTATATTTTTGCACAAAATGCATCTTTGTGTCGATTGTGACACAAGGACGCATTGAAACAAAAGCACCACGAACAGCTGCTCGCGTTCTGTTGTTCGTATGCATTTGTGTTACATTTTTTATGCAATTTACCGTTTGCAGTACATTTTTATCACAACTGGTGACAACGCAAAATGACATAATGGCCCGAAGTGACGTAATGGTGTCATTTTACCTAACAAGTGTAACACAAATTGAAATTTCGCCCAGGAATGGTTTTCTCATTGGTTTGCTTATTTGCTCGGACCCAGAAATAAGTATTGACAAAAGCCAGTAGGTCTTCCCTTTATAATGTGGCCTTAGTGGTTGATTGTCAAATGGGAGTCCCATTATACCATTACAAACTTGATTGTGCAATGTCCAAGGTATGGCTCCCTTGAACCTAAGCAACCTAACCTGTTTGCTGGGTGAAAAGACCTTCCTTAAATTTTGCTAGGCCTTTTCCATTGATGTGAAGGTCTGCACCTAACCCGTAATTTCTTTAACACGTCTCTCGCTAAAGAGCTGAACAGTGACTGCAGCTCCCAGTTCTTTATCTGACATTTCTCCCAGTTTTGGATCAATCTAATTAAACAATTTCCTGTATTGTGCAGAAAATAGAATGTGCATTTCCAAAGATACAAATTGATTTCTGAATCCAGTAAGATAGGCAGGTCCAAAGGAACGTTGGATGTAGCAGTTTTCTCTGTCGTCTTCAGGATTTTTAATTAAAAGGCCTAACACATCCAAGAGGTTATCCTGGAATACTTCCAATGACCTATCTTTGAATCGTTTCCCTTCTTAGGTGGGAAGGTAACTATTGTGAGACCAACATAAGGTGTTTGAAAGAATTGGTATATGGGATGCACAGCTAAGTTTTTCTGTTTCTTTTCTATATCATAGCTCTTCCATATTGCGAAGAATTCTGAAATGTGTGGAGAAGACCCCATTCACCTGAAGTTGGGTGTATAATTGCACTGGGGTCAAAAAAAGGTTGGTCCATGAAATCTGACATTTCTCTATCAATCAGACTTATGTTAGCCAAGTCATCTGGAGGTTAAGGGATACTTTCTGTGGAATCTGTTTCTGAGGAATCGCCATGAATAAAGGAATCCCTCCAACAATATGTGTGAGATTCTGATAAGACTGCAGCACCAGCCTGTCTATGCATTATAGGTCTTCTAGAAAACTTACAACCCTTCACTTCTTTTTATGGATCTCTGATAGGAGAGAGTGAAAGGCCAATTCCAAGGGTACCATCTCTTTAGGTTTCTGAGATGACTGGACAGAAATTGTTCCATATTACCAGACGTCTTTGCCATCTCTCCTAGGTATAGAGGGCCGTCCATCCTTATAGCAGGTATTTTAACTGTCTCCAGGTTCATAAAGGCAGATTCGAAATTAGGTGGTCAGGGAAGGATGAAATGGACTGACTCACCACTTCGTGCATAGACTTCATAGCGACACTCACCGCAGATTGGACAACACCATGGATGCTCACTTGGATGTCTTCTTGTACAGACTTCTGCTTGCTCTCCTGAATATAATGTTCACCCTCCAAAGGGTAGCTAGACCTCTCAGAATAGAGTCACGCCTTCAGGATGCATAAGCTTATGTAACCCACTTATATCTGTGCCCTCCATACATATATGGGTTAGCTTTATATCAAACTTAGAGGAAAAAAAAACCTTTATCTTATTATTTGTATATTATATTGTAAAGGTAAGTAGAGATTATGCCCTAAAGACTACTTTTCTAAATTGGTAACTGGAAAAATGATTACTAACATTATACTGCTCCCAAATACCTTATGATTGAAAAAATACACGCAGGCGAAGGCTCATTCTGTAACTGACAGGAACCACTGAGGCGAACAACAGCTAGTGTGCGCTCGGTTGACGCAGATAACCTGAAAAAGTCAAAGCTGACACAGAGGAACCGGAAAAAGTCAAAGCGGCAGCTACAGAGCAAGCATTGAAAGCTATGCCCTCAAGAGCTGCCTGCCTCCGATTAACAAAGCTGAGTGGGAGAGACGAGCTCACACTGCCAGAAAATACAAGCAAAGGGAAGCATAAAAGTAAATGAAATAATCTTTTTCTAGTATGTAATTATCAAACTCACTATTCAGTCATTAAACAATACAGTAATAAAAATTGATTGAGAGAGCGCTTCTCTTCTGCGAGAGCAAAAAAGAGTAGTGCTCTCTGTCGGTTTTTTTTCCTTTTGTGTGGTCAACGTGACTGTTATGATTTAATGTGCATTAGGGTTCCCCTTGGTGGCACGCCTCATCCCGTTCCGCTGCGGAGCCACGGGCAGGCTATCTACAAAGACAAGGGAGTAGCTTTGAAGAAAGTTTGACTAAAGGTAAGAGAGCGCCCCCCCTGCCCTTAGAGCTCATGAGGCCTGAGTTTTGGCTTCCTACATATCTTACAGAAACTTTACCCATTGGGTATTGTATGTATATGTATTTTTATCCACTGATCTAAATCAAAGTGCACTCTAATTGGAGTTTTTGCGACAGGAGTGGTATCGGAGATCATTCCTTGGTCCTTTAGAAAAGACTTGGGGTAAGGCTTTAAACATGTAGACCACAGAAATTCATGTGCCATTTTCTAACGTTTCCCCACTTTTTAATCATATCAGATAGAGGCAAGAATAAAATTGTTTTCCTACAAAGCCAGGTATTTTTTATTTCTCCTCTAAAAAAGACCCCCTAGTCCTATGGGTCTCTCCATCCTTCATAGAATATGATCAAAGTGCTCCCACGTACCGGACGGTCGTAGCACGCCCCATTCCGCAGCGGAACGGGAAAAACCCAATAATGAAGCATGCCACCAAAGGAAAACCCTGGTGGGAGAGGGTTATTTAAAGAAATCTGTCTGTTTTCTACTGAACATCAGAAGTGGCAAGATAGTCCCATTCAAAGGACGGGCTCTCTTTGATTACTACATGATTTAATGTGCTACACAAGCCATGGAATGTTAACCTTGGTCTTTGTTGGGGCTTTAATGTGTTTTATGTATTCAGGGCTTTAAGTGGGATGAAAAAACTGGGGGCGGGGGGAGTCTCTGAAAGGGGTGTGGTAAACCTGTTGAAGGGGCGCGTGGCCAACACAATTAGTCGCTTGGCCTAAATCATGAGAACTAGAATTGCGTGCTTAAGAAATTCATGAATTCACATTCAACAAAGGATAATGAAATAAAGTTAAATGAGACCTGTGCACAGCCAGGCAAGAGACACAAAGAAGCATTTTTTTTAAATAATAGTGGTGTAGGCAGTTTCATGAGCCCCAGTTCAAGGAAAGACATGGGTCCCCAGGCTGCTCTTTTAACTGTGAAATTCAGAAATAATCAAGGTTCAGTGGGCCACTGCACCTGCTGCACCAATGGAAGATACGCTCCTTTATTTAAGAAGTGGCGGTAGCGAGACAGCTTTGGAAGCACACAATAGAACAAAATACAGACGTGAAGAGATGCTACTCAGTGTTAAAGAAATAAAAAGTTTTATTCTGGTGTTCAAACATGTTGGCTGCATGGTTTGCATTTACATTCTGGCCCTGACCAACGCAAATACTGATTACACATCTTCCCTGGACATGCATGCAGGTAGCGAGGATCCCAGAGGAAGCTTAGTCAGCTTTCAAATGCCAGAAATTCTTATATTTACTTAACATTGTGTGCAATTGTTATAAATAGCATGCCTGCAACAGTGTGCTGTGTTGAAAGCAAGCCTCCTTTTCGTTGAGTGTGTGTTGGTGGCGCTCACCAGCCCGCCTTTGAGCAAGGACTGTGCCAGCCAACGAATAAATAAACATGACCTGTTTACAGTGAATGCCCTCAGACAAGTACCTCCTCCGTGTGGCGTAGCTTACAATACAATCTGTGAAACATTCCCGAATCCTGGCTCGTGCCCTGCATAACTTGCTTTCATACGGTTCTGTAGTAGGGGATCTCTGTGTATAGTCATAATCTAGTGAATAGTCCCGCCCATGTGCGCAGACCCCGGAGCAATCAAAAATAATCTCTTAAGTTGTCAAAAAATGCAGAACAGCATAGACACTTAAGAGAGAATTTAAAGACAAATAATGCAGCCTATATCCACATGCTACACTGTCCAGCACTTCAACTAGAAATTCCACCAAAAATCCACAAACCGCACAGCCTGTCCAGGTCTTTCCACTTGGAAAAACTTGCTTTTACCAGCAAAACCCTCAGGAATGATAGAGAGGAAGTAGTGGACAGACAAGCCCCATAGGCTGCCATTATGTGGCTCAAAACAGGATACTGTGCCTTTAAGAAAACTTCCCAGAACTTTCTCAGTATCCCAGAATGCACTGCAGGTCCCTTTTAATTTCAGTTCTTTTTTCCGGCTCCTCCAAGCAGGACCCTGGAGCATTGAGCTCTCCCTTTTCAAGGGTTTATTTGGTGATTTTTCACTTTTTCAAAATATTTGAGTGCTTTTCTTGAAGTACTTAGGAGTTTCTTCCTTGTGTGTGCTTGGTGCACTCTTTATTTGTCAAATATGCCTGCATTGTTTGACAAATGCCCAGAGTGCTCGAGGAAGAAGGCCAAGTCGGACCCACACGAGGTGTGCATCATTTGCCTTCCCTCATCTCATGTCCCAGAGGAGTGTGACATTTGCCAGGGCTTCTCTAGCAGGACCCTGAGAGATAGGATGAAGATCAGGCTCCAAGGCCTGGAAGACAGAAGACAGAAGACTGAAGACTGAAGGCACAAGGTGGGTCTGGAAGGGCTTCCTCTGCCCATGCTGAGGCCTCTGGGGGGCTCCCCATAGGCAGGAAGACCAGCAAACGTTCCCATTCTCCTTCGGCGTCGATTGCACCGACTACGGCGTCGAGAGGGATGACTGCAGTCTGTTCCCCGTCTCCCCAGGGCTCTGGGTTGAAGCGGCGTCGACGCTCGGCGTCGAAGGAACTGAATAGATCGAGGCGACACCGCCGTTCGCCGTCGGCGAAGAGGAGGAGATCGTCGTCGAGGGGATCCTTGACGTCGAGGAGGACGTCGAAGTCACGCAGGCGTTCGGCGTCGAGGCGAAGGTCGCCGTCGAGGCGAAGGCGTTCGCCGTCGAGGAGACGTTCGCCATCGAGAGAGAGGTGTTTGCCGTCGAGAAGGGGGCGCTCACCGTCGAGGGGCCGACGCACACTGTCGGGTCGACGTTCTTTGACGCCAAAGAGGCGCAAGAGAATTTCTGGCGCCAGAAGTCAGTCTAGCAGGCGGCAGGTGCCGATAGGGGATTCTCCATCGCCCCAGCCTAGAAAGGAAGGAAGGTCACCGGGCTCGGTGTACTCTGAAGTGTATACGCCTTCTAGGCCGAAGTCAGTTACGCCCCCTCCTCCCTTGCCCAGGGGTCCTCCTCCGCGGGCTCCCACCCCGCCTCCACTTCCACCTCATCCTCAACCTCATCCTCCGCTTCCGGATGACAGGCCTCCTCCGATTCCACCGAGGATGGCTTTGCTGCCTCGATATCCGGCGCCTCCTAAAGGGGCCCCCTCTGCCGAGGACCCCAGCCAGGCCAAAGTCGCCCACTCCTGTGAGGCCGGCGGAGCGCCCGAAGCCAAGGAGGTCGCGATCTCGCTCCGGTCGGAGGGGGAGATCGCGGAGTCGTCACAGGTCCTCAACAAGATCGAGACGGCGTCACAGGAGGCGCAGATCACGGTCCTGCACGGACTCTTCCGGAACCAGAACTTACTCACCAACTTTGTCGGAATCCCCGGGGACGAGAGTGTCTCCGGTGG
Organism: Lissotriton helveticus; assembly: GCF_964261635.1. Classification (NCBI taxonomy): domain Eukaryota; kingdom Metazoa; phylum Chordata; class Amphibia; order Caudata; family Salamandridae; genus Lissotriton; species Lissotriton helveticus. Next base: position 653,933,782 of record NC_136061.1, read on the forward strand.
ACGACATCAGCAAATTACAGGATGTTCTTCTGAGGCAGAGTTCTTCAAACTGTGGGGAGCGCCCGCCCAGGGGGGCGTGACACCATCCCAGGGGGGGGGGGGCGCACTCGACCCTAACATCTGCTTTTGTTGTCCTCCACTGTTCCCCGCCTCGCAATCTTTATCCATTTCAAATGGGAATTTCTTTTCATTAGCAAACTCCGGTGACAGAGGGTTGGAGGAGAGAGGGAGGGGAAATCACTGGGCGCGCGGTGCCATGCTTTTGTCTGCTAAGTGATAAGAGTTCACCGTCCCAGGAGGGGGTTAATTGGTGGAGCCGAATACTTCAGCTGCAGTGGGAGGCAGGTAGTCTCCTTTGCTAAAAACGAAAGCAAACTAAGAGACAGTCCTGTTCCTTCGTGTTCGATTTCAAAGCAGAGGAGACTCCTTGCCTCCCACTGCAGCTGAAATGACTGTTCCATAGCTGCCACGGTTTCAGATTGCTATGTGTTACACTTTTATAATTTCAGTGTAATTATGAGTGACAATTCAACCACCGAGTGACACTTTTCTCGCGAGCAAAATCAAGCAGTAATGATTAGGGAAATTGATATAAACATTAGAAATGACACACGTATTGGAGCATTCATTCAATTAATTCACTTGTATACATTTTAGACCGCCTTGGCTGCAGAGTTTACGTGAGTTATCAGATCTTTAAAAACAATTTCTGTAATATCAAAATTTGCATTGTGTTGCTTGGCTTTTGAATTCCATAGGATAACTCTGTTATTTAATGACAGAATCATACATTGACTTGAAAGTCATAATTGGCTAAATATATTTACGAACAAGCTACCTGAGAGCTTCATGCTGCCACTGGCATTCCTATTTGATTATATTTTCCGAAATTCAAATGCTTGGTATGATTGTGGTGGTATTTAATTCACAGTTCTTCTTAACCCCATACACAGTCCTCCTTCCTGTCACCTCACTCAGGTAAACCTGTGTGCCATTCTGCTCACTGCCATTTGGAACGCAGGTGGAAAAGGCCTAACGCCACTGTATGTCGATTGGATAGTAAAGACTGTGGGCCTTATAAAGTTATTTGCTGCCTCGTCACCACTGTAGTAGACGCAGTGTCTCTACCATGCCGGCGGTGGCTGGGCCACCAAATCTACAGTTGTCTGCTGTTAAACAGACCCATACATACATGGGTAAAATATACATCATGGCTGCAGGTCAGCCATGCCAGCATAGTGTTCTTGTCATCACTTGTGGTGCCTGATTGTAGACCTCCCAAAGCAGTAGGTGGTGAGCCCATCCTAAACTAAAATCCCCCATGCTGTGATAGTGTTTTTCCGTGGCGTGGTGCTTTTCTGCTCTACTACTAGTACTACACAAACCTAGCCATGTAGCTCAAAAAAACTGTTACGGCAATCTATTCACGGCAGCAGCGGATAAGTGTTTAAAAAGATGTAATTGATAACTACAGTTTAGTTAATAGATTACCTGCTCTATCAGGAACTTAATTATTATTCATGATCGTCACTGGACAGCAGCTGAGCCCGGATGCGGCCCGGTAGGCTTGGTCCCTCCCAGTCACATGATATATTACCGCCACCGATGTGCCATCAGTCATGCTGCAACCAATGAGCACAGCAGCTTGCTGCCCCCACTCTCAATGCGTCTGTTCCCCCCCCCAATTTCCCCCCGGCGCTGCACAGTGACCCTGACTCGTGAGCCAGCCAGCCTCTCTAGCCCTGACTTTGGCTGACTGGTGCAGGTGGGATCCAATACCATATTGGAACCGTCCATGAGCCATCTTTACCGCAGATGGTCGACGGTGCCCTGCATTGGCAACGGTGAAAATCAGCTGCAGCTGACATCAGTTACTGTTGGAAATACCTCAGTCAGCTGCGGTCAGAGCGGCGAGTTCAGGAGGAGCAGGAGCTGCGCATGTTAAGTTAAAGAAATACAGGCGGCAGCCGGAGGACCGTCGGAAGTGACGCACATAGCCTAGTATTGTGAGTCTACTTCATCATTGGGCACTAACTGCAGTGACGTTGACACTTTAAGTTCGGCGCCATGTGTGTCAGCCCAGCCAGGAAGTGTGTTTAACTTGAATACTACAATTACATTGTAGCAGAACTAACGCGCAAGCAGCAGAGCTGCAAACAGATCTAGCAATATTATTTGTCGGATATGGCCCGTGATATGCACGTGGCGGTAGATTCCAGAAATTTCTGTCAGGTGGTGGGGGGGCCCATCATCTAAAAAAATTCAGATGGTGGGGCTCAACCTACAAAAGTTTGAAGACCTCTGTTCTGAGGGGTGCAGCCAAGTTGGGTATCACGGTGACGGTGCCTACTCCCACGACATCCGTGATTTTCGAGACACTTCATAAAAAGCACCTGTCTCGACCTTTACTACCTCTATTACCAGGATTGGTAAAGCCCGCAGAGGAGTTGTTTCTCACTCCTGCGGTGACGAAGGCCGCTCCCTCCCGGCTCCTTAAGAAGTACAGGGCCCCGGATTCTGACCCGGCTTTTCTTCGGATGGATCCAACTCCGGACTCTGTCATAGTGACGGCGGCGAGGAAGCAACATGCCACCTCCCCGTCTTCTACTGTACCTCCTGATAAGGAGAGCCGATGGATCGACTTGGCAGGCAGAAAGGCCTGTGGAACGGCATCTACTTGCTAGGGCGATACGATCGTGCCCTGTGGGAGTCCCTCCAGCAATTCGCGGAGTTCCTTCCCCGAGAGAAGAAAGAGGACTTTCAAGAGATCCTGAAGGAGGGGATGCTGGTGTCGAACCAGCTCATCAGCGCGGCTGCTGATGCATCTCTTCTGGTGGCACATGGGTACTGTCATGGTGTCAACCAGCGACGCCACGCTTGGCTTCGACTTACATCACTCAAGCCGGAAGCTCAGCAGCGGGTGGCCAATCTGCCTTTCTCGGGGCAAACCCTGTTTGGCAAGCATGCGGATGACGAAATGGCCCGCATGGAGGCGGAGCCGAGACCCTGACGGCGGTCGGGTTGGAGAAGCCCAAGGAGAAGAAGACCTACCGCCCATTCCAGAGACGGTTTGGGGCGCAGGGCAGAGGGCGTGGACAGACTTCGGGACAGCAGCAACAACAGCAGAAGCAGTTCTGGAAGCGCCAGAAGGGTAGAGGCGGCAAGCAGTCCGCGGCAGCGAACAAAGGCCCAGCTGGGTCTCGACCCTGAGCTGTTACTTCCCCTACATCCGTTACCCACTCCGGTGGGGGGAAGCGTTCAATTTTTTTTGGCAGAGTGGAGAAAAATTACTCAGGACAAGTGGGTGCTGAATATTGTTTGCAATGGATACAGACTTCGGTTCACCAGCCCGCCTCCAGCAATTCCACCGGTCAGCTCGCAGTTTCAACTGCGCGAGCTCCAGGCGGAGGCCGATATCCTGTTAAGGAAAAGGGCGATAGAAGACGTACCTCTGTCTCAAAGAGGAAGAGGTCTGTACTCCCGGTTCTTTCTGGTTCGCAAGAAGGACAAGAACTAGTTCAGGCCCATTCTGGATTTGCGACAAGCAAACAAGTGGATTCGCAGAGAGAAGTTTCGCATGCTGTCGTTGCATCAGATTTATCCTCCGCTGCAACAGGGAGACTGGCTGTGTGCTATAGACCTACAGGATGCGTATTTCCATGTGCCCATTGCACACAAACACAGGAAGTTCCTGCGGTTCCAAGTCTGCGCCAATCATTATCAGTACACAGTACTGCCATTCGGGCTGAAGTCTGCGCCCAGAACATTCTTGAAGTGCATGGCAGTGGTAGCTGCACACCTGAGAGAGAGCAAGGTGTTCGTCTACCCGTACCTGGACGATTGGTTGATGAAAGCCTCCTCCTTCTCGGAAGCTCAAGCGCACTTCCAGAAGGCGTGCGTTCTCTCGAGCAAGCTGGGGTTGCACATCAACATGGCCAAGTCTGTCCCGACTCCGGTCCAGTGCATACAGTACTTGGGAGCCTCCATCAATACGCTGTCAGCAAGCGTGTCTCCTTCGGAGGAGCGACGATTATCACTCCTTCGGAAGGCTCGGGCTCTTATGACCGCTCCATCTACAACAGTGAGGATGGTGTCTTCTCTACCGGGGTCGATGGCCTCTTGTATCTTCCTCACGCCTCACGCATGGCTGCACATGAGACCATTGCAAGAGTGCTTGGAGGATCAGTGGGATCAGAGGAAAGGGTCTTGGGACGACAAGATATGACTGTCTCTGCATGCTCTTCAGTCTCTGAAGTGCTGAAGTGGTGGTGTTCAGCGGAGAATCTCCTCAGAGGGGTTCCCTTCCACAAGGACATTCCCACGCAGACTATCGTGACGGATACGTCTCTCCACGGCTGGGGGGTGCACTCCGGAGACTTACAGATACAAGGAACGGGGTCCCAGGAGGAGTCCACGTACCACATCAACTTCCTGGAACTCAGAGCTGTTCACTTGGCACTGAAGGCCTTTCATCCGTCCTTCTAGACCAACTCGCTGCTTGTACAGACGGACAATACGACCACAATGTATTACCTCAACAAGCAGGGAGGCTCGAGATCGCGCACTCTGTCGCAGGAGGCGCAGGCGATCTGGCGTTGGCTTCTAGCCAGAGGACTGACGATAACGGCTACCCATCTACCAGGTGTGCAGAATGTTCAGGCCGACGCACTGAGCAGACTGATTCAGGAAAACCACGAATGGGTTCTAAACGACGAAGTACCAGGAGAAGTCTTCGCAAGGTGGGGGACTCCAGACGTTGATCTGTTTGCCACCGCCGAAAACAGCAAATGCCGAGACTTCGCCTCCAGGTACTACCAGCAGGGGACGCTGGGGAATGCGTTATGGATCAACTGGTCGAACAGCTTTCTGTACTCTTTTCCACCACTCATTCCCCTGATTCCGGCGGTGCTCATCAAGCTGTCCCAGTCCAGGGCGCGGATGATCTTGATTGCCCAGTAATGGCCCAGGCAGTGCTGGTTCACGGACCTGCTTCACCGGTCTCTCCTTCCTCACTTACGGCTGCCGTGCAGGCTGGACCTTCTCACGAAGTTCGGGGGGCAGATGGTGCACCCCAACCTCTCGTCTTTTGTGTTTGGCGCCATGGCTCCTGAGATAGTGCAATATGGCCATTTGAATCTACCTGAAGATTGTATGGACATACTGAAGGAGGCTAAGCGACCTTCCACTAGGACTTCCTATGCTTACAAGTGGAAGAGATTTTGCATCTGGTGCAAGTCCAAGAACTATAACCCAACGACATGTAAGGAAGATGTCATCCTTCCATATCTTCTACATTTGGCGCAGTCTGGCCTTAATTTCCATTCCAATAAGGTTCATCTCGCTGCACTGACTGCCTACAGGAAATGCCCTTCACAGACTTCCTTCTTCCAGATCCCTGTGATCAAGGACTTTTTGGAAGGCTTGAAGAAAGTGTTCCCTCCTGTCCGGCTTCCTTCGCCTTCATGGGAATTGAATGTGGTGCTGTCCATATTGATGAAGGAGCCTTTTGAACCTTTTCATAAGGCTTCGTTGCAGCACCTGTCCTGGAAGGCGGCGTTCCTCGTGGCCATTACATCGGCCCGCAGGGTGAGTGAAATTCAGGCGTTGTGTTGCCAAGAACCTAATACTGTATTTCATGCTCCTAAGGATGTTCTGCGTACTCTCCATAAATTTCTTCCAAAGGTTATCTCTGATTTCCATGTGAACCAGATCATAACGTTGCCCACGTTTTTTTAGAATCTTTCATCTCCAGCGGAAAGGTCTCTGCATTCCCTGGATGTTAGGAGGGTATTTTAATTTTATCTGGATAAAACCAAAGATATTCGTAGGTCAGAACAATTGTTTATCAATTATGGATCAGTCAGGACCGGTCTTGCTACCTCGAAACAGTCCATCTCCAGGTGGATTGTGTCCTGTATACAATTGTGTTACCAAAAGGCTAATAAGACCTTAGGGGGTAAGCCTAAGGCTCATTCCACCAGGGGCAAAGCTGCCACGACGGCATTGCTTCATAATGTTCCTATTGCAGAAATCTGCAAGGCGGCCACTTGGAAGTCGGTCCATACCTTTGCTAAGCATTACTGTCTGGACACTGATGCCAGGGCAGACGCTCAGTTTGGGCAGGCTTCGCTGCGAAATCTGTTCGCACAGTAGTGGTGTTATTCTTTTTCTCCACCGCCACTTTGTTGTGGGGATGGGCTTGCCATTCTATTCACTAGATTATGACTATACACAGAGATCCCCTACTACAGGAGTAGTAGTTTCTGTCCTGTAACTCCAGTTCTGTAGTAGGGGTATCTCTGTTATAGTCATAAGCGCCCGCCCTCCTCCCCGGTGGAGAGATATATATTCATGTAAGGAATGTTACAGGTCTGGCGTGTTACGCCTTAAAAAAGAACTGAAAGTAAAAGGGACCTGCAGTGCATTCTGGGATACTGCGGGGAGGGTTTTGCTGGTAAAAGCAAGTTTTTCATTTTGGAAAGACCTGGACAGGCTGTGCTGTTTGTGGATTTTTGGTGGAATTTCTAGTTGAAGAGCTAGACAGTGTAGCCTGTGGATATAGGCTGCATTATTTGTCTTTAAATTCTCTCTTAAGTGTCTATGCAGTTCTGCATTTTTTGACAATTTAAGAGATTATTTTTGATTGCTCCGGGGTCCGCGCACATGGGCGGGACTATTCACTAGATTATGACTATACACAGAGATACCCCTACTACAGAACTGGAGTTACAGGACAGAAACTACTCCTTACTTTGGTGAGTTAGACATTCACGGCTCCTCATCAACCTAAGGCTAAACATCAACAGCATTTGTGATCCCGCAATATCCGGTGCGCCGGAGGATGGAAAGGTGTGACGAAAAGGGGAAGTGCAGCGTCGTGTAAGCCTCATATAAATAGGCCAGTTCCAACCAATTGCAACCTGTGACTCGCATTATTCTAATGCGGGGTCTGTCCAAGGGATGATTCTCGGTTTCGAACACCACCACATCCAGCAGCAAAGCAAAGGTCACGGCATGTAGTAGCAGAAGAGGTCAGGTCAACAGAAAATCACGCTGGGCAGCTAGCTGCAAGAGGCTTCGAAGTGACTCTAGCCATGCTGCTGGATTCCAGCAGAGAAAGAAGGCACAGTGTATCAGGGTACCTTTTAAAAAAAACATTCTGCCTCGTAGGATTACTTTTCAGGTTCCAGATTCCAGACCGAAGCGTGACTCGCAGAATGATGCGTGGTCTATCTTTGTTAAGCTTGCCCTCACCAGTCTGTATTGCGAGGGCATGGGACAGAAAGGCCGGGGCTTGAAAAGAGAGCCTGAAGGAGACCCGTTTCGTTGCTCTGTTTTTCTGTTTTGTTTTTATTGCTAGTGGGGCAGTGGAGTGGGAGGGCTACTGATTGGGTTACCAGTGGAAGTAGGAATGTGCAATATGAGTGACAACACTGGCCCATCCCCGAAGATCCCTACAGTAGTCGAGTTATGGTTAAGAGGCTTTTTTTGGGGGACTTATATTGAACGACCCACAACACCTCTCACAGCTGGGGAGTGGCCTGGCACGGCAAGGGACTATGACAGAGACTTCATGTGCAGAAGAGTGGGGTGTGGGGCAGGGCACCGGAGGCAGGCACGTTGCTAAAATTCTCTTTGCTATAGTGGCAGATTTGAGCTCACACAAGCAACGTTAACAGGATTATGGTAGATGCGCATCTTGAAGGAAGCATTCAGGGGGTTACGTTCCTTACTCAGAACTTCAGCTGTTTCCAGAACCTGAAGAAGGGGGACATATAGCAGGCTGATAAAGGATTAAGAAACGTGTCTGTGACTTTCTTGGCAAATATGGGTTCAGAGCAGTAGCCCTCGGTTCCCAATGGAGTGACTGTCCTTTGTAGGCGCTCGTCAACAGGGTATGTGTGTAATAGTTTCAGGATCCAAACGTTACATACAATTACACGTTTGATTGTTTGTGCCCTTCTTTCTTAATGGTGTGTTGAATCAAGCGGTTGCATGCCTTTTATTTATTTTTGCAGTTTTATATAGGGCAAACTTGGCCCAAGGGTATTTGATCGCTTTGCATGAGCACAACATACATTGCACAAGTTCTGATTTCCCCCCACCCCCATTTTTTTTTAAGGCCCAAGGAGATTAAGTTATTTCCCCAGGATCTGAGGATGGTATGCTGTCGCTAGAACTCAAACCTTGTTACCCAGTTCCAGATCAGGAGCTCTGATTATTAGGCTACATCTCCTCCCCTTATCAATCACTCCGGATTTATAAAGCATGGATAATCACCCGATAGGGTATCCAGGCACTTACAGGCCCCTGAGGCGACGGCATTGATGTTGGAATTCATGGTGAGCTTGTTGTCAAAGGTACAGAGGTTTCTGGCGCGGTTGGATGTAGTAGGCGCAGGTCCTAGGTCTGATGGCCACCAGAAGTCATTCCATGTGTTGCTGCTATTACCAAAGATCAGTACTTCGTCTTGTCTGTGTTCAGCTGCAAGCAGTTGTTCTTCATCCCATCGGCAATGATTGTCATGCATCTGTGGAAGCTGGTTCTGGTTGTGGTGGGGTCGTTGGTGATAGAGGATGTTAGGTGCCGCCTGCGTAAGAAATTATGTGAAGACTGAGATCTGACTATGTTGGCCAGCGGGACCATATATGCGTTTAAGAACGTGGGGCTGACGGATGAACCCTGGGGGACACCACAAGTGTTGACCTTGGGTTCAGAGGTGAAAGGTAGGAGGCGGATCCTCTGGGTTCTTCCAGTGAGGAAGGACACCATCCATCTGAGCATGTCCCCTTGGATGCCAATGTGGCGGAGTCTTTCGTGCACCGCTTAGTGGGATACAGTGTTGAGCAAGAGGTTGAGGAGGATCAAAGCTGCTGATCTCCTTGGTCGACAAGGGTTTGTATGTCGTCGGTGGCTGCAATCAGGGAAGTGTTGGTGCTTTGATTGCAGCGGAAGCCAGATAGGGAGGCGTCAAGTAGCTGGTTCTACTCCAGGTGTGTCATGAGTTGATTGATGACGATCTTTTCCAGTACCTTCGCTGGGAGTGGGAGCAGAGAGATTGGCAGATGGTTTTCGAGTTCACTGGGGTCAGCGGAGGGTTTTTTGAGTAGTGGTCTGATTTCTGCGTATTTCCAGGCATCATGAAATGTTGTGGTGTTGAGTAGGGTGGTGTGTTCCTGGCCGATCCTTTGGTTTCTGAGGTTAAAGATGTGGTGCGGGCATGGGTCTGTGGGAGCTCCCGAGTGGATGGATTTCATGGTGGATGTTGAGTCCTGAGTGGAGAGTATGTTTCCAGGTGGTCAGTGTGTGATTTGTGTCGGTTACGGTGGTGGTGTATCTGTTGAGGAAGTCCGTAGGTGTGGATTGGGGTTCGAAGTTTCTGTATATGGTTGCAATATTGTTGTGGAAGAAGTGAGCAAGGTTGTCGCACAGCTACTGTAAGGGTGTGATGATGTTTTCGCTGGCAGCCGGGTGGAGAATTCCTTAACTATGTTGAAAAGTTCCTTGGTGGTGTTGGTGCTGGTTTCAGTGCATGTGGCAAGGGTTGTTTTTCTGTTGTCCTCAGCAGGCGGTGGTAGTGGTTGAGGGAGGTCTTAAAGGCTGCCCTGTTGGAGGTGTCCTTTACGGTGCGTCATCTCCTCTCCAACTGTTTGCTCTCTTGTTTCGCAGTTCTGAGTTCTTGGATGTTGCAGCTGGCCTTTTTGGAGGTTTTCTCTGGATGTTGCTGTTAATGGGGACGATGCTGTCTGTGCAATTAGTGATCCAAGCATTGACTTTTTAGGTCCGAGACCTTTAGCCATCGGTTCCCTTTTTCGCCCAAAAACGTGCACGCGTTCCATTGCCTTCAATGGCAACGCGTGCACATTTTGCGATTCACTTGCAGGAGCGAGCAGCTGGCGCCATACGTTATCAATTATCACGCCTTGCTGCTCACTCCCACAAGGGAATTGCGCACGCCCCCTCCTCTCTCCCCTCCCGCTGCGAGCGCGGGAAACATCCTTTACATCGCGGTGATTACACCGCTATGCATTTAGGACGCAGCCATTACAACGCAAGTTGTTACATCGACTTGCGCTGGATGGCGCTATAAGCTAAGGAATAGTAAGATTTACTATTCCAACACCTTCCCTTATGTACGATCACTGGTGTTGGAATAGTAAATCTTACTATTCCTAAGTCCAGCGCCCTCCAGCGCAAATCGTAACGACTTGCGTTGTAAAAACTGCGATGTTACATACTGCGATCGTTTTGATCGCGTTGTACCATCACATATTCGCGCACGCTTGTGCTTGTTGATTATAGGATAGCAAGTTGATTCGAATAGGTGTTCCTTTCTAGTATTCCCATGTCCCTGCTGCGCCCTTTACCCTACTGCTTTCTTCCTACCGAGATCTACAAAAAACATATATTGTGCAAGGATTGCTGCCCCTCGCACACCTCCCATTGGTTGGCCACTCAGGGGGGGATAGTTCAATGCAAACATCTATATTACTAAGCGTTTCATAAAGCACTTTCTATTCAATACTTTGCTGCTTCCTTAGCGCTGTGGACGTCAGCAGCATTGTAGTAAGGATGCGATAGGCCCTGGTGCGTGCAAGTAAAATGCCCACTTTACTATTCAGCAGTGATCAGGGTCATTGGACTTCCTGGTGCTCCGGGCTGCGGTGCCACTGCATCTGCTGCACCAATTGTACCTACGCCCCTGGACGTCAAGATGTTGCTGTGTTACGCAATTATCTGAGCTCAGTTTACATCCCTACGAATGATGACGGACTGGGTCTGTTTCACTAGATTTGGAGGTGGCGGTTTTTAGGTTGCACACATTGCTGCTGCAAATGCATTCACCGACTAGACTATCATACTCGCGTAACTAGGAACATAACAAGCGATGCATGCATGTCCAAAGCTGCCGGAAAGTAACAAGTCCGAGAAGGGACCCGAAAGCAATGAGCGCATCACTCTCGTGACAGCCTATCGGAGGGCAGCGACTGTTTTGAGCAGATAAACAAACTATCCCCGCGTTTATCAGCATCGGTACATCTCACACAGGGCTTGATATCCGCGTGAACCCCGACCGCCTCCTAACCCCTTGAGCGCTGGCCTAATGTGTTATTGTGCTGTTTGCGATGCAGCATTTCGGTTCTGGGTGCTTCCCGAAATGATGTGGTGTTCGTGGGTAAAGTGCCCCTCCTAGACCGTGGAAGTATGAGTTGTAATCTTGGCTCTCCCACTGGACTTTATCGTGTGATCCTGGACAAATACGTTTACCCTCCGTTGCTAATTTCCCACACCTGACTTTCATTAGAAACATCTGGGATGGGCTAAATGTGGGTATTAAGTGCTGATTAGACAACTGATTATATACTTGCGTTCCCGTCTTAGAAGCCTCAGAGTCAGGGAGTTGTATTCAAGAAGCATTGGCGAGTTCATCCATCGTGCCTTAGAGGGGTGCCCACTGTCTCTGATAAGATTCACCGGCGATGTTTCGGAACAATTCAGGGATTGTGCAAAATACTGGTCTGATTCATATCTTGATATAGCCACTGTCTTTTTGTAACGTTGCCCTTCACAGTGATGTACGCACTAGGCAATACTCTTGCAAACTTAATGGGACTACACAGACTTCGGAATGGTAAAATAGTGCACCTACCATTTCCGAATTCTACTTTTGGTTCAAGGATGTGCAGAGATCTTAACAGCAAACATTTAAATGGTTCCCCCCTATTTTTGGTGTAGGATGAGGGCTCCGGGCTGAGATTTTATTCTCTTGTACGAAGGCCTTATGCGCAGCGTTGTCCCTTCGGGCTCGTGAAGCCCGCCTGCCTGCACACTCTACCGCCTGCTGCTTTTCTCTCCTTCAGGTCACCACGTGATCCGTCCTCTACGCCTCCGCTGCGGCGACTGAACTGTACACTGGTGGATGCAACGGGCACGAGTTCAAATCCCTACAACCCCACTTTGACCAAATGTGATGCTGGACCAAACATTGGCCTCCTTCTTGACTCAGTATCTTTATTTACCTGCAAGTGGAAGCCTACATTAGCCCTACCCTAGCATTAAGCTGAGCAATATATAACAAGCATTAGCATCGCCAAAAGGTCTCGCCTTTTGGACATCATCAGTATTTAGTTATGCAGCATAAAATCCTTGGTGCAACAACAACAACTGTTGCATGGCTTAACACTTATAAGGTCCCAAAGGTGAGACCTATTGGCCATGCCAATGCTTGTTTCACACTCTGTTCGAGGTTTGTGGTGATAGCTGGGTTGGAGGTGTTGAGGGCGTACGCTTAGCTGGTCTCTGAGATTTTTGTTCCTCCACCAGTGGGGGGTGTTGGTCATCTTTGAGGTGGCGGTGCGGGGGCTGGAGATGCTAAAGTGTATGATGGAGTGATTGGTCCATGTGAGTTCTGTGACATGGCTGTATATGATGCAGTTGCTGGAGGTGAAAATTGGGTGCAATGTGTGTCCTGCGGTGTGTGTTTGTATGTAGGGTAGTGGACAATCTGGGTCAATCCGAGACTGCTTATACTGTCAAAGGTGTGAAGTGTTTTTCTCGTTTTGGTCTTCAATGTGGAAATTTAGTTCACCAAGGAAGAGTCCTTGAAGTCTAAGGCTAGGGGTGCAATGAAGTCTGCAATGGTGATGCAGAAGCTGGAGCACAGGCCTGGGGTCGGTATACAAGGGCACCTCTGATGGTTGTCTTGTCATCTGTGTGGCGCTTGAAGTTGAGATGTTCCATGGGGGGGGCTGGTATTGTTGGTGGCAGGTCACTGTATGGTCTCTTTGTGGATGATGGCTGTTCCTCCACCAGGATTGTAGGTGTGGTCCTGCTGAGTGATTTTATATCCTTCTGGGATCGCTGTGGCAATGGCTGGGGCGGATGTGGGTTAGAGCCATGTCTCAGTGAGGAAGACTGCCAGGTACGAGGGTGATGATGAGGCCCCATAATTCAGTGGAATGCCTGCATAGTGAGCTTGTGTTTAGAAGCGCGCATTCAAGTTTTTTTTGTTGAGGTGGGGTCTGTGATGTGTTCGGGGTGGGGCTGGTCGGTGGGCTGGTGTGCATGCAGTGGCATTGGGTGCAGGTGAAAGGTCCTACCGTAGAGTGTGGGTCGACGCAGTGGCAGTGTTTGTTGCAGCTTTGAGGGTGTAGTGCTTGGCGATGGTGCATCTTCGGGGGCAGGAGGGGCAGAGGTTGTGGTGCTTGGCACAAATGGGTGCATATGGGCTTGCCTTTCGTGGGCCCATTGCACGCGGCCAAGCTGCGGCCTGCATCAGGTATGTCCTGGGAAGGGCGGGGATTCTGTTGGTGAGAAAGGTGAGTGGAAATACCCAGTCTTGAAAACCCCAGCGGGAAAACCCGGGCAGCTGCGGTGTCACTGGATCAGTCTGGAACAAGCAGATACTGTAGGCCACAGACAAGTGGCAAGCTAGGTGTCCATGGTCCTCTGCCTATACTTATGGCCTGCGTGGCACATGGCATTACTGCCATCCCCATAAAAAAGGAATGTATTTTTATTTTCAGAGCACAACCAATCTCTTTTGATTCTCAAATTGTTCATTGTCTTACGGAAGATTGGGGCAATGTGACCGAAACGCTGACTTATGCTAGAGAGGCCTGGGACCTTGGCCCGGTCTTCAAACTGGACGGAGGAGCGTTGCAGCAAAATGGCATCTGGTGGTTAAAGACCGCCAGTCTTCGAAGAGGAGACAAAACTAAAAATGCCTTGTTGAATGAGGTTACATTAGACTCTGCACTGATGGTTTGGACGTCTTTAACCGGTAGTGGCAGAGCCCTGGGCTATATTTGAAAAAAAATGGTAGCCTGTTGATTAATCACAGGTGTAACAATGTTTAGTTCTTTTCTTTGGCATAACCATGTACCCAATATGGCAGTGTACACATGTTGTATGTCAATCTTTGATTGACATACAATGCACTGTTATACCTTGATATTGTAGCAGATCTGGCATCGCTTTTATATTACACTTTAGCGTCTGGCTTCAGAGGATACTGAGGCTGTACTCCTTAATTGAATTTAATGTGGAACAACTCTTTGACCCTCTATGCTTGGTTTTTATCGAGGGCAGCAGCTTGATTTAGAGTCCACTCGCCTGCCTATTTGTCCTTGCGTTCTTCAGGTACTTGATAGGAAAATACTTGCTTAATTCCCACCTCACCTCGAGATGCATTCTTTACAAAAACCGGAGGCCAGTCATCCTTTGCAAGAATGAGATTTTAAGCAGCTGATAAATAAGTCCAGAATATAGTTTGTATTCTGGTAGTGGTCCTCCTCACTCTGTAGTTCTATATTAAGAATCCTGTCAGGAGGCTTTACATGGCCATCTGCCTTCTCAACCTGTATATATTCTTTAGTTGCTGTCCCCACAAAATGTTTCTTGAGAGTCTGAGTTGTTTTTTCTTTAAATCGTCTTTATTGGTTTTCCTCAGTTTATGCATAGCACAAGTTTCCTGCTTTATTATACAGAACAGTACAGTGGCTTTTACTAACTTGACACTTGGTGGCGAACCAGGCTGCATTGCATGCTGGTGACAGAAAAATAAACTAACATTTTGTTCATGTCTTTGTATGTTATCCACTTTGTACTCAGCCAATAAATCAACAGACTTTCTTTGTCTCCATATTTTCACACCAACTAGACCGCAGTGGACCCAAAACTACGCGATCTCGAATAATCCACATAATACAGTGTGTTTTAGCTCATGCATGAGCTAGGGTGATTGCTTATATGTGTACTGAATCAGCGGGAGAGGGAGGGGGAAAGGGGAGCGCTGTGTGCATCGCACCACCACGTGTTCGCAAGGGCCAAAGGTCTTGCCTTGTAACGATAGGTCCTACCTGAGGAGGGGTCCAACTTGCTCTCATCTATATGTTAGTGTGATACCAATGCCCAGAGCGAGAAACCCCCTCACCCCTGCGAGGGAGTAGATGTATGCAATCTGCCTTCCACAAATGACAAGAATTCTTGCCATTGCATGGGGTTAGTCTGCGGAGGGTTACGTGGTGCCATTAGTGTTTGCGTTGTATGCACCGCCACCAGCGCCTTACGGAGATCAGCAGGCAGATACGAATGTCAGGCGCTGCGCTCGATTTCCAGGACATAGCTATTCTTTGCTTCGCTAACGCCAATGCTAGGTCTAAGATTTCATTAAGGTTTGTTCGCGCTGCAGTGCGCTTGGTGACAACAAGTAAACAAGCATTTACAATGCAATGGTTTCGCCTTTTGAAAAGTTTGAGCTATTGGCACTCGGGCCCAGAGGCCCGCACAGGCGCTGGAGGAGCTGCATGACCCCCTTCCCCTCCGGCGGACACCAGCCCAAATACGGCCTGGGGTGCCGGTAGGAGAAGGGGGGGGGGGGCAGAGGATCAACAAAACAATGGAAAGAGATTACTAAGGCCTCATGTAGCATTTAATGGGTGGTCCACCGAAACCCTCCCTCACCAGTTACACAGTGATCTGCCACAAAATTTACAGTTCTCCACAATGCCAAAGGGAAGCTTTTGCTGAAAGTGTTTTTGCTGACATGAAGGGAACTCTTTTTGAGAAAATGTGCCTTTTTGCAAACACTGTGTAGCATTACGTGACATTCTTTTTGTTTTTCAGAAAGAAACCCCCAAAGAGGGAGTTTGTTTCTCAAAAACCAAATAAGAATGTTTCTTACATGTTTAAAGTTTTTTTTTTCCCCATGGTGTTTGGATATTATTGATATTTCATACCTATGCTCGCCATGGATTGCAGCATGAAAAAAACACAGTGCTGGAATCCCTGCTCTCA
The DNA here is from genome assembly GCF_964261635.1 of Lissotriton helveticus. Lineage (NCBI taxonomy): Eukaryota > Metazoa > Chordata > Amphibia > Caudata > Salamandridae > Lissotriton > Lissotriton helveticus. The sequence goes on from NC_136061.1 coordinate 653,949,580, forward strand.
ATTGGCCGAGCCTTCCTACAACAGGGACCAGGCGGTTTCCTGACTGCTGGCCTATTGCAACAGGAGAGTGCAAATATCACAAATTTCTATTCTGGAGCACATCCACCTACTTGCCAATCAATATCACCTTTCAGAAGGTGCTTAACAATCCAGGAGACAAGCTTGTTCATGAAAACTTTCTCTCCTACATACACAGGATATAGATTCCCAAGTACCCGCCCCTCTCTCGGAGGGGGACAATTTAAGCTATGGCATTCATGCTACCTAAATCTTTCAGGATTCACTCTGAAAAAGCGGTAGCATGGATGCTTGCCAGGGCCATTTAAGCCAGGGCTACATTTAGTTTTAGACCGTGATACGTACTGAAAGCTATTGCTAGAAGTCAGCTTTATTTTTTAATGTGCTATTTCCAATAGTTACATTGGTATTGCCTCTGGAAGGGGTGTTGCTAAATTCTAGGCTTTATAGAGACTTCCGATGACAATGGCAACATGGAAGGGTTACGGAGAACATGGCGGCTAGCAGCTAGCTGGTCGGTATCCTGACAGTCTACAGTATAATAATGGCTCTATTTTCAGGCAGCTGAAAACGTCGGAATGTGAGCATCTGTTTTAGCGACTACAGCGATTATAGCATTTTAGCAATCACGGCGGTTCTAAAATAACTACAAGGCGTTTGGGGTTTACCTGCTCCCACTGTGTACTCTGAGCTGTCTCGCCGTCTCCGCAGAGCTCAGAAAGTACGAAGACGGCCGGGATCCACTTCTCTGCCACCGGCTTTGTGAGTGTTGTTCTCGGGTTGCTGGTGGCGCGTGATTGTCTGCAGATAGATACCCAGGGATAGAAGATGGCGGTGGCCTGGGGTGGCTGTGATTAACGCGGCAAAAGCCGTCAGTGAAGACACTGCAGGGAAAACGGGGGCACAAGACAATGTGACCGGGGGGGGGGGGGGGGGTCGCACAGTGGGCTCGGGCTGCCTGGGAGGTTAGAAGGGGGCGCAGAGCAACCGCCAGGCTCTCCCACACTGGCAGAGTCTGGGATAATCAGAACAGTCTAGGACTCAGTCTCCCAGAATCCTCTAGTAACGACTCAGAAAAGACTTGCAAGAAGTCCAAACACTAAACTCTCTTCATTCCCCAGTAAACCATAGCTCAAGTTGCTCTGAGCAAAGTACGAAAGATTTAGCCGGGGCTATCTCACGGCAGCTCAGGAGGAAGAGTTCAGGAGGCAGCAGTGAAGGGACCCCAGCACTTAGATACGCCCTCAGGAGTACAATATCCAAAGACAAAAACTTGGGCTCGAGTAGTTCATCGTTTACAGAGCTCGGCATCTTGGCAGCTCAGCAGGAACACCCCGGCTGTGCCCCTTCTGCTTCACACTGCACCGTCTCTCGACTGGCAAAACATGGGGCGCGGGTACACGACAAAAGATCTCATCAGAGAGGCAGCTTTGTATCTGCAGGGAGTGCTGACGTGGGGAGCACAAAGCCAGAGCTTGGTAGAAACTCGCTTGGCCAATCTCTTTAAATAACAAGTTTACTGTGCAGTAAAAATACAAAATGACCCGACGTGCCTTCTGTGGGTCCACACTTGGAATGCGGAACATACCGCACACGGACAGCGGAAGAGGGGTGAGGGGGGCGGGAACGGGCACACGGACAGTGGGAGGGGGGAGGGGGACGGGAACGGGCACACGGACAGCGGGAGGGGGGGAGGGGGACGGGAACGGACACAAGGACAGCGGGAGGGGGACGGGAACGGGCACACGGACAGGGGGAGGGGGACGGGAACGGGCATACGGACAGCGGGAGGGGGACGGGAACGGGCACACGGACAGCGGGAGGGGTACGGGAACGGGCATACGGACAGCGGGAGGGGGGCGGGAACGGGCACACGGACAGCGGGAGGGGGACGGGAACGGGCACACGGACAGGGGGAGGGGGACGGGAACGGGCAGACGGACAGGGGGAGGGGGACGGGAACGGGCATACGGACAGCGGGAGGGCGGGAGGGGGGCCGGAACGGGCACACGGACAGCGGGAGGGGAGGGGAGCACTCACCTGGACTTCTTCCGGCGGCAGTCGGCCTGGAGAAATGACCAAAATAAACCTTCGAACATGTTGACAGTTATGACTGACCTGGTTCCGGACTGTTGCGAGGTAAATAATTCTGTCCTGGCAAGGCTGGCATGATATGTCAGGCAACAAATACTGTCGAAGTATGCAGGGCTACATAAAATTACAGACGTGTTGTCTTTTCAGATTGCTTCATTTTGCTTACTACTGCCACATGCTTAATCTCCTACCTACACCCTACAAGTCCTGCCGAGTTGACAGAAAACAACATGAACTGCCCGACAGCAGCCTCTTCTCTCGAGGAAAAGTACCGCAGCGAAGAGGTGATGAACTCTCCTCGCCTTTCACCCTTGGAAAAATACTGCCTTACGGTGGTGTGCACAAGATAACAAAATACAACTGCACGTGGTGGACTGACTTCAAGCAATGCATGCGGCCGCACGAGCCTACTCGGAATTACCCAGACGGCATTCCTGCACTAGTTCACCCCTACCTTGAGGCATCACTGTCCGTCTCCGGGAGGTGGGCCCCAGTGGGCTAGGCAACCTCTGCTCGATTGCGTGCAGCACTCTAGCCAAGGAGGCCGCGCCTCAGCCCCGGCGTCACGTGCGTAGACTCACCCGGGGAGGCATCGGGCCCTCGGGTGAGAACTGTCGCTGAAGGACCCCGGCTACAAAGCCAACGGATTTTCAGCTGACGTCACTAAGATCCGAGTATTTCTAGTTTAGCGCCCAGAGGGGCCAGACCTCGCTCGCCTCTGCGCTGCGAAAGTTCTAGAAACGCAAGATGCCCCTGGGGCAGCCCGGCTGGGATTTCGGGACCTCAGCACACCCGTGAGAGGGGGTGATGGGAAAAAAACAGGAACCCGGCTGATAAGCAGCAGCTGAACAACTCCAATCGTGAAAAGTTCCTATTGCACGTGATGTGTGCGGGGCAGAAAATCCCTTTCTGTTTATTGCTGTGTAAAATGTTAACTGCCGAGTACCGAAGAATTTACAACGACTGAACAATTCTAAATATTGTCTCGTGATCTGTGTAAACGTCGGGAACGGGCACACGGACAGCGGGAGGGGGGGGCAGGAACGGGCACACGGACAGCGGGAGGGGGGCGGGGACGGGCACACGGACAGCGGGAGAGGAGGGGAGCACTCACCTGGACTTCTTCCGGCGGCGGTCGGCCTGGAGAAATGACCAAAATAAACCTTTGAAGAAAAAAATAAATAAACCACCGCCCACCGCCGCATGACGATCGCAAGGGGGCGGGATGAGTAAAATCACGGGAACGCCCACGAATCTGCTCCGGCAATGACGGACAGATCGCTCTTCCAATGGCTAGCCTCCATTTATGGAGCTAGCCAATGGAAAGAGAGGGTGGGACAACACACACACACTGTAAACATTAGATTTCGCCTGCGCCAAAAAGCTGCGCGGTGCGCAGCTTTCGACAGGCGAAACCTAAAAATGCAAGCCTTGCACAGGGATTGAGGTGTCAGTTGCTTCCCCTAGTGTCACCTCGATCTCAGTCCAGTAGACGCTAAGGCGAGGGCTACCCAGACCATGTGGAAAAATGTTGCATCTGTCCCTGAGCTGCGAGGGCATATGTTGACCGATGTGGGGTACATACGGGCTAGTCTGTGTGGTGTTAAATATGTATGATGTAACTAATTAAACTGTGTATATTTCAGTCTTGCATTTGCGGATATTATTTTGGGGTACCCTTTACACTGCGCCCACTGTTTCACTCATGGTAGCTGACAATCCAGAGTCCAAATATGGATAAAGTGGTGCCAGTAGGAGAGAAGGACTGGGGCTAAGAAAACTATAAAGCGATGTATCCGCATGTCTGCCCTTCCCGGGTGTGAGCAAGGTCTGCAGTCCCTGCGATGTGTATAGCTCTTTCTCAACGTTCCCCCCATACTTGGAGGAATTGTCGCACTAGTAGCACGTAAAGCATGAAAGTACCCTCAGCTAGATTCATGAAAGGGCCGTTTTGCGAGTCTTTAATAGCGATTCATAAGGAATCGCTATTAAGGACTTGCAAAACGGGATTCATGTAGGAATTGCTAAATAAATTGCGATTCCTACACATTCCTTATTTGCGAGTAGCTAATTGCTAATCGCAAATAAGGAATTTGCGATTAGCAATTAGCTAATCGTAAATAAGGATGCAATTTCAAGGGTGCAGGGGTGTCCAAAGGACACCCTGTAGCATCCCTGAAATGTGAATTTACGCTGATGTTGTGCACACACACATGTCCAGAGGACATGTGTGTGTTTGTGTAACATGCAGCTTAGAAAAATGCATTTAAATGCATTTTTCTAAGTTTTAGCTATTTACCACGAGGTTTGACTTTGTGGTAAATAGCGGTCCTAAATTGCGATTTCGCAATTTCAAAATGGTTCATGAATTGCATTTAAGGAATCTCAAATAGAGATTCCTTAAATGCAATTCCTCGCAAATGTGCGAATTCTTTATTAGCGAATTTTGCATTTGGGAAGATGAATCCCAAATGCAAAAATTGCACTCTCAAAGGGCCAGATTCTCAGAATCTGTCCCTTTGCGAGCGCAATTAAGCTTGATGAATCTAGCTGCCTCTGTGTTACCAAAGTCCTCTATCAAATCCTTCTAGGTTCTGTAGCCGTGCATCTACGAATAAGTCGCCCCAGGGCCTCCCTGTATCAGTGCAACTAGGAGTGCTTCCAGATCTTTAAATATGCTCTGTGGCACCCTATCCGGGTGGGTGGTAAAAAAGTAAAGAAACCTTGGGAGTAAAAACATTTTAGCCATGGCCACTCTGCCCATAGGGACAAAGGGAGACCACGCCAAAACTGCAGTGCAGCGCGTGCCCTGGACACTGCCTTACCTAGGTTCCCTTCTATGATGATTGCCCTGGAATGGTAAATCTGCGCACCCAGATACTTAAATGTGTCAAATGCCCTTTCCAGCAGAGTTCGAGGCATGACCTGTCTTTGGGCCAGCGGGATCGTTTTCATGGGCAAAACTGCTGACTAAGGACAGTTAACCCAAAGGCCAGAGGGTGGGTATCCAGGAGTGCCATCAAGTCCTGCAGTACAGCGCTATCTCCCCGGAGGTAAACCAGCGCATTGTCTGCATATAGCGAAATTATATGCCTTTGCCTATCTGCGTGAATTCCCCAGTCCAGGACCCGTTGTCGCAATTTGCATGCTACTTGCTCCATAGCAAATGCAAATCAAATGGGCCACAGGGGGCAGCCCTGTTTGGTGCCTCGCTCTCTGATGAACTGTGGGGAGATGTCTCGTCCTGTCCTTACTCTCACCTGCGGGTTTGTATATAGTATACTCGTCCAGCACAAATATTAGGACGCAAATTTGCCCAGCACTTCCAGCAGATACTGCCACCCTAAGGTGTCCGTACAAGAAATAATGGTCACAGTGGAAATTGATTTAGTACAAAAATAAAAGCATCACCATAATAAATCAATGTATACAATTTATTCATGTTCACAGTATGCTGGTATATTCAGCGAACAGCATTGATTGTCTATACATTTCTAATCCTCATGTATCAAAAGGGATGCAGTTTCTATTAGCCAGTACTTTCTCCACTATTTTATAGTCGGCATTTAATGACAACAGATGCCGATATGGTGCCATATGCAGTGGATCGCTTCCCAGGTTAGGTAGCACCACCAACAGTGTTTCTCGCAAGGATGCTGGGAGTTCTCCTCTTTCATAAGCGTAAGTTGTTTATCACTGTGATGGGAGGTTGGGAAGCGTCCGTTTTCAAGAGCCAAGCTAACATTTTGCCTACTTTATCACCCTCTGCGTGTTGCCAGGCTAGATAATGTTTGTAGTCTAGTGCACATGGTCTGTTTAAAGTCTTTGTATGCTAGTCGGGCCTTGGCCAGCAGAGAAGTCGCATGGGGGGTCTGTGGGTGCTAGACTTTCACATCGTTGGATTTCCACCTCATGTCTTTGTAAATCTGCCGTCAGTGTCATGTGTGAGCCATATGTCGTTTTGATGGCCTGTCCCCGAGAGACCTTTTTAAACCCATCCCATTCTATGCCTCTATTAGAAGCGGTGTCTGTATTCTCCCGGACGTATGTGGTGATTGCCTGTTGGATGGCAGAGCGGAATGTCATGTCTCTAAGTGCAGCGATGGAAAGGCGCCATGTCGGGATCCTAGCTCTACGAGCGCCCCACGAGAGGTGCAGCTGCAATGGGTTGTGATCTGAAAGCACCCGTGCAAAATATTCAGTATGCGATACCCGGGCCAAGGCTTCCATGGAACAATATATTGCATCGATCTGTGTATGGAGATCATTCTACAAGGACTAGTGGGAGTATGTGCGCGTTTCAGGGTGCTGACTGGACCACGCGCCCTTTAGCTGCATGTGGTCTACCCAGTCTCTCAGGTGTCTTGATATGTGAATGGATTGTTCTCCCATGAGTGGTGGCGTGAGCGGTCCAGGTCCAGTACAGTTATAATCCCCTCCACATATTGTTGGTGCTATTGGGTCCGATAGCAGGGATGGTGTGAGTGACTGTAAGAACTGTGCTTGCCCAGTATTCGGGGCGTACAGGGAGACCAGTGCCATTGGGATCCGTCCAGTATGACGTAGCAGCCCAAGGGTCAATTCGAGTATGTACCAGTTAGGTGTGCTTGGTGCCACCCATGTAAGAGCCCCTCTAGCGTATCCGGAGTTTGTGGTGCATATGACCGTGCCCCTCCAACACTTGCGCAGTGTGGCTAATGTTTATACGGTGAGTTGCGTTTCCTGTATTAATGCAATTGAGACCTTGTGGGTGCGCACATATTGGTATATTTTATGTCTTTTGACACATCCTGCTAGCCCATGCACGTTCCAGGTTAAGAGCGTGTAATCATTCAGTCCCTAGAAAAAAAGTGAAGGGACTACCCTTGACTTGTTCCCCTGACTTTGGCTGTCATATATTAATCAACACAATATCTCATGGCTCAGTCCCCTGTATTTGGAAAAGAAAATATATGTACAATTGAGGCAAACCCCCACATTCTACCACATGCTGAGGATACTTAGAAAAAAGAATATTCATGGCGTACCCCCTCCCCCCCCAGTTCTCTTGCCACCTGCTGGTAGGTCTTGGAATCTCTTCCCCAGGACTCTGCATACCCTGGGCATCACCCAAGTTTGTTTGCCGCCTGTGGGGTAATCTCCAGGTCTCCTCCTTGCAGCTCTGCACGTTGTGAGTCTGTTAGGGATAAAAGGCGTTCCTGCCTGTCGTCCGAGTCAGATCTGATTGGTGCTGTGGTGTTAAGGTGTTCCGCAATCTATATGGCCTGTACCTGCTCCGGTGCCACTTGCTTCTCCGTAGGCCGTTGTATCATGTTTCTCCCGCGCCCTCTGCATGCGCCTACTAGTTTCCAAGATGGTCGCGATTCTGCCTGGGCAGTGGGCGGAGGGTGTGCAAGTCCATTTTGGTCTATCGAAGACCAGGCTTCTTCTGGAGTAGAGCAATATATATATTGGATTCTTTGTGGGGAATGCGCAGTTTGGCTGGGTATTGCAGCGCATATTGTATCTGGTGCTCCCTCAGGCATTGCGTTGTAGTGTAGTTCCTATATTCCCGATAGGCTCTGCGCATTGGAATAATATAAACAGCAGTGTAGACGTAGGACTGAGGTCGACTATGTCTCTACTGACTATATTAGACTTAATTAGTTTTGCCAGCTAACTCAGAGGTCACTAGAAACTTTCTCGAATAAACAAGGAGGAGTTTAACTTCCCTGGATAGACAAGAAGGGATTAGCTTCTGATAACCATATAACATGACAACTTTGCTCCCTCAGAATAAGAGTGTATCTCTAGAGTTGTGTGAAAACAATAGACAGCTATTTCACTCAGTCAATTGTGCATACTTAGTTTCACCAGAGTGCAGAAAATAGAGAGACGGGCGTTTTCAATGAAAGGTGTTATTTATTGAGCAGTCTTCTTTCTCATGCAAGAGAAATGAATTGCCACAATTGCAATACTTATCATAAAGTAAAGTGCGTACAGTACAAGGAGTATTATGAAATAACACTGTAAAAGCATTGATATAGTTTCTTAGCCATATGATACTTTAAAATGGATAAAATATATACATACATAAAAACATTGACTAACGTACTCAACTGGTGCTTCTAATCTATGCCTACCCCGGTGTACCTGACCTAAGCCTAATACGTGGGAAGGAGTAAGTAAGTTGCAGTTTAAGTTAAGTTGGTTTTTGACAAGAATCTGAATCAAGAATTCTCTCAAGGGTTTAGTCAGCTCCGTACCTGGGTGAAAGAATGTAGGAGGTCTGGTATCTCTCTCAGGACTCGATATCTCAGCAACCCGCAAGGGTGACTGGAAACACCGGAGCTGGATTTTCTCGGCTGGAGAAAAAGACAGCGTCTTTCTCAGTGCGTCAAAAGGGAGGGGCGGCGTCCGTGGGCTCTCGCATCAGCTGTGCTCTCGGGCAAGTAGATAGCCGCTCTGCTCCAAACCACCGTGTGTTTGCTTAAGGCAACGTTGGTATATTTATACCTGAAAGGTGCCGGGTTTGACGTAAGGTTGGACATAAGACATCAATAAAAGATGTCACTAAGAACTGGCCGTTCTTTCAGTGCTCGCAGGAGTTCTAGGACAAATCAAAACAGAAGCATGGGGAATTCCCAGGTTGCTGGAGGTTTGGTTTGTTTAAAGAACGCGTTGTACTCTCTAGGAGTCTAGGGAAGTAGCCTTGCTTAATTTGGACTGCATGGGCTACGACTAAATATGGATATGATTCTTATGCCTTTATAAGGATATTATTTATTATAGCCATACAATGGCATAAATTGGGAATATCGAATTAGGGTCCTAGATAGAAATACAACACCCACTCCACAATCTAAGGTCCATCATTACTAAAACTAAGCAATAGTAAACATATAACGATGCATGTGTGTTTTCCAACCCACCCCAAAATACATAAATCGCATTTGAAATGGTATATGGTAAATACCCGAAAATGAGTATTGGTACTGTACGCTTTTCAAGCAGTGGTATCATTCAGTTAAAATGCATATATATATCAGCTGAATGAATTGCGAAATTTACACATGAAATGGCTCTGAATACAGAAAAGAAGGTCGAGACCATTTCATCACATATTAATACAAAATGCTGTACATGCGCTAGAGGCTGAGGTAAAATATTGTCTCTAGAGTTCCTAAATTAGAAGCTCTGTTCTCTAAGAATAGTTCTACTTTAAGCAGAGTACTTTGTGCCAGAAAAAAGGTAAATATTTTGAAAGTGAAAAAAATAATAATTTCGCTTTCAAGGGAAAAAATAGTTCCAATTGCTTTCAGTAGCTTTTGTTTATCAAAGCTGAAGGCCGAATTCAGAGTTCAGGGAACGCTGTGTGCTTGTTGCTTTAAAAGTTATTCTCGTTGTTCAGGGGAGAACATCATTTCAGACAGGCTTGCAAAAAATTGGCCTACAACATCAGGTGAAAGTTCGACCAAGTTCGAAAAAGCTGTAACAGTGCATGTGTGAGAATGATTGCTATCATCGATGTCAGGATCAGCAATGCTCACAGAAGGTTGTACCTGTGTGGTGCTGCTTTCATCTCGTACCCCACCGCCATATACTCGTAGTGGTGAAGTCTCAACGAATGCCGTCATCAGAATAGGTAGCCGCTGGGGACAACACGATGCATGAGCCGTTACAGGACCTAGCAAAGTATCGATATCCATTGGTACTGCTGATGGTAGTGTAAGACAGATGTCCAACACGCATTCTTCTCCGCATAGCATACATCGAAGCACAGGTAAGATTTAATCTTGCCAGATTGGTCTGAATAAAAGAAACCAGGTCATATTCAGATCTCTTAGCCGGGCTAATCCGAGGACTTTAGTGATTTGGTCCTGGTAGCGTATAGCTAGGATCGTTTCTCCCATCGTTGCTGGAGTCTTGTCTGTGGCTTGGCTTGCTATATCGGGGCAGAAGGATCAAAATTAAAATTCCTGCTACGAGTCCCAATAGTAGAGGCAGACTGGCAAAAATGGAATGCACAAAATTCGGGATAAAGCCCAGAACTGTTTCAAAGGGTGCTAACAGTCCCGAAAAGTTTTTCTTAAATACATGTGCGATGCCACTGGTATCTGACATGTTTAAGATTTGGCTTAACATTTCTACGAAATGCACGGGGCAATTTGTTAATAATAGGGAATCTATCTCTGCCGTTGTCCTTGCAACTTGCAGATCATACGTTTCTTTGGATGAGGTCAAAGCCACAGTTGTCTGTAAAAGAATGGATTTCATTCTGCTTAAAGTATCAATTCGAATAGAAGAGATATTCAAATAAGGCCATATTGCCGCCTCCATGTCTGGATTGCTGTTTGGATACAATATTTGCATACAGCAAGTGACCATGGAACTAACGCTCAAGAGATGGGCTTTTCCTGGCACCATGCCACAACAGCTGTGGTCACTTATTAGAACAAAGCTGCCATTGGAAAGCTGTCTAAAGAATGGCTCTATCTGTGTTGCAGGAGTGCCGTGCAGGTGACATGAAAGGTTATTCGAAGACCCTTCGCAGGCCCCATGCAAGTTAATACCTTGACACAGAAGTGTACCGCTTACTGATTTTTTTACAATTGTTACCACTAAGAAATACCTCCTTTTTCCTTTCACTATAACATTTGTGTGTATAAGGTAATTTCCATGTTGACTTGATGTATCCTTTACCCAACCTTTCATACTGGCCCGCTGGTATATATTCTTAGCAATATTTAAACTGGAAAGTTGTTATCGGAATTGTAATTATTCCGTGTATTATCCATTCAATGACAGTTCTTTCTGACATTGTCAATGGTAATCTCTCAAGTTTTTCAATGCTCAGAATCGTATAGTCTGCTCCTTTTTGTGCCAAACTGATTTGTTTATCAGTAAGGTTAAAGATAGAGAATAATGACGTTGTGTTGATTAAACGGCATGGCACGTAGCCTGAACGCAGATTTTGCAACGTCCAGCCAAGCTGTACAATAGAACGTAATTGGGACTGACCATGTTATAACATTAGCAAGTCCTGCTCTATTATATCAATAGCAGATGACACAATACTGTCCAGTGAATATATTCTGGAGGACAGAGTCGTTAACCCATTGTCCACAACAGAAAGTGAATTTTCCAAATTAATACGATCAATTTCTCGTATTTTTTCTGCTGTTTCAATTTGTATTACTTTCCAAGCCTCCTTGTATGCAGCGTATATACCGGCCGCTATGAAACGTTTTTGATGCTGTTTGCGTGGTCCCAGTATGAAATCACGCAAGTCAGCACTGTCTTTAAGTAAAGTCAAGTGTTGCTTAATTTCAGCCAGTGTGGATTTCTGTAGCCACTCAAGGCATAGTTTCCCTACACTGTATGTTGTAACTATCCCTGGATGCTGTCTCTGGGAGTATCTTGGGTCTGGCCTGTTCAGTTTTAACCCCTGTATTTTGTTCAGGAATCTATCTTGACAGTTATTTGTGTCTGTGGGCCAGATCAACCATTTTTTCCAATCAGGATGTGTTCTGTTTTAGTATAAAATATGTGATACGTCTATCTACACATCTGTAGTGCTATTACTATCAGGTATGGGCTTTGGAATAGACGGTTTGTTTAAGTCTTTTATCTTAGCTAGGCCAAGACAAGTAGTCTGTTAAATGGTGTCTTTCAAGAATATTAATTGTTCTGGGATCATGCAGGCTCTAAATAATGCTTCTAAATCTTGGACCTGCCATTCTTTTGTACCCCAGATGGTTTTTGTTTCAATGTTGTTTTTCCAGAATTCAAAACCAAATGTAGTCATTTTTTCATAAAATGTTTCAGAATAAATCAATTTAGTATTTGTTAACATTGTTTTCATTCCTGTCTAATTTAACATTTTAAAATAAAACGTTTCTGCATCACTTGTGTTAATCCCTGAGAAGTATGGGAATTTCTCATAAAATTTTTTCGATCTGCTTTTAGGCGGTGTTGCACAATGTTCCCATTGGTTATAATTAAAAACATTTCTAGGTTGAGCAGATTTATGCAAATAGTGATGACAAAAATGATTATAGCAATACAATTCTTCATAATTTGATGAACCCTGTAAATCGTCATGTTCTGTAATTTTTGCTGACATTACTAAATCTGACATCATATTGTTAATATTTTCAAAGTCCCAATCATCAGAAAAAGTACTTGGTTTTACAAAGTCACTTAATGAAACCTTGAACTGGTGTGGATATTTCAAGAGCTCAATATGGCCATAAATGTCATAATCCGTTTTGTCCCATGCTACCCCACCGGGTATTGGATTGGCTGTGATGTTTACTGACGACCGTTCTCTTTTCTCGATGTGAGATGACTTGTGAGGCTTTAGGACCAAGTTGATGTTCTGACTTGCTGTGTCCATTGTACTGTATTTTCCTTCAATGAATTTTCCCAAACAAAGAACCATGATGAGCCAAAGCAGGAGGAAAAGTACACCTAACACAATCCAAAATTCAATCCATGGTGAAATCAGATAGGTTTCTTTTAGTTGATGAAAGAGTTCAGTTTCTTTGTCTTTGAAAGTTTTTGTTGCTGGCGTTTCTTCAGGCTCGCTTGGATCTTCAGAAAAGTCATCGAAATTGATGAAGTAGCCAGATGCAGTTCTGTCAATTGTTGGAATTGCTTCCAAATTTTCATTTGATTTTTGATTTTTCTTTTTTTCATTAGCATAGTCTGAGGCTACATCGTTGTAGACTGGTGTTTCTTGACTAACTGTTGCAATTTGGGTTTCAAGAGGCACAAGTTCCATGGCTTTGTTGCATAGTCCTTTTTTTATTCACTGCAGGTTTATCAAATGTGATTAGTCTCTCAGTTTGAACCTCTTGGATTGTAGCAAATTTTGGTACTCAGCTATTTCTTGGGAGTCCACTGGGCCTACTACCTATTATTGGCCACATGATTGTGGTTTTACTAGGTCGATGGATACAACTCGGTTCTCCTTTTTACCAGCTAGGGGCGGTAGTAAAACTGATCTTCTTCCGCTGACAGCTAAGATAGGTACTGCTTTTCTGTAAGAAGGCCCAAATTCCTTCTTCACCGCTATCTTCTCTCTGACCAGATCCCCAATCTTTGGAATCCAGACCGGTCTTGCTGGGACAGGTGGTTTTTCTTCAGTGGCTGTTTGCTGTTGCTTTAACTTTGTTAGGTTTCTTCTTGTTTCCTTTAAGTCCTGTAAAACAGCCAAACGGTCTTTGATATCAAAGGATTTTTCTTCTACCACTGAAGTGTGACTATCAAGATCCTGAATGTGCATTCTAGTACCGAACAATAGTTCGTACGGAGTGAGACCTTTTAGAGAATTTCTTGGCAGATTATTAAGACTACGTTGGACACTTGTTAAATGTTTGACCCACCCATCACCCAAACCCAATACCCTCGCCGTTATAGATTGCTTTATGTCCCGGTTTTTTCTTTCCACTACCGCATTTCCCTCAGGATGGAAATTGAGAAGAGTACCGCAATGCAATACCCATGCTGGCCATGGCCTCCTTGTAAGCCCTAGAGCTAAACGCAGGACCCTGGTCAGAATGTAGCATGCCAATTGCGTATGTGCCGATAAGGGCTCGCAAATCTTTGTATAACAGTTCTGGCATCAGCCGAGTGCTGGTGTCTGCATTTTAAGTGAATCTAGTCTTAAAATATTATGGGGACGCATTTCTCCTGCTGAATTTCTGCATATAGATAGCAGCAAGCTATCTAAAAAAGGGGTCCTGGCAATACCCCGGTCGGTTCACGACTGCGATCTCTGTTGCAGTCTGGACAGCTCTTTGCAAATTTGTAATGTTGCAAGCTCATCCCCGGCCACCAGTATTCTGATTGTAATTCTTTCAGAGATTCCTTGATCTCTTGGTGCCTTAGACCCAATCCCATGTGTGCCGCTTCAATCAAGAAGACTCTCCTGTTCGTGTTTGGAATTACTCTGTCCCCCACTCCAGGGATTTGAGCAAAAGGAACGGAGTTTGCATCAATTATGTATGTATTACTGAGTGGATAGTTCAGAGGCAATGCTGCATAGTCGCCTTTTGAAGACTCTTTTACCGCCAGCATGGTCTCCCCGTCTATGTATTTTTCGGAGCGCTTTTTTGTGGCTATGGAAGCCGGTTGAACCGCTTCCGCTGTGGCTCTGAGAGCCAATGAATTCTCTGCAACGTGAACGCCATCACGTTGATGACTCAGTGTATGTATCACGTGAGTCTTTCGTAGTTCAATCTGTAAAAGAACTACCTGTTCCCAAACTTTTTTATGCTTTCTTGTGGCACCTGTGTCATCTTTGTAACCGTTTTGAATCCAGGTCTGCATGTCATTATTGTAAGACTTGACGCAGAAATGCGAATCGCACACTATTAGTGTGGGGAATTCGCGATCGGCATTTTCAAGCGCCATCTTTAAAGATCTAATTTCAGCTCGCTGAGCTGAACAGTTTGAGTGATTCAGTTTTGGTGATTATTGGTCTGAATTTACCAAAGCGCCAGCGACCTTTAACAATCGCGCACGCTGCGTTGTAGGATTTTTTCACTACATCGTAGTGTTGTGCAAATATGTCCATGTAGATTACACATGTGTACTGTTCGAGAGGCAGAATTTCGATTGGCAGAGGATATTCTTCTTCATATTCTAGATTTTCGAGTTTTTTCATTTTCGGGTCAAAATAGTATTTCACGTCTTCTGCAGCAAGAGAATTTTCCCATTGTATCCATTTTGGATCTAATGTCACAGCAGTCAAATTGCGTGGGCTTGTTAATGCCTCAAGGGCTGATTCTGCTGTTAAAACAGTTATTCTTCTGCCTTGGGCTCATTCTTTTGCTACAGCAGTTTGAACCCCTACTAGAATCTTTTTAGTAGAACTGAATTTCATTTCAGCTTGTGTGTACAAGTGTGATTTGTAAGCTATTGGTACCGTTTCTCCCTCATTAGAGCTTAGGTACGTGAATCCGCATCTTCCTGGGATGACATGGATTACAAGATTGCATACGTTTTCGCGAGTTTGTAATTTTGTTTTAGCTAATATGTCTGTTTGCAATGATCTTAAGATTTCTGTGTGTTTGAGTCCAATGTATTGGTTTGAAATGAGGTTTTATTAATTCATAGAGAGGTTTAACCCTCTCTTTGTAATTTAGAATGCATGTTCTTCCGAAATTCAGGAAACCTAGTATTGATTGTAAGTTCTTCAGCGTTTTAGGTGCTTGGAGTACAGCACACTTCTCTAAGAAGTTGTATGCTAGGCTTTTGCCTTCACTTGATAATTCATATCCTAAAAACAGAACAGTTAGATGGGCAATTCATGACTTTTTAAAGTTGAATTTGTAACCCTCAGCTGCAAACCCAAGTATTATGGTGTTTACTCTTTTCAAGTGTGTCTCCAGGTCATCATCTGTGAGATAGATGTCATCGACATATGATAATGCCTCATCATCATATATTTGTAGTAACTCTGTTACTCTTGCTCAAAATAATCCTGGGCTATTCTAGAATCCCTGTGGGAGTCGATGGAAGTGTTTTTGTGACGCCATTATTGAGAAAGCAGTCAAATACCTGCTTTCAGGTGCAATGTTTTGACAAAAGAATCCATTAGAGATGTCTAATGTCGTTTTATATTTTTTGCGCACGATGTTATTCATTAGTGCTGCACTGTGTGAGTTTTGTACTGCAAATGTTTTGCAACAGGAGTTTAAGTGTCTATAGTCCAAAACTAGACGATATGAATCGTCTGGCTTGGAGACAGGAAACAAAGGATTGTTCATTTGTGAGGTGCATGTTTAAATCACCCCTTGATATTCAAGTTGATCTAAGATCTCCCTGACTTGCTTTTTAGCTTCTTGTTTAACTGGGTACTGCCTTTGTACAGTGGGTTGACTTTTTAACTGGATTTTGTGAGGAGGAGAGTCCTCATCCCATCCTACATGATTTTTGTATAATGCAGGAGCTTGGGCTACTGCCCATTTTCTTGCAAGTATATATTTTTTATGAATTGGAATATGATTTGAGAAGGCAGGCATAATCATTTCTTCGCCATGAGGGCACGCCCTGGCAAACTCTGGTGTCCAGTCTTTCTCAGCTAACAGGATGTCATAGCCTTTCGAAAGGTTATCCCAAAAGAGACCCCTTACTTTCCTAGTCTTATCTCCCTCTATACGCAATGTTATTTCGTATATTTTATGAGGTTTGCTAACTCTGGTATCTGCAGTTTCCACTTGAATGTATTCATTCGTGTCCACTGTCTCCAGAAGATTCATCAGGATCTTGCGAGCTATGGTCACTTCTGCTGCGCTGTCTAGCATTGTCTGGGCCCACTCTCCGCTTTTCAGTTGTGTCCTCAGAATCCTCGGCATGTTTAATTATTTTAATACTAGCTACCTTCTTTCTTGGAAATTGTAATTTTTTACTTTGATGAGCAGGTTCCTTGTCTTTGGACTTTACGTGCTCTTCCCTGTGTTCTGACCGTCCTCTTCTTTCCGATTTCTGTGAGGAAGTCTGAAAAGATCGAGAGGGACGTGTATCAATATCTTGATATCTATCAGGTTTTTTCAAATAATCCCTATTTCTAAGGTTGTATCTTTTCTCAGAGGGCTCCCTCTGGGGAGACTAATTTCCTCGGTCTGGAGATCTTTCTCTCCGTTGAGGAGACCTTCCTCTGGACTGGAATCGTTTTTCTCTGGGAGTGGATTGATTATTACCATCCCAACTCTTTTTTGGAGTATTCAGATTATTTTTAATAAAGGTTTTTTCAGGATTTTCAGTTAGTTGGGGTTTTACTGGTTTCCCACCCAAACTATCTCTACCTAGTTCTTCATAGGATTTTTCTATGATTCTGGCAAGTTCAAAAGGTTGTTGTGCTATATCTGTTTCTTTCAATTTCTGGCGGATCGCCACAGATGCTGCTTCTCCTTTTATGTTGGCTAATAATATAGCAGAGACCTGCTTGAAGTTTTTCAGTAATTTCATACCCAGAGTTAAAGCAGGTTCTGGACCGTATTCATTTTGAATCTGTCTTAGCACATCTGGTATTACCGCCATGGACGGAACACCATGTGTTTTTGTGTATATCGAAGCAAAGACTGTGCCCCAAGTGTCACAATCCTCCACATGTGGTGCGATCCCCATTGGAAGACAGATGGTCAGAATTCTGTGTTTCTCAGTAGGTGTAGTATCAGGAAATACTGCCTCTATTTGAGTTATTTTTTGTGCTAGCCAGAATGGAATTTGTTCCCGTTTTGCGGGTATTTTGCCAATGGCTGATTGTATATTCTGTGGTGTGATATTATTTATGTTCCCCTGGTGAGGTGTGGTCTGTGGAATTATTATTGCTGGTTGGACTGTTGAAGTCCGCATGACATATTGGACCAATTGTCTATGTATTTTAATTAGCAATTTTAGCTGAGCTAAAAGATCCTGGTCTGACATTGTTTCAATGTCTGGATGTGGTGTGTAGCTGGCTAGAACCGGCCACGTGGCTCCTGGTCTAACTAATGGACTGAGCCTGGTGATGTGATTTTGATGTTTTAGGGCGCCATTAAACTAGAGCAGGTGCTCTTGGTAATTTAGTGGGATTTCAACATCCTCGAAAGGAGTGTATTCATCCGGAGGTACCTCTATTTTGTAATAGTGGAATTCTTTTGTTACAGCGTTTGCTGCTGGAAAGTGTATCCATGAATAGAATACCTCTGTCTGCCGATATTCATGGGCCTCTACCACGAATGTGACTGTACCACCTCGTGATGTCAGTCCTATTTCTATAAGTTTAATAATTATAGCTCTTCTTACATTTACCGGGATGATTATAGCATCCGGGTCATTGTCTTGGAGACTCCTGTCATCTGCTACGAGTTGAGCTGCTATTCTAGCTGCCGCCCTTTCGTCTTCACTTTCCGTCATTTTTACTGACAGAAAGCTTTTTGTTGCAGGTCAAGTTTCAAGGAAACAAAGATTAGGTGCACAATATTTTGGAACACTGTATCCTTCAACGTTGACTAAACCAAAAACTATACATAGGAATCTCTTCCTACTAAGTTCCGGCGGATTTTAACCTTTTACCCACTCCAGACGTCTATTGGAGTTTTTACGGGAAAAGGGTCTGTATGAAAAAGCACGACTGAGTTACTCTAACGTCTTGCGTTAGATTTATCGCCTTACCAAACGTTGGGCGCCATGTAGTGTAGTACCTATATTCCCAATAGGCTCTGCGCATTGGAATAACATAAACAGCAGTGTAGACGTAGGACTGAAGTCGACTAGGTCTCTACTGACTATATTAGACTTAATTAGTTTTGCCAGCTGTAGAAACAGTAGGGCGCAGGGCCACCAGTGCAGATTCCGACTCCTCCACTCTGGCCTTGAGTTTTTTTATGCTCCTCTCTCAAAAATCCCATATCAACGTATAGCGTATCTATTTTGGGCCCTAGCGTGGTCTTGATGTCCAGTATTGCTGCCATCAATTCATCGAACCGATGTGAGTGATCTAGTGGAGCATTTGCATTGGGAGCACCTTGTTGAGAGGTGTTTCCTCTATCCGCTGCAAACGTCGTTGTTTCAGCGTGCAGGCTGCGGTTTGTCTGATCGTGGCTTTCCCTTTATGTGTATGGGCGCTGGTTGGGCCCTCTAGCGAAGAAGTCACAGGCCTTTCCTCCTCGTGGCGGACGTTTATGAGCCATCTAGTGTTCGTCTTCCCGCACCTCGTAGGGCGTCGTACGGTGCCCCCTTCGCACCGTTGGTCGAGATATGCCACGCGATATCACCCCTATGTTCTAGTGTCCCTAGAGGGTGGGAGGAGAAAACATGTGCAACGGCTCAAGACCCATAGTAGGCAACGGATGATCTCGCCCTGCACAGCGGGTCGATCTATATTCCAGGTTTTGTGTGTGCCCACCTGTGGTGGGTGCCAGGCCTCCCAGGATATATCCGCAGCAAGTATAGCAGGGAAAGTTCTCAGCGTGGCCCAGGTCTTGGGTTTCTTGCTCCGTCAGTATGGCGTCTCTTCTGCCGTCTTTGAGTGACCCATTGATTGCACCTGCATCGCCCATACAGTCAGCGGCAGCCCAGAGGTCCTCGTGGTATCCCTTTATGTGTTGCAAGTCTTTTTTTCAAGTCCGTGCTTCTGCCTTTGCAAATGGCCCCCAGGGCGCAGCTCAGCTCGGTGGGTATCCAGCAGCGTCGGATTGGTAACACGGGCATTCGGGCACTGCCCGAGGGGCCGGTGTCCGAGTTCTGCTGTGGGCTGCTTTTTTTTAGCAGTTTGGGGGGCCATTTGGCCGCTGTCTCTATTGTTCGAATACAGCCAGCGACTCAGTGGGTGTCTGAGTGGCCTTTCTAGAGGCAGATGGGCGATCATTACCTCCGTTTAGCAACAGGCAGAGGTGTCACTTTCTTTCTCTCGCTGGACGGACCATAATGGGTGCACATACTGAGCGGGGGCAGGGGGCCTGAGTAGAAGTGGCCTCACTTGTTTCACCAGTGTAAACTAACGCATGCATTTGTTTACCCCCCCTCCTAAAGTTTTTTTTTATAAGATTACGCCAAAGCAATGATTGGAGGAGTGATTATGCAAATGTGGGCCGATTTTTGTTTTGGTGTGCCCGGGCCGATTTTCAATCCCAATCCAACCCTGGTATCCAGTACGGGTATTGCTCCAGGCGTGAGGGGGACACACAACTTCGTTGCCAGCAAGGCCTCGCTGCGAGAGCGGTAGGGCCTCCAGCAGTACACTTCTTTTGTTTTCCCGCTGCAGGCCGCTCAGCGCTTGCTGCGTTGTGTCCTGCGCGTGGTCCGGCCCCAGGTCCCTTCACACAGGTCGGTGGAGAATCTCAGTATATGCTCAATGCACCCCGAGCCGCCGGCTGCTTGATCTTCAAGGCAGTGAAGAGGCGGGGGAGAGTTGCCGTACAGGCCCAGTTCAACCGCCCGCAGGTCGGGTCAGGTCGGGTGCCGGCCGCTGAGTTGAGTTTGCGGCGTCCGGGCCCTCAAATCGCTCACCCCTGAAGATAGTGTTCAGCACCAGGGAAGGGATGCCGCAGCCCGCGCTGCCTTTACCGACGTTCCTCTTTACCTTCCCCTCTCTCGAACGGCACCGGGTGACAGTCTCGACCACAGTCGCTGGCACACACAGTGCCACACCATGGGCCTTGGCACTCCTCCGCTCCGCAATCGGGGGTCAGCATATGTGCAGGGGACTTCCGCTGCACATTAAACCCCCGGATAAGTGGCTCATATCGGTGTAATTCAGGATGATTTGGAAGGCCGGGCACAGAGCTCAGAAAGCGCTTTCGCACTCTCCGCCATCTTGGCCACACCCCAAGAGTCTGAGTTATTGTCACTTTTGCAGCTTTTTCCAGAAGCGCTACTGCCCAAGTCCCGTTTCCCAGAAGTCTCTGTTTTCTCATGTCTTTTGCTAGACCAGCTGCTTTATTTATATAAAAAGTGAGTCTTTGAGCCAGTACTTTTCTCTTCCTTCTTACTAACTTCAACTTCACGTCCTGATACACTTTTCTCCTTTATATATTTGTCCTTTCTGCGAAACTTGGACCATCCACTTCTTTCTGCCCTTTTATGGTCCCTAGAGTCCTGAAATGAACTGAAAGAATGGCTATCAGGACACTGATACCAATCTGTCTTTTTGAGTATGCCACAATCCCTCAAATTATATCCACCCCTCCTGGATTCCTGTGTTGAGGGAGATCCCTGGAATGTCATTTTGCATTATGGGTTCTTTGCCAATATTATCATTAATAGCCTTTGAAGTTATTGCCTTCTCTGCAGCAGGCACATGTAGAGATCCAGGAACAACTGCTCCTGTGACAGTCGTTAGTAAGACATACTGTCAAAGCTGCCTGTAAATAGCCACTTCCTAAATTAGTAACCATCTCGCTTCTGCAAGTGTCAAATTTACTGTATCAGCGTACAGTGTACACCAATTCAATACAGAGCAGGTGGCCCCTTCAATACTTGTGAGACCCATTCTGATGATCTGTTCTACATGATGTTACTGACCACCAAACAATGCTTTGTGTTTTTTAGGTCGAGCATTCGAGACCTCTTGTATATACTGGAGTATATACTTATCATTATATACTTATGTGTATGTACTTTGTGGGCTCTGGAGATCAGCCCTAGGACTTGTCTGTTTCCGCTTAGGAACTTTTTTCTGTTCAGCTGAATCTATTTAACTATCTTGATAGAAAACGATCAGCAGAGGTCACTAAAATACCCGCCTCACTTTAGCATTCTCTAGATTCCAGTCCATAGAAATTGTCTTCCACAAGCACCCGTAGACAATAATATTTTTTTCAAATCTTGTATTTTCAGTGATATGACTACTGAAGGCCCTGATTTTATATTAAAAAAAGAGCTTTGTACAGGAATTTATATAGCGCAAATCACCGAGCGGTTTCTAAGCGCTTGCTTAGGGAGCTTTGTGTGTGGGATTGCTTGTCTGAGGTGTTTGGCTGGGATCTCCCCCGCTCACCGAAGCTGGGCCTTCTCCATGTTATGGAACAGGTGGGAGGGAATATCTATAAACGCCATCTGCTGCTCCTGGGCCTTACAGCGGCTAAAAGAGATATAGCTCGGGCCTGGAAGGACACCAGGGCCCCCTTGGTAGGGGTGTGGAAGAGAGGCATGGACTTTTACATGGGGCTGGAGCGCCCGGTGTTTGAGGCCAGGGGCTGCCCCAGCAAACATTTTAAAATATGGAAGAGATGGGCGGAATACAGGGGTCTGTGGCTGGAACCGCCAGCGCCACGGGATGTCGATACAGAACATTTGCATGTTGACCCTGGGTGAAACAGTACGCACACCGATAATGTTTTAACTATGCTCTTTACTTTGGACCATGTAGACACTGTGTGGGGATGGGGGGTGGGTTCCGGGCGGGGGGATATAGGGGAGGGAGTTGGGGGATGGGAGTTCGGGGTAAGTCATTTGTATCAAAATGTTGATTGAATAATTGGTATGTGATGGATATCTATTTGCACACTACTCCTCTGGCTTCTGGAGAGCAGTGCCCTCTTTGTAATCTTTCAACAACAAGAAAATCCAATAAAATTTTGTTCTGAAAAAAAAAGAGCTTTGGACTATACCATTTCCTGCTGAAATGCTAAATTTCTCTCCATTTGTTCCCATACCTAGCGTGTTACGCAGTTTGGTTCTTACTTTCCCTCCATGTTAACGAACAGTAGATGTTTCAGCACCCAGGCTAATGTGCTGCATAGCTATATACATATAAGGTCCCTAAAGGTGAGACCGATTGCATTTCAAATGCTTGCTTAAATATCCTTGCAAAAAACACAGTTGATGGACAGAATGTAGAACAATGTCATAAATTCACCCCAGTACAAGGATCTGGGCCTAAATCCATCGTTTTTTTGCTCTCCACACCACCCTGGGTTAGACACTGGCTATATGCAAATCAGCTCTGACCCTGTGCCTCATGGGAACAGTCCAGTCCGAACTACCAAGCCATGTCTTTCCCAGACCGGAATCAAGAATCCAAGGACCGGTTTCTGGCTATCAGCCTTCATCAGCCTGGATAGCTTGACTCCAGTGGTGTGGAGAGCCTGGGACTCACGTCTGAGCATACCCAGTACACTCGGGGTGAAAATTGCAAAAAACACAGTTGATGGACAGAATGTAGAACAATGTCATACATTCACCCCAGTACAAGGATCTGGGCCTAAATCCATCGTTTTTTGCACTCCACACCACCCTGGGTTAGACACTGGCTATATGCAAATCAGCTCTGACCCTGTGCCTCATGGGAACAGTCCAGTCCGAACTACCAAGCCATGTCTTTCCCAGACCGGAATCAAGTATCCAAGGACCGGTTTCTGGCTATCAGCCTTCATCAGCCTGGATAGCTTGACTCCAGTGGTGTGGAGAGCCTGGGACTCACGTCTGAGCATACCCAGTACACTCGGGGTGAAAATTGCAAAAAACACAGTTGATGGACAGAATGTAGAACAATGTCATACATTCACCCCAGTACAAGGATCTGGGCCTAAATCCATCGTTTTTTTGCACTCCACACCACCCTGGGTTAGACACTGGCTATATGCAAATCAGCTCTGACCCTGTGCCTCATGGGAACAGTCCAGTCCGAACTACCAAGCCATGTCTTTCCTAGACCGGAATCAAGCATCCAAGGACCGGTTTCTGGCTATCAGCCTTCATCAGCCTGGATAGCTTCATCAGCCTGGATAGCTTGACTCCAGTGGTGTGGAGAGCCTGTGACTCACGTCTGAGCATACCCAGTACACTCGGGGTGAAAATTGCAAAAAACACAGTTGATGGACAGAATGTAGAGCAATGTCATACATTCACCCCAGTACAAGGATCTGGGCCTAAATCCATCGTTTTTTTGCACTCCACACCTCCCTGGGTTAGACACTGGCTATATGCAAATCCTATGCGGTCCTTGGATGCTTGTTTCCAGTCCAGGGAGGACCTGGATTGGCAGTTCGGTCTGGACTGTTCCCATGGGGCACAGGGTCAAGACTGATTTGCATATAGCTGGGTTCAAACTGGAAAGGCATGGTGAGCAAAAAAACGATGGATTTAGGCCCAGATCTCTGTACTGGGGTGAATGTATGACATTGTTCTGCATTCTGTCCATCACCTGTTGATTTTGCTTTTGTCACCCCGAGTGTGACGGGTATGCTCAGACGTGAGTCCCGTGCTCTCCATGCCACTGGAATCAAGCTATCCAGGCTGATGAGGGCTGAAAGCCCGAAACCGGTCCTTGGATGCTTGTTTCCAGTCCAGGGAGGACCTGGCTTGGCAGTTCGGGCTGGACTGTTCCCATGGGGCACAGGGTCAAGACTGATTTAAATATAGCTGGGTTTAAACTGGAAAGGCATGGTGAGCAAAAAAACGATGGATTTAGGCCCAGATCTCTGTACTGGGGTGAATGTATGACTTTGTTCTGCATTCTGTCCATCACCTGTTGATTTTGCTTTTGTCACCCAGAGTGTGACGGGTATGCTCAGACGTGAGTCCCGTGCTCTCCATGCCACTGGAATCAAGCTATCCAGGCTGATGAGGGCTGAAAGCCCGAAACCGGTCCTTGGATGCTTGTTTCCAGTCCAGGGAGGACCTGGCTTGGCAGTTCGGGCTGGACTGTTCCCATGGGGCACAGGGTCAAGACTGATTTGCATATAGCTGGGTTCAAACTGGAAAGGCATGGTGAGCAAAAAAACGATGGATTTAGGCCCAGATCTCTGTACTGGGGTGAATGTATGACATTGTTCTGCATTCTGTCCATCACCTGTTGATTTTGCTTTTGTCACCCCGAGTGTGACGGGTATGCTCAGACGTGAGTCCCGTGCTCTCCATGCCACTGGAATCAAGCTATCCAGGCTGATGAGGGCTGAAAGCCCGAAACCGGTCTTTGGATGCTTGTGTCCAGTCCAGGGAGGACCTGGCTTGGCAGTTCGGGCTGGACTGTTCCCATGGGGCACAGGGTCAAGACTGATTTGCATATAGCTGGGTTCAAACTGGAAAGGCATGGTGAGCAAAAAAACGATGGATTTAGGCCCAGATCTCTGTACTGGGGTGAATGTATGACATTGTTCTGCATCCTGTCCATCACCTGTTGATTTTGCTTTTGTCACCCCGAGTGTGACGGGTATGCTCAGACGTGAGTCCCGTGCTCTCCATGCCACTTGAATCAAGCTATCCAGGCTGATGAGGGCTGAAAGCCCAAAACCGGTCCTTGGATGCTTGTTTCCAGTCCAGGGAGGACCTGGCTTGGCAGTTCGGGCTGGACTGTTCCCATGGGGCACAGGGTCAAGACTGATTTGCATATAGCTGGGTTCAAACTGGAAAGGCATGGTGAGCAAAAAAACGATGGATTTAGGCCCAGATCTCTGTACTGGGGTGAATGTATGACATTGTTCTGCATTCTGTCCATCACCTGTTGATTTTGCTTAAATATCCTGACAGGACTTTTTTATAGTAGCGATAGGTTATACAATTAGGTGGTAGTGATGCAGCACTGTATGTATGAAAGTTGACAATGCTGGGATTTACAGCATCAAACTCCACCCATGAGTAAGATTTTTCAGCTTGTGTAGAATCGTAAAGCCAACCCCAGTTCAGGGACATCTCTAGCAAGGAGATGTTGTGATTGGTGTCCTGAAATTCGCCACTTTAGGGACAGAAGCTTGCAACTTTTTCAGTGTACAGATTTAATAAACATAATATTAAAATTACAGTAATAAAAGTGGGGTATAACCTTTTTTAAGTCAAGTGCCTGACAAACCTACAACAATAGGCTTTACCTATATAAGTTTAACCCCATGCGTGCTACGCGTTTTCCCGCTGTGCGCTGAGAATCGCGGAATCCCGCGGTTCATGACGAGCTCAGCTCGTCATGAGCGTACGAGAGGTGTACCTCATGACGAGCTGAGCTCGTCCTCAGCGTGGAAGGGGTTAAGGAGGTTCCCAGTATTTCAACTGATGTCTCCACTAATTGTAATTCTTGGCTTCTTGAGTGTGCCATCCAACCTTTTTAACACCTGTTTGATATATGAACGCAGCAAACAACTCCTTTCCATCTTAACTGAAAGGCCAGAAAAGCAGTATGGTGCAGTACCAGCAAGTTCTCGGTACAAACGTGTTTGTGTGTCTTTGAACCGCTTATCAGTAGCCATAAGCAAAATTCAAATTCTGCATGCATGATGCATCAAGAGTCATGCATGGTAGCGTGTTTTTTATAGCAGGTGCATCAGTAGGCCTTTGTTTGAGAGCTGGGACTGAAACGGCAGACATTGGCTCCTTTACAGAGGGCTGAACTCCCGCAAACTAGAGGAGAGTTAACCAGTGTTAAGCAATCCACTAATGCCTGCTGTTCTATTGCCACATAGCGATAGTCTATTGTAAGGTGTACAGTGTTCTCCAAACTTTTGGGGGGAGTTGAGCACAGGGCAGACCAGCTGCTTCGTGCAAACTAAAGTGGTTGAAGTCATTGGCCTCTTGGATCCATCCTAATTTGGCTCAGAAAACTGAGTCAAGTACATCCCTTTCCTCGCTTCATTGTCAGTTTTGTGAGGGCAAGCAGTAACCGACTTCTCAGAGAGATAGCCTGGAGAGCAAGAGATTAGAAATCATCGGCCAACCAACAGGCGTAAAGCAGTCCAAGCCCAGTGCTAGCCATTTAACAAAAAAAATCTTTAATCACTCTGAATAGCTAAATTCCAAAGGTGGTCCAGTTATAGGGTTGTCTAGCCAAAGTTTTTGTGCGTGTCTGTGATGTCTGAAGGTGGTCGCCAGCTTTTCTTTTTTCCACAAATGCTCCTTTGATTTGTGTAGAAAGTTACGACAACCTAAAACAGAGCACACGGCAGACAGGCACAAATACTGGTGAATTAGATGGGACCAGCAAATTAATATATGGACCCAGTGAAAAGGCCAAGAGAGAATGTTACCTGTCAAAACTTTATTTTCCTAATGCATGATCATATTAGGAGTAGTAGTGATGACCCAACAGTGGCTGTGCCCCCCCCCCCACCCCAGCTAAGAAACAAGTGACTACATAAGTAAACAGATGTCCTCTCCAAATAATACTTGTTCACATTAACCAGTAAATAAGGTTAACCCTAATAAGTAAAAAGCACTGATTTCAGATGGGCTTTTTCCAGGCACACTGCACAATTTAACCTCAAGGTGCCTGTGGAATGGAGAGCAGAAGATTCATCGTCTCTAGTAGAAAAAAGACTGCCCTCTAATAATTTCCCGCAGGATCCCAGGGAGCGAAGAGGCTAAAATACCCACGAATCCACTCATACACCCATGCAGACATTCACACATCCACTGACAGACCCACCCAGCTACTCACACCCACAAAACTACTCGCACACCCAATCACAGACTCATACAGCCACTCACAGACCCATACTCCTACTCATACACCCATAAAACCACTCACATACCCACTTACAGACCCATACAACCATTCACACACCTGGTCACTGACCCATACAGCTACTCACAGACCCACCCACTCACACACACACACTCACTCTCAAAGGTTTAATAAAAAAACAAGGTTACAGGGATGTTTTATTTGAGAAAGCTCATTAAAAACCATAGAAATTCACTGAACAATACAAAGGTTACAGGGACATTGTAGTTAGGCTCAGATTTCACTGGTATATAAACAGTGAAATTCAGCAGTTAGTTACCTGAGCTAACTATAACTTATGCTCCGCAAAGCACTGCTTATGACCTCACATATTACATCACTCATGACATAACTAATGACATCCACAGAACCACTCACACCCCATGCAGCCTCTCATACACCCAGTGACACTCCCACACAACTTCTCACATACCCATTCACAGACCTATACAGCTACTCACACTCCCACCCACTCATCCATAGAGCCATTCATACAACCACTCACACAGCTACTCACTCACCTATTCAGATAATCATTCAATCTCCCCTACAGCCTCTCAACACAGCCACTCACGCACTCATACAACCACTCACATGCCCGTTCACCCATCCACACAGCCACTCACACACCTGCTCACTCGCCCATACAGATACTCACACTCACTTAACCAAACACCTATTCAGACAGCCACTGACACACAAGCTCGCTTAACCAAAAACCCATTCAAACAGCTACTCACTCATCCATACAGCCACACCCACACATACAGCCACTCGCATAATCACTCACTTGCCAATACAACCACTCACATACCCGTAAAACCACACACACCCACTCTCACACAATCCTTCATACACCCTTAGTCAGTCACACACACCCATAAAGCCACTCAGGCAGCCACTTGCATGCTGACACACACACACTCGCATATTTGCTAGAAGTAGTATTACTCAGTAGTACACAAAGTATAGTAATTTAAATATGTAGTAGCTAAGTATGTATCTTTAAGTCTCAGAAACGTTTACAAAATGCTAACACTCACTGGATGATGTCATCAATGATGTCATTTGAGATGTCCTGAGTGATGTAATATATAGGGTCATAAGCAGTGCATTCCGGGACGTAAGTTATAGTTAGCTCAGATATCTATAACTGCTGAGTTTCACTGGTTTTGTACAAGTGAAATCTGAGCTCAACTATAACCTTTGGTAATTTTCTGTGTCTATATAAATATATATAAAATCAGATAGATCCCACCCATTTTAGTTCACCAGGATTGTTTGCTTATGACTACTTGGTTATTGGACCTTTACTGTGGGGGAGGCTCACTACCAGAGTTTTATGTTATTTGGACTGAGCGTGTCTACCGCCAGTGTCTGCTTTTTAAGGTAATGCTGGTGCGGTAGCTAGGGTAAGGGGCACTAGGCTAGATACATGTGAAAGCGCAAGTTCGCATGCTCCACGTGTGAGGCTACCATCACGTGCCGCCCGAAGAAACCTAGTTTCATACGATTGTATAGTGTCAAATGCAGTACTTGAAAAGGCAATACATTGTTCATTTAACACTGATTTTGTATAAATGTTCATGAATATTTGTAACTGAGGTCTCTTTTATGGCTTTCTATATCTTCAATAAAAAATATTTCACAATTACCTAGACATTGAAATATCAACTTAAGTGCACGTTCTTCATCTAATTGAATATATTGTATCTCATTGTGATTGTTAAATGACTTTTTTTAATTAATCCAGTGAAATGTTGCAGTGGACATTATCGCCCTTGTCTACGTCCCTATAATATGCTTTTACTTAAGCTAATCTTGTATACACATTGTGACTTTAAAATACTCTAGTCATATGTACTTAATTACAGTTAAGTGTAAGAAGCCCAAAATCTGACTTGCATCAGTTTCTTATACAGGTAAAAAAAACAATAAATCATTACAATTGTTAGCTCTAATAGTATGAGTGACAAAGACTTTAATTGATCCCTGGGTAATCACGTTTCGACGTGTGTGTGTGTATATTTAAATGTGAGCGCGCACTAATTTGCTAAAGCAATAACCAAATGGGTTTCTCAATTCTGATTTAAAACAAGTGAGCTGGTTTCTTTACATCTGCTAACTCAAGTTTAAAACATTTTCATGTAATTCTAAATATGAAGCATTCACCAAGTAATGTCTATATTGTGTTTCAGCTGCTCACTCGAACTGACTGACACACGTAATCAGCACATATTTAGCACTTCCTCTATTAAGAGTAGCCAGATCTCATTAGGACCCCTTAACCTTGTCGTATTTTTGGTATTTTGTTGCTTCTTTTCACCCACTTTGTTTATCATAATAAATATGCAGTTCCATTCTTTGTTTGATTTTAGTGAAGATTCCAAGATGATGAACGAAAAGTTACTTAATCCTTTTTTCCTTATAGGGGGCATTCATTGTAGTAATAACTATCCTCCTCCCCGTTGAAAGCAATGTAATTGAACTTATAAACAATACGACCCTCCTTTCCCATCAAAATGAATTTAAGGCTTATATGCCACAAGCTATCATTGTTATGGAGCATTGTTCCTCTTCAGCTGTTTGGAGGTGCTGCCAATCAAGTTAGATTCCTTTTCATTTCCTTTCTTTCTTTTTGCCTTTACAGAGTTGTTGAAAAGATTGTAACTACTGCTCAAGGTGAATTTAATTCCTGGTTATAGTTGGCTTCATTTTAAATTAACTCAATGCAATTTAGTTAATACTCTTTCAATTTAAATGTTTGGTGTTTGTGTTTGTTTTGGAACAGACGATTACTCTATAAAGGTGCTCTGGGCAGAATATTCAAGGTTGATGAAATCAGTGAAGATTCATTCCCATGTTGGACTACAGGAATTTGAAGTATGTAACCTTTCTTTATTCTCCTTAACTTGCATTGAATATCCTTCAGGTTGTGTTCTCACTGTTAACCAAATTCTTCATAGAAACCATGCCAGAGAGCTGTAGGACGCAGCCTTTGTGTTAGCTGTAGAAATCTCGGTAAACATAAATTGCATGACATTTCATCATGGTGCAAGAAGGGACTCTAGCATGAGATAGATTCTACTTTTCTTATTACAATGCGTGTATTATTATTATTTTTTTAAGAAACATGTTGGCAATCATACGAATGCTTAAAGTGGAACTCATACATTCCATTTAGAAAAACCTATCTGTACTTGTCAAAATTGTTGAGTAGAGTGTGGATTCTATCAGAGTCATTTAATGGAAATATACGGTTGCCATGAATACAGGTTAATTGTTCAAAGTAAATGTTTTTGACATAAAAGGAGGAAATCACCCTAATTATATCTTGTTAACATTGTAGGAGTATGTAATCTGACGTGTTTGTTGTGGTAAAGCTTTATTCATTAATTATGGGGTAGGTGGGGAGATGTCCTTAAAGTCTTGTGAAGTCCCATGCAGTCCAGTGTCCACTTACACATACTGACATGTTTCTGAAAACCCCCAAAAATGTATTACTATATGAAAAACTGGAATCCATCTCATACAGGTGTCCCTTCTTGCACCAAGTTAATCTATTTGACTTGGTTGCAGGCACAACCAGCTGAACCTAGTTAGCACCCCTTAACTTTTAGACACACTTATGACCAACCTAGACTCCACATTCCAAAGCACTTCACTTCTTTTATTAACATCTCCTCATGTCGGCCATCTTGTGCTAAATCCAACACTATACCATTCTAGCCCTCTCAACTATCTGCTGCACCCCATTGTTGATCTTCAGTTTAGAAACCGGTTTGTCAGTCCACACCTGCATAAGTAATCTTACCAAATCTGCATACTATGAGCTCCACCTCCTACTAAAGGTGAAACTTTTAATTCTCATGAAAACTTCGTAACTGGTTTCAAATATTATTTCTCTTTCACATTGTTAGTGCTTTTAAATGTTCTGGTGTTTTCCTGAAACCTGCGTAATGCCCTTATTTCCGACATTCACCTTCCTTGAGGAGAGGAGAAATCCAAACGGGGCACACTTCATTTGTTTAATGGTGGCTCAGTCAGGCTAAAAAAATGTCGGGTTTATGTTCATAAGCCTTCACTCCTGTCATCCTGCTTTATGGCTCCTACTTTTGGAGGATGTTGTACAAGGAAAACAAATCATACCTTTCTCGGACATTACCAGTAATCGAACAGCATTCGTCAAGCATTCTCCTCCTTTGCTAATAGAATTTAGAGTACTTTACAGATTAACAGATTCTGCCACATTTCTTTCTTTCCTTGTACGAGCTGTTAGGCTTCACTGTTGGAGCTTCTCACAATGCAGCTATTGTATCTCCGCTTACTCGATCTTTCTCCCCTGATGTATCTTGGTATGGCTTTTTCGAAGACACATACATGTTACCAACCAGGCCTAATTTAATGGCAAACATGAAACCCATTCTTTAGACTGCGTTTGAAAGGCTTGGGCCCAAAAAAAAAACAAAGCTTTGAAAGGTGATAACAGCTAAGATGTTTGAGCTCGGCATATCCTTTTATAAGCAGGTTAACGTTAGTCTCGCTTACCAAAAAAACTGAAATGCAGTTAAGAGGAAAGTTCCATTCTGCTGCCCCAGCCCTGCACAGAGCTAATGTGGAAGTAAGCATGTTTTGATATAATTGCTTGCCTTTCTAATCTCTCTCTAACTGAGGCATTGTTCACACAGTGATTCAGATATAAGAAGACAGCACGACAACTCCACCTTCCCTCTCCATAGAGAATCATTGAGGAGAGAGGTATAAAGAGACCATTTTGGGAGGGTGAAATACAAAGGCTGGTTGCTGTGGGAAAATGTTAGAGAGCAAATATCCGACTGCAGGCATCAGATCTTATCTTCAAGGTACCTGGGGATAGTAAGGGAGTGAAGAAAAATACCAATCATTCAGCCAATACTAGAACTATGAGGCTCATAATTTAGATACGAGTTAAAGAGCGTTTAGACTATTTATTAGTGATAGTAGGAATGTGCAATCTAAAATGATTTGGGATTTTCTAATGTTAATTTTATTTTATGTTATGGCTACTGAGATGGCAATAATAAATGTCCATCATTCTGATTCACAAGGTTTATATGCTGATCTTACATAATAAATGACCTACCACTATAAAACTTCAGTTGATGTGTGGGTCTACCTCTTTTAGATGCCTGGGTGAGGGTCCATGCATTTACAAATAACCAGCTTTCCCTTGCAGGGTTGCCTGACTCAACACTCTAAAACTAGATATGCCTTACTTGTCATAGAGAAGCATGAGATGCACTTGTCCAGTGTGGGTCTGAAAGAAAGGTTCTCAGCCCCAAGGGAAGCTTGTCTGAGTATAGCCTTCAATTTGGAATTGACTTCCTGATTGATGTTATTCTCATAGTGTTGCAGTATTTCCACCACCACTTTTAAATCTGAATTAATTGAGCGTAGAAATATTGCAGCAGTGTTGGAAAGTATCAGGTGATGCCATCATCGTTATCAATAACCAGAAGTGCCCGATTGTCTGTCTTCATCTAACTTACTAAGTCTTGAATATTTCTTGTTTTTCGTTCAGCTACTCGGACATTTGCTTACAAAGTGATACAATACTTGGTAAAATAATTGCCATTAAAACGTAGGACAGACTAAGTGGATACTGCAGGGTTATAAAGAAGAAAGACTGATTTGAGAAGCGCTAGAAATTGGTGTGAATAAAGGAGAAAGAATAAATAGAGTAGGCTTTCCCTGTGGGGAGTCCCCAATCATTGATTACACTTCTGGGCCTGAGAAAAAGTTTGCTTTTATTCAGCTTCACTACGCATGACTAGGCATCATCCTTGGGCGGTGAGTAAGGAATATAACATAGTCTAGAATAGTTACGCAAGATAGAGAGGGGAAGAGGAAACTTACAATCACCTACATTTACCTCAAATTAAAACCTGGTAGCCACTTAAAAATACGGCCCATTGGTCAAGCTGGTGTCTTATGTTGGTGTGGCTTCTTTGACAGCTGTTGGAATTGAAACTTAAATTAATAGAACCTTATTAGGACAGGGCCCACTTTTTAGGACTACTGAAAATGTGTCCTCTAGCGCAGTGTCTCTAGTGGTCTTCACTGGCGCTGGACCACTATAAACGTTTGGTGCCCATGTCTGACCAGAAAAGTCTTCAATTTCAGTCCTTTGTCAACATTCATTTCTTAT
The DNA here is from genome assembly GCF_964261635.1 of Lissotriton helveticus. NCBI lineage: Eukaryota > Metazoa > Chordata > Amphibia > Caudata > Salamandridae > Lissotriton > Lissotriton helveticus. Next base: position 653,982,783 of record NC_136061.1, read on the forward strand.
TTCCCCTTGCTGTCCACACCAAGCAGACCTCTAGAACAAACGTTTAATTTAAAGTAAATGGTGGTAGGGTGTCATTCTACCCTCCAATGCACCCATCATAGACAGACTGTCATCTTGTCTGTACAAATGTGCTACTGTGCACACAAGCTAGTCCAGCGTTGCCTTTCCTGTGGCACAGTCCTGCTCCTAATTGTGTACCAGTTTCAGGAACTTACTTATGCCCTTCTGTATTTGGAAACGGTGATCATTTTGCAAGTGTTGAGACATCACAAGGTCTGCTCCAAGAGGGCCACAACAGACTAAGGATTAATCAGTCAATCAATATATATCTATATTCAGTTACATTTTAAATCATAAAAGCATACATCTAGAACATAAAGGCAATATCATAAAAACAGTACCTCCATAAAAGAATACATAAACATTTAGCTGAATTATTAATTTTCCTGTATTTTGCTGAGGATAAGTTCAGCTCTTAAAAAACATACATTAAAAAGAACAAGCTCCTCAGGTAACATCTGTAGCAACAAAGGTGAATTTGTAAAAAGCCTCTATCTTTGCGTAAAGGACAATAAAGGTTTTCCTGGGCACAGTATAAAATGTACAAAACATAATAAAGTGCATTGTGACCTGCGTGGACCTGTTGTCACAGCAGCAGGGATTTAAAGTCCTGGCAGCCTCTTGGATGGACTAAAGACAGATGTAATACACTAAATCTATACCTGATGAACAAACCTCTTTCTCGATTATTTTTTACCAGTGGTAACAGGGCTCCATACCATGGGTAGTAGTTAGCATAACTGGTTGAAAATGAGGTCTCTAGTTGGCAGAGGTATGCACCCTGTCCAAGTAGGGACCACCACTCTAGTCAGGGTAAGTCAGATACACATCCTAAATTAACCTGTGCTCACTCTCTGGTAGCTTGGCTCAGACCAGGCAGGCTTAAATTGCGGCAATGTGTAAAGTATTTGTGCAACACTTATTGCAGTAAAACAGTGGAAAAACCACACAAAAATAATCTACACCATGTTAGAAAAATTTAGAATATTTATGTGAGTAAAACAAGACCAAAACGACAAAAATCCAATAAGTAAAGTTAAAAGATTAATTATCAAAGATTAAATCCCAAAATATTGCTTAGAATTTAATAGTCCTAAAAGGTTACTTAGGGTCGTGCTAGACTGGGGTAAATCCAAAGGTCACGTCGACCACGGTGGAGGGCAGGCCAGCTTCAGGGCTTAAGACAGGTTCCGATGACAAAATACCTTGGTTGGAACAAGCATTGATGTCGAATACTTGGTGCGAGGAGTCGTGTTGTAAATTTCCGGGATTGGGGCGAAACTTCCATGTTGATCCACACAGTCGATGAAGGCTACTGTGTCAAACTCCTTTACAATGCAGGTGCTTCGTCTATGTCAAGGCGATGACGTAGAACCTCACGGGCTGGACCCACTTCGTCGTTGAGCCATGCAGGGATGTCCTTGGCTCGGTACTGCATTGGTGTCGCAAGGGCACTGTGTTGACTCCGATCTGTGCAAAGTATCCACTGCATCGATTTTGAGGCAAAAACAGCTGCAGAACCCACTTCTGAGGCCCAGGACAGGATTGGCACCTCAGGTAAGGGAGGACTTTCAGATGGCAGAGTATAGCAGTTGAAGCAGAGTTGAAGGAAGTCTTTGATGGCCCTGAGACTTCAAGAATGGGGTAAGCCCTTAAAGAAACTTTGGTTCAAGGATATAGAGAGAAGATCCAGTCCTTCTCACTCCCAGGCAAGAAGCAATCCGGTAGCAGGCCAACACAGCAGAGCATGTAGAAAAATGGAAGTCCCTCCTGCAGCATTGCAGTCAGCAGGCCAAAACAGCAAAGCAGATAGCAAAGTGGCAGTCCCCCCAGCATCACAGCGGCTCTTCTTCCAGGCAGAATGTCCTTGGTTCCAGCAAAGTTTTGATTCGTTGGTGTCAGGGGTCCAGTACTTCTACCCAAATGTGCATTTGAAGTGGGGGAGACATCAAAGAGGCCTTTGAAGATCACAAGGTCCCTGCCTTTCCTGCCTTGGCTCCACGCTCAGTACAGGGGGAGGCGGGTATGCAGCTTTTTGTGTGGGGACAGGCACAGCCCTATTCAGGTGTGCCAGCTCCTCCTTCCCAAACTACCTCAGGAAGGCCCATCAGCATGGTGAAGGGCCATCAGGATACCAAGCTCACACCCCATCTCCCTTTGTGTGACTGTCTAGAGGGAATGCACAAAGCCCAGCTGTTACCCAACCCTGACATGCATTCAGAGACGGGCAGAGGCACAGAATGGTTAAAGTAAGAAAATGTCAACTTTCTAAAAACTATGGATTTCGGCCTAGATCTCTGTACTGGGACTAATGTTTGACAATGTTTATCATTTTGTTTATAATCTTTTTGTGTTCCTTTAGTCACCTCAAGTGGTAAGAATATGCCCATACGTCGGTCCCGTGCTCACTATGCCAATGAATTCAAGCTAGCCTGGCTGATGAGGGGGTGATACACTCACACTGGTCCTAGGATCCGTATTTCTATTTTAGGGAGGACCCGGCCTGGCAGGTCAGGTTGGACTGTTCCCATCGGAAACATGGTCAAGACTGATTTGCTTATGGCTGAGTCCAAAGTGGAATGGCATGGTGAGCCAATGAGTAATGGATTTAAGCCCAGATCTTTGAAATTCAGACTTACAATTTAAAACCCTACTTCACCATAAGTTGAGATTTTAAATTGTGTGTCCACACATGACAAACTCTAAATCTCTATCTTTTCCTAATTGAAAATTACACTTTAAAATGTTTCACTGCAATTCCAATGTTTAACCTATGGGAGAGATAGACCTTGCAGTAGTGAAAAACATAAGTAGTTTTTCACTACCAGGACATGTAAAACTCAAACATACATGTCCTACTTTTTAAATACACTGCACCCAGCCCATAGGAATGCTTAGGGCCTACCTGAGGGGTGACCTGCATGTAATAAAAGTAATGGTAGGGGCCTGGCAAGTAGGTTAACTTGGCAGGGCAAAATTACAGTTTATAACGACACTCACAGGCTCTGCAGTGGCAGGCCTATGACATGTTTAAAGGACTACTGAAGTGGGTGACACAATCAGTGCTGAAGGCCCATAGTAACATTTAATTTACAGGCCCTGGGCGCATGTGTTGCAATTTACTAGGGACCTATAAGTAAATTAAATATGCCAAATGTGGATAAGCCAATGTTACCATGTTTTGAGTACAGAGCGTATGCACTTTAGCACTGGTTAGCAATGGTAAAGTGCCCAAAATCCTAAAGCCAGCAAAAATGAAGTCCGCAAAACAGGAGGTCGGAAGGCATAAAGTCAGCGGAAACAATGGCAAGTATGCCAGGTCTAGCAACAACGTACTTTAGGACAGTGGGTTTCAACAGTTCAGTCTCCTCCCTTAACAATATGTTCCGTTTCTAGGAAGTGGCCCTACCCTATTTGTAGTCCATATTGAGTATACCCTCTGGGCTACAAAATAACTCCACTCTACCCATCCTCTTCAATGAGTCCCTGATATACTTAAGCCAAGGGATTTTTTTAAGCATAATCAAGTAACACGCAATCCCTTAGTATTAACCTATTCAAGCTAAGTTCCTCCTTGATTTATACCCTGGTCCATCCTAACAAAGGACGAAGGGCTATCCTGTCATTTAGATACTTTACTCGCAACTCCTTATGCACACAGTCGAATGATGTACTTTGAGGGACACACAACAGGAATCTTCGAAGTTTACATTCTGCTATCTGCTATCTGGAGTTCATTTATAGCCATAACCCCAGATATTGCTCTCATAGGACACCTTAGAGATGCACTTAACCTGGTAAATTTTAACTAGTGCCTTAAGCAGGCTACTTCAAAATCATATTGCAAAGCTAAATACAGCTGCATTGGTCCTGCTAAGCTCCTCTTTCTTTGCTGTAATTAAGGGGTTCCAACTCATGTTGGAGTAAAAAAATACCCTCGAATAAGAGAAAGCCTTAACCTTTGCAATAGCATGCTTACTCATACTGAATGTTTAAGCTCTTGTCGAGTTAGGACCCACCACCATGATAAAAGATTTAGCAAAATTAATGGACAGGTACAACTTACTCATAAACTTATGAAAGGAATTCAAAAGGCTTTACAAACCCTTAGCAGTCCTGGCCATCAATACCGTGCCATCAGCTTATAAAAATACCAAGAGTGGTCGAGGGCAGATATAGGGGCAATCTACCTTTAAGGCTACTAGCATATGTTCAAGCCTATTTGTGTGAAGGGAAAATAAAACAAGCACTGGAAATGCAATAGGTCTCGCATTAGGAAAGTTTGAGCGATTGGTATTGTAAATGACACTTTTTTTATTTATGTGTTGGTTTTGAAAATAGCAAAAATTAATAGCTTTGTCAGTTACAATGTCAATAGTTTTAACTTTCGCAAATGTGACACCTATAGCATTTGTAATGTAATGTGTGTTGTATTTACATGACTTGCATGTATTGATATTACAAATAACAATGGCTTTTAATTTTGTAAATAATTAATACTTAAATAAAATTTATTGTAATTTATAATGGCAATAGCTTAAACGTTTGTAAATAAATTTTGTGAAGATTATGTTCAGTGTATTTTATTGTGACGAAAATCCAAGAACATTGCATTTGCACCTACACACACACAGAGCCACACACACACACACACACACACACACACACACACACACACACACACACACACACACACACACACACACACACACATATAGATGTGGTGGTGGATCTGGGGGATATAGTGGTGGTGGTGGTGATGGTGGTGGATGAGGTGGTGGTGGTGGATGTGGTGGTGGTGGATGTGCTGGAGGTGGTGGTGGATGTGCTGGAGGTGGTGGTGGAGGTGGTGGATGTGGTGGTAGAGGTGGTGGATGTGGTGGAGGTGGTGGATGTGGATGTGGTGGTGGTGGTGGATGTGGTGGGGGATGTGATGGTGGTGGGTGTGGTGGATGTGGTGGTGGATGCAGTGGTGGATGAGGTGGTGGATGTGGTGGTGGATGTGGTGGTGGTGGTGGTGGTGGATGTGGTGGTGGTGGATGTGGTGGTGGTGGATGTGGTGGTGGTGGATGCGGTGGTGGTGGATGCGGTGGTGGTGGTGCATGCAGTGGTGGTGGTGCATGCAGTGGTGTTGGATGTGGTGGATGTGGTGGTGGATGCGGTGGTGGTGCATGTGGTGGATGTCATGGTGGATGTGGAGGTGATGGTGGATGTGGTGGTGGATGTGGTGGTGGATGTGGGTGGTGGATGCGGTGGATGTGGTGGTGGTGGACGCGGTGGTGGTGGAAGTGGTGGTGGATGTGTTGGATGTGGTGGTGGATGTGGTGGTGGATGTGGTGGTGGATGTGGTGGTGGATGTGGTGGATGTGGTGAATGTGGTGGTGGTGGATGTGGTGGTGGTGGATGTGGTGGATGCGGTGGTGGTGGATGTGGTGGTGGATGCGGTGGTGGTGGATGTGGTGGTGGATGCGGTGGTGGATGCGGTGGTGGTGGATGCGGTGGTGGTGCATGTGGTGGTGGTGGATGTGGTGGTGGATGTGGTGGTGGATGTCATGGTGGATGGTGGAGGTGATGGTGGATGTGGTGGTGGATGTGGTGGTGGTGGAGGATGCGGTGGCAGTGCCAGTGACGGGGGGGATGGAGGGAGTGGGGTTGACTAAGTTGCTTTGGAAGCCTTTTTTTCCCCAAAGTGTTTTAATGGAACCGTGCCCTTTTTCAATAATGAAGTTTTTGTACCCCCAGCACACATCCTTTTTCAGAAAATGTATGTCGTTGGAAAATCATGTCAACTTAATTTTGGGATTCCCTGCCTCAATATAATTGTGTAATATCATAGTTTTTAACTTTTGTATCAACGGCTCATTTTTTTATGTTATTGACCACAAAGTGTTTCTTAACTGTAATGATTTTAAATAATTAAAGTTTTGTCAGAGTTGGCCGTTATACACAGCTGGGTATTCTACATGAAACAATATCATGTGTGAATACTACTCAGATATTCAAAATATTTTTCGCAGAGTAATGGCAGGACTTCTATATCAAAGGAAGATAAGAAATGAGAGAAACGTTCCAGCAAACTATGCATTAAATTCAGATTTTAGTTGAGGAGTGCTTTCAAACTGTATTAGGTGCAGTGATACCCAAGGATCAAGGACACACTAGGCTAAAAGTGATGCAGTGCAACTCAAAAAAGGTGAAACAATTAAAATGGATCAATTTGTGACAAAAATACATCACTGTATGTTTAGATAAGCTTGGTTATAAAAATAATGTTCTCATTAAACTAATACATGATAAGATTAGGCAAAAGGAGCATGGATATGATAGAAAAGACTTTTCAGTCCTGAACTTCAATTCAGTGGAGTCTTCTTCAGTTCAGAATACATTTTAGGAGGAACAGTAATTGTTACAACCCTGTTGTGTACAGGGAATGGGTAGGGAAGTGGAAGGCATTCTCGGTCAAAGCTGAAGAATAAATGAATAAGCCACTGATTGCAGTGCTCTCCACTTATGTCAGCCGATGTACAAGAAACATGCATGCCTGTTTGTGCTCCAAACCAATGCTACTCTAACAGCAAGGCCCCAAGTAAGTAGATCAAAAGAGTTAAAAATGTGGGTCGATGAAGCACTGACTAACCAAATTACTTTCCTTGGATTTCTGAACAGCAAGAGTACTGAGGAAGTTCTGCGGATATAGTCCGTTATAAACCAGCAGCGTTGTCAACAAGGTAGCCAAAAGAAAAATGTTAAAACGTATGGTAAAGTTTAAAAAATAAACAATAACCAGAGTCTCGGAGAAAGCACACACTTTTTATAAGTGACAAGGTAAGTTTAATCCTCTGAAACCAAAATTATAGGGCATAATTTGAAAGTTAAAGCGCTAAACAAAATAATTATCTTACACGGCCGGAGGCCGGCCGTGAAAGCCTTTGATGCCGCATGGGGGTGGAGCGGCAAACTGAAAGCACGGCCAGCCGGCCGTGAAACCTTTGATGCCGCAGGGGGTGGAGCGGCACCAAGCTGGGCAACAGATGGCTGACGATTTGATGCTGTGCACGCGCATTTTAGGTCAATGCGCAAGCGCATTGACCTAAAAGCGCACGGGCCCAGCACCAAATCGCCAGCTAGTTAAACCTCTGTTTAAGCCCCTTTATATCTCGCTCCCGCTCAATGCGCATGCGCATTGAGATAGGTCGCTCGACCTAAAAAGGGCGAGTATGCACCCTTGACGTACCCCAATCAGAGTCATTCGTGTAGCTAACTGAGGTCCCATAAGAAGTAAACTAAATTAGGGTCCACCCCCATTCCCAAAAGAATTCACCACAATTTGTTGCGATTAACTCTGTCAAAAGCTGATGTAAGATCCATAAAGGTGAGAGACTGATTTTGAAAAGGCAGCAGTGTATTTGTTAATAACCATATAGGTCTGAACCCATATTGTGAATCTGAAATAATGTTGTTCTCCTTTGTCTAGCACAATAGTCTAGGCAATAACACCCACCGCAGGAATTTCTTTGCAGCAGAATCAATAAACGATATAGAACTGTCTTTATCGGCCTTTTTAAGAACGGGCCCTATCGCCGCCATGGACCAAGAGAATGGGGCAGGCTTCCCTGACTGCAGGTGAGGCGGAACACCAAAATTCCACATTGCTAATAAACAAGTCTGGAGGGATACCAGCAGGACCTGGGGCCTTGGCTCTAGTAAGACCCCAAATACACTGGCTGATCTCCTCTAGGGTACACTCTTAGTTCTGCATCTCCACAGTTGAAATCCCTGACTCTGAGGGCACAGAGGCGAGTGAACAATTATATACACCCTCAAAGTGAGTAACCCATTGTAAGTAAATGCCCTCTTTTTGCATAGTTGCCCCCACTTTTTGCTGAACTGCTGATGTACTTTGACTGAGTGTGCCCTGGGTTCCTGCCACACATATTCCCAGGGCCTATGTTTTTTCCTTAAACGCCACTGAAAACAAAAACCAATTTACATTGTTTGGCCACAGATCAGTCCCTTGTAAGTGGTACCACAGGTACCAAGGGCACTGTGGCCAGGGATGGTCTCTAAGGGCTGCAGCACTTATTGTGCCACCCTTAGAGGCCCTGTACCTTCACACACACACACTGCCATTGCAGGCTGCTTGTTTAGGTGCAGAACAAGTGAAGAGTCGACATGGTACACATCCCTGTGTGCCATGCCTACAACTCATTGCCCTGGCATAGGTCAGCCACCTCTCTAGTTGGGTGCACTATACCAGTGGTGAGGGTACAGGTGCATGAGCCCTGTACCCCTACAATGTCTAAGCCAATTCTGGCATAAAGTAGAGGCGTTATCTTGTGCAAAACAGGAATGTGTAATGATATTCCAAAAGGCAGAACTATTTTTCCAGGTACTCACTTGCATAAGATCGTCCCAAGCTGTTTCCCTCAAAGCCCTAAGGGTCAGTATCAAATGATACCACTTGCTTCTAAGAGGTAGTTAGGTGTATAACATAATTTCCCTTCACTTCTCTCCTGATCTGCTTTTTATCCAGCTTAGCAGGTTTAGGGCAAATGAAATATCCTTTGGATAGTACAAAGGGCATAGGGAACATGGCGGGACAGTGTGAAGTGTTTGCAGCCTTATAGTCTGTACAACATTGGATTTCACTTGATTATAGCAGTTAAAGAAACAAAATAATTTAGCAAAAAAGCAACAAATCTGCACATTCTATGTTTTTCATATATTTCTGTGTGATTGGTAATGGGATATGTTCAGACATCTGACAAAACCACATCTACATTGGACTGATTATTCACTTATTTTGTCATCGTTAATCAATGGGTATTCTCATTTGGTGCGGTTAGTATAAAGTTTCAGTAATTTCCAATTTTCCATGCTGTTTGTTCCTTTGACCTATTCTTTATCTAAGTTAGTGTGGCTTTGCTCACTTTGGTATGATGTAACTAAATGTTGTGTGAGGGCATGTTTCATCGGCGTTGGTGGACTGGCAGGTTAAACCTGCTCCTGGTGGGGCACATTCAAAGCACAGCTTATGTTGACTAACCAGGTTATTCTGTACTTGAAAGTATAGGCCTTCCTACCGTCCTCATTCTCAGCATGCTGCTTTGATAAAACAGCAATTTAGAATTATAAGCTAATAGTGTTTTTTTTTTTATATATTTAATTTTGTTTTGTTTGGAGTGAGCTGTAAAAGGACAGCGATGTATACATATGTTACACAAGTAAGCATCCTTGTTTTAGTTTGATGATAAACTGTTGGTATTACAACTAGCAGGGAAGCTTTTCTAAAAATATCAGTGAATTTGTAGCCTGATACAAGATCAAGAAATTTGAGTGTTAAGGACCTATAAATCCATTTGACCCACTCAAATGATATTTCTACATTAAGAGTTCTGATTGTGTCCTCTTGGTGGAGTTGAGGCAGTGACAGCATTCAGAGCTTCTGATCTGCGGAATATCAAACTAACTTCATCATAGCATATTAAGGTGAGGAGCAAGTTTCAGAACCAAGCATGTTGTAGTGATTTTTGCATCTGGTTGAACTTGGCTGGTAAGAGATCCAGAGTTAATCATCTTTTCTTGTGTTTGAAAATTCATTTGCTTTTTTCAGTAGATATTTGTTAATGTTGGTTTAGGTTATTTTTATGTAGTGCAAACGTGCTGCCTTTTGGAGGCTTCAGACCGCTTTGAGGCACTATAGCACTTAGAAATACCAAATCCAAATGGGAGCAGGCACTTAAGGACATCATGCCCTGGGGATATGCACTGGAAGAATTTCACCCCGTAACCCGTGAATGTCCAGGTTTTGTAAGTGCTTTGGCTGCCAAAGAAAAATGGTGGATATCTAGTTTGAAAACTCGTCTTCTTCCTACGTGTACCAGCAGACAACACTATCCAGATGCTATCGTATTTAAACTCCTAACTATTCAGAATGTGTCTGTCGGAAAGCATTCTAGGAGGCACATTATTCATAATGCAACAGGACAGTAGTTAACTCCTTGTACTTTTCTTCTCTAATTTCTATCGGGGGCAGAGTAGCTGTAGCACTAACAGACTGGATGGAAGTCTAGCGGCTAAGATTTGGCATTTAGATTATACGGAAACATTTTGACTTACTGTGAAGATAAATAGGGTAAGTAGGGTTAATAGGCCAGTTTTAAATCTCGTGAGTGGGTTTACTGTTAATTCATACTCCTTGCACAACACAATTTTATTCTCTGCTGTCCTTTGTAATATGCACCAAGAAGGACATTATCACCCTAGAGACCGCTTATCTAAGCAGGGAACTGATGAGACTGAATAAAACGTGTGTTCACGATGAGGAGCAACCTTATGATGAAGCATGCCATCTTGTGTGAATGAGTGTTTGCATCCTTTTAGCACCTAACAGGTGGTTTTTCTGTAAATTGCTTAAGCAACTGCTTATCCACTGATCCCTCAAATGTTCTGCATTATCTTACTCGATGGTTCTTTGGCAGCCCATAATTTCCCTAAATTATATATCCCCTTCCTGAGAGGCCTGTTCTTTAGACCAGGTTGTGCTTGGCTGAGTGGGTCTGTAGCTAGTAGTAGTGACAAACGCATGGGAGAATAAATTAGCTGGTCTGTTCTTTATATGGAAGACTATCCTACTGTGTTGAACATCTAGCCAAACCAAATGGTAATTTTTAGAATAGAATGGAATGGAATGTGTGAGGATGGAATCATTTTAACTATGCATCCCAGACTACACCAACCTCGTGAACACTCCACTACTCCCAAACCCCAATACTTTGCTTAACCTACTATCTACTTTTCCCAGCTCCTTTAGTCTTTAATATTATCGTACATATTTTTTTAAAAAACTGTTTGGGAGGCCAGTTTGCACCCTGAGGTGTGGGCAATGTGTGTACTTGCTCCTTCGCACACTGCAATTTGTTTTGGATGAACAGTTCAGTTGGTAAGATATTATTTATTACAAAATGTACCCATCCTTAGTGGAGTTGGATTGTGGGGAGATGCTCAACTAAGAGAATTAGTCCTCCCCTAAGTAAGATTTCAAGGGGACAATTATGTTCTTTGTTTTGTAAAGTCTGATGGCTCAAATGCAAGACATTGAAGGGTTTGGAAGTGGGTCAGCGTAGAGTTGTTTAATGAATTTTAGTAATGGATAACTGAGCCCTGTGGTTCTGTGATTAGGGTTTATTTTGCGTTTTTTGGTGCTAGTCAGACTTGGCCGTTTTGAATGCATTGCATGAAATATTGCGGGAGCGTACAAACTTGACACCTTTTTGAGGAACAGTTATTTATAGTTTGAGTCCTATTTCTGGTTTTTGTTTGCTGTGACTTCTTTGTGATTTTTCGTTTTTTTGGTAACAGCCACATATAACTTGACATTTAGTTAATTGTTTCTTGTTAAAATTCCAGTTTCTCGCCAAGACGATTTCACAGCAGACCCCTAAGAAGGGAAGGGAAGGGAGCAGGAGAGGAGGTGTTAGGATTTTGAGGAGGAAGTTCTCTCCTTGAGTGTTTCGGTGCTTTATCTACTTTGTAAACATGTCCATAAAAAAGATTTTCGCATGTTTAATCATACACATAAGAAATGACAGCCTCTTCCAGCAGGTGACCCAGAGTAGAGTAAGTCGGCCAGCTGCATCCTGCTCCACTTGAGATAATTCAAATGTGCCCTGTTTTCTAGGGAAATCTGTTTAACATTCCTTTTTTGAGTTACAGAAGCACTATGGACTCAAACCGCCTATTGTGACTTTTCTCTGTGTAAATGTGTTCTCTCTGTGCTTAATGTGCTGAGCACTCTCTCATTACCTCTTCACTATCTCTCTAGGTGAATATTACGGCATAACTGGCCGGCACCTGTACCCTACTTGGTTATGGCAGGTGGACGCAGGGGGCCTAACAGGACATCTTATTGCCGCAATCCTCTCTGTGAAGCTGGAGCTGCAGGCGGCTCTGGACACTCTACAACATCCTCTGTCACCGGAGTCCGGTCGCGTACCAGGTGAGGCGCTATCCTCTCTCATAGTTCCAACTCTACCTTCCTTTCTCTAAGTAGGCGTGTGGGGTTTTCCCATCTTATGGGTCAGAAATTCCCAGCAATTAATTGTGAGTTTATCAAACTCTGCTGCAAACTTCTTTGGCACATGCTCTTTGAAGCAAGTCTCCTTGATCAGTAGGTTGACTGAAATTAAAGCCACTCGTGTATGAATCCTCCTTGTTTTAATTTTGTGTTCTTGATTTATAGTATTGCGCTTCTCCATAAAGTAACAGCTATTACTTCACCAGTCACTCCAGTCATCACACTCTCTCCTTTGTTCCTTTCCATCAGTTCTTATTTCTTTCACAATCGTCAGTCTTTTTTTGTTTCTGTCAAGATCTTTCTCTTGTCGGCTCTCACTCAGTCTGCTACCATCCAAACGTTGATTATATACTGTCTTTTCCCACTCTACTCCTTCAGTCTTCACAATGATCCGAATTTTCATTCCCTAAAGGGGTATTCCCAAGTGTCAGCACTATGTAAATGTTTACCATACTTGCTTTTATATGGTATCTTTTGCAGTTTTGTTCTCTAGTTCTCAAATTATATTTAAAAAACAATCTCTAAATAAATAACTTCTTGTTTAATGCTCTTTATATTACTCTCTTCACCAGTCAGTGGGGAAAGACATTCTTTAGGAAGCTTACATATTGTTGGGTTTTTGCTAGATATAACCCATGGGCTGGTGCAGTAAATGGGTTCCTTCTATTTAGTCCAACAGGATTTTTCGCAACTGCCTTCCCGGTTTTTAGACTTTTACTGTGTGTCTCACTACCTGGGTCTCGCGCAAGGTAGATTCTTGGTAATTGAACTGAACTTCGTAACCGCCAGTGTTTGTCTTTTAAGATAAGACTGCTTCTGCACAGGTAGGGTAAGAGGCACTGATCTGGTTATACATGAGCACACACATCTGTGGGTTGTGCATATGAGACTACCATTGTGCGCAGCTCAGTATCTCCGCAAAGGTAGGCTGTTGCAGAAGGCACACTGCACGGATTGGTACTGACCTGGAGTACACCTTATAATATGAGTTGGGATTCATAGTGTAGGTCTGTAATGCCTACTGGAAAATCTGTGGTGTTTTCACTTTATTATCCATAGAGGCAAAATGTACCCTAAAGTACAGTTTTAGTCCTCTTAGTTCTACATGCTACAGAGAGGTATCAAACTGGAGTAAAACATGCACAACCTGCCTGAATTAGGTGGCCCCCAACATACCACATCCACATCTTATGGGACCTCTTCACCTACTAATCTGATTCCAAGTGTTTGTCCCTCTTATTGGACCAAGTTATTTACTCTGCTTCCCAGCATCCACCTAGATCAAAGTAATCCCCGGAGAAAAGGGCAATCAACATTGATTGACCGCATTCCTTGAAAAGGAAGGGGTAGGGAGGAAAACTGCATCTAATTATTCACTTGTCATACTGTACTTGGGCTGGGGCAGCCCAGGCCAAGTGGAACAAAGGAGAGAGCTCAGACCTCTGGAGGCAACACAGTAGGGGCTCATTTTTGAAACTTTGGTGGGAAGGGATCAGCTGTGTCAGCTAGGGGTGAAGCTGAGGATCTTAGAGGAGCTCTTACCAGAGAAGATATTATGTTGCCATCTTAGATTGTCCCAGAAGGCTGTGCTGGAGGACTGAGATGGGTTGAGACTGGGTGGAGGTATGATTTGGCGTGCCAGATTTGGCCAGCGGTGCCTAGTCTCCAAAAACGTTCTTGTCCAACTTAATACTCCTGCACTAAGACATGAGGCTCTGGGGTTTAGCGAGGGAGTGTGTTTTCTGCCGACTGGTTGTGGATGGGCTGCACAAGATGGCCACACCAGCAAAACAGGAGCACCAGGAGCCAGACAGCAGACAGCTCTTGTACAAAGAGCCCAGAAATTCAGCTCCCCATCGAAATGTGTCCTTTAAGAGGGCAGGAAAATGCCCCTGGTGGCTAGGCCTGGCCACCAAGTGCAAACCTAGCCCTGGATAAAGAGTATTGGCCCAATGGAGCTAGAGATGTGCAGGTTTAAATATTTGCATGGCAGAACAAAGAAGAATAGGCAACCAAGCATGTAGGACTCCATTGGATCTCCTTTAATTATCCCTAGGGTGGGCCAGAGCCAGTCTATTGATGCAACATTATTTTTGGCATTCCTGGGAACACGGGCATGCATGAGCCCCCGACCCAGAGGCAACTTTCAGCCCTGGGGACCCCATCCCATGTGGCCCAACGCAAGTTTAGCATTCTGGGCTATACTGTTGGATTTGGTTCCTGGTTAAGAGTCAATTGTGGACCTGTTACTTGAGAAGGACCCCAATCCTTCACAACTAATAAACCAGTTTCTTACACTTGGGTATTTCCCTCTCGTTCTGCTGCACAAAACCAATACCATGAGCCATGAGAGCAGAACTGTCTAAACGGACCCCTCCCATACCTTTGAGTGAGGGCCTGTCTGATACATGGTGTTGATGCATACACGGGGCAGGGCTCTTTTCATTTTGAATATGTGTTGAGCGCCGGGAAACCCCAAAGGGGGTAGCTGCATGCTTTATAAAACCTCTATATAAATAAATTGAGCTTGAGTGAAACCCTCCCATCTAAGCCCTAAACCTGCTGTATATGTTTCTTTATGTTGTAGGAGTGGATCCGGTACAGGCCTTTCCAGTCCCCCTCTGGCTGCTCAGACGGTGCTGCCGTTGCGACACTGTAAGATCCCTGAGCTGCCGCTGGAGAGGAGCCTTCTGTTTGAACTACAGCTCTTTTTCTGCCATCTTATTGCTCTTTTTGTCCATTACATCAATATCTACAAGACGGTGTGGTGGTACCCACCTTCACACCCACCATCTCACACGTCCCTGGTAGGTACTAATCTGAGCACCTGTGCATACCAGGCAAATACTCACACTCACCATCAACCATATATCTGGATATATCCCAGCTTGCAATCACTGCTATCGGGTACCTTCTCCAGAGAGCTTGCAGGCTTGTTTAGTACATCCACACACTACTGCAAGCAACCCTTTTGGATACCTGCACCAACCATCCATCAAAACCGTTGTAAGTACCTACACCATCCATGGTAGGCTTGTCTTGCTTTTACCCACATTATCATCCAGCACACGTTTCCAGGAGATGCAAGCTTCTGCCACTTCACACATCCTGCCACTTCACACATCTCTGATATAGTAATTCAAAGTACCTGTGTTTGGTTCCCAAACCAGCCATCTCACAAATCGCGACCACACAGCCATGATCGGTCTGCCATCCAACAATTTCCTTGTTGATCAGTATTTGCTACTGCCATCATATCTTTGAATAGAACCTGCTTCGACCATTGCTCACATTCCTGATGATTACCTGCTTCTGCTGTCCTACACAGTTTTTATATCTATATCCGCCCTCAAACATCTCTGGTAGGAATATATTTTTTTTTTGTGCAGTTTTATATAGCGCAAATTCGACCCGACGGAGAGCACCAGTTTTGCAGCGTGAATCTTTCTGGATTCACTATGCTGTGCATTATTTCGCGGTCTTGTGGTTGGGTCCGGATTCGTAGTCTTTTCGTTGTTTTTTTTTTTTTCTTTTCTTAGCCCAGGTGGGCGTCGGCATCACACCCCCTTGGGTGTATTTCCGGTGACGTCGGCATGCTTCCTGCGGAAGCTCCCACTCTTGGGCGCCATCTTCAGATTCTTTTTTTCCGCGGTCGGGTCTGGATCGTTCCCGTTTGGGCTCCAGACATTTTTGGAGAAAGAAGAAAGAAAATACAGAAAAGACGAGGAGAAGTCATCTGATGTCTCCAGGGGACTTAATCGACGAAAAGTCAGCAAGGAGAAGGCGTTTTTCATCGAGATCCTCAACGACCGTCGACGAACACGCGACCAGAGAGGCCCTGGACGCTCGATGATGGACAACACGCCGTTCAAGTTCTGCCGTAACTGCCACCACAAGTACGCGCAGAAGGACCAGCACCCGGTATGCAACCTTTGCCTACCGGTGAACCACGAAAGCGGAGACTGCAACGCCTGTTCCGCCTTCGCCCCGAAGACCCTTCGTGTGAGAGAGAGGCCGAGGATAGCACACGCCACCCTGCAGGGGAAGGCCCCGACTCCGTCACTCTACGAGCTGGGGATGTCCTCCGAGGAAGAAGACAACGTTGCCGCCGAAGACGACAGCTACACGGTCGTAGAGACCGATTACACGAAGACTTCTGACAAGGTAGGAGACTCTTCGGCCCCCAAGAACCCGAGAGACTCTGAGTCTAGAAGAATCGAGGGCAAGACCCCGAAAGCGCCGACGCCAAAAAAGGCGGCGTCCGCGACTACTCCCAGGCCCAGCGGATCCTCCGAGAAGGAGTCCCCGGGGCCAAGAGCTGCTGATCAGCAGAAAACGTCGAAAATCGTCCCCGAAAAGGATCGATCGACGCCGAGGGAGAAAGACCCAAAACTGACGACCAGAGACCCAAAATCCGGTTCGACGTCGACGTAGAAAACTTCGACACCGAAAGGCACGGCGACGAGCCATCCGCCGAAAAGAACGGCCGACCCATCCGACGCGGAACAAGCGGCCGAGATGGAGAAGAAGAGAAGGCGCCTCGAAGGCAGAAATGGAGAACATCATGCAGCGGAAGAAAGATTTCGACGCAAAGATGAAAGCCTTCACGATCCCTAACAAGACCAAGCCACCGGTGGTGGAGGCGGTCGAGGAGGAAGATGAGATCGCCGAAGTCGCCGAGGAACAAGACCAGGACGTCGAGGTGATCGACGACCAGGAGGAGTACGAGAATCCCTACGATAGTTACAACTATGGGGAGGAAGAGGAAAGCAGGACGGACACAGAGTCGGCACCCTCTGACCTACAGGAGGTAGATTACATCGATGTCGACACCGACAGCCCGGAGGAGGTGGTCGACACTTACCCCTCAAGGCCCTCGCCGCCGGACGACATCGGGGCCTACAACTCGGTGATACAATCTGCCGCAGCAGCTTTCACGCTCAAGCTCGACGAAGAGAAGCAGAAAGCAGACTTCCTTCTAGAAACATTGCTCCCAACACAAACGAGGAGCCAGTTCCTTCCAATGCTCGAAAGCGTCTTGGCTCAGGGGAAGGAAGCATTCAGGGAGCCCGCAACATGCAAGGCAGTAACTCCCAGAACTGAGAAGAAGTACAAACATTCCACAAAGGACCCGGCCTACATTCAGGGCATGGTCTCCGCAGACTCCATTATCACGGCCACAGCAAGGAGGAGGGCTAACGTACCCACTACCTCGGGCCCGCCACCGGATAAGGAGAGCAAAAGGATGGATCTGGTGGGCAGAAGGATCGAACGGAATGCCGCGATCCACTGGCGCATGGCTAATTCCAACGCCCTGATGAACAGGCACATGTACCAGATCATGGAGGGGCTGGGGCAGTTGGTGAAGGACCTGCCCCAGGACGCCAGGCAGAAGGCCGAAAAGCTGGTTGAAGAGGGAAAAAATGCGGCAAATTCTTGCCTTAAGACGGCCCTGGATGGGCCAGACACAGCCAGCAGGCTCATGATGATGGGTGTCACGGAAAGGAGGCACGCCTGGCTCAGGATCTCAGGTTTCAAACCGGAGGTGCAACACAGCATCCTGAACACACCGTTCAACGGCAACACGCTTTTCGGAACAACAGTTGATGAAACGCTCAGTCAACTGAAAAAAGATAACGAAACAGCAAGATCCATGGGAGCATTGCAGTTCAGAGGGAACAAGAGGGGCACCCCGTCACGGAGGCCCGGCGGGAGAGGCGGAAACCAGCCAGGTACATCACACCAGGCTTTCCAGCAAACGCACCAGGCAGACTCGCAGGCTCAGCATGGTCAGCAGAAGCAGTCCTGGCAGTACCAACAAAGAGGCCAGTCCTTTCGAGGGAGAAATGGACAGGGACAAAATAGAAGAGGGGGGCAGCAGCCCGCCTCTAAGTGACTTCAAAAAACTCTGTGTGCCCGCCCACAAAAAAGATCCCAGGGGGCAGCACGTACAGATGGGTCAAGACAAACTAGACACCTACGACCACATGACACCAGTGGGAGGAAGATTAAGATTTTACCTCCGAGAGTGGAGAGAAATCACATCAGACAAATGGATCCTCAACATTATCCAATTCGGATACTGCATAGAGTTGGAGGGTAGGCCAACAAGCAGAAAACCAAAAAGAAAAACACTAGCAAGCAAGCAGCTGCAGTGTCTTCAGGAGGAGGCAAAGGAACTCCTGCGGAAGCAGGCCATAGAACGGGTACCCTTCAAGGAAAGATACACAGGAATATACTCAACGTACTTCCTGGTACCAAAGGTAGACGAGACAATGAGACCCATTCTGGACTTACGGTTCCTGAACAAATTCATAAGAACGCAAAAATTCAAAATGACCTCCCTGCAAGAGGTGCTCCCACAATTGCAGACCGGGGACTTCATGGTCACAATAGACCTCAAAGACGCCTACCTGCACATCCCAATGAACAGAAAGCACAAACACATGCTCAGGTTCACCATTGGAGAAAGCCACTACCAGTTCACGACACTGGCCTTCGGACTGAAATCAGCACCAAGAGTTTTCACAAAGTGCCTCGCAGCAGTCGCAGCGCACCTACGAAGGCAAGGAATACACCTATACCCTTACCTGGACGACTGGCTGGTGAAAGCAAACTCATACCAGAAATGCAAGCAGCACGCACATACAGTGACGAGCACTCTCATAAGCCTGGGGTTCTCCATCCATTGGAAGAAATCATCAATGGAGCCGGAACAGGTCAAGATCTTCCTGGGAGCACAGATCAACACCTTACAGGGAAAGGTGTTCCCCAGCGAGAAGAGGGCGAGGGCGCTGGTGAAGGAAACTCGCCTCTACCGGAAGGGACAAGCTCGGACAGTGAGGACTGCGAGCAAGATCATGGGCATGATGGCATCATGCATCCACCTGGTACCAAATGTACGACTCCACATGAGACCCATTCAAGAATGGCTACAGGAGCAATGGTCACAAGCTACAGGCGGTTGGGAGGATCTAGTGGTTGTAACGCACGCAGTGCAGAAGGAGATGGCATGGTGGACCATGGAGAACATAACAAAGGGAAAGCCTCTAACGCCCCCAACGCCAACAGTGACCATCACCACAGACGCATCCCTGAAGGGATGGGGCGCTCACATGGAGGAGCTCAAGGTGAGGGGACTGTGGACGACAACAGATGCGGCAAAGCACATCAATTACCTAAAACTGAAGACAATCTTCCTTGCACTGAAAGCCTTTCAAACAAGACTGTACAAACACAAGGTATTGATACAAACAGACAACACCACTGCGATGTTCTACATCAACAAGCAGGGGGGCACACAGTCAGCACCGCTTTCAACGCTGGCGCAGGAGATATGGAGATGGGCCATCCCTCTCAAGATAGACCTGCTAGCCATACACCTACCAGGGAAGGACAACATACAAGCCGATTGGCTCAGCAGGCAGACATCGGCATCCCACGAGTGGGAGCTCAATGCTCAGGAGACAAGGTACCTGTTCGGCAGGTGGGGGACACCATCGGTGGACCTGTTTGCCACACGCCAGAATGCAAAATGCCAAAACTTCGCATCCAGGCAGCCCGAGGAGGGGTCACTGGGGAATGCCCTATGGATAGATTGGTCAAGGACATTTGCTTACTCCTTTCCCCCGATACCACTTATGCACAGAGTGCTGAACAAGTGCAGAGCGAGCAACATGACCCTGATACTGGTCGCACCACAGTGGGCGAGGCAGACATGGTACTCGCAGATCATGGAGATGACACAGTGTGCACCCCACAGATTCAGCAGGAGGAAAGACCTACTCTCCATGCAGAACGGAGAGGTACTACATCCAGAGCCAGAGAGCATGAGCCTAGTAGCGTGGCTCCTGAGGACATAGAGTTCGCACATTTGAGACTACCAGAAAGCACCCTGAGGGTACTTCGGGAGGCACGAAGGCCCAGCACTCGAAAGTGCTACGTTGCGAAATGGAAAAGATTCACAATATGGTGCAGACAGGAAAGACTCCACAATAAAATGAAGAGGGACTCCACACTGCTAAGGTACCTGACGCACTTGCTGGAGAGGAACCTTAGCTCATCCTCTTTAAGAGTTCACTTGGCAGCGATAGTCGCCTACACAAGGGGAGAAACGTGCAGGAGCTTCTTCACATCACAGGTGGTGAAGAGATTCCTAGAAGGAGCGAAAAGGATCGCACCACCCAAGCGGGTGCCGCCACCTGCATGGAACTTGAACACAGTCCTAACGGAACTCATGAAAGAGCCCTTTGAACCACTTCACAAGGCCTCCCTAAAGATGCTAACTATGAAAACAGCCTTCCTGGTTGCAATAACGTCCTTACGCAGAGTAAGCGAGCTTCAAGCGCTGACGCTACAAGAACCCTACATACAAATACACAATGATAGAGTTGTGATGAGGACTGACCCACACTTCATGCCGAAGGTGGTATCCAAATTTCACATGAACCAGTCTATACAGATACCGAGTTTTTTCCAAAAACCAACAACTAGCGCAGAGCGAGCTCTGCACACCCTGGACGCCAGAAGGGCAGTCATGCACTACATTGAAAGGACAAAGGGACACAGGAAAACAAAACAGTTTTTTGTGTCATTCGCAAACAGCTTCATGGGGAAAGCAGTAACCAAAAAGACCATTGCACGATGGATCGCACAGACAATTCAACTCTGCCACAAGCGTGCAGGACAAGAACTAGCAGAGGGGACACGTGCCCACTCCACCAGGAAGAAGGGCGCTACAATAGCCTTCCTGGCTAACACACCCATAGAGGACATATGCCTGGCGGCAACATGGGCTTCGGTGCACACGTTCACGAAGCACTACTGTGTGGACATACAAATGAAAAAGGAAGCTCAAGTTGGACAGAAGGTGCTACAGCACATATTCAACACCCAACGCTCATCTTCCACCCAGCCGCCACAGAGATGAGAAACCGCTACAAAATCTATGCACAGCACATTGAATCCAGAAAGATTCACGCTGCAAAACGAATAGTTTTCTTACCTGTCGGTGTAGTTTTGCAGCTTGAAGATCTTTCTGGATTCACTAGCGAACCCACCCACCTCCGCCAGAAAGATGAGGCTGGAGAGAGAAGAGGTGGTTAACTAAAGAAAGGATTTTAAAAGTACAAAGCGGTAAATACCAACTAAATAGAACATTGCCATTACTTCGGAAACGAAAGAAACACGGAAAAAAAGAACCCGAAGATGGCGCCCAAGAGTGGGAGCTTCCGCAGGAAGCATGCCGACGTCACCGGAAATACACCCAAGGGGGTGTGACGCCGACGCCCACCTGGGCTAAGAAAAAAAAAAACAAAGAAAAGACTACGAATCCGGACCCAACCACAAGACCGCGGAATAATGCACAGCATAGTGAATCCAGAAAGATCTTCAAGCTGCAAAACTACACCGACAGGTAAGAAAACTATTCGTTACGTTACACAAGGACACATTTATTTTTTGGTAGGCATGGGAAGATTAAGTGATTTTTCCAGAATTACAGGATGTTGAGCCAGCACCGAGACTAGAACCTGGTTCCCCAGTTCCGAAGTCGACAGCTCTGGCCGTTAGGCCACATCCTCTCCTGATCAGTATATATCCGTGATTGACATTAGCTCTTCCCATCCCTTACATCATTAGTCATTCTTAACATCCACCGTCTCATACATCCATTGTTGCTAGCCGCTCACAAACATCTTGTAGATACGTGGGCTTCCTTCCCAAACAAGCACTGGAAATGCAATAGGTCTCGCAATAGAAAAGTTTGAGTTTTTGGTATGGTAAATTTAAATATTTAAAAAAAAATGTTGTGCAAATTATAAAAGTTGTTTTTTTGTTATTATAAATGCCAATAGTTATAAAATTATCAAATGTGAAATCTATAGCATTAGTAAAGGTACATGTTTAGTTTTCCCCTGTCTTACATGTATTGATGTGACAAATCACAATATTTCAAAAATTAATAGCTTTGTTATTTACAATGCCAATAGTTTTATCTTTCGCAAATGTGACACCTATTGTAACACAATATGCGTTGTAGCCCTGAGTGGTATTTGGAGTGTATGTTGCATTGAGCGTAGTGTCATTTGTGGCGTGTAATTATGTGGCACTGAGTGGTATTTGGAGTGTATGTTGCATTGAGTGCAGTGTAATTATGTGGCGTGTAATTATGTGGCACTCAGTGGGATTTGGAGTGTATGTTGCATTGAGTGCAGTGTAATTATGTGGCATACAATTATATGGCACTGAGTGGTGTTTGGAGTGTATGTTGCATTGAGTGCAGTGTAATTATGTGGATTGTAATTATGTGGCACTGAGTGGGATTTGGAGTGTATGTTGCATTGAGTGCTGTGTAATTATGTGGGGTGTAATTATGTGGCACTGAGTGGTATTTGGAGTGTGTTGCATTGAGTAGAGTGTAATTATGTTGCGTGTAATTATGTGGCACTGAGTGGTATTATGAGGAGTGTATGTTGTATTCAGTAGAGTTTAATTGTGTGGCTTGTAATTATGTGGCACTGAGTGGTATTTTGTGGAGTGTGTTGCATTCAGTCAAGTGTAATTATGTGGTGTGTAATTATGTGGCACTGAGTGGTATTTGGAGTGTATGTTGCATTGAGTGTAGTGTAATTATGTGGCACTGAGTGGTATTTGGAGCGTATGTTGCATTGAGTGCACTGTAATAATGTGGCGTGGAACTGAGTGGTATTTGGAGTGTATGTTGCATTGAGTAGAGTGTAATTATGTTGCGTGTAATTATGTGGCACTGAGTGGTATTATGAGGAGTGTATGTTGTATTCAGTAGAGTTTAATTGTGTGGCGTGTAATTATGTGGCACTGAGTGGTATTGTTTGGAGTGTATGTTGCGTTGTAATTATGTAGCATATAAGTATGTGGCACTGAGTGGTATTGTGTGGAGTGTGTGTTGCATTCAGTAGAGTGTAATTATGTGGTGTGTAATTATGTGGCACTCAGTGGTATTTGGAGTGTATGTTGCGTTTAGCGCAGTGTAATTATGTACAATATAATTATGTGGCACTGAGTGGTATTGTGTGGAGTGTATGTTGTGTTCAGTAGAGTGTAATTGTGTGGTGTGGGTTCATTGACATTAAGTAAGGCAATGGCTGAAGAAGGCAGAAACACTGCCCCTCTCGATATATATTGTGGGGTGATTAGAATGTGAGTGACACTTCAAACAAGAGCGAGAGGGGGAGAGGGAGAGAGAGGGGAGTGCAAGAGAGAGAGGGAAGGGAGAGATAGGGGAGTGTAAGAGAGAGGGAAGGGGGAGAGAGCAGAGTTCAAGAGAGAGGGAAGGGGAGAGAGAGGGGGTTGCAAGAGAGAAAGGGAAGGGGAGAGAGGGGGTGCAAGAGAGAGAGAGGGGGTGCAAGAGAGGGGAGTGCAAGGGGGAGAGGGAGAGAGAGGGGGTGCAAGAGAGGGAGAGAGAGGGGAGTGCGAGAGAGAGAGGGGAGTGCAAGAGAGAGGGGAGATAGAGGGGAGTACAAGAGAGAGGGCGGAGAGGGGAGTGTAAGAAAGAGGGAAGAGGTAGAGAGAGGGGAGTGAAAGAGAGAGAGGGAAGGGGGAGAGAGAGGGAAGGGGGAGTGCAAGAGAGAAGGAAGGGAGAGAGAGGGGAGTGCAAGCGAGAGAGGGAAGGGGAGAGAGAGGGGGTGCAAGAGAGAGGGAAGGGAGAGATAGGGGAGTGCAAGCGAGAGAGGGAAGGGGAGAGGGGGTGCAAGAAAGAGAGAGGGAAGGGAGAGAGAGAGGGGAGTGCAAGAGAGAGGGAAGGGGGAGTGCAAGAGAGGGGGAAGGAGAGAGAGGGGAGTGCAGGAGAGGGAAGGGGGAGAGAGAGAGGGAAGTGCAAGAGAGGGGGAGAGAGGAGTGCAAGAGGGAGAGGGTAGTGGGAGAGAAAGAAGATGAGGAGAGCGCTGGAAGAGGGAGAGAAAGAGGGAGTGTGAAGAGGGGAGAGAGAAGAGGAGGGAGAGGGTGGGAAGAGAGCAGAAAGGGAGGGAAGGAGAGCGAGGGGTGGTAGAAAGAGTGGGAGATAGAGGGAAGAGAGGGAAGTGGGAGGGAGAAGAGGGAGGGTGGAACAGAGAGAAAGAGGGAAGAAGAAGACACACACAGGAGAAAGTGAAATATGAGCAAAGAGAAACAAGTACGGGAAATGCAAGCGGCGGGGGGGTCGGGGTGTGGATCCCTTTAAAGTAGCTTGCGGCCGTGAAAGTGAAAGCAAAGCAATTAGGGGGGTGGTGGGAGGGAGGCTGATGGCTTTGATGTGTGAGCGCACGCTGATAACCTTGTGGGAGGGAGGCTGGGCTGCCTTTGATTTGGTAATGCGAGGCAGGCAGGCAGGCGGCTGGTGGCATTGTAGGGCTCAAAATGAGAAGCCGGAGGAGCAAGCAATAGCGACTCTGTAGACATAACA
Organism: Lissotriton helveticus; assembly: GCF_964261635.1. Lineage (NCBI taxonomy): Eukaryota > Metazoa > Chordata > Amphibia > Caudata > Salamandridae > Lissotriton > Lissotriton helveticus. The sequence continues at coordinate 654,007,337 of NC_136061.1, forward strand.
TCATTTTACTTAATATACCTACATTTCTGTTCCACTAAAGAAAAAGTGTATACTTTTCAGATCACGTTAAATTTTGTGGCTATATTTATTTTATATATTCGCCCAGTCTACGGTATGAAATCAGGTGATGTGTGTGCTTCTTGTCCATTACAGCACTCTAATTTCATGTGTTCCCTAAATACCATGCGGGGCAAAAAATTAAGCGATCTAAAATAAAAGACAAGAAGGAGATGCATTCTGTTTCTACTTCGTTCGGATAAGCGCGTCCGCAAAACCTATCGCGTTGTTTCATATAATTACATTATGTGATATTGACACGCCAGGGCGCAGATAAGGAAAGTGAGGCGGTCGGAGAGACAGGGTTAGAAAGACAGAAGGAAGTAACGGAGAGAGGCATCGAGAGACAGAGTTTGAGGAGCGAGAGACATGGATAGAAAGACAGAAGGAAGTAACAGAGAGGCATCGAGACTCGAGAGACTGGGTTGGAGGAGCGAGAGACAGGGATAGAAAGACAGAAGGAAGTAACAGAGAGAGGCACAGAGAGACAGAGTTTGAGGAGCGAGAGACAGAAATAGAAAGACAGAAGGAAGTAACAGAGAGCAAGACGGAGGGCATTGCTGTGGGGAGGGGGGGAGGAGAAATGCGACACGGGGCGGAGCAGGGAGAGCGGTGAGTGTGAAGCAGCAGGGGCCTTTGAAGTGAAGCTAAGCTTCACTTCAAAGGAGTGGGAGGAGTGCTGCTGGAGAACAGATGGCGATTTGATGATGTGCACGCGCATTTTAGGTCAATGCGCTTGCGCATTGACCTAAAAGCGCACGGGCACAGCATCAAATCGCCAGTCTAGGTAAACCTTGTTTAAGCCCCTATAGTCTCGCTCAATGCGCATGCGCATTAAGAGAGCGAGACCTAAAAATCCTTTGTAGATACCTGGTTGGGATCCTCATTACTTGGCAATTGCTCCTCATATCTCGCACATCAGTGATAAGTACCTGCTGCTCCATACCTCCCTCATACTTACCTGCTCCTACCATCATAACATCCCTACAAATTATTTGCTCCTGTTATCCCACACACATCTAGTATGTGCCTTTTCCCACCATGCCACAAATCCAGCAAGATGGAGCTAGCCTTTGAATGCTTATGCCGGTGTGTTTTTGCCCTGCATGTCAAAAGTTTGGATCCCAGTGGAGCCAGCTCAGCTTTTTGTACTACTTGAGTTGTTCCATACGATTAAGTTAGATACTCCAGTAGTACCTGGTATTCTAAGCTCTTAAAGACAAGTTATTCCCAATATGATCCATCAGAGAATGTTTATGATATTGTTCACAAAGGCTAGTGGCAACACAAATATTGGTCTCGCTGTCTACAAACAGATGCTCCTGCACTGGCCTCTTCATAATCAAGATAGACCCAGATCAGCCCAATCCATTTACAAACATTACTAAGATCAAAGAAAAACCAGAAAAGCATGTGCTTTGTGCAAGTTTCCATTTAGGTTTTTGTTGTGGAGTTGGCGTTGGTCTACATAATTTTGCATGTTTTGATGTGCTGTATGTCTGAATAGGCACTTGGACACCCCAAAGGGGGGTGCTAAGCACTCTGCAAATGCTACAATGAATATGCTCTACCACAAGCATAGAATGTTTGTTTCTGCAGTTTTACATTCTCCGTTTGCGCGCTATCTGAGAAAGCCTCAACTATATTCCTAAAACATGCTTAAAAAATGGACCTTGTCTTAAAACTAGCAACTGTTGTCTCGCCTTCCTTTCCATCGAATGGCCCTCTCCTCACCCTCCATCCTCTGCATTCCTTACTCTCTTTGGGTGTAGCCTACTCAGTCACTTGTCTGTCTCCCTACTCTGATTGTATTGCTGCAAATTGCCCCCACCTTGCCTTTTAGAATACAACTACCTCCTTTGAAATCCTATCCCTGAAACCTAACAATAGCTAATCTCCACTCGCCCATCCATCCATCCATCCCACCAACCGTCTGCTTGAACTCGTATACCCCCACTAATAATCATATCTAACGCCTATTAATGTAATTTAACCAAACTAATTGGAGTAAATGCATGGAAGGTTCCTTGAAAGCACAAAACGAATCACCATGACAACAAAGCAATAACTGATTTATAACCACTGGATCAACCACTTACCATCGGTCCAGAGTAGCGTGCTACCTGCTGAAAGAGTTTCAACATCTCATCAGAGGTAGTAAGCGCTATATAAATTACAATCCTCAACTGTGGTATTAAATGCTATTTTAAAAAAAGGTATTATTAGAGACCTCCTCCATCAGAGTCCAAACTTGCTATTGCACACACCTATCATAGGGATCTGCTCCCACCATCCCACGCATCCCCAGAAGCAGTCTATTATCCCATATTTGGGTATCCATCATGCTATTATCTCAGCTATTCACCACACCATCCTGGTAGGTGAACATCCTCATCACCTCTTGCAGTGAATATGACATTAGACTACAGTTCGAAAGTATTGTAAGACTTGTGCTCTTCCTCTTTGGAGTACAAAAGTTCCCCTTTTCACTGTTTGTTTAGTTTCGGTCTCCATTAGCTCTCCTAATGGCAATCAGGGATACACTTTTGGGTTATTCATTCCAGTAACAATCCTGCTTTAGCCGAATAAGGAACAAGGTATCAATGATTTCTTCCCAAACAAATGCCAACCTTTGCATAAGACTTAAGTGATTAAATAACCTGCACAGTGATTGAAGCAGAAGCAAGTATTCAAATTTTTGTTTCGCAGTTTCTAAGAAAAAAACTTAAGAGACCTTCCAGCTGTCCTTGTAGGTGAGTAAGCATAGGCAGTGTGCCAGCAGGAATCTCATTAGTGTGCCCTTGCTTGGAGACCCGGTGCGATTCCTTGTTCCATAGCTGAAGATCTCATTGAAAATAATCAATCTGAGACGGATTATGAAGGGTCCAACTGTCCAAATAAGAGCTCTATAAAATAGTTGAATGAAGTTGGGGAGCCACCTCTCCGCACTTGTCCTTGGCAAGATTTTCACACTCACCAGTGAATTAGAATTAGAATTGCTTTATTGTACAGTTAATTAAAACACACAATATAACATTTCCTTCTTAAAATCGTTTTAAAACTTAATTACACATATGTTTTTGGAAGAAAAAGGTGATTAAAACCCTATACAGTCATCGTACTCGTTTGCATTGTCTGTGGTCCACCTATGGAATGAAGATGTGCCTCAGAGGGCTAGTGCGCGCTTTGACTTGTCGGGACCTTGCGGACTAGTTCTTAGTTGGCGGGTTGTTGCGTACTGTTTGTCACCACGCCTTGTATAAGCTTTTATAAGTCTTGTGGACACAGTATCAAAGAACTTCGTCAGTCTGCAATTTATTTGGACCTCTTCAGGTTTAAAGCATATCCACACAGCTTCCCTGCAGCTTGTTATGCCTTTTTGTTTCCAGAGTGGTCGAAGTAGGCGCACCTTATGTCTATCAGGTTAGGGCAGATACAGATTATGTGTAATAAGTCCTCATTCCTTGATCTGCATAGTCGGCAAAGATGTTCTTCTGGCCTCCTTTTCCATGGTGTCAAATGGGATAGAATTGGTATGATTCCGAAACGCAGGTTTAAAAATGTATCTCTTGTCTTCTGTGTGAGAGCCATTTTCAGGTATTCCTGTGGTTCAAGGGCGTTATACTCTTTCAGCACGGCCCACCCATGCGCCCTCTTGGCCAGGGTTTCTTTATCTTTGATAGATGAAAATAGTTTAGTAACTTTTGTTACCAGCTTTTTAAAGCTATTGTTGTCAGCCGATGACTCCCAAAGGCTGGTTAAGTCCAGATATTAAACATAAAACCTTTGTGAACCAAAGGTCAAAAGCCTGGTTTGTTAGTGTCTAGTATTCACAACACTCGCTGGAGTTGGAATCAATATGTTTTGTAAAAGAAAGAAAGATATTTCTTTCTTGAGTCCCCTCACTCACCAGGGTTTCCCCACGGTGACATGCTTCATCATTTGGGCCATCCCAGCCCTCTACGGACTGAGGCGTGCTGCGACTTGCGAACTACGTAGGAGCACTTTTAAGTGATGGACTATGTGTGGTTTAAGTGGTGTTGTGGAGTGGTCGGATCTAAGTGATTTAAAAACTACCTTCCTAGTGAGCTACAAATGATTTATTCTTGCTCCTGGGGGGTATATTAAAAACGGGGTAGACAACTAGGTATCCTACTGTCAATGAGTCAGGTATGCCTAGTCACTTCTGTCAACATGTTTCGAGCTTCCCCAAGCTCTTCCTCAGGACTACACAGGGACCAGCCCTGTGTTCACCACTCCTAAAACATGCTCAAGTGAGGTATTTATAAAGAACAAATCAAAATAAATGCTGCAATAATAAGGCATGCATTAGTACATACGTAGAGAAAATGGTCACGTAGTACATTTATCGGGACCTAACTGAGCCCCATGGAATGCGGAGGATTGCTTGTATCCTGTTCAATTTGAATATCAGGATATCGTGGCACAATCGCCTATGCTGCAACCTCCGGACCGCATATTAAGTCCAGATATTCCAATGAATTCAGAAGGTATTTCATGGCGGGTGAGTTTGATCGTATTCACAGTTCTGTCCATAGATGAGCGTTTAGGGTTCCTTGCTCCGCGCCTTTGATTTTGCGCCAGCATTTTATATAGGCTCCTCTTCTCTCAACCGTTTGTTTTGAATACCGAATTCAAGGCGGTTTTGGGCAGGGGACACATAGTTTGGCAGATGGACAATTGCCCTGTATGCTCTACTGATTGTTTTGTCTAGAGCGTTAGCGTCTTTCCCTTGCTTAGGTTCACTAACGTATGTAAGCATAGGCTGCAGGCGTGCTCTAATCACCTGTAGGAGGGGGTCAAACGATCGATCAGGGAGAGCTTTCTTTAGCGGCTTCATTGAGAATTGGAATGTGGTGCCCTTCCGTGCTATGGCCTCTAGCTGGGGTTTGAACGAGCCTCTGCTGTCAAGTAATACGCCAAGATATTTATATTTGGTGACTCGATCCAGCCTCTGTCCGTCCAGGGACCATGCCAGTTTCTTTGTCTTGTTGTAATTTACTGACATGACCTTAGTTTTGTTTAGGTTAATTTTCAAAGCGTTGTTTATTGAAAATGTGTTGGTTGTATCCAAGAGGTGTTGCAGTCCAATTGGGGACAGACTTATTTAGACCAAGTCATCCGCGTAAAGGAGATTTGATAGCGAGGTGTCTCCCAGCCGTGGCGCGTAAGAGTTGGTTTTATCCAATTCTCCAGGCAGGTCTGCTAGGAAAAGGTTAAACAACATGGGAGCAAGGACGCATCCTTGCTTTAGACCTTTAGTGGTATTAATTTGCCTTGAAAGATGCGTCCCGCTACCAAGTTTGATCTTCATCCAAGTGTTGGTATGGAGTAGTATCAGCTGCTGCAGGAGTGGCCCCGGTATCCCCCAGTTGTCCAGTTTCTGCCAGAGTTTGCCTCGGTCAACATGATCAAACGCTGCACTGTAATCTATGAAACATAAAAATACTGAGCTCTTGATTGTCTTGGCAGCTTCTGTCAATAGGGTTAACGCCATGATGTTTGTGGTTGTCCCTTGTCCTCTGCAGAATCCGGTTTGATTTATGGGGATGATGTGATTTAGGGTTGCCCAAGATGTTAGTTCCTCCAAGAGAAGACCTGCATAGTACTTTGCCTCTGTATCTATTAGGGCGATAAGACGGTAATTACTTGGATTGCTCCTTTCGCCCTGTTTGTGGATCGGGCTGAGTATAGATCCTCTCCAGGTTAAGGGGAAAATCGCCGTTTCCCTAACTTCCAGAAAAAGAGGCACCAGTATCTCGCAGCAGAAGTTGGCTTCGTGTTTGTACATTATTGGCGGGACTCCATTGGGGCCGGGTGCACCTTCCGATTTCCCTTTAGATATTTGTAACTTAATACTGACTGCTGTAACTGTATGTTGTTTGACCTCACGCCTTGATGGTGCTGTAAAACTTGCTGTACCTTCTTTCACCAGCGTTGCAGGATTGCACGAGGTCTTCGCAGTAGTGATGTCTTTGTTTGCATTTACTCGATGGATGTGTGTTTGCCTGTTGCTCATTGTGTTCTTCGTGGTTGTAGGATTTTTTCCTTTTGGTGAGCCCCCCTCTGAGTTGTTTCCGTTAAAGTGTGTTGATAGATAGTTTGGCCATTCGTGTTCAGGTATGTGGGCGTTTATTCCATTATGGCCTGGGCGTTGAAGACTTTGAACTGTTTTCCAGAACCTGGCGCTGTTCTTCTGTTTTGAATCGTATACGATTTTCACCGAGAGGTCCTCATTAGTTTGCCTTTTCTTTTTCCAGATCGACTTGTTGCGCCGAGTCTTTAGGGATTGCAGCACCTCGTGCAGGGCATCGTTGTTTGGTTGAATACGGAGCTTCCTAAGGGTCTGGTTTATTTCCCGTTTTAGTTTTTTAATCTCCGGTGAGGTTACTTTCGCTTTTGTGTATGTTGGTGTGATGGTTTTTTGCTCTGTGGCGAATTTTGTTCCGAGTTCTGTTACAAATTCTTCCCAAGCCTCTAGAGGGTTAGTTGACTAGCTTATGATCCGATGCAAGATTGTTTTTGCGTTCATAGTTAGCTCTTCTACTTTATTGGTCTTGCACCTTATCCGTCTGAAGTTGGTGGTGTGCTCCGTGCCGACGGTTTTTCTTACTTCCAGGTTTTCCCTCTGATGACTTGTAGTCCCACTTCCTGTGGTAGGTGGTCGCTTTGGCCGTTTACACCGATCTTGAATGAGCTAATAGTATTAAACAAAGGAAGTGTTGCGAGAGTGAAGTCGAGGTGCGAGGAGGTACTTGAGGACAAATACGTAAGTGCTGGAGGTGTGTCCTCTGCAAATCAACCATTTAAAACCCTCAGGTTTAACTGCTCTAGGTCTCATAATAGCTGTTTTGAGCATCTTGTTTGAGTGGCTGAGGCTTGGGTAGGGATTCCCCAGGCGATATTGAGGTCCTGTACTGTTTCGTCATCCAAATTATTTCTGTAAAGTTGGAGGTTAAAGTCGCCTGCCAGGAGTAAGTTCTCCATTTCTCTTTCTTCCATGAGTCTTGCCACCTCGGTGACCAGTTCTCTCGCCCCTTTTAATCTATGCTTGAGGTGTAAATATATATTTATTATGTATAATTGTTGGACAATCTTATTTTTATCGATCGTTATTGCAATTGCCTGTATGGCACTTGGGGGTGTAATTTTTGCCTTTATTAGTTCCATTTTTCCTATGGTAAGTATTGAGGCGAGCGATGCCAGGCCTCCTTGGCTGTGACCATAAGCCGAGCATCGAATGGCAGGGTGGATTTGGGTTGAGTATCCTTGTATAGAGAACTCTTTCTCCTCCCAGGTTTCTTGGAGTAAAATCAGGTCGAATGATTTTAGGTAATTTAGTGTTTCTGGGTCGTCTAGTTTGCTTGTCAGAACATTTATATTCCAACTACATACTCTATGCAGAGTTACACTGCAAAGACCTTCTTGGAACAACCCCCTTCCCCGTCTTGCTCGTTGAAGGAGTCTGCACCATCTAGTAAATGAAGAGGATATGGTACATTGTCCCCGTGTTAAGCACTTTTAATCTTAGCTAGCGTTCCATCAGTTTAGTTAAGTGACTTTTTGGGTTTCTGGAGGAGGGCTTTCTCTTTCTTTCTCGCTTTCTCGCTTTCTCTCTTTCTCGCTTTCTCGCTTTCTCGCTTTCTCTTTCTCTCCCTTTCACCCCTCCCTCCCACTCACCCTCTCTCTCCCTCCCTCTCACTCGCCCTCTCTCTCCCTCCCTGTCACTCGCCCTCTCTCTCCCTCCCTGTCACTCGCCCTCTCTCTCCCTCCCTCCCACTCGCCCTCTCTCTCCCTCCCTCCCACTCGCCCTCTCTCTCCCACTCGCCCTCTCTTCCTCCCACCCTCTCACGTGCTCTTCCCCACCACTCACTCGCCTTCTCTCTCCCTCCTGCTTCACTCGTGTGCTTTCTCTCAGTCCCTCTGTCTTTCGATCTCTCTCCTACTCCACTCATGCACTTTCTCTCAGTTCCTCTATTGTTATTTCTCTGCCTTTATAAACCTGCCTTTCCTGCTTTTTCACAAGCAGTTCAGCCAGTAGCATGTGGCATCACCTCAGTACTTCTCACAAGTCCTGGAAAAGACTGGCATATGCCAGCCAACCAGTCCTATCCAGCCATTGGACACATAGCCATAGTTGCCCATTTCAGCAGGGCCTAGCTAAAGGTGGTGTGATAGAACGTGCAAAAAAAAAAAATCTAACAAAGGAGCCGATGATCATGCGCAACAGTGACTATAGGAGGAATCACTATACCTCGTGACTCAAAGAACTCTTGAAGAAAAACCAGTTGCAAACCTCCGAGCCCAACATTAGATGGCAGAAGTATGCTAAGCATAGGAATCTACATTTAGCAATAAAAAAAAATGCCGCTTCCACCATCGATCAACGTGAACTTTTAACAGCCGGAGTTACTTTATTAACTCCGAATCTACTCAATAAATGTGTTGTATTACTTATTACAGTTTTCAATTTTTTTAATTAAACCGAACAGCTTAAGTAGATTGTATCAATTTATCTTTTATGCCATAATCTTTTGGCTGTATGAAACAATTCATTTCTTAAACAAGAAAATACACGTGGAGTAACATGCATGTATATACATCATACACAAGACAGTGTTCAAAACAACACCTATGACATTTAAAATCAACGCATTTATCACTACAAACTACAGTTTTGACTTCACAAAACACAGGAAAGCTAATGAGTCCTACTATAGACTTCTAAATGGCGGGGCCAAAATATTCTGGTCTCCACAACCCTTTTTTTAATTGTATGGTCCTGGTATGAGGTCAGTGTTCGTATACAGCTCAAGGTCTGTGTCTGTTTAATATGGACCAGACTATTGGTAATTTCATATATTTTTACAAGCTGGTTGCTCTTCGCCTCAAATGGTAGATGCCAACGCGTTTCAACCTTCGGAGTAGCGCCTTAAAATCTTTGTTAGAAGGTCTTTAGGGCAAAAAAAGAGTTTGTTGTAGGACACTACAATTATATCGGACAAAAAAGAAAAATAGGGGATATTTATTTTATCTTCATTTTATGTGCTCCATTTTGTGTTCTTTTTATTTATTTTAGGACTGAATACATACCGATTAATAGAAGACAGCGAGAGAATAATAGCTGTCAATGTCAGTGGCGTGTTCTCAAAGGCTTCTTTTCTCTTTTTTTCAGGAGGTCTAGAAAAATATGTTTAAGGGATACAGAGTGAGTGGGGACGATCTTATTATGCATATATTTAAGGCATTTTATCATCGCCAGTGACTTAGTATATATACAGCACTGGGTTTCTGTCTGTATGTGGTTGACATTAGGGAATATCCATTGGGAGTAAACCGTATAGTCCACGTGCTCACCCGGGAATTTTTAAACCCATTCGATGTTGGTGAAACCAGGCATGCCCGTGTTATGCTTGCACAAGCGTGTGCTTAAAAACGGGCGGGCAACAAAATATACCTCCTTTTTTATGGTGGATGCTTTGTTTAAATCATTAGAGTGCAGCGGCGGGCTACAGTCTTCTCCATCACTGGCACTGTCAACAAGTCATTTCAGAATATGGCGGTTTTTTAAAAAGAAGAGGTACTTTTCCGAGATGCGATCTACGTATGACGTTGTAGTATCCTCAGGTCATGTTAATATTTTCCCTTCCATCCTGTACCTAGCTGCTCAGCCAGTGTGAGTGTTCCGTGTAGAATGTTAGTGGAGTGGAATTCTTGGGTGCCTGGTGTGTGTGTGGTCCGTTGGGAGATGGGCTGAGCAGCTAGGAGGCTGCTCCTGGTGGGGCTATTTATCTACTCTACTTATGGACTTAAACTCATCTCGGCTACGTCTACTTTGTCACCTGAACACATGGCGTTAGCCCACTACTGATGTGTTTACTGTGGGCGTATCGATCGTCTGTCTTTGCCTGACTTCCTTACTTGGGCGTGCTCCTTAGTAACCATGGAGACGGACGCCTGTTTTGCGGCGACTGTTTTTAAATTGAGTTGAGGCAAAATTGCTAATAAAGAATTGCTAATAAAGAGCCCCTTTTCTTCATTCGGTTGTTTATGGCCTTGTAAGAAGTTAGAACTTAAAATTTAATTGTATCGAAATTCTAAATGGGAGGATTTTTTCTGGTTTTACTACCGAGACAATACCGTAAATCTTCTCCATAAATAATGCTTGGTCTCACTTCATTCGTTTAGAAACAGTGCGTGATCTCGCCTAATTCATTTAATCCATTTTCTGTGGTACCGAAGCTCAAAATGGTTTTGGCTTCAAACCTTGCCAGTAATGAAACACTGTTTTTGCCTGTGACGTGCGTCAGAACTGTCCACTTCATGTCCCCAGGACCATGTTCATAATTTGTGCAATGTTGAACCATGGGAGCATTCAGTACTTTGCATATTATGCATGACCGGTGTTGGGTCATTCTCTTCTTCACCGGCTGTGTGGTTTTTCCTACATAAGCCAGTTTGCACGGGCAAATAACACAATATATGACAGTCATTGTGTTACAATTTGCGAATTCTTCGTGTTTCACACTTTTCTTTCCGTAGTCAAATTGTGTTCCTTCAATGGTACTTTCACAGGATGCACAGTTGATATACCCACAGTGGCCTTTTATTGGGGGCAATGAAAGCATTGTTAGTCTATGAATCTACAGCACTACACGCTATGAATAGATGCTTACATGGTAAGTAACATATGTAGGAAGGTAGATCCCTGACTATGGTTGCCCCCAACTTTTTGCCTGGTGTTTTGCTGGTTTTCTGACTTAGTTGACATGGGGCCCTGCTATTCAGGACCCCAGGCCTACTGCTCTCTCTGTAAAATGGATTCCATGTACCCTAGGTACATATCTAATTGGATACTGAGTCACCTTATCAGTCCCTGTACAGTGTACCTTAGGTACCCAGGGCATAGGTGTACCCAGGGCCTACCAGGGGCTGCAGCATGTATTATGCCACCCCTGGCTGGCCATCCAAATCTGACACAACTGGCTGCACGACAGCTGGGGCAATGTGGAGTAATCACCCTTTGCTTTAGATATAGTATACCTATATCTAACCCTAAAATGGACACACAGATCTCCTATCAGTCACTCCTATGGCAGGCCTTGACAATCCTGAAGGCAGAGTGCTTGGAATCGTGTGAGATAGTGCTCTGGCATGAGCTGAGCCTGTCTGCGGCTTTCGGGATCCATCCCTTAGCCGTTTCCATGATATCGCATACCATATACTCTTAAGTGAATTATAATCCTCGCGGTTATATGCCAACTCTGGTATCGCTTTATCAAAACATGTCGAGTAAGGTGTCATACGAATTGGAATACTAACCCCTCACCAATTCTGGTGACGGGGTTAGCATTCCACCCTTCTAGAGGGACACGACATGTATGTAACCTGTAACCCCGGTTAAAAGTCAGACAGAGCCTTAGCTCCACAAAATGAATGCTGCCACCGAGACACAAGTCTGCCCTCCTGCTGCTGGGAGTCCTCCCAGCCCAGGAGGCAAGGACAAAGGGTTTCCTGCCAGGGGCGGTGCCAGCACCGTCCCAGACAGGATTTTGTGTATCCTAGGTAGGCAGGGCTTTAGAGGAAGGTGACTGCAAGTGGCACCCCGGTGCACTGTGCATAGGCCGGCTGGAACCAGTTCCAGGGGCACTCCAGCCCCTGATCTGGGGAAAGCCCGCCAAAGGAGAGGGGTGTAACCACCCCCCTCCTAGTCCCACCCATAGGGCAGGACTTAGTCGCGTGCCAGCCCCTTTTTGCAGGATAAAGGTAGGAACTGGCCCCCTTCCAAATCAGATCATCTTTGAATCCTGAACCAACTTTCCACGAAAGGAACTCAAGACTCTTCTCAAGATTTCTCCCTTGTGGCTAAGGAGTAGTCACCCTGCAGCAGCAGGCACCAACCAAGCATCGCGGTTTGTTGCCAGTCTCTCCTTCGGATCAAGACTGCTCCAGCACGACGAGAACCGGCTTCCCTGGCACCTCTGACCTCAACCTACATCATCAGCCCAGCTGTGATCCGTGGGTGTGACGAGACCTCGAGGGACCGGCCATCTTCAGAACTGCACGACGCTTGTCCAGCACGACGCCTGAGTGACCCTCGACTGAGTGCCTTGGGGTAAGAGAAGCCCCGACCCTGAACAGCTCCAGCACCGAAGTCCAGCCCCCCTGCATCCACGAGATCGGCATGGGGCCCTTCTGCTTTTTGCTGCTCACCGCGTTGTCCAGGTCGCTTGCCCGTTGGCTAGTGGCCCCCTCACGACGCTCCACGACAACTAACACTGCTGGTCTGGTTGCTCCAGACTAGCCCGTGCTCCCCTCCAAAAGAGGAGTACCCTGGACCCTCCTGGTCCACTCAAGACGCCATTTTAGGTCCACCGCGTGGGCCTTGCATTTGCCAAGACTTGTTGCCCCAATCCTGGGTCCAGCGACGTCGACAGCAAGAACCTTCGTGGGACAGCTCGCACCTCCATCCTGGTCGCCGACAACGCCTCCTGGTCCGAGAGACTGCAGAGCCCAGCAGCGCCCACTCACCTGACTGCGGTGACTTCGCCCGGTGCCATCCTGGTGCCCACTTAATCACTGGCTAGTGATTCAGAACTTGGTCCCTTCTGCTTTCAGGTTTTCTTCTTCCCTGATCCAGGCTTGGATCACCACGAACTTTCTTCACTGGCCGCCTGCCAGCAACTCTTTCTTCAGGCTCCTGGATCTTCAACGTGGGTTTCCGACGCAACTTCAACCCTATGCAGCCGCAGCCCCTGGGCTAGGTAACCTGAGTACTCCGGTGCTCCAGCATAGTCCAACACCCTAAGTGTTCGGATCCACTCCCGTTTTCGACCCACCTAGTCGGGTTCGCCCGAGAACAGTAACTTTGTCTTTACTAGCTTCCATAGACTTTTTCCCGCCTTACGCGTGAGAGTTCCCACTCTGCACACGACGTCCACAGGCCTCCTGCAACTAATCTAAGTGTTTAGCATTGTAGGACTAGCGTTTCTAAAGTCTATGAGAATAGTTACTTACCTGCTAGTAATTCGCATTCCACTTTTGTAATATATGGTTTTTCGTGCCCCTCGGGCATTTGTGTAAATTGTGCGACTTAAAGTATTTTCTCAAGAGTTTTGTATTGTGCTTAGCTCCCTGTCTCATAAAGAGTTCAGGGTAGACTTGTTAGAAATAAATATACATTTATTTTCATAACAACTTGTGTGGTGTCCTTTCACTTGGTGTTCAAGGGGTAATGTGATGGTAAAACAGCTGGCTTAACACGCCCTCTAGAGTCTTAGCCTTAGACTGCTCGTATCCATGCTACTAGGATAGCTGGTCTATCAGGTTGACTTACAACCAATCATCAATAAGGGTTGTTTGGACTGATACATAGTGTTCACTAGAATAGTGAGCACTGCATATCAGGCCAACTTCTCACAACATATACCTTCCAAACAGTGTTTCCCAGTGACATTGCATTCCTTTCCCATCATAAAATAGAAAGCAGTGTTCATACATGTTGTTGGAGCAAAAGGCCTAACTTGATATTGTTTAACATTGTCATAAGAAATAAAATAGCCCCACTATTCCTTCCTTTAACCTAAAAACTTGAAAGGGATTAGCAGATGCTGGGCTTGTTATCGAGACCTAGGTTCTGATTGGACTCGAGGCACCTGGTAGTCACATATGTTCTATTCCAAAAAGACACTGGGTTATTGTTCTAGGCTGTGTAATGAACTGCTTGGACACCGAAGAGAGAGTGTAGCCTCCTGCACCCATTCTCTCTCACACTTCGTTGTGTAATTGAGTCTCCCCTTTCTCATTGTCACCCTCTTCCACTACACTGAACTTGAAATTCTCTCATAATTCCAGAAACATATACACATTTCACCATTCATCTGTCTATTGCAGTTGACACCCACTCTTTGTTTCGCACTCATTACAGTCCCCTACAGACCCATAATGTTTTTACTTGTGGATATCAGAGTCCGTTTTCCCAGGCTTACTCAAAGATGTATGTCTTTTCTAGTGGCTGTCTTTCTTTTTTTTAATATCTTTCTCCCTCTTCCTTCTTCACACATAACCCCTGCCTTTTATTATCCCTCTTTTCCCAAAGGTCTCCCCCTCACTTCTCCCTGTAGTATCCCTCTCTCAATTCTCAGTGGTCTTCCAACCTCCACCATCCTCTTTTCCTCACAAGTCTTCCCTTTTCTTCTCCAAAGGCTCCCATCCTCTTTCACTCTCTTCCACCACTCTGTTCTCTCTCCCGCTCCTCTACACCACATATTCTCCTCCTCTGTGATCTCCCCCTCCCACAAAGATCCTTTTCCTTCTCCCCCACAGTTTTTCCTTCCTTCTTCACAGCCCTGCCCTTACTCCTTCACAGCCCTCTCTTCCTCCTTCGCTGCCCTCCTTCCCTCTTCTTACGCAGATCTCAATACATAAAACCTTTCAGGTTCTGTGCACACTAGGATGACTCTCTCCCTTCTCTTTATCTTCTGCAAACCTCTTACTCTCGCCTAACCTCTTGCCTTTACCTTTTCCCCCTAGCCTTTCCTCTTACCTCCAAAGCACCTTACAGTATGCTCTCCCACAGTGCTGTGTATTGACCTTGCTTTCTTTTACAGAACTTTCATCTGATTGACTTCAATGTCCTGACTTTGACCACAATTGTCCTTGCTCGGAGACTGATTGGGGCGATAGTAAAAGAGGTAAAATCCAAGGGGGCCAGGTGTGAAGCCTACATGGTGAGGGCTAACGAGTCACTAGGATTGTGAATGTAATGTCTAAGTTGAGGCGCATGTGTCCTCCTTATTGAGGTTAAATGCATCCACCTCACATGATGACCATTCAGTGAAGAGATGTTCTGGATCAGAACTTTTAGTCTCTTTCCTAAGAGGATGTTGGGTGTAAAAGGGATCTTTAGAGGGCTTCATTAATGGAAATGAAAAGCCTTTATTAGCGTTTATTTTAAGCCATTGGTTCCCATTACATTTTTTTTCTCTTCAATATAAAATACTAAAAGCTTTAGTGGTTTGAGTATTTGTTTGGTGTGTACTCTTGTGTGTTTATTTATTTTTTAATCACTAAATGTTTACAATTTCTTGGTGGTCCCTGGCTTCCAGTAGTGACTCAGTGGGGATTCTCAGGACTCAAACATTTGGGAACCACTGTTATAAGGAATTACTTTGCTGCTCTATGGAGAAGCTGTCACAAAAGTGGCGGCGTGCCTGTAAGATGGGAAAAGTAGTGGCAGCAGCGTTGAATCATTGCAGAAGGGTTTTGACAGTTGCTAATTTTGTTGGGCCTCAAAACTTGTTGGCATGTATGTAGAAGCAGTGCTGTATTGATGAGCTTTGTTTAATTCTTACTCTGTCTTCAACCTTTTTACCTGCTGTTCATTATTTTCTTTGTACCACTCCCTCTCTTTTCCTTTATTCCTTCCTCCCTCTGGGTGTTCCTGCCCCCGTTGGCTGTTTCATCCACCCTTCCCTGTTTTGCCCATTTTCCCACCTTTCTGCCAATTTACAAGCCTTTCTACTATTCCTCCTTGACCTTTTTGCCTAATTTAGCTGTATTCTATACTGTCCAAACACCTGTCTTTAGTCTCCCTCTGTTTACCGTCTGCTGTTCCTTTCTCTTTCAATAGGCATCCCAAAGTGGTAAAGTTTCCTTGCCGCACTCTGTGTTCCTGGTCGTGACCCGGTTTGCTATTCTCACTGGGACTGGCTGGAGCCTGTGCCGCTCTGTCATTCACCTCTTTAGGACGTATTCCTTCATGAACCTCCTGTTCCTTTGTTACCCGTAAGTACCAGTGACTGGGAGTGTAGTCGTGGGGTGGTAGCCTTCTGGAGGAAGTTGATGAGTCTGTAAACCTATCCTGTGGGAGAGAAATTACTGTTGGTGGAAAGAGAAAATATTATTGATGGGATTCCCTCAGGCTTTTCAAGTGCTACAAACTATTGCATTCAGGAATTGTTGTCTGAAATTGAACCTCTTCTGCACAAAATGTACACTCTTTAATAGTAAAAGTAGTATGTTCGAGGCATGTGTGGCTGTAGATACACATGCTTTGCATAAGTACGCCATCTAGTGTTGGGCTTGGATCATTGTTGTTTTTGTTCGAAGAAGTTTTTCAAGTCACGAGGCTCTGTGCTCCTTTTGGTGATACTGCGCATGGGCATTAAATCAATTGTTAGATTATTTCTTTCCGCCGACTGGTTCGGATGTACTCTCTCACGCTCCGGTTCGAGATCCTTTCGGGCTCCCTTTGGTTGGCCAGTAGACCCCCTAACTAGACGGCATTGTCTTCTCTCTCGTAGTTACTCCTGCATTCCGAGCAAAATAATATTTTGCCATCGACCCATTCAAAGTCAACGGATATTATCTGAAAATGAGCTGCTAATGGAACACACTCTGTTCCGTTTCTGTCCGAATTGCCATTCCAAATAACCTCACACCGACCACAATTCAGTGTCTCTCACCCGACCATCGGAAAGACACCTGTGAGGCCTGTAGTTCATTCTGATCCAAAAAGACCTTTGGGAAAAACATGTGCGTTGCCAAGAAATGAAGTGCAGACAGCACACCTGATATCTTTGGTCAACAAGAGGAGGAAGAAGAGGAAGCATCAGCAGCCCAGGAAGAATCTTTCTCCATCCAAGATTCCGAGTTGGAGACTGAACAAGATCCAGCCATTCTGAAGTCTGCCCACAAACGTTGGACCTTGAGCAGCTTCCCTCGATCCGAAGTCCCAAAAATCGTCTCAGTCTGAAAAAACTACTCGCGGTCCACCACTGTATAAAAGCCATGGCGCGTGCAGACCTACAGACTCTGAAGCCCCGCCCTCGGGTTAAACGCTGAAATTTCAGCCTACAGCAGCGGTCTCCTCGAAATCTGATTCAGCACCGACACATCAAGCATTAACTTCAGTACCAAAAGACAAGGGACATAGCGATTCAGCTCCGAGCATACCTGCACTTAAACCAAAACTTTCCTCGGCACCAAAATGTTACACCTTCGGACCGAAAACTCCACCTGAACCAATCCTATAATTTATACAGGAACGGCTTGATCCGAGGTAAAAACCGTTGCAGATTCAACCTGGAACAAAGAAGGTTATTCTTTAGCCGGCAAAGCCTAAACCCTCTAAAAGACAGCTGCATTTTGAAGAGATTATAGACATTCCTATTCAACATCTTACAATTCACATATTGCCACTAGAACTTTACACATTCCTATCCTTACCTCTCCAAACCCACCAACACCCAATCCCCAGCTTTTACTCCATCACCTGCTACACCAGAACAATTTGAAGCAGGCAACAGGTCCCCCTCATTCACCCATATTAGATGAGTATGATAATATACCAGAGGACGCACATCCTAGGAATAGATGGGATGCTTGTGATCTAAAGACACGGGGATACAGACTCATAGCTTTATCCCACACTCCCATCCCCCAGACGACGCTTCTGCCTATCAAGACCTGATGGCTAGAGTTCTAGCATATCATCAAGTCCCCTCACATTAGGACCCTATAGTTGATGGCTTCCTCTTTGAGACACTCTGTACTGATCAAAGGTGGTCACAATTTTTACCTCTCCTTAAAGGAATGCTACTTCATGCAGATGATATTTTTTAAGCCACGTAAAAGCACGACTATTAAAACCAAGAATTGACAAAAATTATAAGACTGCACCATCTGACCCAATATATGTTAAAGGGCAATTAACCCCAGACTCCTTGGTATTAGCCAATGCAAGGAAAAGGGCTAACTGGCAAACAACTGGGGATGCACCTCCCTCAGACAAGGTGTCAAAACTTAGCCATGCCTCAGGAAAGCGGGTAGCAGCCTAGTGTGCTAATCATTGGCATATTGCCAACAGCTAAGCTCCTTTTGCACACTTCGACTGGGCTCACTGGTATGAAATGGAGGTGCTCCTCTAACATCTTCCAGAAGAATACAAGAAAAGCGTTTATGAAATAGTCAATGAGGGGAAGTTAATCACTAATAACTCCATTAAATGCGCTCTTGGCAAAGAGCACCTCTTTAGCCCTCAGGTAGACACAGTCCTTGAAAAAATTAAAAAAAGATACAGATGTCGCAAAATAATGGGTTCATTCGTCGGCTCAATTTCAAACAAGGTGCTAGGTCTACCACCACAGAGTCCTCCTATAAAAATCAAGGAAAGTAGCCCACCTCTAGAAGCTTTTACAGTGGCACAAATAGAGGTAACAATTGCAGAGGCCGCGGTCGCAGAAATAATAGCCGTGCCGCACATACAAACACCAAACCATGACTTCCTCACCCTTGACCATCTAAAACCTGTTGGGGAAGTCTTCAAAAAATATTACCAGCCTGAAATCCATCACAACATACCAATGGGTATTGAACATTATCCAACATGGTTACTGTCTTTTGCTCATCACAACTCCTCCAAATATCCCACCCCACAATCTAGGCATACAACACCAAACTCTCCTCAAACAGGAGATATGAACTCGCTTACTCAATGGAGCTATAGAACCAGTCCAAATTCAGCATCAAGGAACAGGGGTATATTCATTATACTTCCTCATTCCCAAAAAAGACTGGTCACTTCGACCCATTCTCGACCTCAGACTTCTCCATCACTATCTTATCAGAACACATCCACATGGTCACCCTTTGGGAAATATTACCATTACTGCAAAAAGGCAACTTCATGTCCTCCTTGGACCTAAAGGACACCTACTTTAATATATCCATCCATCCCTCACACTGCAAATACCGACGGTTTGTCTTCCAAGGAAAGCATATCAATTCAAGGTGCTTTCCTTTGGAGTCCCCACCGCACCACGGGAACTCACAAAATGCCTAGCAGTAGTGGTGGCACATCCTCGCAGGCAAAACTTCCACCTATTTCTGTAGTAGGGGATCTCTGTGTATAGTCATAATCTGTGAATAGTCCTGCCCATGTGCGTGGACCCCGGAGCAATCAAAAGTGCCTCATCTAAGACAAATAATGCAGCCTAACATTAACGAGGCTACATTGGCCAGCACTTCACCCTGAAGTGAAAAAGGATAGCCAAATAGTATATAAATTTACCCATTTTACAGAGTTTCACACCTAGAGAAAACTCCCCTTCACAAAAATCCTTTGTCATGATAGAGAGGAAGGGTTGGACAGACCAGCCTCATAGGCTGCCATTATGTGTCTGGAAAAGGGATACCGTGCCTTTAAGGAACACTCCAGAGACCCTCGGTATCCCATGATGCACAGCCCCAGGCAAGTTAATTTCAGTTCTTTTTTCCGGCTCCTGCTAGCAGGACCCTGGAGCATTGAGCTCTACCTTTTTGGGTATATCTTCAATTTTTGGATATTTTCCAGTGAGATTTGTGTTTCACTCGACGTCTGGGGTCTTCCTCTTCCAGTTGCTGTCTTTTTTTTAACCGATTTACCACCTCTATTTTGTTGAAATGCCAGCTTTATTCTACAAGTGCCCTGAGTGTGGTAGAAAAAAGGCCAAGTCTGACCCCCACAGAGTGTGCATACTCTGTCTGCCTGCTACTCATGTGCCTGACTCCTGTGTTATTTGCCATTCTTTCTCCAGGAGGACCCTGCGTGACCGGGAGAAGATTCGTTTCCAAGGCCTAGAGCAGAGGAGACATCAAGAAGCAGGTGGAACCTCTGGGCACGGAGGGACTCTATCCTCGTCCTCTACCCGTGCATCGGCCTCTGGGGGGGCTCCCCAGTCAAGAACAGACCCGGAAACGGCGCCGGTCCCGGTCGACGTCGAAGGCTTCCAGAGGTATGACTACCATCTGTTCCCCGTCGACCCAGGGCTCTGGGTCAAAGCGACTTCGATGTCGAGGGGTAGGACGTCGAGACCTCGGACGAGGTCGACGTCGAGGACTTCACCGGCATCGACACACCATCGTCGTCGTGCTGAGTCCCGAAGAGGCAGGCGCTCGCCGTCGAGGCGACACCGCCGTTTGCCTTCAACGTCGACATGAAGATCGACGTCGCAGAGATCGACGTCGCGGAGAGGAGATCGACGTCGTCGAAGAGAAAGTCTACTCTCCCAACGGGGTCTAGCGTGATGAGCGTCTCCTCATCAAAGTTCCCGGTCGCGCTGGCGTTCCTCCTCAGGAGAGTCTACCTCCAGAGCATCCTCCCAGAGGCCTGCTCGTAAGAAGAGGAGAGTACTTAGGTCTCCGTACTCTGATTACTCGAGGACCTACTCACCCTCAAGGCCTAGGAATCCTACTCTGCCACCTCAACAGCTACCTCCTCCTCCTCTTCTACCTTCGCTTCTACAACCGAGGCCTTTGATTCCGGCTCAGCTGCCTCTTCTTCCACAACAGCCGGTGCCAGTGGGTCCGGAGAGACCCAGGTAACCGAGGTCAAGATCACTGGGGTGGCATCGCTCTCGCAGTGAGCGTAGATATTCAACCAGGTCATGACCTCGTCCTCGTAGAGAGAGGTCGCGGTCCAGGCATACCAGATACACTGACTCTTCAAGTGGCAGGAGGTATTCGCCTACTTTGTCTGACTCTCCTCCAACAAGGGTGTCGCCAGTGGATGACATCGTGAAATTTCAGGACGTGCTGTTGAGGGGAGCAGCGAAGTTGGGGATAGCACTGACGGTGCCCACTCCTTCCACCTCTGTCATCTTTGAGACACTACAGCGTAAGCACCTGTCTCGCCCTTTGCTGCCTTTGGTGCCAGGGTTGGAGGAACTGGCCATGGAGCGGTTTCTGACGCCGGCCTCGGTGAAGTTTGCCCCATCCCGGCTTCAGAAGAAGTACAGGCCCCCGGATTCCGCTCCGGCATTTCTGAGAACGGATCCTGCCCCGGATTCGGTTATTGTTACAGCGGCAAAAAAGCAACACTCTACTGCTCTTTCGTCAACAGTACTTCGAGACAAGGAGAGCCGTCATATGGATTTGGCAGGGAGAAAGGTCTGCAGTACGGCAGCCACGTCTATGAAAGCTGCGAATTCGACAGCACTCCTGGGTCGGTATGACCGCTCCTTGTGGGAGTCCCTGCAACAGTTCATTGAACTCTTCCCGAGGGACAGAAGGGAAGATTTCCAGGAAATCTTGAATGAGGGCATGATGGTCTCTAACCAGGTCATCAGCGCGGCTGCGGATGCCTCTCTCCTGGCTGCTCATGGGTACTGCCATGGAGTAAATTTGAGACGCCACTCCTGGTTACGCCTTACCTCTCTTAAGCCGGAGGCAAAGCAGCGTATTGCCAACTTGCCCTTTTCGGGCGCTACCCTCTTCGTGACTCATGCGGATGAGGAGATGGCCCGCATGAAGGCAGAAGTTTAGACGGTGAAGGCAGTCGGTTTGGAGAAACCAAAGGACCAGCGGAAGTCTTTCCGCCCCTTCCAGAGGCGGTACTCCTCCCAACGTTTCCAGCGGGGGCAGGGTCGCCAAGCTGGCCAACAACAGCAACAACAATATCAGAGGCAGCCCTTCCAGAAGCGTCAGAGGGGCAGAGGCGGTCAGCAGGCCTCATCGATCCTTTGGAAGGCTCAGACTCTCATGTCCGTTTCATCAACGACAGTGAGGACAGTGTCATTTCTCCTGGGGTCGATGGCTTCTTGCATCTTTCTTACACCACATGCACGCCTCCACATGAGATCGCTGCAGGAAAGTCTGGAGGATCAGTGGGACCAGAAACGAGGAATGGAAGAGGTGTGGCGCCGCGGCCAGGGTGACTGACTCCGGGGATCACGGTTCGATCCCTGTGCCGGCGGCAGATTAGCCCAGCACCATGTGACTCTGGGCAATAGCTTGCTTAATCTTCCCGACGGCCCCCAGCGCCTAGAGACCCTCATGGGTGATTGTTGGTGCTTTACAAATGTGGATTATTATTATTTTTTAATTATCGGGGAATAAGGGCCCGGCTGGGTCGAAGCTTTGAGGGATTACTTCCCCCTCGTCTGTTACCCACTCCGGTGGGGGGAAGCATTCAGAATTACCCGCAGAGTGGAGAAAAATTATTCAGGACAAGTGGGTGCAGAATATTGTTTGAAATGGACATAGTCTTCATTTTGTCAGCCCTCCTCCAGCTATTCCACCAGTTCGCTCGCAATACCCGCTGCACGAGCTCCAAGCGGAGGCCGATACCCTGTTAAGAAAAAGGTCGATAGAAGACGTCGGTAAACAACCTTTACAACGCAACTTTTACCACGCAGTGCCTTTACAACGCAACTTTTACAACGCAAACTATTACAACGCATTGCGCTGGGGGGGCGCTCTAGGATAGGGAATAGGTTTAATGTACAATCCAACACCTTCCCTACTATCCACTGGGGCTGGAGTTGGAATAGTAAATTAAACAATTCACTATCCAGCGCCTAAAAGCACTATGCGTTGTAAAGGTATGTGTTGTAAAACTTGCGATGTAAAGGTAGGCGTTGTAAAAGTATGCGTTGTAACGTCATACATCCGAAGACGTCCCTCTGTCTCAAAGGGGAAAGGGTCCATACTCCTGGTTCTTTCTAGTGCGCAAGAAGGACAAGAACGAGTTCAGGCCCATTCTGGATTTGCGACAAGCAAACAAGTGGATCCGCTGGGAGAAGTTTCGCATGTTGTCCTTGCACCAGATTTATCCTCCACTGCATCGAGGCGACTGGCTTTGCGCAATAGATCTGCAGGATGCGTACTTCCATGTACCCATTGCACAGAAACATCGGAAGTTCCTACGCTTCCTAGTCTGCACCAACCACTATCAGTACGCCGTACTTCCGTTTGGTCTGAAGTCTGCACCCAGGACATTTTTTAAAATGCATGGCAGTGGTGGCGGCTCACCTAAGCAAGAACAAGGTGTTTGTCTACCCGTACCTGGACGACTGGCTGATCAAAGCCTCCACCTTTCAGGAAGCACAATTGCATTTCAACAGGACGGCTGTTCTGTTGAGCCAACTGGGTCGACACATCAACATGTCCAAGTCTGTTCCGTCTCCTGTTCAGTGTCTGCAGTACTTGGGAGCCTCCATCGATACTCTCAGAGTAAACGTGTGTCCTTCGGAGGAGCAACGCTTATCGATCCTTCGGAAGGCTCAGACTCTCATGTCCGTTTCATCAACGACAGTGAGGACAGTGTCGTCTCTCCTGGGGTCGATGGCTTCTTGCATCTTCCTTACACCACATGCACGCCTCCACATGAGACCGCTGCAGGAAAGTCTGGAGGATCAGTGGGACCAGAAACGAGGGAGCTGGGAGGACAAGATCACACTGTCAGCAGTCACTGAAGTGGTTGTGTTCAGCAGAGAATCCCCTCAAGGGGGTTCCATTCCACAAGGACACTCCAATACAGACCATTGTGATAGATTCTTCTCTCCAGGGCTGGGGAGCTCATTCAGACCATCTGCAGATCCAAGGAACGTGGCCCCAGGCGGAGTCCACGTGCCATATCAATTTTCTGGAACTCAGAGCTGTTCACTTGGCACTGAAGGCCTTTCATCCGTCCTTCTAGACCAACTCCCTGCTTGTACAGACGGACAATGCGACAACGATGTATTACCTCAACAAGCAGGGAGGCTCGAGATTGCGCACACTGTCTCAGGAAGCGCAGGTGATCTGGCACTGGCTGCTAGCCAGAGGACTGACGATAACGGCGAACCATCTATCAGGTGTGCAGAATGCTCAGGCTGACGCACTCAGCAGGCTCGTTCAGGAGAACCACGAGTGGGTTCTAAACCACGAGGTGCTAGGAAACATCTTCGAAAGATGGGGCACTCCAGGCATAGATCTGTTTGCCACCGCCAAAAACAGCAATTGCCGAGACTTCGCCTCCAGGTTTTACCAACCAGGGACTCTGGGGAATGCGCTATGAATCAGCTGGTCGAACAGCTTTCTGTACGCTTTTCCACCCATTCCCTTGATTCCGGCAGTGCTAATCAAGCTGTCTCAGTCCAGAGCACGATTGATCCTCATTGCTCCGGAGTGGCCTCGACAGTGGTGGTTCACAGACCTGCTCCACCGGTCTCTCCAACCCCATCTGTGGCTTCCATGTCGGCCGGACCTTCTAACGAAGTTCGGGGGGCAGATGGTGCACCCCAACCTCTCATCTTTGAGTTTGGTGGCATGGCTCCTGAGATAGTACAATATGAATACTTGAACTTGCCTGACATCTGTATGGAAATACTTAAGGAGGCAAATAGGCCATCCACCAGGACTTCCTATGCCTACAAGTAGAAGAGGTTCTGCATTTGGTGCACATCCAAGAACGCTGACCCTACCTCATGCAAGGAAGATGTCATTCTTCCATACCTCTTGCAGTTGGCTCAATCTGGCCTTAATTTCCATTCTATTAAGGTTCACCTCACAGCGTTAACTGCATGTAGGAAATGCCTTTCACAAACATCCTTTTTCCAGATACCGGTCATCAAAGATTTTTTGGAGGGTTTGAAGAAGGTGTTTCCCCCCCATTAGGCGTCCTTCGCCTTCATGGGAGCTGAATGTGGTGCTGTCCAGGTTGATGAAGGAGCCTTTTGAGCCTATTTGTAAGGCTTCTCTACAGCATTTGTCCTGGAAGGCGGCTTTCCTTGTGGCTATAACATCAGCGTGCAGGGTGAGTGAAATTTAGGCTTTGTGTTGTCAAGAGCCCTATACAGTATTTCATGCTTCCAAAGTTGTCATGAGGACTCACCCTAAATTTCTCCCTAAGGTGATGTCTGATTACCATGTCAACCAGACCATCACTTTACCGACGTTTTTTCAACCTCCCTCCTCTCCGGTTGAGAGGTCCCTTCATTCACTGGATGTGTGGCGGTTGTAGAAATTTTATTTAGATAAGACCAAGGACATTCGTAGGTCAGATCAGTTGTTTGTGAATTACGGTTCAGTCAGGACTGGCCTTGCCACCTCCAAACAGTCCATATTTAGGTGGATTGTGTCCTGTATACAACTATGCTACCAGAAGGCTAACAAGACTCTAGGGGGTAAGCCTAAGTCTCATTCAACTAGAGGCAAAGCGGCTACTACAGCTTTGCTACGTAACGTTCCCATTGCAGACATCTGTAGGGCGGCTACGTGGAAGTCTGTCCACACATTTGCAAAGCATTACTACTTGGATTCTGATGCCACGGCAGATGCGCAAGTTGGGCAGGCTTCGCTGAGGAATTTATTCGCTCAGTAAGGATTGTTTCTCTAGTTTTCTTCCACCGCTGGATTGGTATTGGGATGGGCTTGCCATTCTATTCACAGATTATGACTATACACAGAGATCCCCTACTACAGAAGGAGTAGTTTCTTACCTGTAACTCCAGTTCTGTAGTAGGGGTATCTCTGTTATAGTCATAAGCAACCCGCCCGCCTCCCCAGTGGAAGAAACAATGATTACCTGAATGCTACAAGCCTGGCATTATACACCTTCAAAAAGAACTGAAAGTAAGTTGCCTGGGGCTGTGCATCATGGGATACCGAGGGTCTCTGAAGTGTTCCTTAAAGACAAGTTATCCCTTTTCCAGACACATAATGGCAGATATGAGGCTTGTCTGTCCAACCCTTCCTCTCTATCATGACAAAGGATTTGTGTGAAGGGGAGTTTTCTCTAGGTGTGAAACTCTGTAAAATGTGTAAATTTATATATTATTTGGCTATCCTTTTTCACTTCAGGATGAAGTGCTGGCCAATGTAGCCTGGTTAATGTTAGGCTGCATTATTTGTCCTTGATTTTTTCTTAAGTGTCTATGCAGGACTGCAGAAAAAGACAACTTAAGAGACTATTTTGATTGCTCCGGGGTCCACGCACATGGGCGGGACTATTCACAGATTATGACTATAACAGAGATACCCCTACTACAGAACTGGAGTTACAGGTAAGAAACTACTCCTTCCTTATTTAGACAATTGGCTAATAAAAGCAAACAGCTTCCACCTTTGTAGCCAACATACAAAACTAACACTCACCCTACTACATCAATTAGGGTTTACCATCAATCTGCAAAAATCGCACCTACAACCATCTCCAATACAACTGTATTTAGGGGTTATACTCAGTGCTCACTTGGGGTTGGCATACCCAAATGCAGCTAGAATACAAAACATTCTGACCCTAGCCCAAAAGTTTCAAGCTGTGACCCAGGTCACAGTGGGGAACACTCATTCACCTTTTGGGTATGATGGCATCCTGCATCGCAATAGTCCCACATGCTTGTTTACATATGATACCACTGCAAGAATGTGTCCCACGTCAATGGACAGTCACAGGGTCGACTACACGATCTAGTGTTGGTAGGCAGCTGCACACATCACACGCCACAAAATCCACAAAACCTGTCCCAGGGGCGGGTATTTCTAGACCCAGTTGCTCAAGCCATTCTCCCAGCGGATGCTTCCCTGATGGATTAGGGAGCTCACCTTCAAGATTTTACAATTCACAGTCTACGGGACACCAAACTCCCGGGTCTCCATATCAATTGCCTAGAGCTTCAAGCTGTTCGCCTAGCATTGAAAGCGTGCCTACTTCAACTACTACACAAAGTTGTCCTAATCCGGACGGACAATATGACAACGATGTACTACCTGCAGAAACAGGGGGGGGGCTCGCTCTGCAATTATTGCGCCTAGCCTAGACCATATGGCACTTAGCAGTACATCACAACATTCATCTCATAGCAGAACACTTACCAGTGACAAGCAATCAAATTGCCGACATTCTCAGTAGGACGCAATAGGATCTTCTCCCCAAAGTTATCCTATTGTACTTTCACAAATGGGAGTTTCCACTAATAGACTTTGTTGCAACCCCAGAGAACGCAAAATGCCCAAACTTCGTGTCCAGGTTCCCACACCTACCATCCAAGGGCAATGCTGTATGGACACACTGGTCAGGGAAATTTGCCTACTCTTTTCTACCTCTCCCACTACTTCCACTAGTGGTTAGAAAGCTCAGTTAGACCTGGGCTCATCAACCATGGTTTACCACACTACTGGAGCTCTCACTTATAACCCCACACCAGAAACTTCCCCTCAACCCGGACCTTCTCACACAGAACCATGGCGAAATAAGACTTCCCAATCCCAAGGAAATAAACCTTGCAACATGGCTTCTGAAGTCATGTAATGTGGGTACCTCAGCTAGCTACAACAATGCATCGATATTCTTAAATATGCTCTTAGGCCTGCTACTAGAAAATGCTATGCTGCCATATGAAAAATGATTTTTTATGTGCTGTCAGCGTCAAAAAGTAAATCTGTTAGGTGCACAAATACAAGCAACTTTATCTGTTGCTTCTTCAAACTTCAGGTCTAGCCTACACTTCAATACGCTTACACCTTGCTGCCATTGCAGCCTACCTGCAAAACAGACAGCATTTATCTTTATTCAAAATACCGGTCATTAAAACTTCCACCAGCCCCTGCATTGAATCTAAATATTGTACTAATAAGGCTCATGGGGCCTCCATTTGAGCCACTACATTCTTGCCAGCTCCAATATTTTTCTTGATAAGTAGCTGTTCGAGGCATGTGTGCTGTAGATAAACATGCTTTGCATTCTTCTATCATCTAGTGTTGGGTCCGGATGTTTGCAAGTTGTTTTTCTTCGAAGAAGTCTTTCCTAGTCACGAGGTAAGTTGACTCTTCCTTTCGGTGATAGTGCGCATGGTCATCGACTCCATTGTTAGATTGTTTTTTTCCGCCATCCGGTTCGGATGTGTATTGCTGCATTCCCCTTCGAAACCGTTCTTTGGGTTGCCCTCGACGCGCAATTCTCTCTACCCTTGATGGTGTTGTTTTTGTACGTGTTTTCCATTTCTCCGTATATCGTTTCGGTCAATAAAATCTACTTTTGGATCGTAAAGCTTCAGGGACGGCCTTCGGGCCTAACCGCATCAGTTCAGCTCTCCGTCGATGGAACAGACACCGTTTAAATTCTGCCCTCCGTGCCACACGAAGTATCCACGCACTGACTCGCACCAGGTGAGTAACTTGTGCTTGTCTCTAGAGCACAAAGAAGACTCCAACACTTTCAGATTGTTTTGATTGAAGAAAACGTTGCGATAGTCTGGCTCGATGTGGAGAGATGAAGCATCACAGAATCGAGGACACGCTGGACATCTCTGGTGAAGATTCCGGCCAAGAAGAGGTGGGTGCATCAGCGGCAGAGGAGGAAGAAGCCTTCTCCGTGCAAGACTCGGAACTCGAGATAGACCTCAACACCAAAGAACTGCCACAGGGACAATGTGACGTGAGTACAGAGGGCCCCTTGTCCCATCAACCCACCTATAAGAAACATTAGGCTTCAGCACCACCTCTGCCTTCTAGCCAAGGTCGGCACCGATAAGACATTTCAGACGCCCCCCTCCCGGCTAAGCTCTGAAATACCCATTCAAGCCTTCCTGCTCAGTACCGAGTTAACAGAAATCCTCGTCAGAACCAAAGCCTTCCAGCTCCAAACGAAAATCCGATTCGGAGCCGAAACCCTCCGCACCAAAAAATAAACCACCTTCGGAACTGAAATATTCTGCACCGAAAGGTGTCCCTTCAGATCCAAATCTAGACATTGGGGCATATGTATGAAATTTGGAGTTTGCGATTCTCAAAATTCGATTTTTAGCGAATCGCATTTTGAGAATCACAAAACACCATGTAAATTAAAAATCGCTAACAATTAGCGATGCCCAAAAATTTGCAGAAATGTACTGCGACTCCACACATAGCGATTCCTTAATTGTGAACTCACAATTGAAGAATTGCAAACATAGAGAATCTGCAATTCAGTGCAGATTGATGACATCGCACCCAGGAAGTGTGACTGCCCATGCTGCACCTGATTGCCTGAGGCTGTGTCAGAGGCTGGGAGGAGGGGCAGACAACTGAGTACAGCAACTGCAACTATTCCTAATGGATCCCCAAGAGAAAGAGAAGGACAAGGAGGAGGCTGGGGGGAAAAAAAGCAGCAGTTCAGCAAGAGGGAGCAGGAGGTGCTGACAGAGGAAATAGTACAAAGTCAGGAGTAGCTATTTGGAAAGAAATCACTCCGTGTGCCAGAGTCCAGAAAGAGAAAAATATGGCTGGACATCCAGGCAAAGGTAAATGCCATCGGTGTGACCCAGGGCTCTGTGGAGAACCTGCGCAAACGATTGTATGATATGCGCTCCAGGTCCAAGGAGAAGATGGCAACCAGGCTGGCAGAGGCTAAGAAGACTGGTGGGGGAATTTCAACCGAAACAGTCTACACCCTTCGAGGAGTTGGTGGAGTCAACCCTTCAGCCCAAGAGCGTCAGTGGTCCTCCGACCCTCCTAACACCAGACAAGGTAAGACACATGTCTCACAGATAACAATCACAATCACACACTCAGGAATGCACCAACTACAAAGTACATATGCTACTCCAGTACACTTTTCCCAGCACACCCAGTAATGCATCCTAGGAGATGTAGTCACATGCATCATACAGTGGAGCAATGAGACGCAGCAATGCAGAAGCAGTAAAGGCAAAAAACGCTAGACAGTACTTCACTAACTCAAAATCAAAAAACTTTATTCAGTGAAAAATGCTGAGCAGAACACAAAATTAAAATGTGCCTTTTCATTCACAGTACCACCTGAAACACAGGATGACTGAGCAGGAGCTAAGGAGGCCGTTCATACAGAGGAGCAGGCAGCGCAAAAGGACACTGATGAAACAACACTGACAATACCTGTCCCACGGAGACAGCATAACATTGGGCCTCCACTGCCAGTGTTAGAGGCAGAACCACAGTCCGTAGGGGATGATGCCCAGCCTGACCCGGGCAAGCGTGCAGCACAGCTCCAGAAACAGCCCACTCTGCACCGTAGGGAGGAAACATGTGTGAGACGCAGGCCAAAATGGGAGGTTTGGGCTTTGCCTTTACTCTAAATGGCAAAGTCCAGTTAGCAGTTGCCATGATTTACCTTGTCGTATTCGTGGTGAGCACAACTAATGCTGCATTCCACATGACACCTCAACCTACATGCCCTAAGTACCCTTGATACTATATCTTACGGACTTACAAGTAAGTCGGGTTATGGCAATTGGGGCAAGTCAATTAAACACACACCAGTTAAGGGTCAGATCACGTGTACAGAGTCCTGTTTAGCAGGGCTCAGGGCATTCCAGAGCTATTATACCAGTACCTTGTAGTCAAATTATTGACAAAAAGTGGGTTGTAAACCTCCAAATGCTTGAATTAATCTCAGCCACTGACAGTTGCTCTGGACTACACTCCAGTCCATCTTTTTTCTCCCTCCATGCCACCCCAGTTTGGACCCATCCATATGCAAATCATCAATCTAGACCCTGCTCCAATGTGAACAGTTAAGTCTGAACTAACTGACCGGCCAAATCTTACCGGAATACAAGCAACCCAAGACCAGTATCACCCTGATTGGGGCTCTTTAGTTGGGTGCAGTTTGATTCCAGTGAGCACAGGGCTGACCCTGTGGATTATTTCCTGTCTTCGGCCAGTGGCTTAGACACCTCAGCTGACCTAGCTATGGACTTCCACACTGGGCCACCAATGCCAGAGGTCGTGTCTTTGCAAAAGGTTGTGCTAAAGGCAGCAGAGATGTCGGATTTACAGTTGCCAGCCATGGAGACCGAGAGAAACGTTCTCACAGAAGTTTTCCTGCCCTCATCGGCCACTTCAGAGCCCCTTCTCCCCCTTTAATGAGACGGAGACTTTATTGGAACCTGTCATGGCAGTATGGGAGAAGCCTTCTTTTGGTCAGTCAGCTTGTTGCCCACCATTATCGCTCCCCTTCTGGCGATTCCTCCCTTGGCCATCCTGGTGTCTTGTTCAGGGCCCGAATCGGGAACTGCCTTCTCCACAGCCCCCTCGGACAGGGAATTAAAATGTTTGGAAGCCTGGGGCAAGAAGGCCTTTTCTGCAGAGAGTATGGACATGAAGTCCCTTAATACAAACTGTCTTCTTTTCTGCGACAGCCACAGCTTGTGGAACATGACCCAAACGATTCTCTACCATGTTCCCCCCGACTTGAAAGAGCATTTTCAGTAGATCAACGCAGATGGACAGAATGCCACTTGGCATATTATGAAGTCTGGGCTGGACACCACAGACAGTCACCATAGTCATGGACAACTCTGTGACGGGATGAAACCCTTTCTTGACTAGGGGTATCCAGTTTTTCATCTGATGTCCAGACTAAGCTGATGGATCGCCCCTTTGATGGCATCTGCTTATTTGGAGACAGGTTGACACTGCACTGTAGCGGATTAAGGCATGTAAATCCACAGCATGGTCTTTGGGCCTCCAGCTTCCGCTTGTGACCAAGGACTTCAGATCTTTTTGCTAATATTGCAGTTTTGGACAAGACTCTTCCTTTTCCTCCCGGCAGGACACACCAGCAGTCCAATGGCAGCAGATGCTGACCCTGGCTAAAGTTCTAATGCTGTTCAAGCTTCGTCATTGATTGGTGTCCAAGAAACCTGCAGGATGAGTTATTCCACAGCCTTATCTTGCGGTTTCATTCGAGATACTTACGATTTGTGGTGAGTTCTATGCACTAACAATTTGTGGTACTACCTTTTGGCTTGACAGCAGCACCTTGAGTGTTCACAAAGGTGATGGCACTAATTGAGGCCCATTTCAGACAGTTGGGCATCCTCATCTTTCAATTACCCTTCTCCATGCCTTTCCTCCATTACAGCGAATCAGAGAAATCCAGGAGATGGTTCCTTCTTTCCAACAAGGCGTGAACGTCCCAGTCCTGAGAGCCCTACGTTTCCTAGGTCTGCTGGCTTCCTGCATCCTCCTGGTCACGCATACATGTTGGCACATGAGGGCTCTGTAGTGGTACCTCAGCAGGCAGTGGCTCCAGTATGGGAGAGCTGTCGGAATTCATAGCGATCTCCCCCAGCAATGTGGCGGAAGTGGCTTGGTGAGAAACAAAGTGAATTTAGCATAGTGGATGACCTTCGCTCCCCCTTTCGACCGTGATTATGGCAGTGACGGATAATCTCCAAAGTAGAGTGGTGAGCCCATTTGGCGGATGTGGAGATCAGGCGACTCTGGTCTTCAGAAGAGCGGTTGCTCCATATCAAGCTGCTGGAATTGTGGGTGATTTGGCTTGCACCCAACGCCTTCCTTCATTCCATCATCCAGATCCAGATCTTGACGGACAACACAACTGTGATGTTGTACGTCAACAAGTAAGGGGCATAGTGGGTCTCACTTTCTTTGGCTAGAAGCGTTGAGACTATGGTCTTGGGCTCACCGTCAAGGGATTTGGCTCCCTGCCAATCACCTAACGAGGTCTCTGAATGTTAGAGCCTCTCGGCTGAGGCCGCGTTGCCTTGCTGATCATGAGTGGTGTCTTCTGCTGGAGGGAGTCCAGGACATCTTCGCCCGGTGGGGCACTAGGGTGGATTTATTCACCTCCTCTAAAAAGGCGAGGTGGCAGCAGTTCTGTACCGTCCAGAATCTGGTGAGGGGAGCCTTCGGGGACTCATTTCAGTAGAAGTGGAACTTCGCCACAGCATTACATGTATCCCTTCCCATACCCTTGATTCCCCAGGTTCTCAGGAATTCTCATTGCCGCAGATTGGCAGAGAAGGGTGTGTTATGTGGACCTTTTCACTTCTCCACATGTCGCCCCGATTCACTTACTACTCATGCTAGACCTGCCCTCCTAGTCGGGGGTGGTGGTTCTGCTCCCCAAACTCAGAGACCTCCACCTGCTTGGAGATTGAGCTGGGACAGCTATGCTTCTTAAAGCTGCCACCAGATATGGTACATGTCATCTTGTCTGTGTGTCGCCCCTGCATAAAGTCTGCTTCTGTAGTAGGGGATCTCTGTGTATAGTCATAATCTAGTGAATAGTCCCGCCCATGTGCGGGGACCCCGGAGCAATCAAAAATAATCTCTTAAGCTGTCTTCTTTGCAGTCCTGCATAGACACTTAAGAGAGAATCAAAGACAGATAATGCAGCCTATAATCACAAGGCTACACTGGCCAATACTTCAACTTAAAGTGAAAAGGATAGCCAAATAAAATTCAATTTTTACACATATTGCCAAGTTTCAACCCATAGAGAAACTTCCCTTCACCAAAATCCTTGAAATCATAGAACGGAAGGGTTGGACAGACAACCTCCATAGGCTGCCATTATGTGTCTGGAAAAGGGACATCGTGCCTTTAAGGAACTCTCCAGAGACCCTCGGTATCCCAGGATGTACAGCCCAAGTCCTTTTACTTTCAGTTCTTTTTTCCGGCTCCTGCTAGCAGGACCCTGGAGCATTGAGCTCTCCCTTTTTGGGTATTTCTTCAATTTTTGGCACTTTTCCAGTGTTTTGAGCGTTTCACTCGACGTCTAGGGTCTTCCTCTTCCTTTTGCTGTGTTTTTTAACCAGTTTTACTACCTCTTTTTTTGTCGAAAATGCCAGCTTTATTCGACAAGTGCCCTGAGTGTAGTAGGAAGAAGGCTACATCTGACCCTCACAGAGTATGTATACTCTGTCTTCCTTCCACCCATGTCCCTGACTCCTGTGATATCTGTCACTCTTTCTCCAGGAGGACCCTGCGTGACAGAGAGACGTTTTGTCTCCAAGGCCTGGAGCAGAGGAGACAGGAAGAACCAGGTGGAACTTCTGGGCATGGAGGGACTCAGTTATCGTCTTCTGCCCGTGCTTCGGCCTCTGGGGGGCTCCCCAGTCAAGGAAAGACCCGCAAAAGGCACAGATCCTGGTCGACGTCAATAGCTTCGGCGTCAAGAGGTATGACCACCATCTGCTCCCCGTCGGCCCAGGGCTCTGGGTCCAAGCGGCGGCGCCGCTCGACGTCGAGGGGCAGGACGTCAAGACCTCGGACGAGGTCGACGACTTCACCGGCGTCGACACACCATCGACGTCGAGACGAGTTCGGGAAGCGACAACGTTCGCCGTCGAGGCTGTACCGCCCTTCGACACGACGGTCAACGTCAAGAAGAGACAAGTCAACGTCGAAGAGGAGATATTCGACGTCGAGGAGTGCGTCGACATATAGAAGATCGACGTCGAGAAGTAGGAAGTTGAAGAGGTCGACATCGAGAAAGACAAAATCCAGGAGACGTTCAAGGACCAGGACAGTGTCCCCTGCCTCAGTGGTCAGTCTGTCGTCTTCATCGGCGAGCTTCCGGCGCTCGGCCAAGGAGAGGTCTGCCTCCAGAACATCATCTTCTAGGCCTGCTCAGAAGAGGAGAGAGGTGAGGTCATCGGAATCGGAGTATTCACGAACCTACTCATCTTCTAGGCCCAGGACACCTACACCTCCACCGCTGCCTCCAAGGATGCCTCCTCCGCAGCTTCCTCCTCCTCCAGCAACGATTCCTCCTCCGCTTCCACCGCCTTCTACACCGCCCCTACCTCCTCTTCCGCCTCCTCCCCGACCTCCACAACTTCGGCCTGAGGTTCCGGCTCCGATTCCTCCGCTTCCGCCTCCCCTAAGACCGGCGGCTCCAGCGAGACCCAGGAGATCTAGATCAAGGTTTAGAGGAAGGGATCGCACTCGCAGTAGACACCGCTCCTCCACAAGGTCCCGTCACCGCCATCGGAGAGACCAGTCGCTGTCCCGTAACACGGGCTCATCGAGTGACCGGAGGTATTCTCCAACATTATCGGATTCCCCTCCGACGAGAGTGTCACCTGTGGACAACATTGCGACATTTCAGGAAGTGCTGCTGAGGGGGGTAGCGAAGTTGGGGATCACATTGATGGAACCCACACCTTCTACCTCTGTGATCTTTGAGACTTTGCACAAAAGGCATCTCTCTCGCCCGTTGTTGCCCTTGGTGCCAGGACCAGAGGAACCGGCCATGGAGCGGTTTCTGACCCTGGCTCCGGTGAAGTCGGCTCCATCTCGGCTGCAAAAGAAGTAAGGCCCCCGGATTCTGATCCGGCGTTCTTGAGGTCAGATCCTGTACCGGATTCTGTCATTGTGACAGCAGCTAAGAAGCAGCATGCTACTGCCCCGTCTTCTACAGGGCCTCCGGACAAGGAGAGCCGTCAGATGGATTAAGCCGGACGGAAGGTTTGCGGTACGACTGGCACATCAATGAAAGCGGCGAGTGCCTCGGCGCTCTTGGGTCGCTATGACTGCGCATTGTGGGAGTCTCTGCAACAGTTTCTTGAGTTCCTCCCGAGGGATAGGAGGGAGGACTTCCAGGAGATATTGAACGAGGGCATGATGGTCTCCAATCAAGTCATCAGCTCTGCGGCGGACGCCTCTCTCCTGGCAGCTCATGGTTATTGCCATGGCATTAATTTAAGACACCATTCCTGGTTGCGCCTTACCTCTCTCAAACCGGAGGCGCAACATAGAGTGGCAAATTTGCCGTTCTCTGGATCGACGCTCTTCGGGACGCATGCAGATGAGGAGATGGCCCGCATGAAGGCGAAGTGGAGACATTGAAGGCCATTGGTTTGGAGAAACCAAAGGAAAAACAGAAATCCTTCCGCCCGTTCCAGAGGAGCTATAGGTCTCAGAAACGAGGACAAGGTCGTCAGGCTGGCCAGCAGCAACAACAGCAGCAGTAGTACCAACGGCAGCCTTTCCAGAAGCGTCAGAGGGGCAGAGGTGGCCAGCAGTCCTCCTCGGCGAACAAGGGCCCGGCTGGGTCTAAGCCCTGAGGTGCTACTTCCCCCTCATTCGTTACCCGCTCCGGTGGGGGAAAGCATACAAAATTACCTGGCAGAGTGGAGAAAAATTACTCCGGACAAGTGGGTGCTGAATATTGTTTGCAATGGATACAGTCTTCGTTTTGTCAGCCCTCCTCCAGTAATTCCACTGGTTCGCTCGCAGTTCCAGCAGCGCGAGCTCCAAGCGGAGGCCGTTACCCTGTTAAGAAAAAGGGCGATAGAAGACGTCCCTCTGTCTCAAAGGGGAAAGGGTCTTTACTCAAGGTTCTTCCTGGTGCGCAAGAAGGACAAGAACGAGTTCAAACCCATTCTGGATTTGCGACAAGCAAACAAATGGATTCGCAGGGAGAAATTTTGCATGCTGTCTTTGCACCAGATTTATCCTCCGCTACAAAGAGGAGAAT
The DNA here is from genome assembly GCF_964261635.1 of Lissotriton helveticus. Classification (NCBI taxonomy): domain Eukaryota; kingdom Metazoa; phylum Chordata; class Amphibia; order Caudata; family Salamandridae; genus Lissotriton; species Lissotriton helveticus. The sequence continues at coordinate 654,043,407 of NC_136061.1, forward strand.
GGCTTTGTGCAATAGGTCTACAGGATGCGTACTTCCATGTGCCCATTGCACGGAAACACCGGAAGTTCCTTCTCTTTCTAGTCGGCACCAATCACTATCAGTACACCGTACTACCGTTTGGACTGAAGTCTGCACCCAGGACTTTTTCAAAGTGCATGGCAGTGGTGGCAGCGCACCTGAGAAAGAACAAGGTGTTTATCTACCCGTACCTGGACGATTGATTGATCAAAGCCTCCACCTTCCAGGAAGCGCAATTGCATTTCAACAGGATGGCCGTTCTGTTGTACCAACTGGGGTTGCACATAAACATGTCCAAGTCTGTTCCGACTCCTGTCCAGTGCCTGCAGTACTTGGGAGCCTCCATCGATACTCTTTCAGCAAGCGTGTCTTCTTCGGAGGAGCGACGCTTATCGATCCTTCGGAAGGCTCAGGCTCTCATAGCTGTTCCATCTACGACAGTGAGGACGGTGTCTTCTCTACTGGGGTCGATGGCCTCTTGCATCTTCCTCATGCCACACGCACTTCTCCACATGAGGTCGCTGCAGGAATGTCTGGAAGATCTGTGGGACCAGAAGCGGGGGAGCTGGGACGACAGGATCCGGCTGTCCCTTCACGCTCAACAGTCCCTGAGATGGTGGTGCTCCGCAGAGAATCTCCTTAAAGGGGTCCCATTCCACAAGGACATTCTCATTCAGACTATCATCACGGATGCTTCTCTCCACGGCTGGGGAGCGCATTCAGACCATCTACAGATCCAGGGAACGTGGTCCCCGGCGGAATCCACGTATCACATAAATTTCCTGGAACTCAGAGCTGTTCACTGAAGGCCTTTCATCCGTCCTTCCAGACCAACTCCTTGCTTGTACCGACGGACAATACGACCACAATGTATTACCTCAACAAGCAGGGGGGCTCGAGATCGCGCACACTGTCACAAGAAGCGCAGGCGATCTGGCACTTGCTGCTGGCCAGAGGACTGACGATAACGGCTACCCATCTGCCAGGTGTGCAGAATCCTCAGGCGGACGCGCTCAGCAGGCTGGTGCAAGAAAACCACAAGTGGGTTCTAAACGACAAAGTGCTAGGAAACATCTTCGACAGGTGGGGCACTCCGGACGTAGACCTGTTCGCCACAGCCGAAAACAGAAAATGCTGAGACTTCGCCTCCAGGTATTACCAACCGGGGACTCTGGGGAAGGCGCTATGGATCAGCTGGTCGAACAGCTTTCTGTATGCTTTTCCACCCATTCCCCTGATTCTGGTGGTACTCATCAAGCTGTCTCAGTCCAGAGCACGGATGATCCTCATTGCTCCGGAGTGGCCCTGACAGTGGTGGTTCACAGACCTGCTTCACCGGTCTCTCCTAACCCACCTGTGGCTGCCGTGTCGGCCGGACCTTCTCACGAAGTTCGGGGGCAAATGGTGCACCCCAACCTCTCATCGTTGAGTTTGGCGGCATGGCTCCTGAATCTCCCTGACGATTGCATGAATATACTCAAGGAGGCTAAGAGACCTTCCACTAGGACTTCCTATGCATATGCCTACAAGTAGAAGAGGTTCTGCATCTGGTGCACTTCCAAGAACTATGATCCGACGACCTGCAAGGAAGATGTCATTCTTCCTTACCTTTTGCATTTGGCTCAGTCTGGCCTTACTTTTCATTCTATTAAGGTTCACCTCGCAGCATTAACTGCGTCTAGGAAATGCCCTTAACAGACATCCTTCTTCCAGATCCCTGTGATTTGGAAGGATTGAAGAAAGTGTTTCCTCCTGTTCGGCGTCCTTCGCCTTCATGGGAGCTGAATGTGGTGCTGTCCAGGTTGATGAAGGAACCTTTTAAACCTATTCATAAGGCTTCACTGCAGCACTTATCGTGGAAGGCGGCTTTCCTCGTGGCCATGTCATCGGCCCGCTGGGTGAGTGAGATTCAGGCATTGTGTTGCCAAGAACCTTATACTGTATTTCATGCTGCTAAGGTTGTGATGCGTACTCACCCTAAGTTCCTTCCTACGGTGATTTCTGATTTCCATGTCAATCAGACTATAACTTTACCTACGTTTTTCCAGAATCCTTCCACTCCTGCGGAAAGGTCTCTGCATTCCCTGAATGTCAGAAGGGTGTTTAAATTCTACTTGGATAAGTTCAGGGACATTCGTAGGTCAGACCAATTGTTTGTCAATTATGGGTCGGTCAGGACTGTCTTGCCACCTCAAAACAGTCCATCTCGAGGTGGATTGTGTCCTGTATCCAGTTATGTTATCAGAAAGCTAACCAGACCTTAGGGGGTAAACCTAAGGCTCATTTTACCAGGGGCAGAGCAGCGACAACGGCTTTGCTAAGTAATGTTCCCATTGCAGATATCTGCAGGGCTGCCACTTGGAAGTCGGTCCATACCTTTGCTAAGCACTACTGTCTGGACTCTGATGCCAGGGCAGATGCTCAGGTTGGGCAGGCTTCGTTGAGAAATCTGTTTGCACAGTAGTGGTGTTGTCTTTTTCCTCCACCGCCGGATTGGTTGTTGGGATGGGCTTGAATTTGAAAAAAGGTCTATAGCCAAGTTAAAGCATATGAATAAAGATCAGAACTAAATGAGCAAACACTTAAAAAAAAACACAAGGACATGACTAATCACCAAAGTACTAGAAAAATTCTTAAATTTTTATTAATCAAAAAGAGCTTATTTTGCAAATATTGTTTATATTTCATACTGTTATGCGTTCAAAATGTGATCCAATATTTATACAGCAGCATTATGATAATTCATAAAAAACACATGACAGACATTCACATAGCATTAGACAAGAAAAGCGATGGAGGCAATGCAGTAGATTGGGATGGGCTTGCCATTCTATTCACTAGATTATGACTATACACAACGATCCCCTACTACAGAAGGAGTAGTTTCTTTCTTGTAACTCCAGTTTTGTAGTAGGGGTATCTCTGTTATAGTCATAAGTGCCCGCCCTCCTCCCCGGTGGACAAAATGAGGATGTACTGTATGCTACAGGCCTTGCTTTATACACCTTCAAAAAGAACTGAAAGTAAAAGGGCTTTGGCTGTCTATCCTGGGATACCGAGGGTCTCTGGAGAGTTCCTTAAAGGCACGGTATCCCTTTTCCAGACACATAATGGCAGCCTATGGGGCTTGTCTGTCCAACCCTTCCTCTCTATGATTTCAAGGATTTTGGTGAAGGGAAGTTTCTCTATGGGTGAAACTTGGCAATATGTGTAAAAATTTAATTTTATTTGGCTATCCTTTTCACTTTAAAGTGAAGTATTGGCCAGTGTAGCCTTGTGATTATAGGCTGCATTATCCCTCTTTAATACTCTCTTAAGTGTCTATGCAGGACTGCAAAGAAGACCGCTTAAGAGATTATTTTTTTTTAAACCATCCCGGCCGGCCGCTAATCAATTCGTAAGGTAAGCAAAGCAATATAAAAAGAAACAGCGGTCCATAAGCCGGGGTCAGGTAAGTATCCAGGATACGACTCGTATTTAAGCGTACAGCGTGATAAGCAGGATTGAAGAAGGTTAATTTTACAATGAAGAAAAATAAAACAGAAAAAATATCAGAAGAAGTGCCAGACGGTCACACATGATCCTACAATAGCAACATGAAACAGAAATCCGCAATGAGTGCGAATACACTGGAGGACACGGGGGCAAGGCATACGAGTCAACACATACACGTCATGTCGAATCAGCACCCCAGCCCTTAAAAACAAAACAGATTGTAGGAAACATGAAGATGACGACACCTAGAAAAAGAAAAAGCAAAGGGCCATAGAGACAAAGGAAGGACAAATAAACAACCCTCTTCCCCCTACCCCTCACCCTGCACCCCTGCAGAAGGCTACGGCCTACCCCCCCCCCAGCAGCGTGCCTATCGCCCTAAAGAAGAGACCCGAAATACAGAATAAAAAGGAAGAAAAAGGAAAGGAAAAAATATGAAGAAGGGCCATCGATCAGACCAACCGGCCCCCCCCCTCACCTATCGCGCACAATATACATCAGAAGCAAAGTCAGAATAGCCACAGTAAGCAAGAATCATAAAGTCAATCGGTAACATCCCCGTGGAGTGTCCCTCCAAAACACCGTCGGCCAACAATGTGTTCCATCATATCCTAAACGATATCATCCCTGGCCTTCTCTATCAATAGTACTCACATTCATCAATCGGCATACAGTACAGTGTGGTGGGTCCAACCGAACCGGGCGGTCCGGGAAGCGCCAATACTCCATGGGACTGTAGCCCCCAAATCCCAGCCAAGTACGCATGGCGGAACTCCGTCTGTGGCAGTACCGATACCGGAAACATCCCCCAGGCAGAACACAGTCTCACCAGCCAGGAGGAGAAGGACACACAATCCGACAATTGTTGAAACGCCGCCGGGGCAACCCAAACTATGGATCGATGTTGTTTCTTCCGCCGCCGTACAGATAAGGGCCCTGACGAGTCACTCCCAAACACAATAAATAAATAAATAAATAAACAGAGCAATCCAAAGCGGTGTCACGGACCGGGTCTATCGGCGTCTCCACAAACGTAGGCGCAGCTGGAACGTTCATCACTGACGCAAAGGCGGGCACATCGGCGCTTCCTTGTGATTCATCCCTACCCATGTGGAGCGGTGGGACAACAATGGCGGCCATCCTCCTTCCCAGATCCCGGGCGTCCCGGATCAGGGTCTTATGCAGAGTTGTTAACGCAGCCAAAACATCTCTGGACGTGGGCTCTCTCTCGTGTCGCCAGACCCCAGGACTCTCTCGCATAGCGGCTTCTCTGCCCGGGTGAGGTGTGCGTACGAGGGTGCTCTCCGCCATCTTAGCTGTTCCAGCCTCGTCCTTCTACACCGCACCGGGTCTCACATCAGGGAGGAACAGGATTCACAACGGGCATCTCACAAGCCAAGGCAGGTTTCTCAGCGGAGAGTCACCAAAAGGCTAAAAACTCAGCCGCACCCTGGGGGCCGTACGCTGACTCCGGGCAAAGTCAGTAATGGGCCCGGATACAACACCGGAATGGGGGGCTAAGAATCATGCACCTCCCTCGACCCAGCTGCATCACACTCCCCACATGGTTCTCCGCCAGTTGGGCTGGGTCGGCACTGTCGCCATCGGCAATCAGGTCTTCAGTTCCCTCCGGCCGAGTCCTCACCATCACCAGAGGCCGCTGTTGTTGCAGTCGCGGCCGGCCACTCTCCGCACTCGAGACCCCGGTCCCAGCTCCGTGAAGGCCTCAAAACAGTCGGGGACACTCCAACGGGTCTGCAGCAAGCAGAAGCCTCAGGAGCAAGCGGTAAGTGAAAGTGATCCTTCGCCTACATGTAGATGCCGTTGCAGCTCAGGATAAGTGCCAGGATGTATGTGCGGGGTGAGGAGGCTCACGGAGCCGAGCGGTTACGCAGCCATCTCGATCGCCATCTTGGCTCCTCCTTAAGAGATTATTTTTGATTGCTGCGGGGTCCCCGCACATCGGCGGGACTATTCACTAGATTATGACTATAACAGAGATACATTCAACTACTAGGAGTCAAGAGGGGCAGAAAGGACTGGATCGCCCTCCACTCAATCCAACACTAATCAAAAAATGACCCAGTCCTCAAGGCAACATAGGAATAAATCAGGCTGTAAACAGTTCTAGATCGTCCAAAGAGCACTCTAAATATATCTCTATTCATAGAGATTATAACACTGTTTCAAGCTGTTGCCAACGTTAAAAAATGAGCCCATCTCTGATAAACAGAAAACCGTCCAACACAGTACAAACATTCACTAGAAGGACAACATTTAAGAAAAAGGTGTGAATAGCTAGATGACACCTCACGGGCGCACCACCAATGGGGCCCCTGGTTGGTACTCACCAGGTCGGCCCTGTTCTCATCATCGGTGTCAAATAGCTTAACGAAAATGTGTCCAAAACCCAAAGTAAGGAAAATAACAGTGAATGGTGCAGTGTACAAACAACATATATGTGACACAAACTAACAACGTTCAACATATAACACACACAAAACTGCGCAGCAAGATACTACTCGTACTTTATTTATATCTTCTTGTTGCATTGCAGTTTAACATGTAATAAAAAGGGTGAGATATGAATACTACCTATCGCCTCATACTCAACCCACAGCCGACATGTTTCATTGCCTTAGGTGTAATATCAGGCAATTTCTTCAGGGCCAACGTATATTTACGATGTCACTGCCAGCAGTACTGTGCTTTTATATGCTGGAAATCAAAAACATAAGACACACATATATATATGTGGGCATCTGCCTGTAGTAACACTGCATTTTTAAATATCCACATTGCACCCTGTTATGGATTACAAATGCTCTTTACCTAGATAAGTCCTTGACTTTCATACCGTTACCGCTCTGGCTCTGTGCAAAAATCTCAGACCCCCTTCCGATCGGTAAGCAGGGTCCCGCCTCCCTTCTTTAGGTGCCTGGACAAATGACATGGGGGAAAAAACGCCATACGGGCGAGAATTAACATCAGAGTGCCTACTCTCACCGTCTATTCGTCACCAGGTTCCGCGTTTGTCTGCTTACTCGTCCAGGCACCTAAAGAAGGGAGGCGGGACCCTGCTTACCGATCGGAAGGGGGTCTGAGATTTTTGCACAGAGCCAGAGCGGTAACGTAAGAGCATTTGTAATCCATAACAGGGTGCAATGTGGATATTTAAAAATGCAGTGTTACTACAGGCAGATGCCCACATATATATATATATGTGTGTCTTATGTTTTTGATTTCCAGCATATAAAAGCACAGTACTGCTGGCAGTGACATCGTAAATATACGTTGGCCCTGAAGAAATTGCCTGATATTACACCTAAGGCAATGAAACATGTCGGCTGTGGGTTGAGTATGAGGCGATAGGTAGTATTCATATCTCACCCTTTTTATTACATGTTAAACTGCAATGCAACAAGAAGATATAAATAAAGTACGAGTAGTATCTTGCTGCGCAGTTTTGTGTGTGTTATATGTTGAACGTTGTTAGTTTGTGTCACATATATGTTGTTTGTACACTGCACCATTCACTGTTATTTTCCTTACTTTGGGTTTTGGACACGTTTTCGTTAAGCTATTTGACACCGATGATGAGAACAGGGCCGACCTGGTGAGTACCAACCAGGGGCCCCATTGGTGGTGCGCCCGTGAGGTGTCATCTAGCTATTCACACCTTTTTCTTAAATGTTGTCCTTCTAGTGAATGTTTGTACTGTGTTGGACGGTTTTCTGTTTATCAGAGATGGGCTCATTTTTTAACGTTGGCAACAGCTTGAAACAGTGTTATAATCTCTATGAATAGAGATATATTTAGAGTGCTCTTTGGACGATCTAGAACTGTTTACAGCCTGATTTATTCCTATGTTGCCTTGAGGACTGGGTCATTTTTTGATTAGTATAACAGAGATACCCCTACTACAGAACTGGAGTTACAGGTAAGAAACTACTCCTTATTCCGGCAGATGGGGCAACTTTGATATGTGGTATTTTGATAATGGTGTTGATCCCTTGCAAGCCATATTATCCTAAAAGCTGCAATTTACGCTATTGCTTACTCAAATGGGGTGAGCCATTAGGACAATGATGGGTTTTTAAGTTGCCTTGTTGCTTTCCTCTGTCTACCACATAAGCCACCCCAGTTTAAATCCCCTGTTACGTGCATTTTGTTAAGGGCCAGACCAACCTTTAACACCAACTCCCTTTGTGGTTCCTCAGTGGGACTTAAATCTCGTTCTAACATTTTTGACTGAGACTCCATTTAAGCCCCTTCACAGTTGTATCCTTCGTATGTTGACCTTCAAAACTGTTTTTGGTTGCCGTCACTGCTGCTTGAAGGGTCAGTGAGTTACAGGCCCTTAGTTGTTGCCTTGCATTCACTACCCTCTTTCCAGATAATTTGGTGTTGCGTACCAGCCCTGCTTTCCTCCCTAAGGAGATCACTCCTTTCCATCTTGCACAATTAATCACTCTTCTGACCCTCTATCTCTTTCTACAAAAGAGGAGGAGCAGTTCGATCAGTTGGATCCTCGGTGGACAGTTAAGTACTACCGGAACCATATCAAGAAATTCCAGTCGGATTACCAGCATTTCGTGGTGCCAAAAAATGTATGGTCGGTACGGAAGAGGACTTTCTTAGTGGATCATTCTCTACATCAAGATTTGCTACGTCTTAGCCAAAATAGATCCTCCTGCAGAAATTAGAGCCCATTCCACCTGTTCTAAATTAACCACTTCTGACACTTACTCGTGTAATCCCAGTTACAGAAATCTGTAGGGCAGCAACGTGGGCTTCCTTGCACATCTTTTCAAAATACTACTTTTTTATTCCAGGGCTGTCTTGCAGGATTTCCTTGTCTAACCATCCAACAAACTCCTCATTGGCAAGGTATTGCTGTGAAATGTGTTCTACAGGTGAGGAACCTGCAAGTAAAAGATAGAAATACAAAAAAGTTACTTACCTGCGGTAACTATCTTTCTGGTAGATCCTCTTCCTGCACATTCCTCTCAGATGCGCCTGCCTCCCTATTTGATGAATGTGTTATGGGGAAGTTAATAAATTCCCATCTGGTATTATTCTGGTACTGCAATCATTCATCAATATGCCTTCTTGCCTTGAAGAGGGAAACTGATGGTGATGCACCCAGGTGGGCAGTATGTGGCCCCAGTTGCATCCCCTAATGTCACTTCCGGTGCCGACTGAGTCCAGCGACCTCCTTGCTTTGTAGTTTTCTGGATCCAGTCTGGTGTCTGTATGTTCTACAGGTGAGGAATTCTGCAAGTAGACCATCCACCAGAAAAATTGTTTCAGCGAGTAAGTAAATGTTTAATTGTGCTTAGTGATTGAAATGTAAGCCCATTGAGTAGAACAGCCTTTTTTTTGCAGATTTTGCAGTATTGAACACTGCTCCTAAAGTCTGTTCTGAAAGTGGTGTTGGTGTTCTGATTTAATCAAACTATTTGTTTTCATCTATTCAAAGTACATACATTGTGCCACAGGAAGGGCTACTCACACATTAGATGTTTCCACCTCTCCCACTTCATGACTTCCTGTCTAGAGTGCAGGAAGAGCTTGTAGCAGTAAACTAGATGCTGGTCAGAACCTAATCAGTAAATAGTTGGATTATGTTGAGTATGTTTACCTAGAATACCTTAAAGGTGCAAGACTTCTTCATAGCAGGCTTGTGTGCATGTTCTACAGCAGCAGCTTAACATTTAGACTTCTCTGGTCCTCATTTAGACTTCTCTGGTCCTCAGCTGAATTGCTACTGCAGCTTGGGAACTCCCGCAAAGGCAATCTGTAAGATTTATATTTCAAAGTAATGTACAAAAACACAATAACAAGCATACATCAAACACTTACATAAATGATGAAATACTTAATTTAATTCACAAGTAAATGCAAAAATAGAAATTTGAATGGGAAAATTGGACCCTATCAAAAAGTTTTATTTCTAAAAGTGATAAGCTAATGTCTAGCATACAATTTTGTCTTTTTGGCTCCTAATGGTTACCCTGTTTTGTCAGCACATTCAGTGGGTCCTTCAGTTGAGGCCACCAGTTATCCATACTTGACTTTCCAGTTTCAAATTCCGTCACATTCACAGTGCATTTTACATTGTCAGCATTGCTTTCTTATGTATATAAACTTTATTAATTCTCTTGTATGTAATTTTCTTAACAGTTGTGTTGTCCCCAGGTAGGCATCAATGATCCCTGGTTTAGAACTGCTCATCTACAGAGTCTTTGTGACAGTCCAGAATTGTGTATGTGGGGGGTGCGAGGGATGATGGAGAACACAGTAACGGACACCAGTTTCTGATGTAGGGATCCATTCATGTTGGTGCCAAAGTGGGTTATGGGAGCACATAACAAACTCTTGAATTATATGATGAGTTCCCTTGATTTGTGTTGTGGGTTGTGTACATGTCGCAGTAACAGGCCTGTGTTCGCAATCTGCGGTGCTCAATTGATGCGAGTCAAGGGGAGAGGTGTAAGTTGAAGTCACATTTCAGGCACACATGCCCGATTTGCAACAATCTTTGGATGTTGGGGGGATTTGTAAGTGACAATAAGATATGTGAACTAACTTGAATAATCATTTGGTAGCTATTGCAGGACTGGGGGTGAAGTGAGAGTGATTATAAGAGGCTTGGGATGCACAAAGATTAGTTATTGTGAAATATGGAACTGAGGCAAACATTAACCCGCTGCTATGTCTTCATATCCTACTTCTTCTTTACAGCTTTGGGATGTACATACCTTTCCTGCAGTTGAACTGCGACCTACGGAAGTCTGGATTTTTTACCCAGGTCTCCACCATTGGTCCCAGGGACACTGGAGAGGTGAACACTGGCCGGGGCAAAGACTATCTAACAGTGCTGCTGGAAACCTGGCGGCAACATACACGACAGATCTATGGAGTGGAGGCTATGCCAACACATGCTTGTTGCCTCTCACCTGATCTGATTCGTAACGAGGTGGAGTACCTGAAGGTGGACTTCAACTGGCGCATGAAGGAGGTGCTCCTGAGCGCTATGCTCAGTGCCTACTATGTGGCCTTTGTGCCCATCTGGTTTGTGAAGGTAGGACGTTTATTCAGAGTACTCATTTGGCTTCATTATTCCCTGGCCTTGAACAAAGATGCTGTGATATGGGGCAAGCCTTTGTTTTAGGTGAAATGATCTACCTTCCTGTGCTGCCAGATTTTAAGCTGTTTCTCTGAGGTGTGAAGAGGATTAGAGGGTGATAGGACGGGGAATAGTAAGGAAGAGAGTCCCAACTAGAAACAAAATTCTGGCTGAGAATAGATCGCCAATACTTGTTTTTCTCTCTGGCCCACAGAACACACAGTATTATGACAAAAGATGGTCATGTGAACTGTTTCTCCTGGTGTCCATCAGCACCTCAGTGATCTTGATGCAGCACCTACTACCTGCCCGCTACTGTGACTTACTGCACAAAGCTGCTGCTCACCTGGGCTGCTGGCAGAAGGTGGACCCGTCCCTCTGTTCCAACGTTCTTCAACACTCGTAAGCATCCTCTTTGACCAACGTGCTCAGTATCTATATGCTCTATCCAACAAGTAGCACCATAGCTGTGCCCACATACTAGAAGCCTAGCATTTAAGCTCCTCTCATGCACATAGCTCGGTGCTTTTGTCTTGTATGCAAGGTGGTGTTCACAATGGAAGTACACATAGCTTTTTGCGTAGTGTCAGTGCCAAAACAGTGTTTGCTTAGTGTGTGTGTTATCTTTTTTAATGCACCATTCTTTTATTAACATTTTAAAATATTAACGCAAACTAAAACGATATGGATACAGTCTTACATCCATAGCAAAGTGCCAGACCAACACCGGTTACGTTGAACAGAGACGAACTGTGTCACATTGATGTTCAATTGGTATGGTCTTCATTAATTACAATCTCTAATATTTCCACCCACTTCCTCTGTCTTTGATGGTGTTTTTTAAGACAACCCCTGAGTGCGTAAACTTATTTTACCAAAATCTTACAGCAGTTCATACCAGCTTGCCATTTATCAATCTCTGGGGCCCCAGCAACCATTCAGGTCTGCGCAATATCCGTAACAATAACCAACCCTAGATACATTCAAACTTTTCGAAATCTTTTGATAGCCATCTCCTCTAGAATGCTCAATAGTGCTATTTTTGGGGTTAGGGTATTAGTATGATGCTCAACCCCTGATAAGGTTTCTTCCCCTACACACCAGAACCTTTGAAGGTTCTGGTATTGCCAAGTTGAATGTAAAAACGATGCTATTTTTTCTAGCAATATTAGACATTTAGGGGATTGATTGTTCCCGAGTTAGTGTAATAAATCCTGTGTAGCTTCTTAAACTGAATAAGTATTTATTTATCTATTGAAGAGTTTGATATAGCGCTAGCCAGACCTGATGGTATCACAGCGCTTCACAGCATGGGTAAAAACACACAGTCTGGCAGTCGTTCACAAATTGATTCATGGCGCAATTGAAAGTTTTGGCGCACTGAACAGCATTGCAGGAAAGGAGGACATGGAGAATCACAATATTGAGCACATTGAGCCGAGCCTCCTTTAGGGAGGGGGGGAGAAGAAGGGGTTAGGGAGGTGACCAAGTGTTTGTCCTGCAATGTGCAAGCTTAAGCATTTCGGCAGAGGCTATCCATTCAGGAGAGTACGGTTGAGGAAGAGGTCTTGTGAGTTGACTTTTGAATTGTATAAAGGAGGGGTTAGTCCTGATATGGACTGAGATGGAGTTCCAGATTTTGGGGCATTTCCAGAGAAGGATCGAGAAGCTGTTTTTTGTTTGCAGATTTTCGGCTGGATGAGGAGTAGAGTGTTGGAGCTTATGAGACTTCTTGTCTGACCAACCTTCTTTAGTTTGGCATGTAGGCAGGTTTCCCTGTGTGCAGGGCTTTGTGCGTGAGGCAAGCGGTTCTGAAATTGGCACGCATTTCAATTGGGAGCCATTTTAGCTCTCTGAGTGCTGGCGAGATGTGTTCATACTTCTTTACTCCGGTGACCATTTTGGCAGCTGCATTGAGAGTTGATCTGAGGTGGGCTAAGTGGGATTTTGCTGTACCTGTGAGGAAATCATTCTCGTAGTCTAGACTGGACAACACCAGGAATTGAATAGCTTGTTTAAGGTCGTTAGGCAGGATGAAGGGTTTTATTTTGTTGAGTAGCTTCAGGTTAAGGAAGGCGTTCTTAGCGGTGTTCTTGATGTGTTTGGTCATGTCCAGTTTAGGGTCAAGGGTGATTCTGAGCGATTTTGCGGAATCCGCCAGGGTCAGTTTGCCGTTTAGAGCGTCAATTGCTTTTAGCCTTTCTACGATTTGGGGGTTCTCTTTGTTGGAGATGAGGAGAATTTCTGTTTTTGTTGAGTTTCAGGTTGTTTAGTGATAGCCAGTGTTAGACTTCTCTTAGAGTGTCGTTGAGTCTATGAATGTCATCAACGGAGGAGGTTTCAAGGTAGATCTGGGAGTCGTCAGCATAGAGGTGGAAGGGGATGTTAGTCTTTTTGAGTAAGGTGATGAGAGGGTTCATGTAGATATTGAACAGTTGAAGTGATAGAACTGATCATTGGGGGACGCCCCTGCTGACGGGGTGTAGGTCTGATGAGAAGTTTCTAATCTTTATTCTTTGGGTGCGGTTTTGGAGAAAGGAGGAGAATCACTTTAAGACCACCTCTTCTGCCCCTACCCTTTCTTGAAGTACCTTGATGAGTAGGTTGTGGTCCACCGTGTCGAGGCAGCCGAAAAATTCAGGAGTATAAAGTAGGGAGCATTGGCCTGCATCGAGTGATGTGTAAATCGCCGATGACATTGAGGATCTTTGTCTCTGTGCTGCAGCCTTTTCAGAAACCTGATTGGTGGGTGTCTAAGAGGTTGGTGCTGTCTTTGTGTTAAGTCAGTTGGAGGAGAACACACCTTTCCAGGATTTTAGCTAGGAGATGGAGATTGGAGACGGGTCTGAAGTTATTCTGATCATTAGTGTCTAAGCCCAGTTATTTCAGTAATGGCGTGACTTGGCCGACTTTGAGGCAATCCATTATGACTCCGGTTATAATGGAGCCGTTAATGTCTATAACGAGCAGTCTTGGCAGTCAATCTAGGTGCAGTTAGCCCTTTGATATCATCCATCTGCCCCACATCTTCCCCCGAGCCACTTATACGTTTTGGGAGCGTGTCCGGGTTATGGATTAGTAATGATTTATAATATTGTGCATATCTTTTTATCCAGAAGTGACTTGATGGTGACTTTGCCCATGATCTATATTCAGGGATACCCTTGATAGAGGATTTGTTTGGAGGTAGGCTGTTGCAACTGTAGGTAGAAATAAAACCTGAGTTCCGAGTCACCTGAATTCTTCCTTCAATGTTATAATTGATTTAATTTCTGTTATGGTTGCCACATATCCCAGATTGTTGAGGTCAAGAATGTCCTAAAGTTTAAAACCCTTTAGGTCACCCATTCGGGTAACCTGGTCAACCCACAGAGGCATCTGTAGTGCAATACGTTTCTCCCTTCCCAGCAATCACAGCATGATGTCATATTCTCCCCATAACTGTCTTGCGTTCTGCTCCATGTAGAAGATACAATATGCTGTCCCGAAAGCCCATCTTTCTCTATCATATGCTGAATCTCCCTTACTTGCCAATATTCATTCTTTTTTTTTTTTTTAAATCCTTTTTTTATTGTTTAGCAAGCTGACAGAAAAAAACCCTAAATAAATTCATACATGTATTAAAGAACATCAGAGTAGATATATTATATAACAAATGAATTAATATATAAGGACAAAGTGGAAATTCCATATTCATAATCAGTCAATATAAGTAGATTTCTTTGCATATTCGTAAAAAAAAAAAAAAAAAGCATTGAGTAATTTTTACTCTAGGAAGGTTCCCCAGTTTCTATTAAATTTAATCAGTGAGCGCATTCCCCTAAGATTTGCTAGGGCTAGCTCCATGGCATGTATCTCTGTTGCTAGTGCCCACCAGTCCCAAACCGTCGGTGGTTCCGTATAGATCCAGGCTCTAGCCAAGGTTAATTTAGCACAAGACATGAGTATAGTAGCTAGAGCAGATTGTGGAGATGACAAGGGATAAGAGTCTAGTAAGACTGAAGCAGCCGTAAAGGTAGGTAACATAATATTCTTTATTCTCAACACATTCTGCATGTCCCCCCAAAAGGTCTTAAGTTTGGGGCATGAGAACAGCATGTGTACTAAATTGGCTGCGTCGGCTGAGCATTTAGGGCATTTGGTGCGATGACCATAAACGGCATTAGGGGACCAGCTAGAGATTCTTTCAGGGGTATAATAGAGCATGCAGGTTGTTCTGAATTGTTGAAGCCTAAGGCTGGATGACCGTACAAGTTTATTGATATTAGACAGAGAGTGCTCGATTTGTTTCGGAGTAATATTTAGACCCAATTGAGTGCCCCACTTCACGGCTAGTTTAGCACCATCATTCGTTTTAAAGTTACTGAGTGATTTGTATGCCTCGCTTATGACTGATTTGTTCTTGTTTGAGTATAAGCAGGTCCATACATCGCATTCAGCAACATTTTGAATCTTTTTTTTATTAATCAAGTAATCATGTATCTGTAGATGTTTGTATCTTGTGGCTTCCGGTAAGTCATATATTCGTTTGAGCGTATTAAATTCCAAGAACCCTTGCGTGCCATACAAATCCGCCAAAACCCTGATCCCAAGTGCCGCCCAATTGTGAGTGATATCCGTAAAGATAGCCGGGAGACCTGGGTTACCCCATAACGGAAGCTTTGGATGAAAGAAAGATGTTTTGCAATATGTTAATACATTGCCCCAGATCCTAACAATGTCTCTAGCAGTCTTGAATCTCACCCTCTTGTAATAATTCGGGTCATTAACTCTGACAAAAACAAAAGTGAGTCTTGTTTCAACATAAAAAATGAAAAAATAAAGCGCTTTCTCCATGAAGTAAAGAACGCAAACGTGTAAAAAATGCTGACCAGAAATATAATTTAAAATCTGGAAAGTTGAGCCCTCCCATATTTGTATTGTTCTTTAGCAATTTTAATGGCCTTCTCGGCTTCTTATAGCCCCATATAAAGCTACTCAGAACTCCATCTAGATGTTGAAAGAACTGATTGTTTAGTGTCAGTGGGATGGATCGAAATAAATAGACAAACTTTGGCAGTACCTTCATCTTTGAGATTAATTCTTCCAATCAGATTCAGGGGCAATCTATTCCATTTTTTTAGTAGTAGAACGGTTCGTTTGATCAGTTCATTATAGTTTATATTGTTAATATCTTGTATTTTGGCCGTTATTTTAACCCCTAAATAGGTAGCGTCTTTCCAGATCTCGGGGACAGCCACGGCAGGGGAGTAGTTGGCTATGACTTGTGTCGTCTGTGGATTAAGTTTATAGCCAGACACCTTCCCGAATTTCGAGGCCTCTGTAGAGATCCCTTTCAATGCTTCGACAATGTCAGAAGTATAAATGGCAATGTCGTCCGCATAAGCTGTCATTTTCAGCTCCTGTGAACCGGAGCTGAAAGGTACAATCAAAGTTTGGGAGTGAAGGGCAAGCAAAAAAGGTTCTAACGAAAGGGCAAATAAAAGAGGTGAGAGGGGACAGCCCTGACTGGTACCACGCATAATTGGAAATTCTGAAGAGGTCAAACCCCCGTAGCTAATGCAAGCAGTGGGATTATCGTATAGTGCCTGTATGCCCTTCAGGAAGTTCCCCCCCCCAAAACCCATCCTAGACAACGCGCTCCAGAGATAGTCCCACCCCACTCGGTCAAAAGCTTTCACAGCGCCTAATAAGATCATGCCGAGTGGGGTGGACTCTGCCTCAGCAACGTCAAACGCCGTGATGGCCATGTTTACATGTGTCGTAGTGTCTCTTCCGGAGATGAACCCGTGTTGTTGTGGATTAACAATTTGGGGCATGATAGGAGCTAGTCTAAGTGCCATGATTTTTGCGAATATTTTCGCATCAGTATTTATCAGGGAGATTGGTCGATATGACCCTCTCTCCTCCTTAGGCTTATCTTTCTTTAAAAAAAAAAATATTTTAGCCCTGTTCCAAGACTTGGGAGCCTTTCCGTTTAGCCCAACTGATTGCATAACTTCCAGCATTAGCTGTTCCAATTCCATTTTACAGGCTTTATATAATTCCAGGGGTATTGTATCCTCTCCTGCAACTAAATGTGAAGGTGGAAAGTATTCTGCCAAATCTGACATTTTTGGCCAACCTTCTGAGAGACTTGCTGCATTTATAACCATACTGACCCTACGAATACCATTGTACCACAGGAATGATCAAATTATAGAAGTGAGATTTTTTTTTTTTTTTTAAATATCTGACCGGAATTTCTTGAAGAATATTCTGAAGAAAGTAAATTATTATCAGGAGGGCAACAATTTTGAACAGCTCCACCATGCCTATAATAGAGATTGGAAAACGCCCAATGGGAATTCTCCCTATGAAGTTTTTCCTTCAAGTGATTGAGATATCTTTCCCATCTTCTGTTCCAATTTTTAGAAATTAACATGCCCAGATATTTGATTCCGGATGTAATTATTGAGATGGATACCTGCAAAGACCAACTCCAGGCGTTTCTTGCACCTGCCTCGGGATATACACAGCTCAATTAACCCATAGCCCAAAAAAACCTCAAGTCATTTGGAATCTTGATTAATTGTGTGCTAAAGGTTTCAGGGTTTCTCATGTCTAGAAGTAAATTATCAGCATAAAATGAGACCTTGTCCTCCACCTCAGACACCCTCTTGAAGCTAGTCACACTGGGGATGTGATTTCATAATAAAGGAGAGGCAGAGGAGTAGCCATGTATAGTGCCCCGTTAAATTTGGAATGAACTCAAATTGGTTGTTAGTTCTCTTTATCCTGGCCTTAAGCTAGGCGAATAAGTAATCCCAATTCAATGTATCAAACTAATTTGAAGTATAGCTATATAGGCCAAAATAGATTTTGGCAGGCCAGTGTTCAGCCACTGGATATTATGGTTCGAGGCATGTGGGCTGCTGAATACATATCTTAGCATAGATCGCCGCCTAGTGTTGGGACCGGATGTTTGCACCTTGTTGTCTTGGAAGAGTCTTCGAAGTATCACAAGATAGGTGACTCCTCCCCTGAACTACAGTGCGCATGGGCATCTTCTCCATCTTCAGATTGTTTTTCTCCTCCATTGGGTTCGGATGCACTTTGACAACTCCAACTTCGGGACCGAAGTTAAGTCCAAAAAACGTATTGTTTCCGCTCGGTATCCCTCGACTCGACAACCCTTTCCATCTATCTCTGGTAGTCGACGCGGGCCGTTGGGCCTTTTCGACGCCACATGGGCCTCCTGCCGATGGAAATGACCCTGTTCAAAAGATGTCCACAAACAATGTCGATCCAAGTTTCCACATAGCGATAAGCATACAGTATGCAACAGGTGCCTATCTCGAAGATAACTATTCAGCTTGTGCTCAGTTCCGGTTGAAGAAAACTATCCGGAACCGAAGAGCTGCTCGACAAAAGATGCAGCGACAGGCACCAGAACCGGATGACATTTTCGACAACGAACATGAACTCCCAGAGGCAGCGGACTCAGTAGAAGACCAGTCGGACTCCGATGAAGACATCCCACCGGGGCAAACCGTGAGTACCAAAGCCCCTACCCTACCTCCACCTCCAGACAAGATTCCGGTCAAAGCATCGCCTAAAAGCCTTAGCCGCGACCGACACACCGCTTCAGAAGCCCCGCCTTCCGGCCCGGCTCTGAAGACCATACCAAAGCCTTCCGGTATCCCGGGACCGAGCAAAACACTTCCCAAAAAGGCCGTCTACTCAAAAACAGCCGCAGTGCCGAGAACGGACGCTGACACCAAAAAAGTCGCCGAACCGAAAAAGGCCGTCCAGCCAAAGAAGGTCGTCGATCCAAAAAATAACCGTCGACCCAAAGAAGGTCGTCGTCCCAAAGAAGGGCGTCGATCCGAAGAAGACCTTCGACCCGAAAAAGGTCATCGACCCGAAAAAAAGGGAATCGACCCAAAGAAACCGTCGATCCGAAGACTGCCACCGACCCAAAGAAGGCTGTCGACCAGAAAAAGGCAGTCGAACCGAAAAAAGTTGTCAAGCCGAAAAAACACATCGAGCCGAAAAAGACCATCGAACCGAAGAAGGTCGTCGAGTCAAACAAGGCCGTCGAGCCAAAAAGAGCCGTCGAGCCGACCAAGGACGTCGAGCCGAAAAAAGCTCAACAGAAAAATAAAAACAAGCAAGCAACCGATCCAAAAACCTCAGCGCCAAAGCCACGGACAGTGGAAGAAGAACTTTTTCATCCTGATCCAGTGAGCCCAGACCAAAACAGACTGTATATAGAACAAGACACAGGACATATATCAGTTTACAATAAGAACAAGAGAAGACTGGACACTGAAGTACCTTCTCCTGTTCCTCCTAAGAAAAAGGACTTTGGGACATTCCCTTCTAGACCTTTCACACCTCCTCCTTTCACTCCTAACATGCCTTATGTTCCATATTCTCCTACACCTCCACACTATGATGATGTTGAAGACATGGGTGAAGATCCTCAACAGGACTTTACACACCCTGATCAAGGAAACCAGGATAACACATGGGACTATCAGAATGACCGTGATGAACCATATGATACACAACCCATACCCGATACCTCGCAATACCCCACAAAGCCGTCTCCTACTGATGACACTGTCGCTTTTAACTAGCTAGTAGACAGGGCAGCTCAGTATCATGGCTTAAACATGCACACTGACCGGGGGGGGCGCTAGGTGGCGCCGGACCAAGATGGCCGCACTGCAGTGAGGCTCTCGCCCAGTCGAGCCTGCAACAATCCTTAATCTCATCCTGACCGGCGGTAATCGGCCTGCCTGCAGCGGGACCGGGTTTGCCTTGCTGGGCTGATTGCTCCGACACCAAGATCTCCCGAATCCTGCCACCACAACCGGAGATATTCAGCATAGATCTGGCGAGCGGTGCCTCTCGTTCTTCCGTGACCCGAACCCTCTGAGGTGCCGAGCTACGCGACGCCGAGGACTCGAGGCCTAATCGCGGCTGCATGTCCGCGGGCCAGTGGGTGCTTTTCTGCTTTCCAGCGGCGAAGTCTGGTGGAGGTGAGGGGCCCCTGATCGGCTGCATCCCCTGCGGACCACCCCCTCCCCTACCCTCACCCGCCTGAAATCGAGCGCGGCTCGGCGCCCAATCTCGTGACTACGGCTACGCCTGCGGCCCCGGCGCGGGTCCCTGCGCAATCCACACCTTTTGGGCTGCCTACCTGGAAAGGCGTCGGCAGGGTTTGAAAACGACGCTCTCCCAGCAGCATCGCTAGGTCGCATCTCCGCACGGACATTGGGCGCGAAGAGAAACCCAGCTGCCCTGCATCCTATTTCTCTCGCACGGCTGAGCGGGCATTGCCAAGCAGACACACGGGGGAATACACTGCAGCCTGCTCCCCTACCACGAGGCCCTCGCTTCTTTTTCCTCTCAACACAGACCTGTGGCCATTTTGTGGAAACCTTTACACCGGGGAACCAACGTGCTTGCTCGCAGCCCTCCTGGTTGGGGCCCCCCCATTCTTTGCCCCAGGTTCGCCACCAGCCCAGCTCTTCGCGGGATCTCAAAATCGCGACATCAAGAACGCCGAGGCGGAGAGCCGTGCATGGCGGATGTGTAGCGCAGTAGCTCCGTCTTCGCCCTTACTACACTCGCTACTAATCCTGTCTTCCCTTACTGCAACCACCCCAACCACTAGCCTGGACCTGAGGCAGATGAGCGAGGGGCAGTAACTGCGAGTGGACCCCACCGGACGCCACCTACAGCCTGGGAAGCCGCGGAGATCACTGGGGCCTGCTGCGAGTGGAGAAGCCGCGGCCTCAATTGACTCTGGGGCCGGCCTGCCGCGGACTTCCGGCGGGCCGCCTACGGGACACCGACCGGGCGCCAGGACACTGACCTATCCGCACTACACCCGGAAGTCCGGCAACTCATCCTGCACCCCCCCAGGGCCGGCCCCTACATTGCCGGTGGACAACCGAGACCCGCGCTGCCCCTGCATGCCCGACTTATGACCGGAGAAGCGCTGTCCTGCGCTGCGCTGTCTGATTACTGCGGGAGCGCCTGAAGCTGGCTCCTGGGACTGCTGGACGAACTACGTGGGGGCCGATAGAGACCTGGGCCCCTCTATCGCTGCGTGACCAGTCGAAGGCGGCCCGGCGGGCCTTAGTACCAGGGAGGCGTCACGAGCGCCATCTTGCCTACTCCCTGACCGGCGGCGGCTCCGAGAGGGACGCGGAAGACGTCGGCATCGCTTCAGACCCATTGAGGGCAGCGAGGGAGACGCGGACCCAAGGTAGGGACGAGACGTCCCCACATCACCTACAGCCACGCTACCATTGGGGTCATTAACCAGCGCGGAGGGGTCCGGCAAACGGGGAACCCAGGTGGCTCACTGTTGACCGCGAAGGCAGCCCTCGCTGGAACAGGAGAGGAGCGCATTACCACTGTTCTGCCTCGGGTGTTCCCCCGTCTCACACCCCCCCCCCCCTCCGGTAGCCGATCGCCCATACCTACCGCCACTCCAGGACCACTGCGGCGACCACTGAGAGGTTCCACAAGACGTAACGACACGCAGGCCGGGTGTGCCACCTTTCCACACTTGACCCCTTCCAGCGCCAGGGGGCCGCCCCTCCTATCGCCTTCCCCGCTGGGATCTTGGTGACCACGTGGAACTCTGCGGAGCACAGAGCGGTGCCCTGAGGGCCTTTCATCGGCGGACGGAAACGCGAACACCCCGACGCCGCTCTGCATACTAGGTCGATGGGACGGCACAGGGGTAGAGCCCAGGACCCCGGTGCATCGACAGACATGCAATCCACCAGATCAGAGGACCCTCTTTCCTCCTCGAACATGGACGTCATTCCTCCGACTGGGAAGGGGTCCCAGGACGCCAAACTAGATCTTATCCTTAACGAAATACGGGCTACGAGGGAGGCATTGGAAACGCGTATAGATAATATGGCGACTGGTCTCTCGTTGCTCCGTGCAGACCACAATAAACTTGCTGAGAGGGTCTCCGAACAGAAACTCGCGCTGGACGACCTCATACCCCAACAAACTGAACACTCTGCAAAACTGGAAGGCGTAGAAAAACAACTGCGGCAGCTATGGGACAAGGTGGATGATGCGGAAGGACGTGCCCGCCGCAATAACGTCCGCATCTTAGGCATTCCAGAACGAAGCGAAGGGAGGAACCCCACCCAATTTGTGGAAGACTGGCTCCGTCAACTGGTGGGCCCACAAGATCTTACCGCTCTCTACAGCGTGGAGAGAGCACACAGGATTCCATCCAAACCACCGCAACCAGGAGCGCCCCCACGCCCTTTGATCGCACGCCTCCTCCACTACAAAGACCGCGGCACTGTGCTACAAGTAGCCCGGGAGAAGGCTCCAATCCGCTATGAGGACAAGAATATCTCTGTATATCCTGACTTCACGCCCACAGTCCAACGGGCCAGATCCACATTTCTGGGCGTGAAACGCAAGTTGCGTGAAAGAGACTTGAAGTATGCCCTTCTATTCCCTGCACGCCTTAAAGTACTGCACAATACCAAATCATACTTCTTTGACTCACCGGAGGAAGCGGCAGAGTGGATGGAGGTGACGTTAACCCCGCCTGCCTCACAGGACCCTTTCCTGGCCAACGAAAGGAAGGGCCACAGGCCTCACTCGGATCGGCGAACTACCTCTTCGGAAACTCGACAAACCCCACCGCAGAGAACATCATCAACGGAAGCGCCCGCTGCGAACCACCCAGACGACCCCTCACCAGTGCTGCAGCTAACGAAAGAGGTGTTCGCCGCCCATGATGCGGGCACACCTAGAGACCTGATTAGCGACTCCGACACACGCACTGAGATTTCGGGGTCAGCAAGCAGCGTCCAACTCTTCCCAAAGATCACGGCGCAGACAGCAGAAGAATTTTAACATCGACATTGTGCCCGCACTCCAGGTGGTAACGTATAGACTGTATTATTCCTTGCACTCGGGTGGGCTGCTCAAGGGATTGCTTTGCAAAGGGCCGCCATACCACCGCAGGCCAGTACAGGTACGGCGACAGCAGCCTACGCCCCCCACCGCAGGCACATGAAACTGTTTGACTTTTGCCCCTGTTGGGCATCATGGTTTGGACCTCGAGCCCGTTGGCCTGGGGACCTTAGTATTAAGGGACTGATTATTAGTTTGACACTCCTCCTATGCAAGAAGTAGTACCAGGTACGCGCGCCCACATGCACATTCCTACTGCACTACACGACCGGACATGGGACCACTTAATGTTTATAGTTTGTGCACCTGGAATGTGCGGGGTATGGGCTCGATTCATGAACGGCACAGGATACTCGCACAACTGAACCGAAGGGGCATCATGATGGCCTGCCTACAAGAGACCCACCTGAACTGTGCTGAGACTATGAAATTACATAAGAAGTGGAAAGGCCAATTTTTTGCTACGTCCTATTCTGCATTCTTTAGTGGGCTGCTATTTGGCTCCGTAATTCTGTTCCCTTTAAGCTACTGGAGCAACGAATTGACAAAGAGGGTAGATATGTCTTTGTGAGGGTATTACTGGATGGGGCTACTGTCGTGCTTGGCTGTGTGTATTCCCCGAATTCGGGACAGCCGGATTTTTTAATTGCTGTCAACAGGGTCATTGCGGATTGGGCAGAGCACCAATGGGTGGTGGGAGGGGATTTCAATGCTGTATTGGATGTAACCATGGACAGATGGCATCCCCCACTGCATGCCACGGAAAGCAGACGACAAGCAGAGGCACTGACACAATGGGCGGAGGGATGGGACCTAGCAGACGCATGGCGATGTACGCATCCACAAGACAAAGAATACACTTTTTACTCCGCCCCCCCCCCCCACAACCTCCACACCAGGATAGACCGAATTTTCTGCTCCCGTTCCTTGCTAGGGTCGGTTATCCAAGCCCAACACATGGGGAAGACCCTTTCTGATCACAATCCAGTTGAACTGACTTGGCGATGGGGACGTCAGACGACCCCTATCCCGACCTGGAGATTACCCACAGAACTACTGGAGGATACGGTCTTCAAATCCACTATGGCGGGTGCCATCGAGGGTTATTTTGACACAAACGCTAACACTGCCAGCTCTCGACAATTGGAATGGGACGCCTTTAAAGTTTACATAAGGGGGGAAGCGATGGCCACTAAGGTGGGCATGAGGAGAGCAGTTGTTGCAGATCTGAAAGATGTAGAGGGTAGACTAGCAACCCTGGAATATGAAGCTGCGGGTACGAATGCACATTTCACCCCGCTGCAGGATGCACATATAAAACACGCTGAACTGCTAGAAGACTTGAGATTATTGGACTACAGAGAATACACACTGAGACAACACACACAAGCAGATAGGACAGGCGCTCTGCTGGCCCGTATCTTACGTGACTCCCCAACACAACACCCCATCCTAGAAGTACTGGACCAGGACGACATATTAGTTACAACACAAGCAGGGATAAACGTCGCGTTCAAGGACTACTATACTACGCTCTACGGCCCCCACGACTGCCTCTCACACACTGCATTCGAGGGTTTCATGCGGGATTTGGACCTGCCCAAGCTCACTGACGGACAACGCGACGATCTGAAGCGTACTATTTCTATCGCGGAGATTAGACAGGCGATGCATGCCCTCCCCAAAAACAAAACCCCCGGACGGACGGTTTGTCGGCCGAATTCTACACCGCATTCCTGGATCTATTGGCCCCGCGCCTCCATACCCTTTATTTGGAGGCGCTACGGACTGCATGCTTGCCGCAATCCTCCCTTCAGGCCTTGATTACCTCCCTCCTAAAGCCGGGCAAAGACGGGCTGCACCTTGCTAGCTACAGACCCTTATCCTTACTTAACACCGATTACAAGATATTGAGTAAAATTCTAGCGACAAGACTGGCACAATACATACCACATTTGATTCACCCTGATCAGTGCGGCTTTGTGCCAGGCAGGAGCACGGCCATGAATCTTAGGCGGCTAGCCCAACTGATGCTGAGAGATCAGACGGACCTAGGCTCGGAGGGATGCATCTCATTGGACCTGAAGCAGGCTTTTGATTCCCTCAGATGGGATTAAATGCTCGCTGTGTTCGCGAGATTCGGAATCCCTCAAGAGTATATAGCATGGGTCCAACTGCTATATACACGCCCCACAGCCCGGGTACGCACGTCCAGATACATCTCGGATCCCATAGTTATCGCAAGGGGCACAAGACAAGGCTGCCCCCTCTCCCCGCTCCTCTTCATTCTAGCGCTCGAACCACTACTCTGTAAACTACGGACTGTGGCCCCCCACCGTGGAATTAAAAGAGATAACACGACGCATATCGTATCTGCCTATGCTGACGATATTATCCTCTACCTATGTAACCTAGGTGGCGACCTGGACCCTATCCCTTCCATATTTGAAGACTTTAGATCGTTATCTGGCCTCACTATCAGCGAGTCCAAGTCCTACGGGTTTACCTTTGTCGCCTCTGCCTTGAATACACCGCTGCTCTTTGAGCCACACGCGTTTCAAATAGCAGATACTACATTCCGATACCGTGGGATACAGATTTACAGGGATGCCGACATGATGATTGACGGCAACCTTGGAAGGGCTATAAGGACTCTAAAGTCACAGATACAGTTCTGGTTGTCACTCCCTCTCTCGGTAGCCGGCAGGATTGCAATTTCCAAGATGGTAATGCTTCCCCGTCTCATTTACTATTTTACAAATTTACCGTTCCTGATACCTGCCACGACGTTTAAAATGCTTGACACTCTCCTTACGGAACTCATATGGGGACAAGGGCGACGACGCATAGGTCTCACTAAGCTACAACTCGCAACCAGTGCGGGAGGTATGGGAGTACCTGACTTTAGGGCCTACAACTTTGCATGTCAACTGCAGTGGCTGGCCTTCTGGCTTGCTGGTAGGAACCTCCATGAGATTAGCATGGTGGATGACGATCGTGCTAAGGGGAGAATACATGTCCTGCTCCTTCCCCGCTCGGACTTGGCGAGAGATGCCCCGCCGCTTTTCCGACTTGCAGTACTATACTGGCGAAAGGCGGTGAAATACACGATCCCTCTATTATCACAATTCCACTGCTGGGATTGCCATTGGGGTCAGGTCCGCTTACGACGCACAAACTAACGCTATGGCATGACGCAGGTGTAACACACGTAGGAGACCTTTTTGCTGACGGGCGGATGTTATCATTTGAAGACCTCAGGTCCGCGCATGACGTACCAAGAGGTTCGTTCCTCATGCATGCTAGCATCCGCCGCTACGTACTAGGACATTGGGCGTCTGAGGGGGTAGAACCACCCACGAACCCCTTGCTGACGATGCAGTACCTCATGGGAATGGGAAGCCATCTGACAAAATGGCTCACTGCTGGCATTAGAGCGGGACGAGCGGTTTCACTGTCACCTCTCAGGACCAAGTGGGAAGAAGATGTTGGGAGGCCATTGCGGGACAAAGAATGGGACAGGATCCTTCAATTCCCCAAAAAGGTAGCTAGAAACCCTAAATTTAAATTCATCCAACTATTGGTCCTGCATAGAGCTTACTTAACCCCACGCCGATTGCATACCATGTTCCCCAACGCCGCTGACACCTGCCCTAGATGCGCTTTGGATGATGCGTCACTGACACATATGTTGTGGAGTTGCCCCAAACTGGGCTATTTCTGGACTACTGTTAATGACACGCTTACGGACGCAGGTGCATTGATGCAGCCTCTCACCATGGAATACACGCTCCTGGGGTTGGGTCCTACGGCGCGTAAGAGAGGCGTGGCGTCACGTTTTACTGATATAGCAATGCTGCTTGCGAAGCGTGCCATTACAATGAGGTGGAAGTCTCACACGCCACCTGACCCTGACTTGTGGAAAACTGAACTATTGCGACGGGGCAAGGCAGAGGGTGCAGCGCTACAACGTGAAGAACGCAGAGGCCTCAGAAAAACACCGATCTCACTGGATTGGTTTACTATATTAGGGAGGTTAGAATCAGGGAGTGATGAAGAGTCTGATATTTCAATGCTGTAATCTGTACTGAGCGAAACTGTTGAAGGGCCTCCATACACCTCGTATGACCATGTTGCACTAAATTGGGGCACGAGTTGACTCGTGCTACAAATGCTTATACCACTGTCTAGTTGTGTAAAACACAAACATATGCTTTGTAGAATTGTTCTGCCTGTAGGGGGCGCCCTGGTACTAACTACTATATGCACTAGCTCGATGGGAGTGTTTAGGGTGGGACCTTTCTGTGGGTGGAGGGTGGGTTTTTATATAGTTCTTCCGGGATTATTAGATTGTCTGATGACACTACGAAAGTCTTAAATATTTGACACACGCATTGTTACTGAGCTTGATGGAGCGGTCTTAATCCTATTTTGATATTATGCTATTGACACTGTAAAATTGCTCTGATCATCCTGTTAATAAACCGATTTTCCCCAAAAAAAAAAAAGAACGCCGAGGCGTGCCATGGGCCGTGGCGACGTCAGGCAATCCAAGATCCCGTTTGAGGCCAAGAAAACAACCAAAACGATGCCTGGGCCGGAAGATAGCCCCACCGCCCCCACGCCGCCAGATGAGGAATGGAAGTCCCTATTATTGGGAATGAAACAGAGCCTCTCCAGCATAGATGCCAAAATAGACACTATGAATTTGCGCATGGACGGAATAGTGGCGAAAATCGATAAACACGACACGCGCCTCAAGGAAGCCGAGGACAGAATATCTGGCCTGGAAGACGGAGCCGCCACTGTGAATCGCCGAACTTCCCAAATGGACAGACTCCAAGTTATTGCGGATAAGAATGAGGAATTGGAAGCCAGGTCCCGGCGAAACAACGTCCGCATCCTAGGCCTGGCGGAAACAACAAACACGGGGAAAATGGAACCCTTTGTAGAAACCCTGGTTATTGAACTGTTCGGAAAGGAGTCCTTTTCCCCGCACCTCATAGTCGAGCGGGCACATAGATCTCTGGCTGCTCGCCCTCCCACAGGAGCTCCTCCCAGGCCCATAATTGCACGCTTTTTGAATTACAGAGACCGCGATGCGGTGCTCCGTCGCGCCCGAGAACTCGGCACAGTGACCTATGGTAACGCCACTTTGTCGTTTTTCCCGGATTTTACCCCAGCAGTGCATGGGCTCGACGTAAATTCACTGCCGTAAAAAAGAAATTGCAGGCTCTGGAACTTTCCTATGCCATGCTCTATCCTGCGAAGCTGAAGCTCTCCCATCATGGCAAGCAACATATTTTCGCAAACCCACAGCAGGTAGAGGACTTCCTGAAGCAGCAGAAACGTGACAACGCCGGGGACAACGAAGCGGGACGCCGCTCCAGGTCACGCTCGCCAATGGAACAACAAGACTGACATTGACCGGGAATATGTTGTGAGGCAGTGGCTCACTTGTCCACACCACGTTGTTCCAGAAACTACTTTCCCGGTGAGGTACATTCACAGCCTTTCTTTATACCGGTCCGAACAATGAACTGGGCTCGACACCCACCTCCATCCCAAGAGGGACGACCCGGTGATCTACTGGCGTCCGTTGGGTGTGACTGGTAAGGTGGGGGGCAGGTCGGGCGCCCCTAGCATTGCTACCCCAATGGGTGATCCCCTTTATAACCTCTCCCCCTCAGGGGAGAGATGACTCTGAACTGTTGGTTTATTGTATTTTGTTCTTGCAGAATGTTGGGTGGGCAGGGGGGTGTTCTTTACCCAGCGGGTTGGGGCGGCCGGTGTGGGTGGGATGGGGTTCCAACTACTCAAAATCCTAATCATCGCAACTGCGTGGTGGGTCAGTGTCAAATGGTCGGACTGAAATTGAAGGTCTTTATTGTGAGAAGTTGGCCTGATATGCAGTGCTCACTATTCTAGTGATCACTATGTATCAGTCCAGACAACCCTTATTGATGATTGGTTGTAAGTCAACCTGATAGACCAGCTATCCTAGTAGCATGGATACGAGCAGTCTAAGGCTAAGACTCTAGAGGGCGTGTTAAGCCAGCTGTTTTACCATCACATTACCCCTTGAACACCAAGTGAAAGGACACCACACAAGTTGTTATGAAAATAAATGTATATTTATTTATAACAAGACTACCCTGAACTCTTTATGAGTCAGGGAGCTAAGCACACAACAAAACTCTTACGAAAATACTTTAAGTCGCACAATTTACACAAATGCCCTAGGGGCACGAAAAACCATATTCACAGTAAGTGGAATGCGAACTTGCTAGCAGGTAAGTAATACTTTTCTAGACTCAGGAATCGCTAGGCCTAAAATTCTAAACACTGGGATTAGATGCAGGAGGCCTGTGGACGTCGTGTGCAGAGTGGGAACTCTCACGCGTAAGGCGGGAAAAAGTCTATGGAGGCTAGCAGTTGCAAAGTTACTGTTCTCGGGCGAACCCGACTAGGTGGGTCGAAAACAAGAGTGGATCCGAACACTTAGGGTGTTGGACTATGCTGGAGCACCGGAGTACTCAGGTTACCTAGCCCAGGGGCTGCGGCTGCATAGGGTTAAAGTTGCGTCGGAAACCCTCGTTGAAGATCCAGGAGCCTGAAGAAAGAGTTGCTGGCAGGCGGCCAGTGAAGAAAGTTCGGAGTGATCCAAGCCTGGATCAGGGAAGAAGAAACCTGTAAGCAGAGGGGACCAAGTTCTGAATCACTAGCCAGTGATTTGAGTGGGCACCAGGATGGCACCGGACGAAGTCACCTCAGCCAGGTGAGTGGGCGCTGCTGGGCTCTGCAGTCTCTCGGACCAGGAGGCGTTGTCGGCGACCAGGATGGAGGTGCGAGCTGTCCCACAAAGGTTCTTGCTGTCGACGTCGCTGGACCCAGGATTGGGCAACAAGTCTTGGCAAATGCAAGGCCCACGCGGTGGACCTAAAATGGCGTCTTGAGTGGACCAGGAGGGTCCAGGGTGCTCCTCTTTTGGAGGGGAGCAAGGGCTAGTCCGGAGCAACCAGACCAGCAGTGTTTGTCGTCGTGGAGCGTCGTGAGGGGGCCACTAGCCAACGGGCAAGCGACCTGGACAACGCGGTTGGCAGCAAAGAGCAGAAGGGCCCCACGCAGATCTCGTGGATGCAGGGGGGCTGAACTTCGGTGCTGGAGCTGCTCAGGGTCGGGGCTTCTCTTACCCCAAAGCACTCGGTCGAGGGTCACTCAGTGGTCGTGCTGGACAAGCGTCGTGCAGTTCTGAAGATGGCCGGTCCCTCGAGGTCTCGTCACACCCACGGATCACAGCTGGGCTGATGATGTAGGTTGAGGTCAGAGGTGCCAGGGAAGCCGGTTCTCGTCGTGCTGGAGCAGTCTTGATCCGAAGGAGAGACTGGCAACAAACCGCGATGCTTGGTTGGTGCCTGCTGCTGCAGGGTGACTACTCCTTAGTCACAAGGGAGAATCTTGGGAAGAAGTCTTGAGTTCCTTTCGTGGAAAGTAGTTTCAGGATTCAAAGATGATCTGATTTGGAAGGGGGCCAGTTCCTACCTTTATCCTGCAAAAAGCGGCTGGCACGCGACTAAGTCCTGCCCTATGGGTGGGACTAGGAGGGGGGTGGTTACACCCCTCTCCTTTGGCGGGCTTTCCCCAGGCCAGGGGCTGGAGTGCCCCTGGAACTGGTTCCAGCCGGCCTATGCACAGTGAGCACCGGGGTGCCACTTGCAGTCACCTTCCTCT
This sequence comes from Lissotriton helveticus, assembly GCF_964261635.1. Lineage (NCBI taxonomy): Eukaryota > Metazoa > Chordata > Amphibia > Caudata > Salamandridae > Lissotriton > Lissotriton helveticus. The sequence continues at coordinate 654,073,741 of NC_136061.1, forward strand.
AAAGCCCTGCCTACCTAGGATACACAAAATCCTGTCTGGGACGGTGCTGGCACCGCCCCTGGCAGGAAACCCTTTGTCCTTGCCTCCTGGGCTGGGAGGACTCCCAGCAGCAGGAGGGCAGACTTGTGTCTCGGTGGCAGCATCCATTTTGTGGAGCTAAGGCTCTGTCTAACTTTAACCGGGGTTACAGGTTACATACATGTCGTGTCCCTCTAGAAGGGTGGAATGCTAACCCCGTCGCCAGAATTGGCGAGGGGTTAGTATTCCAATTCGTATGACACCTTACTCGACATGTTTTGATAAAGCGATACCAGAGTTGGCATATAACCGCGAGGATTATAATGCACTTAAGAGTATATGGTATGCGATATCATGGAAACGGCTAAGGGATGGATCCCGAAAGCCACAGACAGGCTCAGCTCATGCCAGAGCACTATCTCACACGATTCCAAGCACTCTGCCTTCAGGATTGTCAAGGCCTGCCATAGGAGTGACTGATAGGAGATCTGTGTGTCCATTTAGGTTTAGATATAGGAATACTATATCTACAGCAGAGGGTGAGTACACCACTCTGCCCCAGCTGTCAAGCAGCCAGTTGTGTCTGATTTAGTTAGTCAGCCCAGGGGTGGCATAATACATGCTGCAGCCCCTGGGAGACTTCTGGGTGCACCTCAGCCCTGGGTACAGGGACTTGAGAGGGCCCAGTGCCAATTCAGTACCTGGGTACAATTTGGAGTAGAGAGAACAGCTAGGCTGTGGGTCTGATTAGCAGGCCCACAGCCAGGGAAAGTCGTAAACCAGTGAAGCAAAAAGCAAAAATCTGGGTGATCATAGGATTGCAGACCCTACTCTCCTACATTTATAAGCATGGATACAGAGGCTTCTGACGTGTGTCACTATTTCATGTTCGTTCAATGCTTATCCCTACACTTGTTGGGATGGGTGACGTAACAGAAGCGCAGCCTATTCAACAACTGCATTTGTTGTCGTGGAATGTCCGAGGGCTTAACAACCCGCGGAAGAAGAGGCAAATTTTAAGTTACTTAACTAGGCAGGGAGTCTCCATCGCAATTCTCCAAGAAACACATGTAATGCCGGGAAACTCTCCATGGTTTGCAGCCCGGTGGGCCTCTGGCAGAGTATTTTTTATCATACTCCAACTACGCTAGAGGGGTGACGATCTTGGTCAGACGGGGGTACGCTTTGCCCTTGAGGGATCAGAAACAGATTCGACTGGCAGATTCTGTATGGTATGGGGGCAGACTGTACTCTCATGAGGTTCTTTTTGCATGTTACTACGGGCCCAATACAGATGACCCATCCACACTACTTGCGCTATGGGGCAGATTCAATCGACGGGGATTGCAAATGTTGTATTAGGCGGGGACTTCAACACAGCACTTCGTCCACATATGGACAGATCCCATCCTCAGGCGATACACTACACGCACACTCAACGCGCTCTTTTGAATATTGTTGAAGAATACCGCTTGACTGATATCTGGAGACACATTCACCCAACTCACTCACAAGGAACCCACTATTCTGCGGTACACTCCACCTGGGCGCGTCTAGACTACATATTCTGTTCTGCTGGGCTTTCCTCCTGGTTAGTTGCAGCATCCCATCTGGCTCGCACCTTCTCCGATCATTCCCCAGTGTTAGTGACGCTTCGTGTCCCGCAGGACGGATCTCCTTACTTAAACTGGCGCCTGAACCCAGCACACCTAACCGATTCAGCCTTCAGGGCTGAAATAGAACAAGACATAAAAGATTTTTTTGACCGCAATATGACTTCAGTTTCCAGCATAACAGTCTGGGAGGCCTTTAAGGTCACCGTCAGAGGTTGGTGTATTGCTGAAGGAGGCGGAGTCCTCAAATCCCTTCGGGGCGAGTTGCGGAAGCTTGAACTGGAACTGGGGCAGCTCGAAAAAGATGCGGATAGTACCACACCCAACCATGCAGCTCAGGCTCAACTGCGTGAAAAACTGAACGAGTACTCAGACCTCTCAGAAAAAGAATGTAAATTCCTGGGGAAACCACACACAGCACGTAGTTATGGTGAAGGTGATAGGCCTGGCAAGGCGCTTGCGTCCGCGGTGAACCCCCCTAAATGTCATAATTACATCACTACACTACTAGATGAGCATTACACACCCCAACGCAGCGCACCGGAACAACTTCGGATACTTGTCGATCATTACTCCACACTTTACACTTCCCAATGGTCCGCACCTATAAATCTGAATGCCTACCTAGAAGACACCGCGCTCGCGTGGCTAGGTCCATCTCAACAACAATTCCTGCATCACACACTCGAACTGGATGAAATCACAGATGCTATAATGTCCATGAAGTCGGGGTAAATCGCCGGGTTCAGACGGTCTGCCAATTGACTTTTACAAGGCCTACATGCACATTCTTGCCCCTATACTACAACAAGTATACTACGCGGTTCTGGAGGGAGGGTATCTTACCAACCACTATGCGAAGAAGCTCTCATAGCCTCGCTGCTGAAGCCGGGCAAACCGCCAGAGTTCTGCGACTCGTACAGACCCCTATCCCTACTGAACTCTGACATAAAAATTCTGGCGAAGGTACTCGCAACACGCCTTAATCTGCTGATGGAGCGGCTGGTTTTACCAGACCAAGCGGGCTTTGTCCCAAACCGCGCTACCTCCCATACCCTGCGCACACTTCAGGCAGTACTACAGGACATTACTCCCACGTGTGAAGCAGCTGCCGTTTTTCTAGACGCCACAAAGGCGTTCGATTCACTAGAGTGGGATTACCTACTAGCGCTACTCAAACGGATGGGGTTTCCTTTCAGCTTCTTAGACTGGTTTCGACTACTATATCATAGGCCGGTGGCCTCAGTGCTACTGAATGGCTCCCGCACTCCCCACTTCGAGATCCACCGTGGGACGCGACAGGGGTGCCCGCTGTCCCCGGTACTATTTGCCATCGCAATTAAACCCTTGGCGGCCAAGCTGCGTCAGCACCACAACCACCGATCCCTCATATACCCGGAAAGACAATTGCTTATTCCTATACTCGCCGCTGATGACACTGGCTCATGACCCTCGGCTCCGTGTCGCCTGCGAGGAAATAGGCCGCAAAATGCTTTCGAGGTTAGCGCTTCACACGTGGGGTGACCTGTACCTACAAGGCACCTTCCGAACATCAGCACAATTCTTTGGCGAGAACTCCCCAACCGTCATGGATACCTTCCTATATGTACGTCTGAGGCAGAATGTAAAGGCAGTCACCCCCGCCTTCCCAGACGAGCCGGACACGGTACAGCCCCTTCATTCTCTGCTCCAATCTGACGCACCGAAACATTTTGTCTCAATGCTCTATAAACCCACACAGGCGGCTCCGTCCCCACCCTCCCTCAGAGCGAGACGTGACTGGGACCAGGATCTAGCTGTCCAAATGTCGGATGAACAATGGGAAGAAAGCTGTACACACACCGCGGCAGTGACGGGTAACTCACGCCTTAGACTCATACACTACAAGTTTTTGCACAGACTCTACTACACGCCGGCCAAACTGCACCGCTTCCGACTCCGAGAAGATGAAAGGTGTGCTCAGTGCAGAGCGGAGGGTGCAGATTTTCTCCATCTTGCGTGGACATGCCCCAGAGTGGCGGCTTACTGGGAGGAGGTATTCACGACTCTGTCTGACATGGTCGGGGTGACTGCATCACCTTGCCCGAGAGTTGCATTGCTAGGACAGGCGTGTCCTGCGCTGCAGACGCACCGTAAATCTTTTGCTTTGGGCATTCTTCTAGCGAAGCGACAGGTGGCATGCCGCTGGGGGCATGGCCGGGCACCCAAGTTTAAGGACTGGATCACGACGATGTCCACTTGGCAGGACCAACTGCATAATTATGCAGAGCTCCTCCCCCATAAATCAAGGCCCAAAGACATATGGGGTCCACTTACTACATACCTTCTGCGTCTCCAAGCTGCTGCGCAGCCAGACACTCCCTAATACATAGCGCCTGCGACTCACGCTTTTGTTCGCGTACCATGCCCGAGGCGTGTCCTACTAACCGTGCCCCTTGCCTGGTGACTCACTTGTGCTGCATTCCATAGCGCTCAGCGTGCCCGTATGATATGAGTCACTCATCTCCTTCCCCTTTTTATAGGCTGGGCATATGGTGTTCCACGACACTCCACATCGTATAGTTGTTACATATAGCCCATTCGCGACTCCTGACAGGTACAGACCTCGCATACAGACTACTGACCACGCCCCGTCTTTTGGCTGCTTGGCTTTTGATTCTACCTCCCCATATCTTCCTTCTCCCCGAATTACACACTTCTTCACAGGATACGGGGGGTTAACGTGTGGCCTCATAACCAAGGCCAAGGAACACAGGAGGCTTGATCTCTTGCCTCGGCGTTCCTTTCCCTCCTCAAGATACAGAGGGGTGGGGGCCAGGAGGGCAGACCAGACACACTTGACACACCGGATAACTGGACCACAGGATTAAGTTGTAGTTGTTTGTTGTTCATACATAAGGGGGGGGGGGTAACAAAAGGAAAAAAAAAAGAAAAATTGAAAACCTCATGCATTCTCTGCTCTGTGTATATCGTAGCCTCTACCATTCTTGAATGCTACCAGCCACAGCTCCTAATAGTCCTCAACGCGGCCGGCCCAGACGGGTTGTAGGCTGCTTGCTGTGTCAGATATGCCCCTCTTGATGCATACTTTGCATTGTGATTTCCATGATTGCTGCCGGCCTGCACACTGCAGGATGTAGGTGAAAACAGCTGTGTATTTCACAATTGCCTCAATAAAGGTTTTAAAAAAAAAAAACATGCACACTGACCCTATAGAGGAGGATTTCCTATTTAACACCTTCCCAACATCAGAGAAGAGTGTACGTATACTCCCTATGCTGACGGGAGTATTGAAGCACGCACCAGACATCTTTAAAGACCCAGCCAGGGCGCGTGTCCTCAATCCAAGAATTGAAAAGAAATACAACCCAGCCCCTACAGACCCCTCTTATATCAAGTCTCAGCTACCACTAGACTTTCTAGTTGTATCAAATGCTAGGAAAAGGGCAAATTCGCAAATAGGTGATGCCCCCCCCCCCTGACAAAGAGACAAAAATTTTAGAAGCCTCAGGGAAAAGAGCAAATACCTGGAGAATTGCAAATACACAAGCTCTCCTAGCACGCTATGACGGAGCACACTATGATGAACTGGAGACATTATTATAACACCTACCAGAACCCTATAAGGCAAAAGCAAATGACCTAATACAGGAAGGAAAATTCATCACTAACGCATCCATAAAATGCGCCCTTGATGCAGCTGATACAGCCGCTAGGTATGTCAACACTAGTGTGTTGCTACGCCGGCATGCCTGGCTCCGCATCTCGGGTTTTAAGAATGAAGTGCAATATACAATACTCAATCATCCCATTAACCAGGATTTCTTATTTGGTCCTGCAGTTGATACCATCTTAGAAAAGATGAAAAAAGATACTGACACCGCTAAGTCCATGGGTGCACTTCAGTTTCAACAGTCTAGGAGCTCCTTTCGTCGCTCCTCTTTTCGAGGCTCAGGCAGAGGCAACACATCCCAAACCTCTTCATCATTTAAAACTAATGCACAAGGCACCTTTAATAAAGGTTCCAATAGAGGAGGTTATCGAGGAAACAATAACAAGGGCAGAGGACGTGGTGGTAATAACACCAGAGCCTCCACCACCACCAAACAGTGACTTATTCACGATCCCTCCAGACCACATAACACCAGTCGGAGGCAGAATAACACAATTCCTACAAGTCTAGAACGCCATTACAACAGACAGGTGGGTGAGACAAATTATCCAGTATGGTTACTGCCTGGAACTCACTTCTACTCCACCCAACATACCACCCAAACGCCGTCCAATGTCCAAAGAACACATCACGCTGTTACAACAAGAGGTGCTATCCATGCTGGAAAAGGGTGCCATAGAGCCAGTCCCATTTCAACATCAAGGGACAGGAGTATACTCTCTATACTTCCTCATTCCCAAAAAAGATGGGTCCCTCAGACCAATATTAGATCTCAGACCTCTGAACCAATACATACTCTCAGAGCATTTCCATATTATCACTCTACAACAAGTACTCCCACTACTCCAGCAAGGGGACTCCCTTGCCACATTAGACCTCAAAGATGCATACGTTCACATCCCTATACATCCAGCTCACAGGAGATACCTCAGGTTCGCAATAGAAGGTCACCACTATCAATTCAAAGTTCTCCCCTTCGGGGTAACTACAGCACCAAGGGTTTTTTACAAAATGCCTAGCAGTAGTTGCAGCAGACCTCAGAAGACAACACATCCATGTGTTTCCCTACCTCGACGATTGGCTCATAAAAGCCAACTCATACGCACAGTGTGCCAGCCATACCTCACAGACAATCCAGCTACTACACAGTCTAGGATTTTCCATAATTTACCCAAAATCACATCTGCAACCCTCCCACATACTAACACAGAACCATGGAGAAATCAGGCACCCAGATCCCAATCGGATGAACCTAGCGATCTGGCTCCTGAGGTCTTAGAGTTCGGATATCTTAACTTGCCTCCAACTGCATGAACATTATCAAGGAAGCAAGGCGTCCCACTACCAGAGCATGCTACGCAGCTAAATGGAAAAGATTTGTAATTTATTGTAATAATAACCAAATCAATTCATTAGATGCCTCCATCCAAAACTTAAGTCTGTTACCTGCTACATCTTCAAAGATGTAACCTAGCATACTCATCCATAAGGCTACACCTTGCTGCTATAGCAGCATATCTTCAAAACAGACAACGTGTCCCTATTCAGAATACCACCTATCAAAGCTTTTATGGAAGGACTTAAAAGAATTATCCCTCCAAGGCATCCACCTTCTCCAGTCTGGAACTTAAACGTAGTACTTACCAGACTCATGGGACCCCCCTTCGAACGACTTCATTCATGTGAACTACAGTTCTTAACATGGAAGGTGGCATTTTTAATTGCCATTACCTCCCTCACGCGAGTGAGTGAGCTACAGGCACGAGCCATCCAGGAACCTTTCATGCAAATACACCACAATAAGGTAGTGCTTCGTACAAACCCTAAATTTATGCCAAAAGTTATCTGCACTTTCCACATCAATCAGTCCATAGAATTGCCAGTTTTCTTTCAAAACTCGCAATCCGTGGCTGAAAGAGCTCTACACACGCTAGACATTAAAAGAGCTCTGCTATAATACATTGACAGAACAAAATCATTTAGAAAAACAAAGCAACTATTTGTTGCTTTTTCACCACAACATAAGGGCAATCCCATTTCCAAGACAGGAATAGCCAGATGGATAGTTAAATGCATTCAAATATGCTATCAAAAGGCAAAGCGCACTTTAACAGTTCCCCCAAAAGCCCACTCAACGCACAAAATGGGGGCATCCATGGCTACTCCTAGGAAATATTCCCTTAGAAGACATATGTAGGGCAGCTACATGGTCTACCATACACACTTTCACTAAACACTACTGTGTTGACTTGCAAGCTAAGCAACAAGCTGCTGTGGTCCAGGCTGTCCTTAAAACTCTTCTTCAAACCGCTGCAGCTGATACAGGCGACCACCGCTAGAGGAGAAACTGCTATACAGTCTATGCTAAGATATGAATTCAGCAGCCCACATGCCTTGAACGGAAATTGATACTTACCAGTATGCATCTGTTCTTGGCATGAAGGGCTGCTGACATTCAAACTGCTCTGATCTGTGTATCAGTGTTTCAGATTTTTTTCATTATTTTATTTGCCTACATTTTTGCAAGTATTTTAATTTGTATATTTAACAATGAGATTTCTGTTCAGGACTTGCTTCAAGCTGTACCACTGTCCTCTAATGGTATAATTAATGTGACCACCTCGCTAATGTCTGAAGGAAAGATATCGCACAGGGCCATGAGATGTGGGCAAGCATTGATGTATTCATTTTATCAAATTTAACAGAGCCATTTGGCTCCTGCGTCTTTGAATTTTTCAAAATTAAGGGACCATGTCCCATGCACAACGCAACTAGTTATGGATAGAGAAGCAATCACCCCTTCAAGTACTTTCTCCAGCACCAAGTATAGGATCATAGAGTTGTCTGTAGAATGGAGCATATTTTACATCAATTATGAGTTGGACCATCATGCGTGTTTTATAATGTAACTTATTATAGGATGCATTACATTGCAATGGTTTTAATAATCAAGCAATAAAGATATTACCACTATTCTAGCTATTTTGGTGGAGTCTGGTCACCTGACCATCCTCTGTCTTAATTCTTGTGATGGTCCTATGCTGGTCTGTAAGTTTACTTAGCCAATATATTTGTTTCCCTGCCTTGTTCCCCTCATCGTAATATCTGCACTTAGAGGCGAGAAAAGCCTACTGCAACTCACGCATCAACTATTGACAGAGGTGCAACTTGGTGATAACAAACTCATTGGTATAACTCATTGGCATCTAATTTGAACTGAGCTTCTAAGTTCAGTATCTGAATTCCTCCCATTTTTCTTTTCTCCACCAATAGGGCACCAATAGGGCAGTCCAGCCTAAACTGCCAGGTCCTATCTAGACATGAACACTAGCAACACCAGTCTAGTTTAGGCTTACTAAGGCTTCGTCAGTGAGGTATAGCTAGAGTCCTGTGGTATGATACTAAAGCTCACTTATGCGTTTGACAATAGTTTAGTCACATTTACGAAAGTACATTAGTCTTTCACATGTTTATTTGCTAATATTTCTGCTAGTAATCCCACTAGCACCAAGTATGTATGTAAGTAAGTAAATACTAATATAAGTATGCTTGGCCTGGCCTGCTACCCAGTGAGTACACTCCAAAGGCTGCATCTGGACTTCGTGTTTTCTACATATCAACCATCCATTTCAAACCTCCCATATTTCTGAACTGGACCAGCCACCTCACCATCCCCATTACCCTGCTCGGCATCCAACACACTAAAGTCAACTCAAAAGAGAACAACAACATTCAGATCTTTCAAAGTATTCTCCATTGGCAAGCTAAAATATGAACTTCTCTCTCGCCCTGTCACCTCTTCATCTATTGCAAACACAAAGAGATAATGGACAGAGCGTGGAAACTTTTCAGACACTCACCCCCCAGTCACAGATCTGGGTTTAATCCATCATTGTTCTTTAGCTCACTTCGCCACCGCAGTTCAGACCCAGCCATATGCAAATCAGTCTAGACCCTGTGCCTCATAGGAACAGTCCATCCCGAACTGCCAGGCTAGGCCTTCCCTGGACTGGAAACAAGCATCCTTGTAACGGTTTCGGGGTAACAACCCTCATCATCCAGGCTAGCTTGAATCCAGTGACAAAGTGAGCAAGGGACCCACGTTTGGGCATACTCTGCAAATTAGGGCAAATAAAGCAAACACAAAGAGATGATGGACAGATCTCTGAAACTTTGAAGATTTTACATTGTTAAGGCCAGCTGTGCCGTTGGACCTACCCCCCAGTATAGATGATCATACAGTGGTGAGGATAACCAGTGAGAGACCCCACTGCATAAACAAACACCATTCAGACTAGTCTTAAGAAGTGGTTGCAACTCAAGGGGTGGAGGGGGTTGTGGCTAAGGAAAACCAGAAATGTATGAGTACAGTTATACATGTCATGCACTGCGTTACTGATGTATAAGAAGCAATTAATTAAAAAAACAATAAAATCTGGTTAAAAAAAAATCTACTTCAGAGCTGCCCTTTAAACCCTCTGATTCATACATCTGGATTTGGCAAAGCCACACTGGCCCCTCTTATAGGCATTCTATGCTCCGCAGCGCACCTCTTTAAGTCCAGGAAGACATATGACCACATTGTTTCAATCATGAGTAACCTCACTGGCTCGCTTTGCAAGCCTGCCCTTATTGAGTCACGCATACTGACTTCGCATGCACCTTCTGTTGCTCACCTGCCCTTCATTGGCAGGATCATTGAAAAAGCAGTCTACACTCCATGATCACATCACCACCCATCTCCTAGTTGACTGTCAATCTGGCGGAATGTCATGCTGCAGCAAAGTACTTCTACCATACAAATCTTAGACCACACTTTCCTGACCAAAGATAAGGCCTGCCTTCTGATGTTGATGGACCCCTCATTCACCTTCAACATTGTCATTGATTCCACCCTCATCACACACCCTGAAGTCTCGAATGGGATTCATGGGCAAAGTCCTTCACTGGTTCTCCTCTTAACTTTCCTTCACGTCTGCACATCCAGGTTCCAGAAGCGCTTGTCGCCAGCTAAGTTCCCAAGGGTTGCATTGTGTTATATTCAATTTTTTCTTGAGGCCGCTTGGGGAATTTACACGTTGATGGGGTGGAGCAGTCAAAAGGCAGAGTACCTCGTACATTCAATCCTGGAACATCTCGGTTGGTCCAAAAGGTAGTTGCAGGGGAATCACACACCTTGCTGGCTCTGACACTGTTTTTAAGCCAGACATGGTGTGCTAGGGGATTCAGGTTTTTGCTGAAGATAGTTTGAAAATTAAAATCTGTGCACATCACAATATGTGTATTGCTGAAACTATGTGTTCGAGGCATATGAGCTGCAGATTACACACTGTGCATAGATGGCCACCTAGGGTTAGGCCCGGATGTTTGCAGTATGTTTTGTTGTAGAAAAGTCTTTGTAAGTCACGGGATAGGTGACTCCTCCTTTGGATGATACTGCGCATGGGCATCGGCTCCATCCCCAGATTGTTTTTTTCCGCCACCGGGCTCGGATGTGTTTTCAGCGCTCCGCGTTAGAACCGATTTCCTTTGGCACTCAATCCTCACCAACTTACAAAACACAAGCATTTACAATGCAATGGTCTCTGCATTATTAAAGTTGGAGCTATTGACGTTCCTCATGACATTATTTTTATTTGTTTTTTTTAAACATAAATAAATGGCATTGTCAATTTCAATGCCAATAGCTTAATCGCTCACAAATGCGAGACCTATTGCATTTGCACCCACACAGAGCCACACACACAAAGCCACCCACACACACATACAGAGCCACCCACACACAGAGCCACCCACACACAGAGCCACCCACACACAGAGCCACCCACACACAGAGCCACCCACACACAGAGCCACCCACACACAGAGCCACCCACACACAGAGCCACCCACACACAGAGCCACCCACACACAGAGCCACCCACACACACAGCCACCCACACACACAGCCACCCACACACAGAGCCACCCACACACAGCCACCCACACACAGCCACCCACACACAGCCACCCACAGTCAGCCACACGCAGGGAATAGAGGCCAGAAAAAACGCTCACAACGAGGGAACAGAGGCCAGAAAAACCTTCACGAGGGAACAGGGGGCAGGAAAGCAAGCACAACGAGGGGGCAGGAGAGCAAGCACAACAACGAGGGGGCAGGAGATCAAGCACAACAACGAGGGGGCAGGAGATCAAGCACAACAACGAGGGGGCAGTGGAGCAAGCACAACAACGAGGGGGCCGGAAAGCAAGCACAAGAACGAGGGAGAGCAAGCACAACAATGAGGGAGAGCAAGCACAACAACGAGGGGGAAGGAGAGCAAGCACAACAACGAGGGAGAGCAAGCACAACAACGAGGGAGAGCAAGCACAACAACGAGGGGGCAGGAGAGCAAGCACAACAACGAGGGGCCGGAAAGCAAGCACAAGAACGAGGGGGCAGGAGAGCAAGCACAATTAAAATTAAATAATGTCACGTAAATCGACTGGAGTCAGGCATGGCGTGCTGGACATTCTAGGTGGCCCACACACGAGGTCCTGCTAATTATTAGCAAAACAGCGATAACTCTTGCCAGCGTATGAACTTACTTCAAGCAGCATTTGCCGCACGTAGAAACCCAGAGCCGTGTCCGATGGCGATGTCCTTAAGCCAATACGATAGAAGCGAGATAGAGATACTTCCATTGTAGGTTTAAATGCAGCTGCCAATTAGCGGAAAATTTAGGCAGCTAGACCGCCCTGTCGGAGTAAGAACAAAGCTTACTTCCGGTGGTCCTTCCCAACAACAGGATGTAGAAAAGAATGGAAACTGGGACACTAGAGCGAGTTAGAAATTATCCTCACTACCGGAGTAAGTTTGACCTTACTTCCGGAGGTCCTTCCCAGCAAAGGATAAGGGAAAAAGGAAAAACTAGAACACTGAGACGAGTTTCAAAGTATCCTCACTTCCGTGTTATATTTTAACGTGCAGTGCGCGAGAAAATAGAAAGCAAGGTATGAAATCGAAGTGGAGCATAAACGAAATAGCCAAAGTTTGAAAGAAAACGCGCTCTCACGAGCTTGAGGGGGAGGACTCCGACCTTCTCCCTTGCTTCTCCGGCCGTGTTATATTTTAACGTGCAGTGCGCGAGAAAATAGAAAGCAAGGTATGAAATCGGAGTGGAGCATAAACGAAATAGCCAAAGCTTAAAAGAAAACGTGCTCTCACGGGCTAGAGGGGGAGGACTCCGACGTTCTCCCTTGCTTCTCCGGCCGTGTTATATTTTAACGTGCAGTGCGTGAGAAAATAGAAAGCAAGGTATGAAATCAGAGCGGAGCATAAACGAAATAGCCAAAGTTTAAAAGAAAACGCGCTCTCACAGGCTAGAGGGGGAGGACTCCGACATTCTCCCTTGCGTCGGCGGCGGTCAAGCTGAAATGGCTTCAGCAAAGCGCCGACATTTTCAGATTCGGGGGCGTGGTTTTCGTCAAACCGACACACTGCTTCTACTGCCCCACCTTCGGGCCCGGCTAAGAAGCTAACTAAGCCTTCAGGCGACTCGGGCTTGAGTCTGCCTTCCCACGGTGCCGGCACACACCTACCGGCACCGAAAAAGACAATGTCACTGGCCCCGTCGACATCCAAACCACCGACGCCGAAGCCTACCGCTACTCCTACGGCACCGAAACCCAGGTCGGAACAAAGCAAACCCGCTTCGGATTCAAAAAGACCACCGGAACTGAAAAAAACATCGGTTCCAAAAAATATACCGGAGCCGAAAAAATCATCGGAGCCGGAAAATACTCCTGCTTCTCTGGTTAAGGACATTGCCAAAAAAACAAGAGACCGCTTCGGTGCCGAAGCTTCCCTCAGCACCTAAAGATCGACCTCCTGCAGAGGACTTATTTCATCTAGACCCTGCACAAAAGACTCTAGCTAAAGACCCAATCACTGGGCAGCTAACTTTAGCTTAAAAAAAGCGACCACTGGATACACCAGCGCCAACTCCTCACTCAAAGAAAAAGGACATGGCTACCTCTCCTTTAGGACTTCCTTCCCCTCCTCCTCCACAAATACCATCACCACCTGCTCCCCTACCACAACATTCCACTGCATCCTCTATCATACCAGACGATGACAATAGGGATGATAGCTCTGATGATATAGGGGCTAACATAGATGTTCCATCTATTCCTCCAGGCTCACCTGACCTGTGGGATGATTATAACACCCCAGACGTCCCAAATGTCCCTCAAGATGACATATACCCCTCAAGGCCTTCCCTACCAGAAGAAACTATGGGTTTTAATCAGTTGATACACAGAGCCGCGCAATATCATGGAGTAGAAATGCATACAGACCCTGTAGATGAAGACTTTCTAATGGATACCTTTGATAATGCACAATGGTCCTCATCCATTTTACTAATGCTTTAAGGAGTAATTAAGCATGCTCCTGAAGTCTTCAAAGACCCAGTTAGAACCCGGGTCATTAACCCTCGAATAGAGAAAAAGTATAAAGTTGCCCCTTCACGACCCAGCTTATATTTGAGGTCCAGTACCACTAGACTCACTTTTAGTTTCCAACGCACGCAAGAGAGCAAACTCACAAACATCAGGTGAAGCTGCCCCACCAGATAAAGAGTCTAAGCTACTTGACGCATCAGGGAAAAGAACTGCGCCTCAAGCAGCAAACATGTGGCGTATTGCCAATACACAAGCATTATTGGTCAGATATGACAGGGCACATTATGACGAATTAGAATCACTAATGCGCCACCTCCCTGATAAATACAAAGATAGAGCAAATGAACGTATTCAAGAAGTGAAAAATATTACACACACCTCTATTCGGTGTGCACTTGATGCAGCAGACACCGCCTCCAGGGCAGTTAACACCAGTGTTTTATTACGTAGACACTATACTTAATCAAACCTTCAATGAGCAACACTTATTCGGACCCAATGTAGATGTATCACTTGAAAAAATGAAAAAGGATACAGATGCAACCAAATCTATGGGAGCCCTGCAGTCGCAGGCTCCTAGACGTTCGTTTTGCCGCTCATCTTATTGAGGCGCCACCAAGGGATACTCCCCAGACGCACCTTCTACCTCATACAAAGCCCCTACACAATTCACATATAGTAAGGGCTACCAAAGGGGAGGTTACAGGGGTAACAATAACAAAGGCAGAGGTAAAAACAACAACTCCCGCTCTGCCTCTACCCCTGCCCGATGACTCCCCTCCCATTCCCCCGTCCCATTCCACTCCTGTCGCGGGAAGACTACAACAATACCTACCAGCCTGGGAAAACATCACATCAGACAGGTGGGTGCTTCAAATATTTCAATCAGGTTACTGTCTAGAGCTAACATCCACCCCCCAAACATACCACCCAAGCAGCGTCCAATGTCACCAGAACATTTAACACTGCTCAGACAGGAAGTAATATCCCTCCTGTAGAAAAATGCAATAGAAATGGTCCCAAAGCATCAGCAAAATAAAGGAGTATACTCCCTATATTTTCTAATCCCAAAGAAAGACGGATCTCTAAGACCTAACCTAGACCTCAGACCTCTAAACATTTACATACAGTCGGATCATTTTCATATGGTCACACTCCAACAAGTCCTTCCACTCCTGTTACAAAACGACTTCCCTGTCACTCTAGATCTCAAGGACGCCTACTTCCACATTCCCATCCACACAGCGCACAGAAAATATCTCAGATTTGTGCTAGACGGGCAGCACTACCAGTTCAAAGTGCTCCCATTCGGAGTTACAACAGCGCCAAGGGTGTTTACCAAATGCCTAGCAGTAGTAGCAGCACACTTAAGAAGACAATAGATCTACGCCTTCCCATACCTAGACGATTGGCTCATAAAAGCCAGCTCTTACAGCCAGTGTGTACAACACACTCACATTACTATTCAACTGCTCCATGACTTCACCTTCACACATACAACAATATCTCGGTGCTACAATAAACACCCAACTAACACTAGCATATCCCTCTTCAAACAGGATAACAAGTGTACAAATTCTCCTAACAAAATTCTAACTGCAACACTTGCTTCCAACTCGAGTGTTCATGCAGCTCATAGGAATGATGGCATCTTGCATATTCATAGTACCTCACACAAGACTGCAAATGCGTCCACTTCAAGAGTGCCTAGCACGCCAATGGAACCAGGCTCGTGGTCAATTAAAAGACCTAGTGTTGGTAGACAGTCAGACTCATTGCTCTCTGCAATGGTGGAGCACCAGAAACCTTTCAGCGGGCTGACCGTTCCTAGAGCCAGTTCCTCAGATAATCCTGACATAAGGACGCATCGCTCTCCCGCTGGGGAGCTCACGTACTGCATCACACCATGCAAGGCAAGTGGACACCGCAACAAAAGTTACTCCACATCAACCACTTGGAGTTACTTGCTGTTTTCCTAGCCCTAAAAGCATTCCAACAACAAGTATCAGGCAAAGCATTCTTAGTCCGTACAGACAATATGACAGCCATGTACTACATAAACTAACAAGGGGGAACACACTCTCTGCAGCTCTCTGTTAGCACAGCAGATATGGAGATGGGCTATACCACTAAAAATCTTCCTCTTAGCCCAACACGTTCCAGGAGTACAAAACACCATGGCAGATCTGCTAAGTCGACAGACACAGCAGATCCACGAGTGGGAACTTCATCCACAAGTTCTTCAACCGTTCTTTCAAATGTGGGGACAACCTCAGATAGACCTCTTCGCAACCCACGAAAACGCAAAATGCCCAAACTTCGCCGCCAGATATCCACACCCGCTGTCCAAAGGCAATGCGATATGGATGAGCTGGTCCGAAAAATTTGCGTACGCTTTTCCTCCTCTTACACTACTTCCTTTAGTGATATGCAAGCTACAGCAACATTCCCTAACACTCATTCTGGTAGCTTCAACTTGGGCCAGACAACCATGGTACACCACACTGCTGCAACTATCTGTGGTACCACACCAAAAACTAAGCCTATCTCCACTACTCTTGACACAGAACCATGGAGAGATCAGACACCCGGACCCAGCTCAGCTCAACCTGGCTCCTGAAGTCATAGAGTTCGGTTACCTCAACCTTCCTCCAGAATGCATGAACGTCATTAAAGAAGCCAGGCGTCCCACTAAGAGAGAATGGTATGCTGCTAAGTGGAAGAGATTTGTAATATACTGTTAAAAACCCACATAAATGCTTTAGATGTGTCCATTCAGCACATCATAGGATACCTATTACACCTTAAAAAGTGTAATTTAGCTTACACGTCTATCAGACTACACCTTGCTGCCATTGCAGCATATTTACAAAATAGACAACATCTATCTCTGTTTAGTACCTCTTATAAAAGCTTTCATGGAAGGACTCAAAAGAATAATCCCTCCCAGAACACCACCTTCACCAATGTGGAACTTAAACATTATTCTTACACGGTTAATGGGACCTGGCTTTGAACCGTTACATAAATGCGAATTACAATTCCTAACTTGGAAAGTAGCTTTCTTAGTAGCTATTACTTCTCTCAGAAGAGTCAGTGAACTACAAGCATTTACCATTCAAGAACCCTTTTTGCAAATGCATCATAACAAAGTGGTTCTGCGCACTAATCCAAAAGTCATTTCACCATTTCATCTAAATCAATCTGTTGAACTGCCCGTTTCTTTCGCGCAGCCGCAAACAGTCGCAGAAAGAGCTCTACACACCTTAGACGTCAAAAGAGCATTACTGTACTACATCGAAAGGACAAAACTTTTCGTAAGACTAAACAACTTTTTGTGTCTTTTTCACCACCACATAAAGGCAACCCTGTATCAAAATCAGGGATAGCTAGGCGGATTGTTAAATGCATACAAATATGTTACCAGAAAGCCAAACGTACGTTAATAATTCCTCCAAAAGCCCATTCTATAAGGAAAATAGGGGCTTCAATGGCATTCTTAGGGAACATTCTCCTAGATGATATATGCAAAGCAGCTACATGGTCTACACCGCACACATTCACAAAACACTATTGTGTAGATGTGCAAACTAAACAACAAGCCCTGTGGGCCAGACTGTACTAAAAACTCTGTTTCAAACTACTGCAACAGATACTGGTGGTCGTCGCTAGGTGTGGGTACTTCTATACAATCTATGCACAGTGTGTAATCTGCAGCTCATATGCCTCGAACGGAAGATGCTACTTACCAGTATGCATCTGTTCTTGGCATGTAGAGCTGCAGAGTTACACACGCCCACACGCCTCCCCGGCTACCGGTATCTGTTCCAGTATTATCTTAATTCGATACAAATCACATGGACATCACTATTTCTTGTACAGCTCCATCACTTCCCTAATGGCGAAAAACAATCTGGGGATGGAGCCGATGCCCATGATCATCCAAAGGAGGAGTTACCTATCCCGTGACTTCCAAAGACTTTTCTACAACAAAACAAACTGCAAACATCCCGGCCCAACACTAGGTGGCCATCTATGCACAGTGTGTAACTCTGCAGCTCTACATGCCAAGAACAGATGCATACTGGTAAGTAGCATTTTCCTTCAGAATCGTGTTAGCCAAATAAACACATGGCCTAAGCCAGATTCCAAACGAGGTTTTATGCTTGCCAAGACCCACAGTAGTCATTTATATCACATATTCCTCAGTTCTCTTAGCTGAACCTACATTCTATTTAAGATTTGACTGAAAACAATGCAGTTCTTGGTGGGTTCACGTTGTGGCATCTCTTTTCCTACATTACACACTGTCAGTATTTCCAAGTTGGGTTCAAGAATGTAGAGTTCTCATATTGTATCTTCTGTACACCAGTGTAGGTGTAGTGCTGTAGCTTCCTTTATAAGTGATGGATTAAAAAAGCTCTTGGGTTATGGCTCCCCAGACATTCCACATCTCCGCATAGAAACAGTAGTGGCGGCTCCACTGCCGCTGTCGGTGTTAATGTTCGAAGCAGCTGCCCGAACGACAGGGATTCTGGACTCAACTAACGTGACAACACATGTGTGGCATTACCAATTGCAACAACAGGCAGGCGCTATCCTCTATTCAACCATACGCATTACTGGATTGGTGTCTCTGGCTACCACCATGCAGGGATAAATAGGGCACCCATGCACTTAATTCGCTGGGAGTACAGTCTGTCGGAGATTTATTCAATGATGGCATTGCTAGGAATTGGGGTGATCTGAAGACGGGAGAGGCTACGCCCATTATTCTTTCACAATTCCAATTCCACAGAACACGACACACCCTATTAAATATTCTGGGAGATGACTTGCTAGAACCCCTGGAGCTGCCAGCCTTGACCTATGTCATAAAGGCGAAGTCGCCTTCCAGAATAGTATCCACAATCTACAAATTATCCATGTCCTATAGGGATAACCTCTACACTAAAGCTCGACTAGCTTGGCAACCAGACTTGAATAAGGGATGTAGATGACACAATGTGGACTTACTGCTGCTCTAGCACTCAACACATCTCATTAAACGGTAGACATAGACTGATCCACTTTAAATATCTCAATAGTGTATATTACACCTCAGAGAGATTGCATAGATACGGCTTACGAGAAGATCCAGCCTGTAAACGATGCACTGCGCTGCCAGCTGATTTCCTACATTTGGCCTGGTCTTGCCCGTGGATATCCAACTTTTGGAATTCGGTTTTTAGGGAACTAGGACGAGTAACTGAACTGACACTCACACCTGAACCTGCCCTTGCCTTGCTGGGAAACTCTAAACAGAGACCTAAGGGGGTTCACTGGCTGGTGGACATGGGACTGTTATTAGCCAGACGCAGGGTAGCGATATGTTGGTCACGTGGTCAGGTTCCCACAATAGTCCAGTGGTCACGGAATACGATATACTGCAGCACACAAACAGAGCATTTTAGTGAACTCCTACTGCCACGGAGCAGACCTAAAAACATTTGGGCATTGAACAAAACTTACCTCGCTACCAAGACGGAGGGCGCAGTGGCACCTACTGATGCCACGCAGGAGCCGACCTGATCTACTCCACATAAAAAGACATTTCGTGACAGCCCTCCGCTGATATACTGAGATATGTAAATTTTAGCCACCTTCTAGATGCTTATGTCACACCGTGACTGTTGTTGGAGCGATGCTCTGTGTATAAGTGAGAGGGTGCGGATTGTTGATATGTCGTCGCTGGAAATGAAGTAGCTTCACTGCATCTGCAGTGTGTCTCTCTGGGCACCGGACTGTGCTGTGACTTCAGCTTAATTTTTATTCAAAGTATTCTATTTATAGTTGACCCATCTACTGTCCTACTGGTACTCTGCTGTGACTAGCTTGATTAACCTGTGTCATTGCTATTACTACTCCGATATATTGAGTCTCTTGTCTGTTTTAAAACTCAATACTTTTTTTTTTTTTTTAAAGCTCTTGGGTTTCCTAAGTCCTGCTCTCTTGAAAATGAAAATATACAATGGAGTATGTGTCCAGGAGAACTTACCATAGCCCTCTTTTCCTGAGCCCTTTCCTGCTTTTAAGACCAAGACACCTGTTCTTTAGTATTTTTTTATTTTGAGTATTGTGTGCCTGAATACTTACGTTTTTCACTTTATATAAAATAACGTCTGTCAGTGTCATACCTGAACACCCAATGCAAGTATGCTTTTCTTTCCTTTTCCCTGCAGCTGGACAGAGGAATGCATGTGGCCACAAGGGGTACTGGTGAAACACAATAAGAATGTATACAAAGCTGTTGGTCATTATAATGTGGCTGTGCCTTCGGACGTGTCCCACTTCAGATTTCATGTAAGCATGTTTCTAATCAAAATAAATGCTTGGAGTGTTGTGTTTTGTGGGCTGTGCATGTAATATTTTTATTACTGGTGCTAATGCTGTGCTGTAAAGTGTCACTTGGAACAGGCTGTTTGAGCCTGTCACATCAGTTGACATCGTTTGTATTTATAGAAAAAATGCCCAGCTAAGTCTGCTTTCTTGAAGCTTGCCTGCACAAAACTGTCATGTGCAGAGTCAATGTTACAATAGACTTTGAAGAAGGCCAGTGTACTTTGAATTGCTTGTTTGTGTTTATTCACTGTTTATTTTCATTTTATTTTCTAATATACATTCAATTTTTCAGTTGTTGTAGAAATCTGACTAGCCAACACAGGTTTTGCGAGTCTTTTGCTTTATCAAGACTTGAAATAGTAATGCAAAATCAATTCATAACACTGTGTATCACACTTTTTTTACAGTATCGAAATTAGTTACAATTCATTTTGACAAATCCAGTCAGTATTTAAATGATTATCTTCAGTTGTTGTTTATAAACAGGGCTACTTGTATGTGATTTTGCGGCCTCTGCATTTTTTGTATCCTTATGGATTGGCTGCACTTGCTACACAAGCTATCTTCTTCTGCACAAATTGTAGATTTAACAAATACATTTTCTAGCTCAAATGGACTGACAGTTAATAAAAACACTTGCAAACGTGTTGGTGCACAGTGACCAGTATTTTGTCTCGCAGGGCAGGTCACCTTCCAGTTGCTTATTTGAATTTGTGTTAAACTAATATTAATGAGATGAAACCTTGGTCCATACAGTGTTCACACGTGAGAATGACGAACTAGTGATGAAATACTGCTTCGAAATGTGATGCATTATGCCACATAATTTGCATTTCCTTGCCACATATTGTAGTCAACCATGCCACATAACGTGGTTCTCCCCTGCTGCATAATTCCACTGGCTCTAGTTATAAGTCATTATATGTTGTATTATTTTGATGTATTTTATTAAAACTATTTTGCACATGTGGCGCATATAGGGACTCGTACTGTAGATCAATTCAAAGAATCTCTTACTGTTAATGTTTAAAAGCCTGTTTGGAATATGTCAAAATAAATTACAAATTATAGATTTTACTAAACCTCTCAGTGATGGTATTTTATTGTTGGAGGGATTCTGTTCAGGAATAGAACTATGTTTGGTACCATAAAACATCGGCTTGTAGGGAATGAGTCATCATACCACCGTAGTATCTACGAGCCCAAGTCCGTCCTGCTATAGTGCCTCACTTGCTATCCTAATCTTACTTGAGAAACAAGGGAATTGGCACCCCAGAACACAAAAGTCCCGATCCTCTCAGGGATCGCAGTAACAGGATACACCCTTTCGCTCTCTCTCATATACTGGTCCACAATAAAATAAACAAGAGACCCGAAGGAAGTTTAGAATATTTATTCAAGCTATCATGTCCTACAATGTAGTATTCATTCCAAACAAATGCAAACTAAAAATACTGTTAGCTTGGTCAATAAACCATATATCATAAAAAGCCCTGTCATGTTATAAGAAGGTATACCTTACTGTTCTTAATTGAAAACATATTTGGAATAGGTCTAAATAAAGTCCAATTATAGGTTTTACTAATCCTCCCAGTGATTGCATTTTATTTGTCATTTAGGTAACTTGCATTTCTGTAGTAGGGGATCTCTGTGTATAGTCATAATCTAGTGAATAGTCCCGCCCATGTGCGTGGACCCCGGAGCAATCAAAAATAATCTCTTAAAGTGTCAAAAAATACAGACCTGCACAGACACTTAAGAGAGAATTAAAGACAGATAATGCAGCCTTTAAAACAGGCTACACTGTCCAGTACTTCAACTAGAAATTCCACCAAAAAAAATCCACAAAACAGCATAGCCTGTACAGATTTCCCTTGCTTCAGCAGCAAAAACCCTCTGGAATGATAGAGAGGAGGATCTGGACAGACAAGCCCCATAGGCTGCCATTATGTTGCTCAGAACAGGATACTGTGCCTTTTAGAGAACCTTCCAGAACTTCACAGTATCCCAGAATGCACTGCAGGTCCCTTTTACTTTCAGTTCTTTTTTCCGGCTCCTGCAAGCAGGACCCTGGAGCATTGAGCTCTCCCTTTTTCAAGGGTTTCTTGGTGATTTTTCACTATTAATTTCGTTTTGAGTTCTTCTAACGTACTTTGGTGCTGTTCTTCTTGGTTTTTGCTCCCTTTTGATGTCAAATATGCCTGCATTATTTGACAAATGCCCGGAGTGCTCCAGGAAGAAGGCCAAATCAGATTCCCATGAGGTGTGTATCCTCTGCCTTCCCTCTTCCCATGTCCCAGAGGAGTGTGAGATTTGTCAAGGCTTCTCTGGCAGGACCCTGAAGAACAGACAGAAGATCAGGCTTCAGGGACTCGAGGAAAGAAGGCTGAAGGCGCAAGGTGGGTCTGGAGGGGCTCCTTCTGCCCATGCTGAGGCCTCTGGGGGGCTCCCCAGAGGCAGGAAGACCAGCAAGCGTGCCCACTCTCCGTCTGGGTCGATTGCTGCGACCACGACGTCGAGAGGGATGACTACGGTCTGTTCCCCGTCCCCCCAGGGCTCTGGGGCGAAGCGCCGTCGGCGCTCGACGTCGAGGGATGTACACAGACCGCCGTCTAAGTCTCTGGTGACGATTTCGGTGTCGACGTCGAGTGATCGACGTCGAAGGGCCCGGCGTCGGCGCTCACCGTCAGGCGACACCGCTGTTCGCCGTCGGCGAAGAGGAGAACATAGTCGTCGAGGGGATCCTCGTCGTCGAGGAGTGGTCCGTCGTCGAAGCGGAAGAGGTTGCCGTCGAAGCGGAAGAGGTCGCCGTGGAAGCGGAAGAGGTCGCCGTCGAGGAGCAAGAGGTCGCCGTCGAGGCGCAAGAGGTCGAGGCGCAAGAGGTCGCCGTCGAGGCGCAAGAGGTCGCCGTCGAGGCGCAAGAGGTCGCCGTCGAGGCACGAGAGATCGACGTCGAGGTGTACGAAGTCGACGTTGAGGCATGGTAGACGGTCGACGCCGAGGAAGAGATGCTCGACGTCGAGGGGCCGACGCTCGCCGTCTGGTCACCGTTCTTCGACATCGAAGAAGCGGGAGAAGAGGCCTGAGGCCATGGGAGGCTCTCCGACGTCCCAGGCTGGTGGTGGATCACCGGGCTCGGTGTATTCCGAGGTGTATACGCCTTCGCAAGTTACGCCTCCGTCGCCATTGCCGAGGGGTCCCCCTCTGAGGGCTCCTACCCCTCCTCCGTTGCCTCCGCTTCCGCAAGCCGTGCCTCCGCCTCAGGTGCTACTGAAGCCTCCTCCGGTTCCTCCGAGGTCGTTTTCATTGCCCAGGTTTCCGACCCCTGTCAAGGGGACTCCTAAGCCGCAGGCCCCGGCCAAACCTAAGACGCCCGCGCCGGTGGAACCGGCGGATCGCCCGAGGCCTAGAAAGTCAAGATCACGCTCCGGTCGGAGAGGAAGGTCTAGGTGTCGGCGCAGATCCTCCACTAGATCTAGACGCCGCCATAGGAGGCGAGGATCCAGGTCCCGCACGGACTCCTCCAGGACACGATCCTATTCGCCGACCATGTCGGATTCCCCGGGGACAAGGGTGTCTCCGGTGGATGACATCAGCACGTTCCAGGAGGTTCTCCTGAAGGGGGCGACAAAGTTGGGCATCACAGTGACGGCTCCTATACCTACGACGTCCGTGATATTTGAGACACTTCACAAGAAGCATCTGTCTCGCCCTTTGCTGCCACTAGTCTAGTACCAGGTTTGGTGGAACCTGCGGAGGAGCTGTTCCTTACGCCAGCGGTGGTAAAGGCCGCTCCCTCCTGACTTCTGAAGAAGTACAGGGCCCCGGATTCGGACCCGGCATTCCTGCGAATGGATCCAGTACCCGATTCCGTTATAGTGACGGCGGCCAGGAAGTTACTCTACCTCCCCGTCCTCCACCGTACCGCCTGACAAGGAAAGCCGATGGATAGACTCGGCTGGGAGGAAGGCTTGTGGGACTGCTTCCACTACCATGAAAGCCTCCAGTGATTCGGCCTTGCTGGGGCGGTACGACCGTGCCCTGTGGGATTCCCTGCAACAGTTCACGGAGCTTCTGCCGCGAGATAAGAGGGAGGACTTCCTAGAGATCCTTAAGGAAGGGATGCTGGTTTCAAACCAGGTCATCAGCGCGGCTGCGGATATCTCTCTCTTGGGGGCCCATGGTTACTGTCATGGGATTAACCAGCGACGTCATGCTTGGCTCAGGCTCATGTCACTCAAGCCGGAGGCCCAGCAGCGGGTGGCCAATCTGCTGTTTTCTGGAGAGACTCTGTTCGGAAAACATGCCGATGATGAGATGGCCCGCATGAAGGCGGAGGCAGAGACCCTGACTGCAGTGGGCTTGGAGAAGCCCAAAGAAAAGAAGCCCTACCGACCGTTCCAGAGACGGTTCGGTGCACAGGGCAGAGGGCGAGGACAGTCTTCGGGACAGCAGCAGCAACAACAGCAGCAGTTCCGGAGACCCTTCCAGAAGCGCCAGAAGGGTAGAGTTGGACAGCAGTCCTCTACAGCTAACAAAGGACCGGCCGTGTCTCGACCCTGAGCGGTTACTTCCCCTTCATCCGTTACCCGCTCCGGTGGGGGGAAGCGTTCAATTTTTTCTGGCAGAGTGGAGAAAAATTGCTCAGGACAAGTGGGTGCTGAATATTGTTTGCAATGGATACAGTCTTCGGTTCTCCAGCCCTCCTCCATCGATTCCTCCGGTCAGCTCGCAGTATCAACTGCGTGAGCTCCAGGCGGAGGCCGATATCCTGTTAAGGAAAAGGGCGATAGAAGACGTACCTCTGTCTCAAACAGGAAGAGGTCTGTACTCCCGGTTCTTTCTGGTCCGCAAGAAGGACAAGAACGAGTTCAGGCCCATTCTGGACTTGCGACAGGCGAACAAATGGATTCGCAGAGAAGTTTTGCGTGCTGTCGTTGCATCAGATTTATCCTCAGTTGCAACAGGGAGACTGGCTATGTGCAATAGACCTACAAGATGCCTACTTCCATGTCCCCATTGCACACAAACACAGGAAGTTCCTGCGATTTCAAGTCGGCACCAATCACTATCAGTACACGGTACTTCCATTCGGGCTGAGTCTGCGCCCAGGACTTTCTCGAAGTGCATTGCAGTGGTAGAGGCACACCTGAGGAAGAACAAGGTGTTTGTCTACCCGTACCTGGACGATTGGTTGATCAAGGCCTCCTCCTTCTCTGAAGCTCAAGCACACTTCCAAAAGATGTGCGTTCTTTTGAACAAGCTGGGGTTGCACATCAACATGTCCAAGTCTGTCCCGACTCCAGTCCAGTGCATCAGTACTTGGGGGCCACCATCAATACGAGGTCAGCAAGCGTGTCTCCTTCGGAGGAGCGACGATTATCACTTCTTCGGAAGGCTCAGGCTCTTATGACCACTCCATCTACAACAGTGAGGACGGTGTCTTCTCTACTGGGATCGATGGCCTCTTGTATCTTCCTGACGCCACATGCACGGCTGCACATGAGACCGCTGCAGGAGTGCTTGGAGGATCAGTGGGACCAGAGGAGAGGATCTTGGGACGACAAGATACGACTGTCTCTGCATGCTCTTCAGTCTCTGAAGTGGTGGTGTTCAGCGGAGAATCTCCTCAGAGGGGTTCCCTTCCACAAGGACATTCCCACTCAGACTATCGTGACGGATGCTTCTCTCCAAGGCTGGGGAGCGCACTCCCGAGACTGACAGATTCAAGGGACGTGGTCCCCGACGGAGTCCACGTACCACATCAATTTCCTGGAACTCAGAGCTGTTCACTTGGCACTGAAGGCTTTTCACCCGTCCTTCCAGACCAACTCGCTGCTTGTACAGACGGACAATACGACCACGATTTATTACCTCAACAAGCAGGGGGGCTCGAGATCACGCACCCTGTCGCAGGAGGCGCAGGCGATCTGGCACTGGCTTCTGGCCCGAGGACTGACGATAACGGCTACCCATCTGCCAGGTGTGCAGAATGTTCAGGCAGACGCACTAAGCAGACTGATTCAGGAAATCCACGAATGGGTCATAAACTACGAAGTACTAAGAGAAGTCTTCGCAAGGTGGGGGACTCCAGACGTAGATCTGTTCGCCACCGCAGAAAACAGCAAATGCCGAGACTTCGTCTCCAGGTACTACCAGCCGGGGACGCTGGGGAATGCGTTATGGATCAACTGGTCGAACAGCTTTCTGTACGCTTTTCCACCCATTACCCTGATTCCGACGGTTCTCATCAAGCTGTCCCAGTCCAGGGCGCGGATGATACTGATTGCCCCGGAATGGCCCAGGCAGTGGTGGTTCACGGACCTGCTTCACCGGTCTCTCCTTCCTCACATGAAGCTGCCGTGCAGGCCGGACCTTCTCACGAAGTTCGGGGGGGCAGATGTTGCACCCCAACCTCTCGTCTTTGAGTTTGGCGGCATGGCTCCTGAGATAGTGCAATATGGCCATCTTAATCTCCCGGAAGATTGCATGGACATACTGAAGGAGGCTAAGCGACCTTCCACTAGGACTTCTTATGCTTACAAGTGGAAGAGGTTTTGCATCTGGTGCAAGTCCAAGAACTATGACCCGACGACATGTAAGGAAGATGTCATCCTTCCATATCTTCTACATCTGGCGCAGTCTGGCCTTAATGTCCATTCCATTAAGGTTCATCTGGCTGCATTGACTGCCTACAGGAAATGCCCTTCACAGACTTCCTTCTTCCAGATCCCTGTGATCAAAGACTTTTTGGAAGGCTTGAAGAAAGTATTCCCTCCTGTCCGGCTTCCTTCGCCTTCATGGGAATTGAATGTGGTGCTGTCCACATTGATGAAGGAGCCTTTAGAACCTATTCATAAGGCTTCGTTGCAGCACCTGTCCTGGAAGGCGGCGTTCCTCGTGGCCATTACATCGGCCTGCAGGGTGAGTGAAATTCAGGCGTTGTGTTGCCAAGAACCTTATACTGTATTTCATGCTGCTAAGGTTGTTATGCGTACTCACCCTAAATTTCTTCCCAAGGTTATTTCTGATTTTCATGTCAACCAGACTTTGCCTACGTTTTTTCAGAATCCTTCATCTCCAGCGGAAAGGTCTTTACATTCCCTGGATGTTAGGAGGGTGTTGAAATTTTATCTGGATAAAACCAAAGATATTCGTAGGTCGGACCAATTGTTTATCAATTATGGATCAGTCAGGACGGGTCTTGCTACCTCTAGCATTCCATCTCGAGGTGGATTGTGTCCTGCATACAATTGTGTTACCAAAAGGCTAATAAGACCTTAGGGGGCAAACCTAAGGCTCATTCCACCAGGGGCAAAGCTGCCACGACTGCTTTGCTTCGTAATGTTCCCATTGCAGAAATCTGCAAGGCGGCCACTTGGAAGTCGGTCCATACCTTTGCTAATCATTATTGCCTGGACACTGATGCCAGAGCAGACGCTCAGGTTGGGCAGGCTTCGCTGCGAAATCTGTTCGCACAATAGTGGTGTTATTTCTCGTTTTTCCACCGCCGCTTTGGTGTGGGGATGGGCTTGCCATTCTATTCACTAGATTATGACTATACACAGAGATGCCCTACTACAGAAGGAGTAGTTTCTGTCCTGTAACTCCAGTTCTGTAGTAGGGGTATCTCTGTTCTAGTCATAAGCGCCCGCCCTCCTCCCCGGTGGAGAGAGAGATATTCATGTAAGGAATGCTACAGGTCTGGCGTGTTACGCCTTCAAAAAGAACTGAAAGTAAAAGAGACCTGCAGTGCATTCTGGGATACTGTGAAGTTCTGGAAGGTTCTCTTAAAGGCACAGTATCCTGTTCTGAGCCACATAATGGCAGCCTATGGGGCTTGTCTGTCCAGATCCTCCTCCTCTATCATTCCAGAGGGTTTTTGCTGCTGAAGCAAGGGAAATCTGTACAGGCTATGCTGTTTTGTGGATTTTTTGGTGGAATTTCTAGTTGAAGTACTGGACAGTGTAGCCTGTTGTATAGGCTGCATTATCTGTCTTTAATTCTCTCTTAAGTGTCTGTGCAGGTCTGCATTTTTTGACACTTTGAGATTATTTTTGATTGCTCCGGGGTCCACGCACATGGGCGGGACTATTCACTAGATTATGACTATAACAGAGATACCCCTACTACAGAACTGGAGTTACAGGACAGAAACTACTCCTATTTAATGCTAGATTTAAACTACTTAAACATTTGTCACTCGCATGTATTGCAGGTTTTGTTTGTATAGTTCTAAAGACCATGATAAATCTGTATATGGAGGGGCACAATATGACATGAAGTTTAAATACATTAATATGGGGGGCGTGGCCAGGCGCCAACGAAGATGGCCGCCTAGTACCCGAGCTCCGCCGGGACGACTGCTGTCCCCGACAATCCGTCCTTCAATCCTGGCCGGAGCGCACTCAGACTCGCGCACCGGCTCCCTGAAGTGTCCCGCTGCCGATCCGCGCTTGGAGCGGGAGGCGAGCTCCTTCCAGGGGCGGAGCGCCGCCACACTGGTCACCCGGCCTGATCTTTAACTGCGGCCTGGAGCCCGAGACCGGAGCTGCCCGGCACTTTAGACCCCGGCTTGCGGCCTACACGTCGGAGCCCGAGATTGGGCCAAACTCCCGGTTTTCGGCAGGAAGCGGCTCCGAACCCGGTGTCGCTGGACAGACCTTTACCCCCCCCCCTGTGAGTGCGGGGGTTGGGAGCCGTCGCGGCCAGAAGAGGCGCCAGGAAAGCCGGGGAACACAGTGCTGCCGGCCAGCAGGGGGCAGGCGACCCCCTGCCGCACTCCCGCGCACGATCCTGGACTGGGGAAGAGGACTGGAGCGATCTGCGTGTCACTGGCATCTACCGGAGGTGAGAGCCAGGCGCTGAAATAGCGGTGGGCCACGCACACGGGAGGGGACCCCCCTGCAGACCTCACAGCTGGGCCTTGGGCAATTCGCAGTGCCAGGAGGAGAAGTCCCGGGCGATAAGGCAGACCCAACAGCGTGCAACAGGAATTCAGGCGCCACAGAGGAAGAAACGCAAGGCCTAACTAGACGGCGAACTGCTGGTGTCCACGTGCACTCTGGAACTGCCCGCGAGACACTGATTCCTGCCTGCTCGGAGGCCTCCCTGGGCGGCCCGAGTCACACTACTGCCCGGAACGAGAGTGACTACCGCCGACTACTCACCCGGGCTGGGGGGCCCACAGGAGAGAGTGCCTGGATCCACGATGAGGCCCAAAATGGGAGTTCCGACCCAAACGAACAAGCTGGACAAATATGCAGTGGCCACCGGCCCCACGCAGTCGGGAGCGAAGGGGGGAGGCACCGCGGACGCAACTGAGCCCTCGCTGACCTCTATAATGGCCGCTATACAAACGCTTGGCACCACTCTTGAATCAAAAATGGACAAGGTAACGATCGAAGTTAATCTACTGCGTACTGACCTCGGCAAGACCACCGAAAGGTCCAAGACCAACGAAACGGACATTGCGACGCTCCGGGCCTCCTCGAAGCAACTGGAAGGACGGGTAAACGAACTCGTCCACCAACACCGCTTAATGGCTTTGAGACTCGAGGACCAGGAAGGGAGAGCCAGGCGCAGCAACATACGCGTCGTAGGTGTGCCGGAAGATTCAGAGGGGCATAGTGCGGAGCTGTTTTTGAAAGACCTAATCCTGCACCACCTTCGGCCAAAGAGGCTTTCAAAGTTTTTCATCATCGAGCGGGCCCACCGAGCCCTGCTGCCCAAGCCGGGCGCCCCGCCACGCACGATCATTGCAAAAATCCTAAACTACCGAGACCGGGATGCTATCCTTCAAGCGGCCAGACAACAAGGAGACCTGCAGTACGAGGGAACCACCATCAGATTCTTTCCCGACTTCACCTTACTGGTCCAGCAGGAACGCCGCTCGTTCATGGGTGTGAAGGCAGCACTCAGAGAGCGAGGGATCAAATACATGATGATGTTCTTCCCTGCGAAACTCAAGATAATATTTGAGGGCAAATCCCGATTCTTCACTTCGCCGGAGGCGGTCCAGGAGTGGCTCGACGGACATGCACCGGAGGCGTCGGCAACGCAGAATCGAGACGTCTGGAGAGAACCTGGAGCCCCTTCCCCGGGGTCGGCGGCTGAGAAATCCGCAGGGGACGAACAGAGCCAAAGGTCATGGCGTTCCAGATCCAACAGTCCTCGCTGGAACTCCCCCCCCCCAAGACAACGCAGCGCGGTGAGACACCTAGCAGCAAGACCGCGCTACTTGACCACAACTGCGCTGGTGTCCACAGCGGTAAGACTCCTTTCACTGATTTGGGGTGCGGGCACACTCATCCATGCCCACAGTGCTCCTGGGCTGATCGCCGCATTTCCATAGACTTAAGGGACCAAACTTTTGGGGACACGGGAATGGCGGCTGGAGTTGGGACTGGCACACGTGCCTACTACCAGAGTACCTCGGGGGGGAAGTGGTTTACTCTCTCCGGGGTGGGGTTGGGGCGACAGGCGCTCTGCTAATTGGGGTTGTGGGTAGTTTGGAGCCTACAGAGCAGGGGGCAGGGTGGGGGGATTGTTCAATGAGGGTGGAAGTTCTACGGGCGGGGAGGGGGACTGAGGGACACTGTTCCACACACAATGGTATTGTTTGCTTCATATGTGGATGTTGGGAGGGCGAAGAGGGGGTGGGGGGAGGATTGGGTATGTTTTATGGTCATGTGTAGTTTATATTGTCAGACTCGACCCACACACCGGTACGCAGCTACAGGTTACCTCACACAGTCACGGTTATGGCTAGGCACTGGGAGAAAAACCTCAATATCCTTTGTTGGAACGTTAACGGGCTAGGAGACAGACTCAAGCGCACCATAGTCCTGCAGTTCATTAGATGGCACAAACCGGACGTAGTACTGCTGCAGGAAACGCACCTCCTGGGAAACGCATGTCAGGCCCTCAACAGGTGGGGGTACACCCTTGCAGTACACTCG
This sequence comes from Lissotriton helveticus, assembly GCF_964261635.1. Classification (NCBI taxonomy): domain Eukaryota; kingdom Metazoa; phylum Chordata; class Amphibia; order Caudata; family Salamandridae; genus Lissotriton; species Lissotriton helveticus. Next base: position 654,104,832 of record NC_136061.1, read on the forward strand.
GGCTTCACATCAGGCTCCAGGGGGGTGGGGATTTTGCTACGTCGACCACTTCCCATCCACATAACCCACACCGAGTCAGACCCGCAGGGCCGCTTTGCAGTGGTGTCTGGTAGATGGGAAGGCCACCACCTAAACCTGCTCTCAGTCTACATCCCGCCAGGCCTCCAAACCCAAGCATACACTGACCTGGGCAAATTGCTACTATCTCTCCCCGACGGTCGCCTCGTGCTGGGAGGGGACTACAACGCTGTAGTGTCAGGCACCCTAGACAGACACCCCCCCAGAGACACACCACAAGGGCAGAAATGGCTATCCAACTTCCTAGAAGCCTTCGGGCTCACTGACGTTTGGCGGCTGCTGCACCTGACGGGTACATAATATACCTTCTTCTCTGGCCCCCACGGCACATTCTCCAGACTCGATCACATCCTCACTCTACTACACCATGACATGACGATACACGACGCAACACACCTACCACGTGGCATATCTGACCACTCACTAGTTATCGCTCACTTCACGTTTGGGACTCGGCGGGAGGGCTGTATCGCGCCCATCAGCGCGTGGCATCTGAAATCTGAGGAAAATAGGAAGGCGCTCACCAACTCAATTACTCACTACTTCAACAGCAATGTAGGTTCGGTGGACTCCCCTGTTATACTCTGGGAGGCCTTTAAAACCGTCATCAGGGGGGAGGCACTGTCGACTATAGCCGGGAATCTGAGGGAAAGAGAGCGCCAGCTCACCACGGTGGAGGCAGACCTGGCAATATTGGAAAAGGAGGCAAGTGCAACTAGAGCACCTGCTGCACATCATAAGCTTCGGCTCAAAACAGCTGAATACAAGGAACTAGTAACGCAAGACGCTCAGAGGGCAGCCCGACACGCGATGGCCAGGGTATATGACCAAGGTGACAAGGCCGGGAAATTAATAGCGTGGCTCGAGAAAAAGCAACAGGCAACTAGAGTAGTTCCCGAACTCCTGACGGACACCGGGACGATAGTAACAGAACCCCGGGAGATAGTGGCAGAATTTGCACGCCACTACAAGCAGGTATACAGCCGGGTATCGGACCGTCCGGAGGAGGACTCGGTAGCCCTCCTGGCAGACATCCGAATGCCTTGCCTGTCGGAGACAGAACGTGACTCCCTTGAAAGCCCGCTCGCTCTCTCCGAGCTGCAACGCGCCATTCTCGACCTCCGCCCAGGCAAGGCCCTGGGGCCAAACGTCCTCCCAATAGAACTCTACAAGTTACAACCAGACGCCATCAGCAAACACCTAAAGCCCATGTTTGATGAAAGTAGAGAGAAGGGAATCCTGCCCAGAGAGCAGCAAATGGCAACGATTGTGGCGATACCTAAAGAAGGTAAACCTAGAGAATTGTGTGCCTCATACAGGCCGATCTCGTTGATCAACGCAGAGCCAAAAATACTGGCCAAAGCACTCGCAAATAGACTCCAGCTGGTACTGTCCACCCTGGTCCACCCGGACCAATCCGGATTCATGCCCCGCCGTAATACGGCACTTAACATTCGCCGCTTGCATGGGGTACTTGGGCAGAGGCATAAGCTGCAAGAAGATGCGGTGGTGGTCTCCCTCGATGCCACCATGGCATTCGACACACTAGAATGGCCTTATATGATCGCGGTACTGCGCAAACTGGGTTTCGGACCGAATTTCATATCGTGGGTGCGCCTCCTTTACACCAAACCCCTGGCCCAGGTGGTCGTGAACGGCAGGGCGTCTGAGGTCTTCACCCTTGAGAGGGGAACTCGGCAGGGCTGCCCTCTCTCTCCCCTCCTGTTCGCGCTCTCACTCGAGCCGCTCGCGGCCTGGATAAGGCAGGATGTGTACCTTAAAGGTATAGCCTGGACGGAAGGGTGGGAGGACAAGATTTCCCTCTACGCCGACGATATCCTTCTATACCTGTCCAGGCCGCGTAGATCCATTGTTGCAGTGCTCGACATCCTCACCAGCTTCGGACGAAACTCAGGGTTCCGAATAAACTGGAGTAAATCACACCTATACGTGTTACGCGGGGATCCCCCGAGGCTCCCGGCCACATGCCCTTTAACAGTGGCAACGGACGGCTTTACATACCTGGGAGTCTTCGTCTCCACAGACAAGACCCTGCTATTCGAGCGCAACCTTGTGCCTCCCCTCAGACGGCTCCAGCGGGAGGCAAAATCCTGGCAAAATCTTCCGCTGTCGTTACTGGGCCGCGCAGCCCTATTTAAAATGGTGGCGCTGCCTAGGTTCCTCTACGCGTTACAGAATTACCCTGATTTAGTGCCCAACTCATACTTCCTGGCGGTGGAGGCGGCACAGCGAGAGCTCCTTTGGGCCCAGGATTGCACTACATAAACTCACACTGGGGTGGTATGACGGTGGGATTGCCCTTCCCGACATACGTAAATACTATTGGGCAGCACACCTCTCAGCCATTAACCAAGGGACGTACAGTTGTGGGGATGACCCCGGATATGGGATGGATAGGTGGCAACTCCCTGGAGGGAATTATGAGGCTGCACTCTACTCTAAGCCGGGACGGTACCAACTTACAGGACCGACCCAGCACTCGGTACAAATTTGGCACATCGCCCAGAAAAAGCTAGGGTGGTCTGATGTCCTTACCATGTCGACACCTCTTTGGGCTTCTGAAAAGCTGGGTACCCTGGGACGCACCAAGGGGTTTCGCGGGTGGGACCTGATAGGGATTTCCCAAATTAGAGACCTCTGGGGGCCGAATGGTATCCACACGTTTGTGCATCTACGAGACACATACGACATGGCACGTACTGAATACTTCCGATACCTACAGGTACGACATTCCCTGCTAGCGAATATCCCACCAGAAGCCACCATACCTCGGGCCTCCCCACTGGAGGACAGACTACTAGATGGACACCTCCCAGAACACGCCATCTCCCTCACATATAAAAAATTAATTAACAATCCCCCTGACATCTTACTTCCCCTGAAAGACAAATGGGTTGCAGACTGGCTGGAGATAGACGAGGAAGAATGGTCTCACGCACTTGCCTCACCTAGGGAGGTGGCGATCTCGGCCCGCCTACGCTTAGTCCAACTAAAAATCCTGCACAGAGTCTACATTTCCTGCACAAGGCTGGTGGCGATGGGAAAGGGTGGAGAGGGACTCTGCAGAAGGGGTTGTGGAGAGACAGGCACCTTCTTCCACATACTGTGGGAGTGTCCAAAAGTGCAAAGATACTGGAGGAGGGTGGTACATTGTATGCACGATGTTTTAGAGGTAGGGCTTCGCCTCGAGGCCAAAAGATGTCTCCTGAACATTTGGGAACCCACAGACCTGTCTTCCAGGGGGAGGGTCTGGGTGACACTTGGGCAGATGGTGGCAAAGAGGAACATAGCAAGATTGTGGGGTGGCCCTACTCCACCGACATTGAGAGACTGGCAAAGTGACATGGCCTGGTGCATGCTGCAAGAAAAGACTGTCTACGAGACAAGAGGCTGCCCCCGCAAATGGAGGGATATATGGTCCAGCTGGAACGAATTTCGGGGTAACATATGCGAACCTCTCCTTATCCCACAGGATGGGCCTGAAGACATAGACTAAGCTTTCTACCAAGTAGAGCTAGCCGCCAGACAAGTTATACAAAGGCTGTGCCGGTGGTGCTGTAACAGAGCCGAGACTGATGTACCTCACTGACCAACGTTTTTTTTTTTTTTTTTTTTTTAGGATACGGGGAGTTGGGGGGGGGATGTTTAAAAGTTTGGGGCTGTTACAACGCACACCTTTGTTCTACTGCACGACGTCCTATAATGCACTTCCTATTACACTGCGAGGACCGACACCCGCTCCTATCCTACCTCCGGTTAACGCCACCGGGCCTCCGGGATGCCGGTTTAAGGCTGTGTTCAGGCGACTAAGTAACTTCTGTGGATTGCATGGTAGCCGCCGGCCTCCGGGTTGTAGGCGTGTGAAGCAGTGTAATGAAGTCCAAACATAATAAAAGCAGTTGAACCAAAAAAAAAAAAAAAAAAAAAAAAACATTAATATATTGACTTATGAGTTCAAATAAGTACATTTTGTAATGTGAGTGTTTTTTCTTACCGCAATCGTCTTGCACACATTTGCCAAATTTAATTGCAGGAAAACAATAGTTTTTTTCTACTAGAATGTACTATACTATTAGATCTCTGGTACTGTGATGAGCTCCAGGTTCGATCCCTCCTATGCATACTTACTTTTGGGCTTGCATGAGAGGTAGTGTTTCTTGGTTGATATGACTACAGAGTATTTTAAAGATATAGTACTTTGGATAAGATATATTGATTATATGTTTATGTTGAAAGCCTAATGCAACTTTCGCAACAGAAACACACTTAACATGGAATTCTCTTTAGGACCGTATGCTGGACCAGACATCTTGCCTCATAAAGAAAAATATCCCATATTGGGGATGGTCTCTCTCAGCAAAAAGATTATGCAAGAACAAAATGACTACCAATTAGAGCAATAAACCTTCCTCAGTAAATTTAGCAAAAGGGACTATGATGCAAAAGCCCTAAAAGTAGGAGCAAGTGAAGTTAAGAGAAGAACTCCCAATGACAAAAAAACTTAAGTTATGACCATGGTATTGGATTTATAGCTAGGTTCTCCCTTCCTACTGAGCTAGAAAGATTGTAATGTCAGACTGGACAATGATCTTAACATGTTGGACATAAACCTCTAATAACATGTACCTGTACCCGTGCAAGAACGATGTGTATCAGAATCACAAAAAGTGATTCTATTTCATATGCAGATATTAAAGAGAAAATTAGTTGGTTACCACAATAGCAAATGGATGCTATATCTGTGGTAATTATGTATGTTTAGTAGCCTTAGTAAAAAAACAAAGTTTTCTCTATCATTTTAATGCAACCTGTAGGGTATACTTAATTTACTGTATTTGTAATCTACCCTATGTGGGTTCAACAAAATGCACACTACAGATCTAACTAAAGAAACACTTCAGGGCCATCAAAATAGAAATGCACATTAGCAGAGGTGTATTTGTAGTCTACTATATGTGGGTTTAACAAAATGCACACTACAGATCTGGCTGAAAGAGCACATCAGGACCGTAAAAAATGCACTGTATTGAGAGCAGTTTAACACACAGCAAAAATCACAGAATAAACTGATAACACTAATTATGCATGGGGAGAGAAATAGACGAGATAGAAATAGAGACCTCATTTTAAGATAAAAGAAAGTATTTTGGATTCAGTCCTTCAATACCATTAAAGAAGCTTTAAATACTTAATCATGAACTGCACTATTTTTAGACTGATGCTCATAGCAAATTAGGATTTGTTGGTCTTGCCTTTAGGATAGACAAAATAGATGAGTCAAAAGTTACTGCTACAAGTGTGCTAGTAAGTATAGAGAGTTAAGTGTTTGAATTGGGTTGAAATATGTTACCAGAAAAATAAGTATGAGTTAAAAGCAATGTGTATTTATATATTACAAAATAAAGAAGTCTGGTATTTCATTCGTAAATTATGAATAATGTTTCCATAATTTAAACAAAAGTCTCCTTCATAACATGAAAATGAATATGCAACTTACAAATCGGGACCGAAGGATTACAGAACTACCAAAATGGTGGAGAATTCCTTTGGGGAACACACAAAGTGAGTTTGAGCTTGATTCGCATAAATTTCAGCCCACAATACAATTGCGTGTGGTCTGTAATACGAACACATTGAAGAAAATAGTGAAGCGAAAAACTTGCATTATGATATGTAATTCCTGAATAGATCATAACTGATATTAACCATAACACATTGTGCCCCTCCAGATACAAACTCCTCATGGTCTTTGAAATTGCACTTACTTGTAAGCGGCAGGACATAAAGGGATAGTTTTACATCGAGTGATTGCAAAATTGAGCAGAAATGCGAGTGATGAATCATTAAGTATTTGAAATTCAACGTTAAACAATGCAATTAAACTTTGAGATTAAAACGTGATTACTTGGACTTTTCTTAGAATCTATCATTTGAAATTCATGCATGTACCATAATGCCAAATACGTTTCCAAATAGGAATAATAAGAGTCTTTTGACTCAAACTAAAGTATGAGACTCTACGCATGCATCATAAACAATATAGATTTTAGAAAACATATCACAGTAATACAATGCATAATGATTTAAAGCTGCTAATGATTGTTAAAATGCTAACTTTGACTGGATTTGTTAAAATGGTAAACTTCAATAATGTAAAAAGAATTTGACAAAGATTTTCTATTATGATTTGATAATTTTTTTTCTGTTCTTCAAAATGCAAGAAGAGGCTAGCAAAACATGTGGTAGCTAGATCTATTACTACTGAGATTGAGTCCTTAAAAAAAAAAACAATAAAAAAGATAGTTAAATATGTACTTGACATTAAAAGAAGCGATTGTATTTGTAAATTGACATTAAAATAGATATGCATGTTATGTGTGATCCTTTGATAGAGGTGCTACCAAAATATCTCTTAAACATACCAGTGTTGAACCTTTCATAAAGATTATGGTCAGAGCCTTTACCTGGTAATTAAGCTGTTAGTAAGCTATGTGGGTCCGTAGTGCATATTCAGACGGAAAAACTAATCTGCAGCATCAATATAATATTAATAGTTCATTTGTAAAGCGCCAAAAGGTGTGTCACTGTGCTAGAAGCACATCAGCAAGAAGATTGAAAGACTGCGGGGCTAATGTTTGTACAGCCAAGTTTTCAATCCACTTCGCACGGTTGATTCAGATTTCTCAGTGTGTAGCCAGAGAGGGAGCCAAAGGATCGACCACCCATCTTATCTTTCCTTATCCTGGGTATCTTGAGGAAATGCGCTCCTGTCGATCGTAATTGGCGACTGGGATTGTATGGGGGTGAGGAAGTCCATGTAGGTAGCTGGGGCCTTTCCCCTGTAGGCTTTTGTGATGTAAGCACAAGGCTTTAAAGAGAACTCTTTTCTCGATAGGCAGCCAGTGGAGTGAGCCCAGAGCTTTTGTCGTAGAAGCGCGGCTGGGAACGTTGAGGACAAGGCGTGCCGCTGCCTATTGAATGCTTTAGAGGCGTATCATGCAGTCTTTTGGCGCACCCAGATATAGCAAAACCAAAGGGGATGATGGACATAGTGTTGAACATTGCAAGCACTCATCCCCAGTCAGCTGATCTGATTTTAACCCATCATCATTCTTTAGCTTACTCCGCCACGCTAGTTCAGATATGCAAATCAGTCAGACCCTGTGCCTCATGGGAACAGTCCGACCCGAACTGCCAAGCCATGTCTTCCCTGGACCGGAAACAAGCATCCTGTGACCGATTTCTGGCTAAGCAGCCATCATTAGCCAGGCTAGCTTGAATCCAGTGGCAAAGTAAGCTAGGGAACCACGTCTTCGCATACCCTGCCAACTTAGGGCGAACAAACCAAAACCAAAGGGGATTATGGACGGAGTGTTGAACATTGCAAGCACTCGCCCACAGTCAACTGATCTGGGTTTAATCCATCATCATTCTTTAGCTCACTCCGCCACCCCAGTTCAGACATGGCCATATGCAAATCAGCCTGATCCTGTGCCTCATGGGAACAGTCCAGCCCAGCCATGTCTTCCATGGACCGGAAACAAGCATCCTGGTACCGGTTTCTGGCTAATCAGCAGTCATCAGCCAGGCTAGCTTGACTCCAGTGGCAAAGTGAGCAAGGGACCCACGTCTAGGCATACCCTGCCAACTTAGGGAGAACCCAGATATTGAACATTTCCATGATCAAGTTGTAAGGTCACCAAAGTGTGGACTATGGTTTTTCTGGCTGAAACAGGAAGACAGTCTTGGGTTTTCTTTAGCATCTTCAAGGTGCTAAAACATCTCCCTACCACCTTTCTGGTTTGGGACTCGAAAGAGAGTTTAGGATCAAGCCATACTCCTAGGTTTTTAACCTCAACTTTAGGCTCAGGGATAGGCCCCAGTGTTTGCGGCCACCAGGCTGTATCCCAGATGGAGGGGGATTTTCCAACGATCATGACCTCTGTCTTACTTCCATTCTATTTAAGACAGTTGTTGAACATCCATGAGGCCAGATCATTGAGACATGAAGAGACTTGTAGTGCTGATTCGCCCGCATCTTGTGCCAAGGTCACCAAAAGCTGTATGTCGTCAGCATATGACACCATGGAGATCTTGTAGTTTTCCATAATCTTAGCCAGAGGTCCAATATATAAGTTGAAAAGGGTGGGACACAGAATAGATCCCTGTAGGAACCCTTGGTGAAGTGGTTGGGTTTTATTGCGATGGGGATTTTGTGCGATTTGTAAACTGCGATCTTTCAGGAAGGACCGCATCCACTGTAGTGCTGCCCTGTCCAGACCGCATACCCTTAGACGTTGAATGAGAAGCTTGTGGGATACGGTGTCGAAGGCGGCACCGTCTGACCGGCATCCGCTTGTCTTCGTACGGTCTCTGTTGTAAAGAGAAGAGCAGATTTGGTCGAGAAGAATGCTTTAAAACCTGACTGCATCTGATGTAAAAGGTTGTGTGTGTTGATGTGTTCCACTAATTGTTTGTTCACAACCTTTTCAGCGAGTTTAGATATATAAGGGAGTAGGGAGATGGGGCGTAGGTTATCAAGTAGCTCATGGTTTGCGGAGGACTTTTTCTTTAGAGGTATGACAATCGCATGTTTCCATGCCATTGGGACCTCTCCACATTTGAAGGATTTGTCTATTAATATCTGTGATTTGGGAATTATTAGTTCAATGCCCTACTTTATTCTGTTAGGTGCCGCTGGGTCATCAGGGGAGCCAGATTTGATTTGTAAAGCCATTTTCTTGAGCACCAGTACGGGCGGGTGAGAAACTCTCACAAGGGTGGCGCGCTTATCCCAGTTAATTCCTCATTAGGTTCACTAAGGCAGTTGCGGGCTTCCTCAGGGAAGGAGTTATATATAGTGAATATTTTTTAGAGGAAGTAGTCTGCAATTACGTTGCATCGCTCTTCATAGCTGTTAGGTGTTGTGTGTGTTCTCTCCAGGAACGAGAGCTTTTTAAGCGTGGCATATAATGCCTTAGAGGAATTTTCTGCCATGTCAATTCTCTCTTTGTAAAACATGGAGCGCCTCTTTTTGAGGAGGGAGTAGTATTTGTTCTGCGCTGTTTTGTAATCTTCCTTCGCTTCTTTGGAGAAAGCTATCCTCCATTTTCGTTCTAGGCGCTTCCAGCCCTGTTTGGCGTTTCTGAGCTCTTCGTCAAACCAGGGCACTGATTTAGACCCTCGCTCAGGGGTCTTAGAGGCACTCGATGATGCAGCCCCATGGACCACTGTTATCCACTTGTTAATTGCGGTATTCCCCAGATTAACGTCATTGTGCAATAGTGGTGGGGGGTTCTGAAGTGCTTTGGAGAAGCTCTCATGGTTAAACTTGGACCTGTTTCTCCGTGGGCGAGTGGGGTCAGTGTTTTTCATGGGGCGTTGTTTAGGTAAGGGTATACAGAATTCTATGAGGTGATGATCAGACCACGGGACAGGGCTAAATTGTTTACCACCAGCCCCGTGTGGTTCGAGAAAATTGGGTCAAGCAGGTGGCCTGCGAGGTGTGTTGGCTCAGCTGATTTGAGTTCAAGCTGTATGCTAGCAAGTTCTTTACGTAAGGTTTGTGCCTCGGTTTTGAGTTGGTTCTCAATGTGGAGATTAAGATCACCCAAAATCATGAAATTATTGTATTTAAGCGCCAACTGGGTTGCCTGATCCACAAGATTGTTTATGAAATCATTGGGTGGTTCTTGTGGGCGGTAGATTAAGAGACCATTCGTTACGGTCTCATTGGCTCTCCTTAAACTAAAGAAAGCTACCTCCAAGTTACCTAGTATGGCTTTTCCGAGTGTGCCATTGAGGGATAAATGGAAAATTATAGCTATTCCACCTCCGTGCTTTAAGATGCGGTATTGTCGGAGCATACCATAGCTCTTAGGGAGCGCCTCAAGTATAACCTGAGAGCTATCCTTGGACCTCATTAACATTTGTGTCATCGAAGATGCACTTGTGCCTCTGTCGCATTGTGTCCTTGGAAGAACGTGTAAGTTTGTAAAATAAGTATATTCCAAACAAGCTGTTAACCTATGCCTTCCATATAACCTGAAACTAGCCTGCGGGCTATAACACCTTTGACTAGTATGAGCTTGCTGGACCGATGTAATAGAATTAGCTTTATTTGTTTGAGCAGTCAATGCAATTGTAAAGTGTGTGAACTGAGAAAGTGGTCTGAGCTTGTAGCATCTTTTTACGTGGCAGTCTGTCACCTATCTCTCAACTCGGAACTGGCTACGTATCGACCAGATCTGTTACAGACGAGTCCCTCTCGAAACACTGTTTTCCACAGCTTTACTTGTAAACTTTTTTTTTTTATTCGCATACTTTGTAGGCAGCCTGTACGTTTTTGAACCACTTATCAAGCTAGCACTGGCGAAGGCAAAGTGTTTGGCCTGGGCAATCTGATAAAACGGATAATGTTTTAATTCATGTTTATTGCAAGAACATGAATAATAATAAGGAAAAACAAAGCATGCCGCTATCTGGACATTCTAGTAAAAACGTTTTGTTGAAAAAAATGAGTAATAAGTCATTTTAAGACCAGTGTAAATTCCTAGCAAGCAAGTGGATTTGGAGCAGGTATAAATTCGCTTTCTAGTTTAAATGCACTTCAAAAGAAAATATGATTTTCATCGTCACCAGGACACAGTATCATTGGCTTTGAATTGCAGTAACCTGAATACCTAATTTAAACTCTTATGGATGACTAAAATAATAAAAGCAGAATATGAAGACTGAGCAGTAAAAATGAAGCCAAGTATTGGCCCACCAGCCGTGGCACTAAAGAGCACTTCTTTTTGGGCTTATTTGCGCATGTGATCAGGCACAATGCCGTCACTCACAGTGGAAAAGAGCCAAAGCTTTATACTATGATTGGCAGAAACATGTGAATGATAGTGAAACAAAGCAATGAATGAAGAGAGCTAAGCTTCGACGCATGTGTTTTTTATTTGATTTATTTTATTTTCTTACGTGAGGATTGCAAAACAACCGAAGTGGACTCGAGCCCATACTTAAAAACTGCAACCTGTTACTTGAACAACAAGCACTGGCGTTGCCAATAGGTTTTGCATTTGGAAAGTTGGAGCTATTGGTTTTGTAAATGACATTTTATATTTATATATCGTTATTGGCATTGTCAATAACAATATATAAATATAAAATGTTATTTACAAAACCAATAGCTCCAACTTTCCAAATGCGAAACCTATTGGCAACGCCAGTGCTTGTTTTTTATATGAGTAACATTTCGGACACAGCGGTTTGTACTATAAGTGAGTGTAAACACTTCGGCAGATGCTTCCAAATAATTTTAAATTATAAACAGTGCTGTTATTGGACACCTCATTAGCCAATTGTATGTATTGAAATAACGGCCCCATTCTGGTCCGTCACACAGATAGGCAGCATTTCCGGAATGCTCGAGCAAACCGGATGGGCTATCCAGTAAGACTATACAAGCATTTGTCCTTTAAAATGTGTTCTGTATGTGATTGCAGCACTCTGGCGGATGCCTGGAAGTGATTTTACACTGAGGGGAGCGCTGCAATTCGGCGCTTTACTTTTAAATACTTTCAAGTATGGACCTGATTTGAGTGAGCTCACTGTACAAGAAGCCCTTCCGGAATACACGGGCAAACCGGATGCGGGTGCAAGTAGCAACCCTCGTTTGTGATTGGAGGGTTCTATGATCCAATAGAAAGTGTGAAAACATTTGTCTGTTACAAAGTATATCAGACGGGAATGGAAAAAATGTAGTTTGATTGGAGTGTTGTATTTAATGTATTTTTTTAATTCAATAGCAAAGCTGAAAATACGCCCCCTCCACCCATTCTGACCCGCTTAAGATACATTAAAATTTACAGGGGTGCTTGGGGAAACAGGACGATGGTGGGATAAGCCATTTCCGGCGATTAGCTGATTTTTACTCCAATGGTAAAAGCCGCAGCACTTGTTCCTTTCTGGTCCGCAGGGATGTACACACATGTATCGAGATATAGATAGTCATAATGCGGTTTCGTATACTCGTAATACTCGGGAGAGCCTGGTGGGGGGGGCGGGACTGCGAGCGGGGGGAGAAGTGTGTGTGGCAGGCAGATGCGCGGAGGGAAGCCGGATGTGGGCGGGAGAGCCTGGTGGGGGGGCGGGAATGCGACCGAGGGGGGGAGGAGAAGTGTTTTAGGCGGATTAGGGAGATGCGCGTGCTTGTGTGGTCACGTGACCCGCTTTTGTGGCCACGTGACCTCACATGCACTGGGAAGAAACCGCAGTGGTTTGACGAGTCGGATCAAGCCCTTGAATTTTCGCCTATTACATTCGCAAGCGAATGATAATAGGCGAAACCTCAAAATGTAGAACTATGTGTGGGCATGTAAGCCTTCATTTGAAAAAACTTTGACACAGCTTGCCAGTAAAGACGGCCCAGTCTTTGGTTTAAAGGCTTACTCAGATAAAAGGCAGAATGTTTATCAGGCGTAGGCATTATCCTAATACGGAAATTATATACACAGTGTGATTCCCTAAGCGAAAAGCCATCACTGGCATGCATGTTGTTTTGTCAAAAAAAAAAAAAGTTGAGGAGTAATAAAGTTAGGACTCCTAACTTTAGGAGTTCTAGATGACTTCTATGAATACCGAAATGAGTAAGTGCCTAATGTGAATACCAAAATGATAGTATGTTTAGGATTTTGTCTTAAGTTACTTCTGTGAATTGGGCCAACTGTTTTTTAGGTCGAGCGTCAGCGAAAGACCTATTGTCAGCCGTATTTGGGAATGTAGACACGAGAGGGGCACGAGCGCAGATTTCACCTCGTGGGCGCGCACGGCGCCGTGCCCCTCTCGTGCCTCATTCCCATGCGCAAACACACTCACACAGCCACACTCACGCATGCGCACATACACAGCCACATGCATACACAGGCACACACACACTGCATACACACACGCACCCCCCCTTAAACAGACGCACGCGCACACAGACAGACACACGCACAGACACACTAGAACAGACAGACACACGCACGTACACCCCCCACCCCCATCCCCTCCCCCTTCCACTTACCGGGCTCTTTCTGCGTGTCCCACAGTCCGGGTGTTCTCTGCACAGCCGGGGTACAGAGCTCCCAAAACCCCCCTTCTAACAAAGCGCTATGCACAGCCGCGACCTCTGGACTTCCCCAGGTGATCCAAGGAAGGCATGCCCAGGCCAGCGGACTTCCCCAGCTGGTGCAGGACAGACATGCCATCAGGTGCCAGCGCGCCCGGCTTACCTTCGGCCCGCACTGCTCCGCTGCGCCCTTGCGGGGGCTCGCAGCCGCCGCCTGGGACACCCTGCTGCGCAAACACCATAAACCGAGGAGGACCAGGGTGCCAAGCTTCAGCAAAGGTGCCATGGTGCGCACCCTTTCCGCAACCGCTGCGATCGGAGCACCTCAGGCGCATGCGCGCGGACTGCATGCAACGCTTCCAAACTACTCCTGCTTCTCCGCTGTCCGACACGCCCCCAACTTTCGGGCACACCTCCTTTTCTTTAGGCTGCGCCTCCCAAACTTTTCGACACGACCACTGTGCGTGGCTTCATTGTCTCCCCACCTTCTCAAAGTGCCATTAAAGCTCGATTCACGCCCTCCTCGTACATCAGGTGCCCCGCCTCACCTTTCTTTTTTGTTGCCGAAGGTATTGGAGCGCTTTACCTTTACGTGAGCACCGTATTATTTACATTACACATTCAGGCACGGGGAGATTAAATCCCCTCTGTACGTTGAAAAAGGACCAGGCACGTCACACTTAAAATGTACGCGCCCTCACAATACACAGATTCAAAACTTGAGCCTCCGAAGTTATTTTCATCCGTTTCATATTTAAGGCCGGAATCGGAACGTCGGCTTTTTTCACGTGGAGGAAGGTGATTTCATTTCCAGGTCCCAGCGTAAATCACTACAATTCACCAGTGCGGCAGCCGTGTGCTTCACGACGCAGCACTAAATATCCGCAAGAAACTGTCTAGAAAGTGCAGTGTTCATAATTATGCGCTTGTGATCGGATGTAGTAATTTGTAAAAAACATTAGAAGAAAAAAATAATTCATGGAAAAATCCATACTGCAACTGGCGAAATCAGCGTCTGTGTATTATCCAATACTAAGGAGGCATCGATTGTGTGTAATATAGATGCTTTATGTACAGATGTCCCTATTGCAAACATTATTTCGTTACTGATTGGCCACGCTTTCGAAAATTAATAACTTTTTTTTTCTATGAAGCCTGATTCCGCCGTTTTTGCGTGAGCTGTAAAAGAGGATGTTGGTCAGTTAATTGACCTCAGAAGGACGAACGGCTGAGTTGGCCCAGTTTCGATGTCAAAAAGGTTAGGCTCTGATGGCAGCAGCGGGAGTTTAACTTTTAGCCATTGCTCTGTTTGCATTTACCTTTAATATGCACTTTTGATTGTGAAAATTCACATGCAATGCACATTGTAGCGGTTATCTCTAACGAAGCTGACTCTCAAAATATGTATTTCTATATCTTTCCTTTTGTGTTGATACACCACTCAGACCTTGCTAATTTGCATCAGGTCGCATGCTGTTTATTTCTTCTACATTATCACTCAGTACCACCACAGCATCACTCAGCACCACCACAGCATCACTCAGCACCACCACAGCATCACTCAGCACCACCACAGCATCACTCAGCACCACCACAGCACCACTCAGCACCACCACAGCACCACTCAGCACCACCACAGCACCACTCAGCACCACCCCTGCACCACTCAGCACCACCCCTGCACCACTCAGCACCACCACAGCATCACTCAGCACCACCACAGCATCACTCAGCATCACCCAGCACCACCACTCAGCACCACCCCAGCACCACTCAGCACCACCACAGCATCACTCAGCGCCACCCTAGCATCACTCAGCACCACCACAGCACCACCACAGCACCACCACAGCACCACCACAGCACCACTCAGCACCACCACAGCGCCACTCAGCACCACCACAGCGCCACTCAGCACCACCACAGCGCCACTCAGCACCACCACAGCATCACTCAGCACCACCACAGCATCACTCAGCACCACCACAGCATCACTCAGCACCACCACAGCATCACTCAGCACCACCACAGCATCACTCAGCATCACCCAGCACCACCACTCAGCACCACCCCAGCATCACTCAGCGCCACCCCAGCAT
This sequence comes from Lissotriton helveticus, assembly GCF_964261635.1. Classification (NCBI taxonomy): domain Eukaryota; kingdom Metazoa; phylum Chordata; class Amphibia; order Caudata; family Salamandridae; genus Lissotriton; species Lissotriton helveticus. Next base: position 654,120,135 of record NC_136061.1, read on the forward strand.
CACTCAGCACCACCCCAGCCTCACTCAGCACCACTCAGCATCACTCAGCACCACTCAGCGCCACCCCAGCATCACTCAGCGCCACCCCAGCATCACTCAGCACCACCACAGCATCACACAGCAGCACCACAGCATCACTCAGCACCATCACAGCATCACTCTGCACCACCACAGCACCACCCCAGCATCACTCAGCACCACCCCAGCATCACACAGCACCACTCAGCACCGCCACAGCATAACTCAGCACCGCCACTGCATCACTCAGCACCACCACAGCACCACTCAGCGCCACCCCAGCATCACTCAGCGCCACCCCAGCATCACTCAGCGCCACCCCAGCATCACTCAGCGCCACCCCAGCATCACTCAGTGCCACCCCAGCATCACTCAGCGCCACCCCAGCATCACTCAGCGCCACCCCAGCATCACTCAGCGCCACCCCAGCATCACTCAGCGCCACCCCAGCATCACTCAGCGCCACTCCAGCATCACTCAGCGCCCCCACAACATCACTCAGCGCCACCCCAGCATCACTCAGCGCCACCCCAGCACCACCCCAGCATCACTCAGCGCCACCCCAGCATCACTCAGCGCCACCCCAGCATCACTCAGCGCCACCCCAGCATCACTCAGCGCCACCCCAGCACCGCCACAGCATCACTCAGCACCGCCACAGCATCACTCAGCACCGCCACTGCATCACTCAGCACCGCCACTGCATCACTCAGCACCGCCACTGCATCACTCAGCACCGCTCAGCACCACCACAGCACCACTCAGCACCACCACAGCACCACTCAGCAGCACCACTCAGCGCCACCCCAGGATCACTCAGCGCCACCCCAGGATCACTCAGCGCCACCCCAGCATCACTCAGCGCCACCCCAGCATCACTCAGCGCCACCCCAGCATCACTCAGCGCCACCCCAGCATCACTCAGCGCCACCCCAGCATCACTCAGCGCCACCCCAGCATCACTCAGCGCCACCCCAGCATCACTCAGCGCCACCCCAGCATCACTCAGCGCCACCCCAGCATCACTCAGCGCCACCCCAGCATCACTCAGCGCCACCCCAGCATCACTCAGCGCCACCACTGCATCACTCAGCGCCCCCACAGCACCACTCAGCGCCCCCACAGCACCACTCAGCGCCACCCCAGTATCACTCAGCATCACCACAGCACCACCACAGCATCACTCAGCGCCACCCCAACATAACTCAGCGCCACCACAGCACCACTCGGCATCACCACATTATCACTCAGCACCACCACAGCACCACTCAGCACCACCACATTATCACTCAGCACCACCCCAGCACCACTACCACAGCATCACACAGCACCTTTCAGCACCACCACAGCATCACTCAGCACCACCTGTCAAGAGGACCGTACCTGAACTCTAGTATTCTGTGGGGACGATCTGGAGAGGGTCTTCAGAAGATAATTTCCCAACTCCCCGTCACCCCTGCTCCCAGAGGACTCTGAGCTCAGGAATGAAAGGGGAAGTGGATAACAAACAAGAGAGACTGCCACACCCAGGTGCCTTCACGATTGGTTGCTGCTTTGGAGACCTGTAAGAAGTAGCACAACATTAATACATTCTCACAAGAACTGGCGTTTCTTCACTAAGTTTTAATCACTCTATGAATACCTGCAATGGGTGTGGATTTTGCCTCTCTCAGTATAGTAGGTAATATGCTATTTATGGAATTAGTTGAAACACAAATCCAGAAGAAGATGTAGGTCTGCAGAAGTTCAATTCACAAACCACCAATCATGAATAAGGATATAAACTATATGCGCATACATTATAACCCTAGACACTACTACGATGGTCTGCCAGTCAATAGATAGATGAAGGAACTGAACTTCACGATATTATTTCACTGGACTCTTGGTTTGCTGCATTCCAACTGAAAGTTCTTGCACAAAAGAATGTTTGTAATTACAGTAGTCTGCACTGCTCGCCTTCTCTCAAATTGTTCCTTGAATTGACTCGTGTGCATAGAGTTCAAAATTAATTGGAACAATGTCTTTAACTCAAAAAGGACCCTTGCAGTCCCGCTGGAATAACTTCAAATTAGCAGACAAGCCTTTCAATACACCGCAGAGAGTTGAACCTACAGATGCTGTACTGACTTGGGAACCATAATGGACTTCTGCAACATGTTCCCAACTAGAAATGTCTATTTTCGATATGATATCCTTAGCGCAGCAAATTCAGTTCTAGCGCAAAAATTAAGGATACAAACAGGAAACCTCTGCTGCTGCTGCTGAAATGCTCGAATGTGAATTCGAGCTCTGGAACGTCTTACCTCGACTCCGGAGAGAAAACTTAAGCCGGAGGAGATTCACAACAACGCCGAAATACCTCTCACTGCTACCAGTACGATGAAACAGGTTCTGCACTCTTCTTCATTCGAAAACAAGAACCAAAATGATGACGGCTGACAGGAATTGAGACGCCTCAGCGGAGACTCTCAGGAAACAACAGTTATCCCCGAAATAGGCAGTTGAAGTGCGCAGTGCTCAGGAAGCGCGCGCACGAAATTGCCGCTGCAAATTCGAAAGACTAGAACGCCAACCTCCCTGCTAGCGTGGCACAATAACTGAAGGTCTTTGTCCCTACATGGTTTATGCCAACAACTTCTTTCTCAAAAGATGAGAACGATGGAACCAGGGAAACTTCTTCAGTCTGATACCTGGTAGAGAGGCAAAAGGTGATGGCACCAGGGTGGACTTGACCGTACCCCCCACCAAAGCCCCCTCTCCAGGTTTCTGCGGGAAAGATTTGTGAAAAGCTGCCACTAGCCTGGGGGCATGAACATTACAACTAGGCTCCCAAGATCTCTCCTCAGGACCGTACCCCTTCCAGTCCACCAAATAGAACAATCTTCCTCTTTTAAACTTGGAATCTAAAATTCTTTTGACCTCAAACTCTTCCGAGGACTGAACTATAACAGGAGCGGGAGGGACTTCCTGCCTTAGCTGAGGCGGACTCTTTCTCACCAAGGAAACATGAAAAGTAGGATGGATCTTCATGGAACTTGGAAGAGTGACTCTCACACTAACGGGATTCACCATCCTTTCTACGGGGAAAGGGCCCACAAACCTGGGTTGGAACTTTCTATTTCCACGCAATCTCATGTGTTTAGTGGAAATCCAAACCAACTCTCCAGATTTAAACTGAGGACTTTCTTTTCTCTTTCGATCAGCTGACCTCTTATAACATGCCTTGGCCTTAGAAAGGTTGGAAAAAGCCAACTGATAGGATTGTTGTAAACTGAAAAGAACCTCTTGAGCAGCTGGAACCTCTACCTCAATCTTACCCACCATCATATTCGGGTGCCTTCCAGAATTTAAAAAGAAGGGGGAGAAACCAGTGGCTGAGTGAATGGAATTATTGTAAGCAAACTCCGCTGTACTAAGTAAGGATGGCCACTCGCCCTCCTGATCCATAAGATACAGACGGAGATACTGCTCCAGGTCCTGATTCACTCGCTCAGTCTGTCCATCCGTTTCCGGATGAAAACTGGTGGACAGACGAGAATCTACACCCATCCCCTTCAAAAAGGATCTCCAGAAGCGAGACACAAATTGTGGACCGCGATCAGAGATCACAATCTTGGGAATACCATGAAGCTTAACCACATGCTGAACAAACAAATTGGCCAGTTGAGGGGCAGTAGGAAGGGACTTTAAAGGAATAAAGTGGCTCATCTTTGTAAACTGATCCACCACCACCCAAATCACGGTGCTCCCCTGACTGGAGGGTAAGTCGACAATGAAATCCATTGAAATGGTATGCCAGGGAGATGGGGCAACAGGCAACGGCTGAAGTAACCCCTGTGGGAGCTGTTTAATGGTTTTTCCTTTGACACATTGCTCACAAGTGGCTATGTACTGCTTAACCTGAGCTTCCATGCCCGGCCAAATAAATTCTCTCTTTACCAACTCCAAGGTCTTTGCAACTCCCTTGTGACCAGCCAACAAATGATCATGAAACTGCTGTATAACTTGGACTCGGAGCTCTTCACTGGGAACAAATATTTTTCCAGATTGATAAGGTTTTCCTTCCTTTATCACACGATCAGGACCTTCCTTATCCCAATTTTCAAACTTCTGTTGAGCAAACTCAGTACAAATTCTGTTGCCCAAATCATCCTCCACAGAAATAGCTACAATCTTCTCTTCTGGGATGACATAGCGCTCCACCTGGTGCTCAGCTTCACTACCTAACTCCAACCGAGATAAGGCATCCGCCTTTGCATTTGCTGCACCTGGCTTATAAGTGAGAACAAAGTCATAGTCTGCAAAGAAGAGGGACCACCTTAGTTGACGAGGAGATAATGTTCGAGCAGACTTCAGAAATTGCAGATTTCGATGATCTGTGAAGACCGTAATCGTATGCCTGGCACCTAATAAATAATGTCGCCAGACCTGAAAGGTATCCTTTACTGCCAATAATTCTTTATCGGCAATTGAATAATTTATCTCTGCTGGAGTTAACTTTCGAGAATGATAGGCTACCGGATGCAACTGGCCAGTGTCCTTTTGTCTCTGAGACAAAATTCCTCCAATAGCTAAATTCGAAGCGTCAGCCTCCACATAAAAGGGTTCATGCAAATCTGGATGCTGCAGGACAGGTGCAGTGGTGAACGCCTCTTTCAATGATTGAAAAGCTTCCTCCGTAACTGGTTCCCAAACAAATTTTTCATTCTTCCGCAGCAACCTGGTTATGGGACTCACTTTGCTTGAAAAATTATGAATGAACCGTCTGTAGAAATTGGCAAATCCCAAAAAACTTTGTATCTCTTTTACTGATCGGGGGGCTGGCCAATTCTTAATTGCTTGAAGTTTGGTGTCATCCATTGACACCCCATCTGGAGATAGAATGAAACCCAAAAACTCTACTTTGGAGGATTGAAATACGCATTTTTCCAGCTTCACATATAGCTGATGTTCAAGAAGTCTTTCTAGAATGATTCGCACATGGGTCACATGTTCTTCCCGACTGTTGGAAAAAATCAAAATATCGTCGATATACACGACTGCAAATCGATCCAAAAACTCACGAACAATATTATTCACAAAGTGCTGGAACGCAGCAGGGGCATTACAGAGCCCAAAGGGCATCACCTAATATTCAAATAATCCCAGTCTGGTGCGAAAAGCTGTCTTCCATTCTCCTCCCTCAGCCATACTGTAGGAAGGTAGATCCCTGACTATGGTTGCCCCCAACTTTTTGCCTGGTGTTTTGCTGGTTTTCTGACTTAGTTGACCTGGGGCCCTGCTATTCAGGACCCCAGGCCTACTGCTCTCTCTGTAAAATGGATTCCATGTACCTTAGGTACATATCTAATTGGATACTGAGTCACCTTATCAGTCCCTGTACAGTGTACCTTAGGTACCCAGGGCATAGGTGTACCCAGGGCCTACCAGGGGCTGCAGCATGTATTATGCCACCCCTGGCTGGCCATCCAAATCTGACACAACTGGCTGCACGACAGCTGGGGCAAGGTGGTGTAATCACCCTTTGCTGTAGATATAGTATACCTATATCTAACCCTAAAATGGACACACAGATCTCCTATCAGTCACTCCTATGGCAGGCCTTAACAATCCTGAAGGCAGAGTGCTTGGAATCGTGTGAGATGGTGCTCTGGCATGAGCTGAGCCTGTCTGCGGCTTTCGGGATCTATCCCTTAGCCGTTTCCATGATATCGCATACCATATACTCTTAAGTGCATTATAATCCTCGCGGTTATATGCCAACTCTGGTATCGCTTTATCAAAACATGTCGAGTAAGGTGTCATACGAATTGGAATACTAACCCCTTGCCAATTCTGGCGACGGGGTTAGCATTCCACCCTTCTAGAGGGACACGACATGTATGTAACCTGTAACCCCGGTTAAAGTCAGACAGAGCCTTAGCATCCACAAAATGGATGCTGCCACCGAGACACAAGTCTGCCCTCCTGCTGCTGGGAGTCCTCCCAGAGCAGGAGGCAAGGACAAAGGGTTTCCTGCCAGGGGCGGTGCCAGCACCGTCCCAGACAGGGTTTTGTGTATTCCAGGTAGGCAGGGCTACAGAGGAAGGTGACTGCAAGTGGCACCCCGGTGCTCACTGTGCATAGGCCGGCTGAAACCAGTTCCAGGGGCACTCCAGCCCCTGGCCTGGGGAAAGCCCGCCAAAGGAGAGGGGTGTAACCACCCCCCTCCTGGTCCCACCCATAGGGCAGGACTTAGTCGCGTGCCAGCCCCCTTTTCTCAGATAAAGGTAGGAGCAGGCCCCCTTCCAAATTAGATCATCTTTGAATCCTGAAACTACTTTCTACGAAAGGAACTCAAGACTTCTTCCTAAGATTTCTCCCTTGTGGCTAAGGAGTAGTCACCCTGCATCCGCAGGCACCATCGCAAGAACACTGCGGTCTGCTGCAAGTCCTTCCTCCGGAATCCGACTGCCCAGCTCGACGAGAACCGGCTTCCCTGACACCTCTGACCTCTACCCACCTCTACAGCCCAGCTGAGAACCGTGGGTGCGACGAGACCTCGAGGGACCGGCCATCTGCAAGACTGCACGACTTCTGCACAGCAAGCCCGCCGAGTAATTTCCTGGTGAGTGCTTTGGGGTCCGAGAAGCCCCGACCCTGAGCAGCTCCAGCACCGAAGTGCAGCCTCCCAGCATCTCCACGATCTGCGTGGGGCCCTTCTGCTTTTTGCTGCTCACCGCGTTGTTTGGCTACTAGCCCGCTGGCTTGTGGCCTTCTGAACGACGCCCGACGACATCACTGCTGCTGGTCTGGTTGCTCCAGACTGGCCCTTGCTCCCTTCCAGAAGAGGAGCACCCCGGACCCTCCTGGTCCACTCAAGACGCCATTTTGAGTCCACCGCGTGGGCTTGAATTAGCCAAGGCTTTGTTGCCCAATCCTGGGTTCTTCGACGCCGACAGCTTCCTCCATCGTGGGACAGCTCGCCTCTCCATCCTGGTCGCCGACAACGCCTCCTGGTCCGTGAGATCTTCAGAGCCAGCGTCGCCCACTCACCTAGTCGAGGTGACTGCCATCCGGTGCCCTCCTGGTGCCCACTGACTACTGGCTAGTAGTCACGAACTTGGTCCCCTCTGCTTTCAGGTGTCATCCATCTTCCAGATCCAGGCTTGGATCAACTCGAACTATCTTCACTGGTCGCCTGCCAGCATCTTTCTTCCAGGCTCCTGGTCCGGCAACGAGGATTCCCGACGTCTTTTGAGACCTATGCAGCTGCAGCCCCTGGGCTAGGTAACTTCGGCATTTCGGTGCCCCAGCATAGCCTCACTATTCAAGGGTCAGGATCCACTGTCGTTTTCTCCCTACCAGGTCGGGTTCGCCCGTGAACACTAACTTTAGCGTTACTAGCTTCCATAGACTTTGTCCCGCATCCCGCGTGAGAGTGCACACTCTGCACCCGAGTCCCCTAGGTCTCCTAGAAGTAATCTAACGATTCCCTAGTCAAGTCCTAGCGATTCCAAAGCCTATTAGTCCTGTACTTACCTGCTAGTAATTTCGCATTCCACTTTTAAAGTATATGGTTTTTCGTGCCCCTCGGGCATTTGTGTATACCGTGCTAACTTAAGTATTTTCGTAAGAGTTTTGTTGTGTGCTTAGCACCCTGTCCTCATAAAAAGTACAGGGTTGTTGTGATTCTAATAAATACATTGTTTATTTTCATAACACTTGTGTGGTGTCCTTTCACTGGGTGTTCAAGGGGTAATGTGATGGTAAAACAGCTGGCTTAACACGCCCTCTAGAGTCTTAGCCTTAGACTGCTCGTATCCATGCTACTAGGATAGCTGGTCTATAAGGTTGACTTACAACCAATCATCAATAAGGGTTGTTTGGACTGATATATAGTGATCACTAGAATAGTGAACACTGCACATCAGGCCAACTTCTCACACATACGAACCAAATGATAAGCTCCTCTGAGGTCTAATTTTGTATAGATATGAGCCTCCTTAACCTGGTCCAAAAGTTCTGAGATGAGTGGCAAAGGATAGCGATTCTTCTTGGTGACCAGATTAAGCGCTCTATAATCAATACAAGTTCTTAAAGTACCATCCTTCTTAGGGATAAAAAAGAGAGGAGATGAAACTGGGGACTTCGATGTGCGTATAAAACCATTGGCTAAGTTTTGTTCAATGTACTCTTTTAAGTGCAGATTCTCCGGCTCAGATAATGCATAAATGCGACTGCATGGAAGTGAGGCTCCAGGTTCCAATTCAATGCGACAGTCGTAAGCTCGATGAGGTGGCAATTTTCGAGCCTCCTGTTCGTTAAATACCTCTGCCAAGTCGTGATATTCTTCCGGGATCTCAGGAACTTCCAGTGCGCAGATAATTTGAACTTGATCCGCTAAACTAGACGACATGGTCTGATGAGGAATTTCCGCAAGAGGATGAAAACAATGATCTTGACAAAACTTGGACGTCATGTTCAAGGTACGCTTGGCCCAGTCAATCTTCGGATTATGCTCCGTCAGCCAAGGTAATCCTAAAATTAACTGAAACTGGGGAGCATCTATTAAATTGAATCGAACAAAACTCCTGATCTCCTGGGCCGTATACTGTAATTACTTCCGTGTCAGCCACGATTGGTCCAGAAGACAGATTTGTACCATCCACTGCCCGAACTGGCTCCGGTCTAGGCTTCCTTACAAAATGAATTCCCAATGACTTAGCAAATTGGATGTCACAAAAATTGCCTGTGGCTCCGGAATCAATCATGATGGAAATGTTTTCATGAGTCGCCTCACCAAACTGAATTTTACTGGACAAAATGAGATGAGGACCTGAAGATTGCAAAGTATTTGCTAAAGACTGTGACTTTTGAGCTGACTCTTGTGCTGCTCCCACCAGTGCAACTCCGTCTACTGGTGGAGCCAATCTTTTACCCACGCAGACTGCTTTGGCTTCTTTGGACATTCTCGAACAAAATGGCCCGATTGACCACAATACATACTTTTTTCTCTCTCCTCCTTGCTAAGTGGGCCCCGTACTGACCCTATTTGCATGGGTTCCTCGACAAGACTTCCCTCATTACTCTTACTCGCTTCTGGCCGAGCACGATCCAATCTGGGTGGTATCACCCGATAATCCTTACGACGTTCACTCCGCCTTTCAGACTGCCGTTGATCAATGTGCAACACTAAGTCAATTAATTCAGACACATCAGTAGGTCTCTTAGGAATTTGAGCCAGCCCATCCTTAAGCTCGTCCTTCAATCCCCTATAGAAAATCGCTGCTCTCTTTGCCGTGGGCCAATTGGTTTCCACAATGAGTTTGTTAAACTGAGCAATGTATGCCACCAGCTCTCTATTTCCCTGCTTTAAATCCAACAACTCATTGTCTGTGGTTTGCGAAATTGTTCTTCTGTCAAATATTCGTAAAAATTCTGCTTTAAAGTCTTCAAATTTGTAGAGCACCGGATCATCAACTGATACCAAGGGTAAAGACCACGCCGCAGCATCCTCACTCAGGTAAGACAGAACAAATGCCACTTTGGACTGATCCTCCTTAAACAAAATTGGTTTGCACAAAAAGTGCAAAGAGCATTGTGTCAGGAAAATTTGAGCCTTATGTGGATCTCCCTGAAATCTTTCAGGTGGGGCCAAAGGAATAGTGGACGACATAGCATGCACCACTTGAGTTGTTAACTCTGATGAGGACGAGGATGGTGCAAAACCCTGAAACTTGGATCTTTCAAAACTTGGATTGGGACTAATGGCTAACTCATCTAATCTCTGACGTAGATAACTAGTCTCCCGATTGGATTTCTTAATCTCTTCCTGAGTCTCACTCAGCTGTTTTTGCATGCCTTCAAGAATGGAGGTCAAGGCCTTGACATCCCAACCCTCAGCCATCTCGCCCAGACAGAAGGCACTTAGTTGGCACTTCAATCTGTCAAGGGGACCGTACCTGAACTCTAGTATTCTGTGGGGACGATCTGGAGAGGGTCTTCAGAAGATAATTTCCCAACTCCCCGTCACCTCTGCTCCCAGAGGACTCTGAGCTCAGGAATGAAAGGGAAAGGGGAAGTGGATAACAAACAAGAGAGACTGCCACACCCAGGTGCCTTCACGATTGGTTGCTGCTTTGGAGACCTGTAAGAAGTAGCACAACATTAATACATTCTCACAAGAACTGGCGTTTCTTCACTAAGTTTTGATCTCTCTATGAATACCTGCAATGGGTGTGGATTTTGCCTCTCTCAGTATAGTAGGTAATATGCTATTTATGGAATTAGTTGAAACACAAATCCAGAAGAAGATGTAGGTCTGCAGAAGTTCAATTCACAAACCACCAATCATGAATAAGGATATAAACTATATGCGCATACATTATAACCCTAGACACTACTACGATGGTCTGCCAGTCAATAGATGAAGGAACTGAACTTCACGATTGTGAGAAGTTGGCCTGATGTGCAGTGCTCACTATTCTAGTGATCACTATATATCAGTCCAAACAACCCTTATTGATGATTGGTTGTAAGTCAACCTTATAGACCAGCTATCCTAGTAGCATGGATACGAGCAGTCTAAGGCTAAGACTCTAGAGGGCGTGTTAAGCCAGCTGTTTTACCATCACATTACCCCTTGAACACCCAGTGAAAGGACACCACACAAGTTGTTATGAAAATAAACAGTGTATTTATTTATAACAAGACTACCCTGGCTCTTTATGAGACAGGGAGCTAAGCACACAACAAAACTCTTACGAAAATACTTTTAAGTTAGCACGTTATACACAAATGCCCGAGGGGCACGAAAAACCATATACGCTAAAAGTGGAATGCGAATTACTAGCAGGTAAGTAACAGTTCTAATAGGCTTTGGAATCGCTAGGACTGGACTAGGGAATCGTTAGATTACTACTAGGAGGCCCAGGGGACTCGGGTGCAGAGTGTGCACTCTCACGCGGGATGCGGGACAAAGTCTATGGAAGCTAGAATTCACAAAGTTAGTGTTCACGGGCGAACCCGACCTGGTAGGGAGAAAACGACAGTGGATCCTGACCCTTGGATAGTGAGGCTATGCTGGGACACCGGAGTGCCGAAGTTACCTAGCCCAGGGGCTGCAGCTGCATAGGTCTGAAAAGACGTCGGGGATCTCGTTGCCGGACCAGGAGCCTGGAATGAAGAAGTTGCTGGCAGGCGACCAGTGAAGAAAAGTTCGATGGATCCAAGCCTGGATCAAGGAAGAAGAAAACCTGAAAGCAGAGGGGACCAAGTTCTTGAATCACTAGCCAGTGATTAAGTGGGCACCAGGATGGCACCGGGCGAAGTCACCGCAGTCAGGTGAGTGGGCGCTGCTGGGCTCTGCAGTCTCTCGGACCAGGAGGCGTTGTCGGCGACCAGGATGGAGGTGCGAGCTGTCCCACGATGGATGAAGTCGTTGGCGTCGAAGTTACCCAGGATTGGGCAACAAGCCTTGGCTAATTCAAGCCCACGCGGTGGACTCAAAATGGCGTCTTGAGTGGACCAGGAGGGTCCGGGGTGCTCCTCTTCTGGAAGGGAGCCAGGGCCAGTCTGGAGCAACCAGACCAGCAGCAGAAATGTCGTCGGGCGTCGTCAGGAAGGCCACAAGCCAACGGGCTAGTAGCCAAACAACGCGGTGAGCAGCGGAAAGCAGAAGGGCCCCACGCAGATCGTGGAGATGCTGGGGGGCTGCACTTCGGAGCTGGAGCTGCTCAGAGTCGGGGCTTCTCGGACCCCAAAGCACTCACCAGGAATTCACTCGGCGGGCTTGCTGGAAAGAAGTCGTGCAGTCTTGCAGATGGCCGGTCCCTTGAGGTCTCGTCGCACCCACGGTTCTCAGCTGGGCTGTAGAGGTGGGTAGAGGTCAGAGGTGCCAGGGAAGCCGGTTCTCGTCGAGCTGGGCAGTCGGATTCCGGAGGAAGGACTTGCAGCAGACCGCAGTGTTCTTAGGTGGTGCCTGCGGATGCAGGGTGACTACTCCTTAGTCACAAGGGAGAAATCTTAGGAAGAAGTCTTGAGTTCCTTTCGCAGAAAGTAGTTTCAGGATTCAAAGATGATCTGATCTGGAAGGGGGCCAGTCTCTACCTTTATCCTGTAAAAAGGGGCTGGCACGCGACTAAGTCCTGCCCTATGGGTGGGACTAGGAGGGGGGTGGTTACACCCACTTCCTTGGCGGGCTTTTCCCCAGGCCAGGGGCTGGAGTGCCCCTGGAACTGGTTCCAGCCAGCCTATGCACAGTGAGCACCGGGGTGCCACGTGCAGTCACCTTCCTCTAAAGCCCTGCCTACCTACAATACACAAAACCCTGTCTGGGACGGTGCTGGCACCGCCCCTGGCAGGAAACCCTTTGTCCTTATCTCCTGCTCTGGGAGGACTCCCAGCAGCAGGAGGGCAGACTTGTGTCTCGGTGGCAGCATCCATTTTGTGGATGCTAAGGCTCTGTCTGACGTTTAACCGGGTTATAGGTTACAGGCATGTCGTGTCCCTCTAGAAGGGTGGAATGCTAACCCCGTCGCCAGAATTGGCGAGGGGTTAGTATTCCAATTCGTATGACACCTTACTCGACATGTTTTGATAAAGCGATACCAGAGTTGGCACATAACCGCGAGGATTATAATGCCCTTAAGAGTATATGGTATGCGATATCATGGAAACGGCTAAGGGATGGATCCCGAAAGCCGCAGACAGGCTCAGCTCATGCTAGAGCGCCATCTCACACGATTCCAAGCACTCTGCCTTCAGGATTGTTAAGGCCTGCTATAGGAGTGACTGATAGGAGATCTGTGTGTCCATTTTTAGGGTTAGATATAGGTATACTATATCTAAAGCAAAGGGTGATTACACCACCTTGCCCCAGCTGTCAAGCAGCCAGTTGTGTCAGATTTGGATGGCCAGCCAGGGGTGGCATAATACATGCTGCAGCCCCTGGTAGGCCCTGGGTACACCTATGCCCTGGGTACCTAGGGTACACTGTACAGGGACTGATAAGGTGGCTCAGTATCCAATTTAGATATGTACCTAAGGTACATGGAATCCATTTTACAGAGAGAGCAGTGGGCCTGAGGTCCTGAATAGCAGGGCCTCAGGTCAACTAAGTCAGAAAACCAGCAAAACACCAGGCAAAAAGTTGGGGGCAACCATAGTCAGGGGTCAACCTTCCTACAACGATATTATTTCACTGGACTCTTGGTTTGCTGCATTCCAACTGAAAGTTCTTGCACAAAAGAATGTTTGTAATTACAGTAGTCTGCACTGCTCGCCTTCTCTCAAATTGTTCCTTGAATTGACTCGTGTGCATAGAGTTCAAAATTAATTGGAACAATGTCTTTAACTCAAAAAGGACCCTTGCAGTCCCGCTGGAATAACTTCAAATTAGCAGACAAGCCTTTCAATACACCGCAGAGAGTTGAACCTACAGATGCTGTACTGACTTGGGAACCATAATGGACTTCTGCAACATGTTCCCAACTAGAAATGTCTATTTTCGATATGATATCCTTAGCGCAGCAAATTCAGTTCTAGCGCAAAAATTAAGGATACAAACAGGAAACCTCTGCTGCTGCTGCTGAAATGCTCGAATGTGAATTCGAGCTCTGGAACGTCTTACCTCGACTCAGGAGAGAAAACTTAAGCCGGAGGAGATTCACAACAACGCCGAAATACCTCTCACTGCTACCAGTACGATGAGACAGGTTCTGCACTCTTCTTCATTCGAAAACAAGAACCAAAATGATGACGGCTGACAGGAATTGAGACGCCTCAGCGGAGACTCTCAGGAAACAACCGTTATCCCCGAAATAGGCAGTTAAAGTGCGCAGCGCTCAGGAAGCGCGCGCACGAAATGGCCGCTGCAAATTCGAAAGACTAGAACGCCGACCTCCCTGCTAGCGTGGCACAATAACTGAAGGTCTTTGTCCCTACATGGTTTATGCCAACAACTTCTTTCTCAAAAGATGAGAACGATGGAACCAGGGAAACTTCTTCAGTCTGATACCTGGTAGAGAGGCAAAAGGTGATGGCACCAGGGTGGACCTGACACCACCACAGCATCACTCAGCACCACCACAGCATCACTCAGCACCACCACAGCATCGCCACAGCACCACTCAGCACCGCCACAGCATCACTCAGCACCGGCACAGCATCACTCAGCACCGCCACAGCATCACTCAGCACCACCACAGCACCACCACAGCACCACTCAGCACCACCTCAGCACCACCACAGCACCACCCCAGCATCACTCCGCGCTACCCGCAGCATCACTCAGCGCTACCCCAGCATCACTCAGCGCCACCACAGCATCACTCAGCGCCACCACAGCATCACTCAGCGCCACCACAGCACCACTCAGCGCCACCACAGCACCACTCAGCGCCACCACAGCACCACTCAGCGCCACCACATCATCACTCAGCGCCACCACATCATCACTCAGCGGCACCACATCATCACTCAGCGCCACCACATCATCACTCAGCGCCACCACATCATCACTCAGCGTCACCACATCATCACTCAGCGCCACCACATCATCACTCAGCGCCACCACAGCATCACTCAGCGCCACCACAGCATCACTCAGCGCCACCACAGCATCACTCAGTGCCACCCCAGCATCACTCAGCGCCCCCTCCAGCATCACTCAGCGCCCCCCCCAGCATCACTCAGCGCCCCCCCCAGCATCACTCAGCGCCCCCCCCAGCATCACTCAGCGCCCCCCCCCAGCATCACTCAGCGCCCCCCCCCAGCATCACTCAGCGCCCCCCCCAGCATCACTCAGCGCCCCCCCCAGCATCACTCAGCGCCCCCCCCAGCATCACTCAGCGCCCCCCCAGCATCACTCAGCCCCCCCCAGCATCACTCAGCCCCCCCCAGCATCACTCAGCGCCCCCCCCAGCATCACTCAGCGCCCCCCCCAGCATCACTCAGCGCCCCCCCCAGCATCACTCAGCGCCCCCCCAGCATCACTCAGCGCCCCCCCCAGCATCACTCAGCGCCCCCCCCCAGCATCACTCAGCGCCCCCCCCAGCATCACTCAGCGCCACCCCCCCAGCATCACTCAGCGCCACCCCCCCAGCATCACTCAGCGCCACCCCCCCAGCATCACTCAGCGCCACCCCCCCAGCATCACTCAGCGCCACCCCCCCAGCATCACTCAGCGCCACCCCCCCAGCATCACTCAGCGCCACCCCCCCAGCATCACTCAGCGCCACCCCCCCAGCATCACTCAGCGCCACCCCAGCATCACTCAGCGCCACCCCAGCATCACTCAGCGCCACCCCAGCATCACTCAGCGCCACTCCAGCATCACTCAGCACCACCACAGCATCACTCAGGGACATCACAGCATCATTATGCGCCATCACAGCATCACTCCGGGCCATCACAGCATCACTCCGGGCCATCACAGCATCACTCCGAGCCATCACAGCATCATTATGCGCCACCACAGCATCACTCCGGGCCATCACAGCATCACTCCGGGCCATCACAGCATCACTCCGGGCCATCACAGCATCACTCTGTGCAACCATTCAACAACAACTGGTTCTAATATGTTCTCTGAATGTTTCAAGCTTTATTACAAATGTCACAAAAAGATGTTAATATTTCACTTCTGTTCTTGGATTTTCGTCACAATAAAATACACTGAACATAATCTTCACACAAGTTATTCACAAAAGTTTAAGCTATTGCCATTATAAATTACAATCACTTTTATTTAAGTATTCATTATGTAAAAAAATTAAAAGCCAATGTTATTTGTAATATCAATACATCTAAGTCACGTAAATACAAAACATGTCCCATTACAAATGCTATAGGTGTCACATTTGCGAAAGTTATAACGATTGGCATTGTAAATGACAAAGCTATTAATTTAGCTATTTTCAAAACCAACACATAAATAAAAAAATTGTCATTTACAAGACCAATAGCTCAAACTTTCCTAATGCGAGACCTATTGCATTGCAAATGCTTGTTTTTTCAGGAATCTCGTTCAGATGGGCTTTCAGAGATCCGGGACAGTCGAGCTTCAATCAACAATCATTCGACTCAGTAAACCAAATCACCTTCTATAACATTAAAAGAACAACCATTGTCAAAGATGACTTGAGTTCAGTTAGGACTGCAGGGTTTCTCTCACCTTCAGGTGTATGGGAATGGATTTTGGAAGATTGGGTTATGGGGAACACCCCCTTCCAGTTCTGTTCCATGTGCTCCAGTAAGTTCCCGTGGTCAGATTATCATCTGTTGTCCAACCTGTGCTTGCGGCTGGACCTCACGGAATCAAACTGTTCAGCCTACCTGTCTACTAAGGAGCGGGTCATTGCTCGCACTATGCAATGCAGCGCTGTAACCGTACAGGGCCAGCGCTGTTCTTCAGTTCTGAAGACATTGGCAAGATTTTAGCTCGCTGTCCACTACAGTAGCCAGACCCAACACTTCTAAATAAAAAGAAGCTGGAGTTTCAGGTGGCTTTATATGAGGAATTGCATAGGTGCCCATAACAAAAGAGACCTTGTCAGAAAGACATCAGCACTGTTCCTCAGCCTTTACTAAGCCCTGCTCCACCACCACAGTCGCCACAACTTTCAACCTCTCTACACCACTCCAAAGACACTGACCTGGATTAAGATAGTTTGATGCACATGAGCACTACTGTAATCGTGTACCGTCAGATACTGGGGGACATCAATTGCATCACTAATGTGAGTACTCCGGATGAAACAAAGTGATGGCTTCACCACAAGAAGACACATCGGGGTACCACGCTATCATTCAAAGAGCAGCTGACACAACTAGGTAAAACTGCACGTTGGAGGAAAAAGACTGAGAAATCAGTCTAATTTCTGGCCATGCTTAACAGCATGACAAAATGGACAGGGAACCTTTGCCTCTTACCGGAGCACGAGGCCAGAGACTGTTCCGCTTGTGCCACTTTCCGCTCCAAAAAGACGTTTCGGGACCGACGAGCTCGAAGAACCATGACTCGCTCATCTTGTTCGATCCCAGATTACATTTTCCAGGAGGGCGTCGACGTCCAAGAGCAAGAACATGGCGTTGATAGCGACTCCGAGGCCGACGACTCAGACGTCGAGGACATCACTCCGGTACAGAGGGTCGTAAGTTCACACGTCGACCCCGACCCTTCCTCGACACCCTCCAAAAAGTCTTCGGTCAGACCCTCGCCTTCGGGCCCGGGTGCACACCGAGAGACTGTTTCCCATGCCCCGCTTTCGAGCTCGGCAAATAAGCCTAATAAGCCTGTAGGCGACTCAGGCTCGAGTCCGCCTATTCCCAGTGCCGGTACACTACCGGCACCGAAAAAGAAGCCATCTTCTTACACCTCCACGCCAGCTGCTTCCACATTTAAGCTCCAGCACCTCAGCACCAAAACCGCTCTCAGAGCTGAGCAGGAAATTGCCACCGAAAGCACCTGATTCCCATGCTTCGGAGCCGAAAAAACCGTTGGTGCCGAAAACTCATGGCCCACTGGACAAAGACACCTGGACCAGCTCCTCATCCTAAGAAGAAGGACATTGCAACCTCTCCTCTAAAGATACCTTCTTCTCCTCCTCCTCCCCAAACCACATCACTCCCCTACACCATCCCCTACTCCAGCAGAAGAAGATGATGACGGGGATAACACCTCCGATGACACAGGTTGTGGTGCAGATAATGAGTCATTAGATAATCCTAGTCCTCCTGGCTCACCTGACCCATGGGATGATTATAGTACCCCAGACGTCCCTAATGTTCCACAAGATGACATATACCCCCTCCAGGCCCTCCCCACCAGAGGACACTTTGGGATTTAGGCAAAAAGATTTGTGAGCATGTATTCCTCCTTTTCAAATGTTTCAATTAGCTCCCATCAATGGCTGGATTGTACTTGATTCCATAAGACACAGGAAAAACGAGTTAAATTGAGTGAACAAGATTCCTTTTATTGATGGATTTCCACTGAGTTTCATCCATTTTCACTCATTTGTCAGATGTTTATTATACAGATTTTTTAGAGTCAGAAAAACAGAACTGCCGACACGTGTTTCGCCCTACGTGGCGAGTCAAACCAGGGCTTTCTCAAGGCTGTTGACTTAAAAGAAAGACAATGGTAAGAGTATAAGAAAAATAACGCCGTTTTAGATCAAGTAATTTTAAGAGAGCTGAAAAGAAAAGAGCCTTGACACCGAGGACCGTGAAGATTTAAAACACAGTGTGAAGTCTGTGCTATTGTGATGTACCATGATCCCAGTGGTTATTTAAAGATATGAATCAAATGATATAAAGGAGGGTCCAAAAAAAGTTTGTCAGAAAGAGGAAAGAGATAAAGTAAAAATAATGAAGTCCGCGTCGTAAGTGACTATTGGGAAAAAAATACATGCACATTTTGCAGTTATCCAAGAGAGGAGAGGCGTGCTGGCAAGCATAATTTTTCTCATTGTAATTTCGTGATGGTGATATTAAAAATGACCAAGAAAACTAAATACAGTGTTAGTTTGGATGTAAACAATTGACATGCATTATCATGAAAACATCATCGACATTCTCATCATATGTTTGGGCTTAGATGGGGCAGGCGTCAAAACATCAAATACCTAGTTTTTCAAGGCAGCACGGGTATCGCAAATAATTATTTCATTTTCATATGATATGGCAGACATCATCAGCAGAGGAATTAGTCTACAGATATAAATACCTTTGTGTCAAACAATATAAAGACGATTATATAGAGGCAGTGATTTATCTCTGTTTGATCAATAACATTTAAGAAATTTTTCATGATAAGTACATGTAGCCTACAACATTAAAAACACTTACTTTTTTATATATATAAAAAGGACTGCAAATGCAGTCATGTTACCAGCTCTAAATGTCTTCACAAAATTATAATACATTTATATTCATGACCTAAGTTGCATTGCTTTGATTCTAAATATTTAAGCCAAAATCCACTTTCCATAGTAAAATATTAGCGTTTTATCATTGCAGGAGCATGTTCTAATACTCAAGCAGTACACTATACTTGACACACCTGATGTGTGCTTGCCTAGCAATTAAAGATAAAAGGAGAGGTCTTTAAAACCAATTTTTAATTAACTGAATATACGCACCTGCAGGCAAGCAGTAATACGCTGGCTGGAAGGATCGTCCATTATTTTGGCCTGCCGGGGTGTCAAATTCCTAGTAAAAGTAAGGAACCTTTTAAAGCAAGCCGACCTACAGGCCACGAAAATAGCATAAGGCAGTATGGCAGGCGCACAGTATATCTGAGAAAGATATATATTCAACGGCATCATGGGGATAAACACAAAAATGGCCCAGTTGGGATCTTAAAACTGACATCTTTTTCATGAACAGGATTGAGATGAAAGTTGGCTTTTTTAGGTCACATTTCATGTATATTATAATATCTGAAAGAAACAGGTTAGTATTAGATTCCTTACCTTAGAATATCCCCAGGCGTCAGTCTGGATCCGGAAACTTTTGCGTAGCAGTACCCCTGCGCGTCGGTAGGCGTCGTCTGCAGGCGTCCCCTGCGGCTCCGCGTCGTCGGCGTCGTGCGCCGTGATGACGTCGCTGGAGTATATAGACGCCGCCTCCGCGCGCTGACGTCAGTTCTTCTTTTTTCCGCGCCAGTTAGCGCAGATCCGAAGAGCAGTACTCCGGTCTTTTGACCAAGTTTTTTGTTACCTAACTCTTTCTTCAGGTGCCGGTAGGATGCCCGGTTTTAAGAGTTGCGACGGGTGCGACCGCATGATGTCGGTCACCGACCACCATCGACTCTGCCTCCGGTGTCTGGGCGCGGACCACTTCGTGGAGTCCTGCCTCGACTGCCGGACCTTGACAAGTAAAGCTAGGCGGGAGCGGTCCCGCAAGCTGCTCGAGCTCCGAGTGTCGGCCCCGCGTCGAGAGCGGTCCCGGTCCGGTCGGAGGTCGAGGGAGCGGTCGAGAGAACGATCGCGGAGCCGCCATGAGCGCTCCGGGAGTCGCCACCATTCCTCCGGTTCATCAGGTAAGCGACATAAGAAGTCGGGGCGTCGTCATCGTACCCCCGACTCCCCCCGACGCCCGCGTGATGCGGCCGGGGGTTCGGGTGGCCGCGGCCCCGCGTAGGTCGCCGACGCCGTCTGCCCCATACCCGTCGGTCCCTGGGGAAGGCGCGTCACGCGAGGAGATTGAGGAGTTCCTCATGGCTATGAGGGCGATGTCTCCTCCGGCGGGGCCTACGGCGCCTGCGGGTCCGTCGGTCCCGTCTGGGGGCCCGAGCGGTTCGGGTGCACCTGCCCCGACGCCGCCGGGTGCTCCGGCCCCGACGCCGCCGGCGGCTCCGGCCCCGGCGCCGCTGGGCCCTTCAGGGTCGACGCCGGCTGGTCCACCGGCCTCTCCGGCGCCGATTCCATTGGGGCAACCCGTGGTGCCGCCTCCGCGCGGCGCCGTGACTCCGCCGTCGGTTCCGGCCGGCGTCGGGGCTCCGGCGCCGCGCGGCGCCACCCCCGTTCCCTCTCTGACTCCTGACGCGGAGTCGGACCGGCATCGTCCGACGCCGAGTCCGGCGCCGTTGGGGGCCATTGGCTCCGAGGAGCCGGTCTATATCGTCGACTCGAACTATGGCGATGAGGACGATTATGGAGAGGGTTGGGAGGGGTCTGAGGACCCTTTGTCACGTGCATGCCAGTACGACGTGGACTGGGTAGGTGACTTAGGTGATGCCAGTGGTCTGGACGAGTCGCCCAACCCTGGGTTTGTCTCGCCTTCCCCTGTGGCGTCTGAGGCTGGGGCTGCCTATTCGGTGGTACTGATGAGGGCTGCCAAGGCCTTGAGCCTTGAGCTCCCCGTCGCTAAGGTGAAGCCTAACATCCTCACCGAAGTATTTAAACCGCAGTCATGCCCACAGGAGCCTCTGCTGCCGTTTAATGAGGCCCTGACGGATGTCCTCTTGGGCACCTGGTCCAGGCCCGCTTCTGGTTCACCGGTTGACCGAAACGTTGCCAGGCGTCACCGTCCGTGTTCGGACGACCCTGCCTTCCTCTCCACCCATCCCTCCCCGGAGAGTCTGGTGATCCAAGCCTCCACTTCCCAGTCCGCGTTCCCGTCGGCCCCGCCCGATCGGGAATCTAAGCGATATGACCAATTTGGCAAGAAGGTCTTTTCGTCTTTGAGTGCAGGACTGCGGTCTTGCAATACCGCATGCCTCTTGGGCCGCTACACCCACTCTCTGTGGGATACGGTCGCGGAGTGTCTGCCGCAATGCCCGCAGGAGGTGCGGGACAAGCTCAACCAGGCCTTGGTTGAAGGCCGGGACGCGGCGAGGTATTCCATACGGTGTGGTCTTGACACGACCGACTCGCTGGGACGGGCTATGTCCACGACAGTGGCGATTCGTCGCCATGCTTGGCTGAGATCCGCCAACTTCTCGCCGGATGTCCAGAATGCCCTCATGGACATGCCTTTCGATGGCAGTCGCCTGTTCGGTGACAAGGCGGACAACGCGCTTGAGCGCTTCAAGGACTCCAGGGTCACGGCCAAGTCCTTGGGTCTTTCGACCCAGCGCCAGCAGACGGGTTCGTTTCGCCCCTTTCGTGTCCACGGAAGGGGCGGTCCCACACGTGCTGCCAGCCACGCGCCGCAGAACGCTCCTCAGCGCGGTGGCGGCCGTGGATTCCGCCGGGGTGGCGGTAGGGGCCAGCGGCGCGGTCAGTCCACACCTCCCCCCGCAGCCTCCAAATCTTCCTAGTCCGAGCTTTCGGGCCCATGTGACGCCAGTGGGTGGCAGGGTTCGCCATCACCACTCCCGCTGGCGCACGATTACGTCGGACAGGTGGGTGCTGCAGCTCGTCCGAAGGGGCTACTCCCTCCCCTTCGAGTCCACTCCTCCAGCCATGCCACCGCAGAACCACCGTGTGTCGGGGGACCACTTGACACTTCTGCAGGGGGAAGTTACGGCCCTCTTGGCCAAGGGGGCCATCGAGCGCGTTCCTGGGCCAGAAGTAGAAAGTGGTTGCTACTCCCACTACTTTCTGGTACCCAAGAAGGACAAAGGGGGCCTGCGTCCTATCTTGGACCTACGGAACGTCAACGGCTTCCTCCGGATGGAGAAGTTCAAGATGTTGACTTTGGCTCAGGTCTTGGCTGCTCTAGACCCACAAGACTGGATGGTAGCGTTGGACTTGCAGGATGCGTATTTTCACATCCCCGTCCTGCCGGCCCACCGGCGTTACCTGCGGTTCACGGTAGGCCACGAGCACTTTCAGTTTATCGTGCTCCCATTCGGCCTTACCAGCGCCCCACGGGTGTTCACGAAAGTGATGGCGGTGGTCGCAGCTCATCTGCGCCAGTTAGGGGTTTCAGTCTTCCCCTACCTCGACGACTGGTTGTTGAAGGCGGGCTCGCCCCAGACAGTCGTCCACCACCTTCAGATGACGGCAGACCTCCTGCACGAGCTGGGGTTTTCCATCAATGTGCCGAAATCACACCTGTGTCCCTCTCAAAAGCTCCTTTTCATCGGAGCGGTTCTCGATTCGGCGCAGTTTCGGGTTTATCCTCCGGAACGGCGGGTCCGGGATATTCAGGCTCTGATTCCCATCTTTCAGCCGTTATCCCGGGTCTCGGTCAGGTTGACGCTGCGGCTTCTGGGGCTGATGGCCTCCTGCATCCTTCTGGTGCGTCACGCCAGGTGGCGGATGCGGGCTCTGCAGTGGGACCTGAAGTTTCAGTGGGCCCAGCATCAAGGCAACCTATCCGACCATGTCCTGATCTCGGAGGGCACTGCGAGACAGTTGCAGTGGTGGCTTACGGACCGCGATTGGGTCGGAGGCAGATCCCTCTCCCTTCCCCAACCGGAGCACGTAGTTGTGACGGACGCGTCCCTCCAGGGCTGGGGAGGCCACTTGGGAGAGGCGGAGATCAGAGGCATCTGGTCTCCGGCGGAGTCCCGGCTCCATATCAACATGTTGGAGCTGCGGGCGATTCGCCTAGCACTGAAGGCATTCCTCCCCTTTGTCAACGGGAGTGTAGTGCAGGTGTTCACGGACAACACCACCGCCATGTGGTACTGCAACAAACAGGGCGGTGTGGGGTCGTGGACCCTTTGCCAGGAGGCTCTGCGCCTCTGGCAATGGCTGGAACGTCAGGGCGTGACTCTGACGGTTCAACACCTGGCAGGTTCTCTGAACGCCAGGGCGGACGAACTCAGCCGTCGGTGCTCGGTGGATCACGAATGGCGTCTGAACTCGGACGTGGCGAACGGCCTCTTTCAGCAATGGGGAGAGCCTTGGTTAGATCTATTCGCCACAGAAGAGAACGCGCAATGTCATCAGTTCTGCGCGTTGGCGTTTCCAAGACGGCACTCGCTCGGCGACGCCTTTCGGCGCGAGTGGAGTTGCGGTCTGTTGTACGCCTTTCCGCCTCTACCACTTCTGCCCAGAGTGCTGAAGAAGATCAGGCGCGACCGGGCCCAAGTTATCCTTGTGGCTCCGGACTGGGCTCGAAGATACTGGTATCCCGAGCTACTCAGCATGTCAGTCGGTCCCTCGATCCGCCTGCCCCTTCAGGAGGACCTTCTGTCGCAGCAGCAGGGGACGGTCCTCCACCCGAACCTGTCCAGCCTCCACCTCCTTGCGTGGAGATTGAGCGGCGACAGTTGAGGCCATTCGACTTGCCTCCTGAAGTCTGTGATGTGATTCTGGCAGCCAGGCGTCCCTCCACAAAGTCTGTATACGCCTGCCGGTGGAACAGATTTGTGGCATGGTGCACAGCAAAGGCTGTGGATCCCCTTTCTGCCCCCCTTTCCGAGGTTCTCCTCTTCCTTCTTTCTCTTGCCCAGCAGGGCTCTGCTCTGGGCACTATCAAGGGCTACCTTTCTGCCCTTTCCGCCTTCTTAAGGCTACCTGATCAGCCATCTTTATTCAAGTCCCCTATTGTACTGAGATTCTTGAAAGGCATCACGCACATGTATCCACCTGTTCCGTTCGTGATGCCTCAGTGGGACTTGAACCTGGTTCTGACATTCTTAATGTGTGCTCCCTTTGAGCCGCTTCATTCCTGTCCTCTCCGTCTTCTCACTTTAAAGACGGCCTTCCTGGTTGCCATCACCTCTGCCAGGAGAGTGAGTGAGCTCCAGGCTCTTTCTGCTAAACCTCCTTTCTTGTCCGTCCACCCTGACAAGGTGGTTCTTAGGACTAGGCCTTCTTTCCTGCCCAAAGTAGTTTCTGCTTTTCACATCGGGCAGTCCATCACCTTGCCCTCCTTCTTCCCGCCTCCGCATCCTTCAAAGGATGAAGAGCGGCTCCATCGTCTGGACCCAAAACGTGCGCTTTCATTTTACATGGATCGCACACGCCAGTTCCGGGTGGATGACCAACTGTTTGTTGGCTACGTGGGTGAGAAGAAGGGAAGGGCAGTACAGAAACGAACCATCTCTCGGGGGTCGTCCTGTGCATCAAAGCATGCTACTCTTTGGCTCGGAAGGAGCCTCCTGTTGGGCTGAGGGCCCATTCCACTCGGGCCACGGCGGCTACTACTGCCCTGGGCCGGGGAGTCCCTTTGCAGGACATTTGCCAGGCGGCTACGTGGGCCTCGCTGCACACCTTTGCGAGGCATTACTGCCTGGACAGTCAAGTCCGGAGGGACGGCTTCTTTGGCCGATCGGTCCTCCAGGATTTTCTGGTGTAGGATTGTATTGGTTCGCAGACCCACCACCGGGGTTGGTATTGCTGGGGTATCTATTCTAAGGTAAGGAATCTAATACTAACCTGTTTCTTTCAGATGAACAAGTTACTTACCTTCGGTAACGATATATCTGTAAGAAACAGTAGTTAGTATTAGATTCCTTACCGCCCCTCCCATCCTCCCCGTTCTGCGAACTGATACCTAGGGTTAAGGACATCCCTTTC
This sequence comes from Lissotriton helveticus, assembly GCF_964261635.1. Lineage (NCBI taxonomy): Eukaryota > Metazoa > Chordata > Amphibia > Caudata > Salamandridae > Lissotriton > Lissotriton helveticus. The sequence continues at coordinate 654,145,064 of NC_136061.1, forward strand.
AGGGCCCTAGTTTCAAATGGCACCAGTGTTAGTTCTCACATGGCTCTGCGTGTTCTGGCGCGGAAAAGCTGTGTACAAAGAACTGACGTCAGCGCACGGAGGCGGCGTCTATATACTCCAGCGACGTCATCACGGCGCACGACGCCGACGACGCGGAGCCGCAGGGGACGCCTGCAGACAACGCCTACCGACGCGCAGGGGTACTGCTACGCAAAAGTTTCCGGATCCAGACTGACGCCTGGGGATATTCTAAGGTAAGGAATCTAATACTAACTACTGTTTCTTACAGATATATCGTTACCGAAGGTAAGTAACTTGTTCGTTATGCAGATTTTTAAATTTTGGTAAACACGGAATTGAGTATTTAATGGAACTTTGAGTATACCACTTTTCTTTTATCAAAAAACATGTATATTGTAACTATTTTAAGAAATCATGTACAATAAAAATCTTGACTTGACTTACTGATGCCCCAGTGTGAGACATAAGCCTAATATCAATATATTTACATATGATCATTTGTGAAGTTCACATTTGGGTGGTGCTAATTGTAGGGCTTTTTTGCCAAAGCAAAAGTTTGTTCGAAGAAAATGACATTTATATTATCCATTAGTGCGGGCTCATTGCAGGCATAATATGGGGAGAAGGGAACACAAGTGCAGTACTTCCATATTTCGGAAGCAAGCTGTAGCCTTAGTACAGCTTAAGTATAGAGCTCGATGCGCGTTTGTCAGGTATAGAGCGCGTTGCGTGGTGATAATTCTTAAAAAACGTATGATTCTATTCAATCGAAGAGCAGCTCTTTGTTAACTTGAAACAAGGAAACAAAAAACGGCTAGAGACATAATGAATAAAGAGAGGGTCGATTAAACCTCCCGTTATACTTTAGCGTGCAATAGTTTTTAAAAGAATAAATAACCCACATTATCGTAAAGCCACCCAAAGTGAATCGGTTAAGGGGACTGTCTAGCAATTTTAAAGTCAGTCGTCAACATCCTGCATGTCACTGGATAAATCCTCCGCGTGTGCCGGCTGTGTTGTTGTGTCCATTTTAAATATCCCTCTACGTCTATCTGACCCGGAGGTAATCACTCACGTGATCCGGAGGTAGTCACTTACGTGATCGGGTTATTTATGGACGTTGATCAATAAAATTGAAATATAATTGATTATAAGTTTCCTATTCAAGGAATATAGTATGTCTTTATTTTGCTACGTGCATTTTTAAACCCCCGTAGCCGCGGACCTTCATGCTATAAAGTTAATGAACATAGCAAAACGATCGCAATATTGGAATGGGTAAAGAGACCTGAAACTCTCACGGTTCGATTCTCTCCTCAGAAAAACCATTCTTATTTCATTTTCGGTATTTTAGATAACGTGATGTCGCGTTTCTGTGGGAAATTTCTAAATATGAAGGTATATTTAAAAAGTAAATTATGTAATGTTAATGGGTTTGTTAATAGTTGGTCACTCCATTGACTAAGTATAAGTACACTGGCAGAGTGTTCCGAATGAGAATGACATACAAAAGTTTAGAGAAAACCATAAATATACGGCTACATGTGTGTTCCTAGGCAATATGTGCTATAAAAACAAAATAATTTTACAAATTCAGTATTAAGGGTCTCCTCCAATTAACACTGACAATACCTAGGCGGCGCCCAGTAGAGTACCGTAGTTCTGTAGTAGGGGATCTCTGTGTATAGTCATAATCTAGTGAATAGTCCCGCCCATGTGCGCGGACCCCGGAGCAATCTAAAATAATCTCTTAAGTTGTCCAAACATGCAGAACTGCACAGACACTTAAGAGAGAATTTAAAGACAGATAATGCAGCCTATATCCACAGGCTACACTGTCCAGTACTGCGACTAGAAATTCCACCAAAAGTCCACAAACAGCACAGCCTGTCCAGGGTTTTCTTACAGAGAAAACCTTGCCTGTAACAGCAAAACCCTCTGGAATGATAGAGAGGAAGAAATGGACAGACAAGCCCCATAGGCTGCCATTATGTGGCTCAAAACAGGATACTGTGCCTTTAAGAGAACTTTCCAGAAGCCTCACAGTATCCCAGAATGCACTGCAGGTCCCTTCTACTTTCAGTTCTTTTTTCCGGCTCCTGCTAGCAGGACCCTGGAGCATTAGCTCTTCTTTTTTGAGCTTTTTCTATATTATTTTTGTGATAGATGCCTCGACGTCGATGGAGTGCCTCGACGTCGATGGAGTGCCTCGACGTCAATGGAGTGCCTCGACGTCGATGGAGTGCCTCGACGTCGATGGAGTGCCTCGACGTCGATGGAGTGCCTCGACGTCGATGGAGTGCCTCGATGTCGATGGAGTGCCTCGACGTCGATGGAGCAGTGATGCTCGACGTCATGCAGCAGTGATGCTCGACGTCATGGAGCAGTGATGCTCGACGTCATGGAGCAGTGATGCTCGACGTCAGGGAGCAGTGATGCTCGACGTCATGGGAGCAGTGATGCTCGACGTCATGGGAGCAGTGATGCTCGACGTCATGGGAGCAGTGATGCTCGACGTCATGGAGCAGTGATGCTCGACGTCATGGAGCAGTGATGCTCGACGTCATGGAGCAGTGATGCTCGACGTCATGGAGCAGTGATGCTCGACGTCATGGAGCAGTGATGCTCGACGTCATGGAGCAGTGATGCTCGATGTCATGGAGCAGTGATGCTCGACGTCCTGGAGCAGTGATGCTCGACGTCATGGAGCAGTGATGTTCTCCAGTATTTGGGGTGTCTTTCATAGATTCACATGCCTGAATCATTCCCCGTCGTCGGAGTAGGAGTCCCACGGTATATAAAAAAGCAGTAATAAGCCATTTGTACATAGCAAATAACAGTTACAATAAATCAGGAAGTGAAGTAGCCTCAGCTACCAATGAAAAAACTTCCACATTAGTGACCATCCAAGTCATTATGTTAGACCAAACTGCAGCCAATCAGGCCACAGCTCCCACCTAGGTATTCTCCCCAGAGACCCAGGCTGTCAGATTTTTTACCGCACGTCGTGTGATAGGGAGTCTCTCTGAGCTCTGCTCAGTTTTCTTCTTCTACTTTGAAATTTTGAAAGTTTCTTCTTTCCAACATGTCCACATCTAAGTCCCTTTTCAGGGCTTGTGACTCTTGTGGCAAGGCAAGGCTCTTCAAGGAAGACCCTCATTCTCTCTGCATTTACTGCTTGTATCCAGACCATCAGGCTAAGGAATGCAAGATTTGTCGCACTTTTCCAACTAAGACCCTCAGGGACAGAGAGGGTCGCCTCCTACTATGGATACAACGGAATAAGGACAAGGACTTGCCACTCTCTGAGGTAGGAAGTTTGGCCTCTATGTCTTCTATGGGATCTAGGAAGAGAATAGCTGAGGGTACAGTAACTACCCCTAAGGCTAAGGTGGCGAAACAGGCCCAGCACGCTGCTGAGGAACCTTCCACTTCTAAGGTGAAGAAAGCCTGTCAAAAATCTGTCAAACAGCCTGTCATTAAAAAGACTGTGCCTTTATTGTCACCTCAGAGGCCTACAACCAAGGCAGCACCTTCTCTGCCGGTTTCCTGTCAGGCTGCCACTACAGTGACTTCTACTGTGACCTACTCCTCAACAAAACCCTCTTTGGTGGTGTCCTCGGTGTCCTCACCTACTTATGTGCATGTTCAAGTTCGTCCCATCTCGTCGACGAAGAAAATTTCACCCGCCGTCGACGAGCCACCGTTGACAAAGCCCTCCTCAGCGTCGAAAAATCCCATCCCGTCGACGACGACACTACCGTCGACGAAGAAAGCCTTGCCGTCGACGGCTTCACCGTCGCCGAAGCACCCGTCGACGGACTCATCGTCGACGAGGAAGACTCCGTCGACGATCCAACCGTCGACGAAGAAGACACCGTCGACGGCCCCGTCGACGAAGTCGTCGTCGACGACGGCCTCGTCGACGAAGAAGATAACGCCGTCGACGGCCCCGTCGACGGCCCCGTCGACGAAGAAAATTGTTCCGTCGACGACGAAAGTTGTTCCGTCGACGACGACGTCGTCGACATCGAAAAATGGATCGTCGACGAGACCTCTCCAGCCACAGTCGTCGACGACGGCGAGTTCGTCCCTCACAGCGAAGTCAATGCCACAGGACTTCTCGGTGGCCCAAGGGAATCCAATGACGCCAAAACTGTCAACTTGCACAGATCTTCAAGTATGGTCTGCAAAGAGCAGCACCATATCGTTGCCTTCTCCAGCCACCACTGCGGCGATTTTACAACGCCCATCCCAGTCTGCATGTATGTCACCACTCACGATGCCAGACAGGCTTTTGGATTCCGACGAGGACTCTGGTGGAGACCTGTTTCCGGCGGCTACAAGTCCATCTGACTTGCTCATACACGTTAAGGAACAAGAGGAAGAGGAGCAGGTGACGCAACACACAGGGTTGGATCCTGCACCCCCGTCAGGGACACAAATGCCCATGGAATTATTTAGAAATTTGATGTCCATGTTGGATGATTATTATCAACGATTTCCGCCCTCGGAATCGGGCGAATCACACATCACTTCCCCCCCGCCTAGAGGTACTCCGCATTCAGTCCCTCCTAACAGGGAAGAATCGGTACATGCCCCATCCATGCCGGTACCATCTACTCAACCGGTGGACGACAACTCTGAAGAGGAGGCTCATGAAGAAGGAGAATTGGATGACTCTGATTCGTCAGAGTATGAAGATTATCAGGCTGACTCCCCTGCTCCAGATGAACAGCCGAAGGCTGAATCACCACCGGTGGATATTGCAAATTTCCATAGAATTATGGATAACGCTACCAAACGATTTCTCATTACCATGGAGACAAAACAGGATGATTGTTTCCTGTATGATTTCAAGAATCTCTCCCAAAGACAGAGCTGGTCGATACCGATCATAGAGTTTATTTGGAAAGAAGGTCTGAAGATCATGGCCACTCCAAACTCTTTACCTCCAGTTTTGCCACGAGTGGATAAAAAATACAGAGCGCCTGCTTCTTCACCGGCTTGCCTGATTGGACAGGCCAAGACAGACTCAGTCATTGCACAAGCAGCTCAAAAAAGGGCGAAAAACCCATCATCTCAAATCTCCACGCCTACAGATAGAGACGGAAGACGACTCGATACCATTGGCAAAAAAGTCTCCACGATTGCAGCAACCACAGTCAGGGTTGCTAATTCTATGGCGATTCTTGGCCGATACGATAGGCAAATGTGGTCTGACATTTCGCCTTATATTAAGAAACTGCCTGAACCGGACCGGTCTGAGGCGATCAAAATTCTACAAGAAGGGGAGTGTGCATCGTCAGAGATCATTGACGCCGCAGTGGATGTAGCAGCTACAGGCTTCAGACAATTGGCAGGAGCCGCAGTCCTTCGGAGAGAGGGATGGTTGAAATCTACATCTTTTAGACATGAAGTACAGTCCAAGGTCTTAAATATGCCTTATGATGGCGAGTTCCTATTCGGCTCGCACGTGGATGAAGCTTTGCAGGCCATCAAAAAGGATACTGAAACTGCACGATCTTTGGGCACTCTGCAGTTTCGTAAATCTTCCTTTCGTGGCGCAAGAGGAAGGGGAAATTTCTCCAATAGGGGAGGATATTACCAACAGCGTAACTACACCACTTCTCAAAACACACAGAGGTACCAGCCATACAAGCAACAGCCTTATGGCCAAAGACGTAACTCTTACACACAGCCCCGAGGAAAACCAACATATCGTGGAAGAGATAACACCAACAAGAAGTGAAGTTCACTTCCTGCCGCCAAAGTGTCCCCGCCAAAAACAAATTGGAGGAAGAATATCCCAACATTACTCAAAATGGTCCAAGATTACTACAGACAAATGGGTGCTGGATGTGGTATCCAAGGGACACATTTTAGAATTTGTAAAAACCCCTCCAAATTCTCCTCCAAAAGGGCCGCCCCCAGCACATCTCAAGGAACTCTTCATCCAAATCAATTCCATGATTCGAAAAGGGGCAATCGAGAGAGTACCTCGACACCAGAGAGGGACAGGTTTCTACTCTCGTTTTTTCTTGATACGCAAAAAATCAGGGGAATGGCGCCCAATCCTCGATTTGCGTGCCCTGAACAAATTCATCAAAAAATTAACGTTCAGAATGTTAACACTCCAGGAGATCCTACAGTTTTTGGCAGAAGGGGACCACTTGGCAACACTCGACCTTCAGGATGCCTACTTCCACGTCCCTATCTTCCCCAGACACAGGAAGTTCCTAAGGTTCAGAGTGGCTGGCAGGGATTTCCAATTCAAGGTGCTTCCCTTTGGACTACGTTCAGCCCCGAGAGTATTCACGAAAATGCTAGCACCCGTAGCGGCGCACCTACGATTGCAGGGAATTCAAATATACCCTTATCTGGACGATTGCCTTATCAAGGCCAATTCCTACGCCACAGCAAACGACCATGTCCAAAAATGCCTTTGCCTCTTTCAAAGCCTGGGTTTTTCAGTGAACTTCGAGAAGTCAGATCTAATTCCATCTCAAAGAAAGTCCTTCTTAGGAGCAACACTGGATTCCAAGCTCGCCCAGGTCTTCATTTCAAACGAAAGGCAGCAAAAGATCAGAACGATGGCAACCACACTCCTCAGAAAAGAGTACGTTTCTGTCCGGAGATTCAAATCTTTCCTAGGGATGATCTCTTCGTGCATCCCTCTCACTCCAAACTGTCGTCTGAGGATGAGACCATTACAAGAGGAACTCAGTCACCAATGGGTGCAGGTATCGGGGTCCTTCGAGGATCTCATTACACTGACGCCTCGAATGAAGGACACAATCCTGTGGTGGAGTCAGGCACGCAACCTACAAATCGGCTGTGCCTTCCTCGCAGAAGTCCCAAGATTCATCTTGACCACGGATGCCTCCCTAGAAGGTTGGGGCGCTCACCTTCAAGGGATGACGATCAGCGGCAAATGGGACGCTCAACAGAAGAAATGGCACATCAATCTGCTGGAGTTACGAGCCATTTTCCTCGCCCTAAAATCCTTTCTGGCAATCCTACAAGGCTCCACAGTGTTGATTCGAACAGACAACACAACGAGCATGCATTACCTGAACAAGCAGGGGGGCACAAGATCAGCCCGGTTGTCTCAACAGGCTCAAGAGATCTGGACTTGGGCTCTGGATCACGACATCAACTTGTCAGCGGTGCATGTTCCGGGAGTAGCCAATGTATTGGCAGATTCGCTGAGCAGATCCAAGAACAGCACTCACGAATGGGAACTGCATCAGCCGGCGCTGGATCGGATCTTCCAGAGATGGGGTCTCCCCGATCTGGACCTGTTTGCAACTTATCAGAACAAGAAATGTACTCACTTTGCGAGCTGGATTCCCCACAGGGACTCTTGCGGGGACGCTCTCTCACTCAATTGGGAACGGATCTTTGCCTACGCCTTCCCGCCAATTCCACTCATACCCAAAGTCATCAAGAAAATGAGAAAGCAACCGTGTCGAATTATCCTGATTGCTCCACGGTGGCCACGACAATATTGGTTCACGCAGCTTCTCCTTCTATCAGAATGCGAGCCAATTCAACTGCCCAGAATTCCACACCTTCTAACAATCCAAGAAGGCAAGGTGTTTCATCCAGACCCTCAATCTCTGAAATTATCGGCTTGGCTCCTCAACACCACGAGTTTGCGCACTTGAACATTCCACAAGACTGTCAGGAAGTCCTGGCCAATGCTAGGGCGCCTTCCACAAACAAAACTTACAAACTAAAGTGGAAACGTTTCTGTGTTTGGTGCCAAACTATGAATTTGCATCCAATGACTGCGAAGCCAGAAGCGATATTACCCTTCTTTTTGCAGCTCGCTAAATCAGGTTTGGCGCACTCAACACTTAAAGTGTTCTTGGCCGCCATATCACGATACCGTCAGGACGGTAAGACTTCTCTATACTCCTCAAGGATAATACAACAATTCTTTAAAGGCTTATTTCGTATGTTTCCACCTGTACGCCGGCCACCTCCATCTTGGCATTTAAATATAGTCCTAGCACAGCTTCTTCGCCATCCCTTTGAGCCTATTCATAAGGTCGATCTCAAGTTCATCACTTGGAAGGTTGCATTGCTGCTGGCACTAACATCAGCCAGACGAGTGAGTGACATGCAAGCATTCACCATTAAGCCACCATTCTTGCAATTCACACCTGACTCTGTGATACTACGCACCAACCCGAAGTACATGCCCAAAGTACCATCGGATTTTCATCTCAATGAGCCTGTGATACTTAAGACATTTTTTCCCAATCCGCAGTCACCAGCTGAGCGGACTTTACACACATTAGACATTAAGAGATGCCTTAAATTTTATCTTTCAAGAACAGCTGCCATCAGGAAGACGGATCAGCTATTTGTGGCATATGGCAGACCAAGACAAGGGTGTGCTGTTTCAAAACAGACTATCGCCAGGTGGGTCTCATCCACGATAGGGTTATGCCATCAACAAGCAGGTAAACCCTTACAGACCTTACCTAGAGCCCATTCTACAAGAGCAGTCTCCTCTTCAACTGCGTTATTTGCTGGTGTGCCTCTCCCGCATATTTGCAGAGCAGCAACATGGTCCAGCAGGCACACATTCACGAGGCATTACTGTCTGGATTCTTCAAGCGACACCGATGCCTCGGTGGGGAGAGCAGTCCTGCGAAATCTGTTTCAGTAAGGTGAGCCTCTGGTGTTCTCTCCCACCTCCTTTCCACTCTTTACGCTTTCTTATGATGTTGCATTGCTTTCTGTTTATGCATGATAACTATGTTTTGGCGTATAAGAGCGAGATATTGTATTACTGCTAACTACTCGGATTCAGGCATGTGAATCTATGAAAGACACCCCAAATACTGGAGAAGAACAATAGTTGCTTACCTGTAATCTGTGGTTCTCCAGTATTGGTGTCTTTCATAGATTCACATGCACCCACCCACCTCCCCTCAGAGTCTCACCCAGACTGTTATGATATAGCTGTATATACTCTGGTACACTCCAGTGCTACAAAAATCTGACAGCCTGGGTCTCTGGGGAGAATACCTAGGTGGGAGCTGTGGCCTGATTGGCTGCAGTTTGGTCTAACATAATGACTTGGATGGTCACTAATGTGGAAGTTTTTTCATTGGTAGCTGAGGCTACTTCACTTCCTGGTTTATTGTAACTGTTATTTGCTATGTACAAATGGCTTATTACTGCTTTTTTATATACCGTGGGACTCCTACTCCGACGACGGGGAATGATTCAGGCATGTGAATCTATGAAAGACACCAATACTGGAGAACCACAGATTACAGGTAAGTAACTATTGTTCTTCCTTTTGGGGCATTGGTCGCTTGGGCTCCGCTATCTGCCTTTGGGTACAGACGTCACCTTTATGGATGGCTCGGTGTCTCGGTGTTTTACACCGTAGTGACATTTTGACGTCGGAGTGTTGGTGTAGAGACAGTCACTGTCTTAGTGATGGTGACGTCGTAGTGCGGTCGAAGTCAGTTACAGCCGCAGTATACTTGCCGGCGCTTGCGGCCTGGGTCTTGTTCCAGGCCTCGCGCCGTGGTGAGCCCCCTCTGCGTGGGAGGGGACTTTGTGTTCCCGGCACCGTCCACCCACGACGCCGAGCAGTTGATCAGCGTCGAGGAGCCCTTCTGATGGGGAGTCTGTGGCTACTCACCACGTGTAAGCGAGGGACGTTGGTCCTCTTGCTTAGCTTTGAGTTTGCGCATACCTACTCATCGGCTAGGTCGCCTCCTGCTCTGCCACCACTGGTGAGACCACCGGGGATGTTTCAGATTTTTCTCGGTTCCCTCTCCCTTCCACCACCCCAGGGGTCTTTGGCCCCTCAGTCTGCGATTCCCCGTGTCTTGTTGCCAGGGATGCGTCTTCCATGAGTACGGGGAGTCTCTCTCCGGCTCTTTACGGGTTGGCGGTACTTGGCTTTGGTCCGCTACCACCTGCCAGGGGGTTCTGGCTTCGAACTTGCTCCTGACTTGGTCGCAGGGGTGGTGGCATGTAGGCATCATGCGGTGGCCCGCTGTTGCTGGGCCGTTGTGGTAAGATCCCTGTGTGGGGGTGTTTTCTTCACGAATGAAGGGTTCCCCTGCCGAGAGACAGGAGGGAAGCCTTACAAGAGATAGTCTATGGACCTGATAGTTTCAGGTCTAAGCATCGGTGTTGGAGCGGAGTTTTTTCTCTCCTGCCGACCCCCAGGTATTGTGGGTTTGTCCTACGTTGCCATACTTGTATTCGTCGGGCGTCTCTGCAGCCTACGGCTCAGCAGTGTGCATCTGCTCTCCCGTTCTTTGGGCACCCTTTGGGTTTCCATGAGGGTAGTGAGTGGTCCGCATAAGTCTGCCTCGGAGACTTTTGGGCGGCTGTAGGTTTGCGGCGTGGAGAACGGCTTGAGGCCTTCTTCCCTTTCTAGCGGCGTTTTTCCTCCCAGGGTTTGTCTGTGGTACCGGGCCGCCTTTAAATACTTCACAAGTATATTGTGCGCGTACGCGGGAGAGCTTGATGCTCCTTAGCGAACAAAGGCCGGCCGGGTCTAAGTCAGTCTTCGGTTCATCAGTCCTTCTCCAGCAATTCCTCCGGTCAGCGCGCGGTTTCAGCTGCGCGAGCTCCAAGCGGAGGCCGATACCCTGTTAAGGAAAAGGGCAATAGGAGACGTACCTCTGTCTCAAAGGGGAAGAGGTCTGTACTCCCGGTTCTTTCTGGTTCGCAAGAAGGGCAAGAACGAGTTCAGGCCCATTCTGGATTTGCGACAAGCAAACTAGTGGATTCGCAGAGAGAGGAATTTCGCAAGCTATCGTTGCATCAAGTTTTTTCCTCGGCTGCAACAAGGAGTTTGGCTCTGTGCCATAGATCTACAGGATGAGTACTTCCATGTGCCCTTTGCACACATGCACGGAAGTTTCTGCGATTTCAAGTCGGCGCCGATCATTATCACTACACAGTACTGCCAGTCGGACTGACGCCTGCGCCCAGAACATTCTCGAAGTGCAGGGCAGTGGTAGCTGCACGCCTGACGATAAATGAGGTGTTTGTCTACCCATACCTGGACGATTGGTTGATCAAGGCCTCCTCTTTCTCGGAAGCTCAAGCACACTTCCAGAAGACGTGCGTTCTTTTGAACGAGCTGGGGTTGCGCATCAGTATGTCCAAGGCTGTCCCGATTCCGGTCCAGTGCATACAGTACTTGAGAAGCCTCCGTCAATACGCTGTCAGCAAGCGTGTCTCTTTCGGAGGAGAGACGATTATCGCTCCTTCGGAAGGCTCAGGCTCTTATGATCCCTCCATCTACAACGGTGGGACGGTGTCTGCTCTATTGGGGTCGATGGCCTCTTGTATCTTCCTCACGCCACACGCACGGCTGCCCATGAGACCTTTGCAGGAGTGCGTAGAGGATCAGTGGGATCAGAGGAATGGTTCTTGGGACAACAAGATACGACTGTCTCTGCATGCTCTTAAGTCTCTGAAGTGCTGGTGTTCGGCGGGGAATCTCTTCGGAGGGGTTCCCTTTCACGAGGACATTCCCGCACGGACTATCGTGACGGATGTGTCTCTCCACGGCTGGGGGGGGCGCATTCCCGAGACTGACAGATACAAGGAACGTGGTCCCGTTGGAGTCCACGTATCACTTAAATTTCCTGGAACTCAGAGCTGTTCACTTGGCACTGTAGGCGTTTGTTACGTCCTTCCGAACCGTCTCTCTGCTTGTACAGACGGACAATGCGACCACGATGTCTTGCCTCAACAAGTAGGGGGGTTCGAGATCGCGCACTCTGTCGCAGGAGGCGCAGGCGATCTGGCGCTGGCTTCTAGCCAGAGGACTGACGATCACGGCTATCCATCTGCTAGGTGTGCAGAATGTTCAGGCGGACGCACTGAGCAGCCTGATTCAGGAAAACCACGAATGGGTCGTAAACGACGAAGTACTAGGAGAAGTCTTCGCAAGGTGGGGAACTCCAGACGTAGATCTGTTCTCCACCGCCGAAAACAGCAAATGCTGAGACTTTGCCTCCAGGTACTACCAGCAGGGGACGCTGGGGTATGCGTTATGGATTACCTGGTCGAACAGCTTTCTGTACGCTTTTCCACCCGTTTCCTTGTTTCCGGCGGTACTCATCAAGCTGTCCCAGTGCAGGGCACGGATGATCCTGATTGCCCTGGAATGGCCCAGGCAGTGGTGGTTCACGGACCTGCTTCACCGGTCTCTCCTTCCTCGCATACGGCTGCCGTGCAGGCCGGGCCTTCTCACGAAGTTCGGGGTGGGGCAGATGTTGCACCCCAACCTCTCGTCTTTGAGTTTGGCGACATGGCTCCTGCGTTAGTGCAATTTGGCCATTTGAATGTACCAGAAGTTTGTATGGACATACTGAAGGAGGTTAGGCGACCTTCCACCAGGACTTCTTATGCTTACAAGTGGAAGAGGTTTTGCATCTGGTGCAAGTTCAGGGATTATGACCTAACGACGTGTAAGGAGAATGTCATCCTTCCGTATCTTCTACACCTGGCGCAGTCTGGCCTTAATGTCCATTCCATTAAGGTTCCTCTTGTTGCGCTGACTGCCTAAAAGAAATGGCCTTCACAGACTTCCTTCTTTCGGATCCCTGTGATCTAAGGGTTTTTGGAAGGCTCGAAGAAAGTGTTCCGTCCTGTCCGGTTTCCTTCGCCTTCATGGGAATTGAACGTGGTGCTGTCCAGTTTGATGAAGGAGCTTTTTGAACCTATTCATAAAGCTTCATTGCAGCACCTGTCCTGGAAGGCGGCGTTCCTCGTGGCCATTACATCGGCCCGCAGGGTGAGGGAAATTCAGGCGTTGTGTTGCCACGAACCTTATACAGTATTTCATGCTGCGGAGGTTGTTATGCGTACTCGCCCTAAAGTTCTTCCAAAGGTTATATCTGACTTCCATGTTAACCAGACTATAACTTTGCCTACGATTTTTCAGAATCCTTCATCACCAGTGGAAAGGTCTTTGCATTCCCTGGATGTTAGGAGGGTGTTGAAATTTTTATCTGGATAAAACCGAGGATGTTAGTTGGTCAGACCAATTGTTTATCAATTATGGTTCAGTCAGGACCGGTCTGGCTACCTGTAAACAGTCCACCTCTAGGTGGATTGTGTCCTGTATACAATTGGGTTACCAAACGGCTGATAAGACCTTAGGGGGTAAACCTAAGGCTTATTCCACCGGGGGTAAAGCTGCCACGACTGCTTTGCTCCATAGTGTTCCAATTGCAGAAATCTGCAAGGCGGCCACTTGGAAGTCGGTCCATACCTTGTTAAGCATTACTGTCTGGACACTGAGGCCAGGGCAGATGCTCGGGTTGGGCAGGCTTCGCTGAGAAATCTGTTCGAACAGTAGTGGTGTTATTTCTCTTTTCTCCACCGCCGCTTTGGTGTGGGGATGGGCTTGCCATTCTATTCACTAGATTATGACTATACACAGAGATCCCCTACTACAGAAGGAGTAGTTTCTGTCCTGTAACTCCAGTTCTGTAGTAGGGGTATCTCTGTTATAGTCATAAGCGCCCACCCTCCTCCCCGGTGGAGAGAGAGATTCATGCAGTGCTTAATTTGTAAAATATGAAGTGCAGGTGCTCAAATGTTTGTCGGAGGCCACACCTACTTTTCTCTGGCTCCACCCACTTCATCCACTGGCTCCACCCACTTACTATATTAGCTCCACCCACATTTTCAACTGGCACTGCTAAAAGTCAGGGGTAATATATATCTGGCTGATCCTACGTGTGTAACTCAGTATAGAGGGAATGTTACATCAGACAGGACTACAAGGTATAGGAGTCACATGTAATCCATGATTGTCATTGTAGGCAATATAGTTTAGGAGTTCAAAGTCTGAAAAAGCGCAAATGCAGAATTCAAAAAATACCAGCATTGTTAGGGGTTCTCTTCAATAAGAATTGAGTTCCCACATTAGACCCTTTTTGCAAGATTAGGATAATGAAAGATTAGCCCAAAAACATATAGCTGTAATATATAACTTGCCGTTTGCATGCAGCTCTTTGATGACAGACAGACTAGTTAATAGCTTGCTGTTCTATGATAGCATTTTAACTTACAAACTGCAAGTAACAAAAGGATCTCTCCGACAGAAGCAGTAACACACTGATCTATTTTACATTATATCCACTTTTTGATCTGCATGGTAAACGTTATTTGCAGCAGCCTGGTATATAACCCTCCCTGGCCTGTACTACCTTTCAAGCAGTCACGGCTTCCCCTAGACAAAGCTCCTGGCTGGCTCTCTCCAGGTAGACGATTAATCACCAGAGTTATCTTGACATTTTACTTTTTGCCTGAATATTACTGGAGCCCAGGAATTCGGCACCAGCTACTTTTAAAACAAGAATATACTGGCAAACTGACCCCCCTACCCCAGCCCACCCCATAGTGCTACTGCTACATGAAAGAATGAAACAGATCTTCGCTGATGGCTCTGTGTTACACACCTCACCCCATCGTACCTTTGTCTCATCCCTTACTACCCCTCACCACTGCACTACCCTTCACATTCACAAAGCGTATGCTGCTGCCTCACTTCTTTTATGTAGATTCACTTCCTTCTTCCTCAATCACATAGCGCATAAGTGCCTCATACCTCTATCTCATTCTCCCTCTCATCTCTGCCTCACTTTTTTTCCTCTCATCTCAGCCTCAATCGCCCCCGATCTCGACTTCTATGCCTCAATCTCCCTCTCACCTCTGGAGAATTCTACCTCACACAATAGAGAGCTCGGTCCACTGGCTCGGTCAGTTACTTCTTGAACTTGGCACCTTGTTTAAAAAGCAAGCCTCACTAGTGCCTCAAACACTTATCAGTATTAGAGGCTGCAATTAGATTTGAGGTAGCTCCTTTAGGGACAATCATAGTAAAGCCTGACTCTTTGCAGATGGCAGCCTCCTCCCTTGACAGCCTGCGGCAGATGCTTTCGAGCAATAGTTAAATTGTTAGACACATTTGAAAAGGATCCCAGATTTAGAGAAATAGGCAAAATTCACGTATATTTAAAATAGCAGTTCTAGAGGCTGAAAATAGAACTCACAAAAAGCAGCTCTGTCCCAGTTGTCAGAAGGGTTAATACGCTATCAGAGACTAAACATCACAAATCAGTTAGAATCATGCAGAGGTGAATATTGGCCTTCCCTCTGTAGAAATCCATTAGAGTACTTAGTCTTTAGATGGTGGCACAACTTACTGACCATCCATATCAGTGGGGTGTGGAGGCAAAGCAGTGAATGCGTGCACATTTCAATGTGAGAACATTTGCGCACGCTGCTTGCCTGGCAGGGCACAGCCCCAACCCCCCACAGGTTTTATGAGCGTGCCCGGCCTGCCCTGAAAACGAAACTGAATCCTCCTGCCCTGCATACTACTGACTCCAGGCAGTCCTGCCCGCAACTGCACAACAAATAGCCACTACTGCCCACTGCAGTGCACACTGCTGGCTGGCAACAAAACATGATCGTTCATCGTGATGATCAAACTGGGGATCAGAAACAACAAGCAGGGCCGTGACCATGAACATAAAAAAGTAAATCTGTAGGCCTCACCTGCGCAGATTTATTTTAATTCATTATATGTCTGCGGCCTACGCCGCCTATCGATTCCCAGGCCATCAATCAACAATTATAATTTCAAAAAAACGTAATCCAGCGCCTGCGGCCCCCAGGCCCTGCCCTGCCTCACCTGCCTGCGCAGCTCATGATGATTATTTCGGCCGCCGCAGGCGCAGGCCTACCCCCAGGCCATCTTGTCCAGTCACTGCTGGTAGACCAATCAGGATGATTTTAAAAACCTGACCACCAGTACATTAATCAGCGCCAGGCCCTGCCTCGCTCGCGCCTCCCCCTCACCTGCTGAGCAGAGCTGACCTGGTCCCAACTCAATTGTCCCAACTCCAGCAACTTTGAATAAGACGGCGAGTACCCTCCTAGATACTCTGTAAGGGGAGAGGAGAGGTGCGGTGCGGGTATGTTGGGGCGGGCCTCGGGCAGCGAAAATGCGCGTGTATTTCATTGCATGCATAATCTGCGCACGCGTCGCTCCCCCTCTGCCATGCATAGCCCCAACCCCCGCAGCAAAGCCCTGCCCAGTACCCTGCAACAACACTACTCACTAACTAGTGTCCCGCCCACTGGGGCCCTGACTGATCCGCGGCAGTGATGTCTTGAGAGAGAGGAAATCACTGGGAGCAGGGCAAGCACGTCACGTCACCGACAGCAGTAAGTACTGTTTTTTGCTGCAGATGCATCATCGAGTCAGTGAGTCAACAAGTTTGGCACCACAACACTGACAGCAGTACCACAGCAGGCGCAGCACACACTCTCTGTGTGTGCCAGTGCGCACGAGTCACAACTTTCAAAAATCAAATTCGAAGGCAGGACAGGTGCACTTAATGCCGTGTAATAGACCCGGCCCTCATAATTAGGTGCCGGTGCTAAGCACCGGCAAGCTCCGGCTCAAATTAAGCCCTGGATTCATGTAAGAAATACTACAGGTCTGGCGTGTTACGCCTTCAAAAAGAACTGAAAGTAGAAGGGACCTGCAGTGCATTCTGGGATACTGTGAGGCTTCTGGAAAGTTCTCTTAAAGGCACAGTATCCTGTTTTGAGCCACATAATGGCAGCCTACGGGGCTTGTCTGTCCATTTCTTCCTCTCTATCATTCCAGCAGGTTTTGCTGTTACAGGCAAGGTTTTCTCTGTAAGAAAACCCTGGACAGGCTGTGCTGTTTGTGGACTTTTGGTGGAATTTCTAGTCGAAGTACTGGACAGTGTAGCCTGTGGATATAGGCTGCATTATCTGTCTTTAAATTCTCTCTTAAGTGTCTGTGCAGTTCTGCATGTTTGGACAATTTAAGAGATTATTTTTGATTGCTCCGGGGTCCGCGCACATGGGCGGGACTATTCACTAGATTATGACTATAACAGAGATACCCCTACTACAGAACTGGAGTTACAGGACAGAAACTACTCCTTATCTCATCTTAGTTTGCAAATGACATTATTCCAAGATCATGAAGGTGCGCTAAAATGCAATCCTAAATGATTTACTACAAAGATTGCTTTTTTTGCGACAGTACAGCTAAGCTCCTCATATTTGGTGAACATTTTCAAAACAGAACACATAGAACATAGATACTACAGAAACAATATGTTGAGAATACGAGTTCCTCCAGGTTTCTTTTTAAAGCCAGTGGTGCCATTCATGTTCAATATTAAGGCCATTCTCCACTGTTCCAAAGCCTATGATAAATGCACTCTCCTCCTTGAGGAGGCGTGATTCCAAATTACCACCTCGTTTGTGTTGCTTCAGTTTCTTTAGGTCTACAAAGGTGAAATTTCGTTGATCATGATATTTTAAAAAGTGTTCCACCATTGGTTGTCGAGTGTCAGATTTATGGATGTTACGATAATGTTCTTGAATCCGGGTTTTTAATGGTCTCGTGGTGCTCCCAATGTAGTTTTGATTGCAGGGACAAGAAATGAGGTAGACCAAATTTGTGCTTTCGCAATTGATAAAGTCTTGTATTTTATACTTCTTGTTGTTAATGTCAATTTCTTTTGTCTTAGATTTTCCCAGCTTACATATTGAGCAGTTTGCTCAGGTGGGTAGAATCCCTTAGGTGGATTTAAGAACTTGCTTGGTTCATGTTTTATATCCAGAAAGGATGGGCAAAGGATATCTCTTAGATTTCTACTTCAAGAAAAACTAAGTTGCGGTTTGTCATAAAGCACTTCTGATATAGTAGAATTTCCTTTCAGTAAATGCCGATGATCATTGATATATTGTGTGCAGAAACGAATCAATTTAACCAACTTGTCCATAGAGCCGCCCAATATCATGGGGTTGACTTGCATACTGACCCAGTAGAGGAGGATTTCCTTATGGATACCTTTGATACCACACAAAGGTCCTCCTCAATTTTACCCATGCTTAAACCCCGCGGTGTTGGATGCCGATCCCCCGTTGCTTTTGGGCGAAGTTTAGTGTATAAGAACAGTGGTTTCGACCTGGGAGTTACTCCCCCGGAAAGTGACGTGTGTGAGTGATCCTCACGGATGTGCTACTCTATTTGTCAAGATTTGTTCGCTTGCTCTACAATATTGTGAAGGGTGCTACCAGATCGGATTTTGTTGTCATTTTGTTCACCTTGTCCTGAGGAGGCCGGATTGGTTGGAAGGCCGAAACGCAACCGCTTCGACACTTTCCATTAAAAGGAGTCTGATTCAAACTTTAATTAAAGTGGAATTATATTTCTTTGACACAATTTTCTTTATAGTTAGGTTCCTTATTGTTTTTTTTTTTAACCAATTGGGTCTAACTACCTCTGTGTGCAGTTCCTAGAAATAATAGGAGCACACCTAGCTTCTGCTACAATAATTTTGTTCTGGGTGAAGATGGGTTCATTTATAATCAAGTATTATCTATATTAACTTTGTGTATTTTGTCCCTTGTTGTTGTATATAGCTGTGTATATATGTATGTAGGGCACATTATGACGAGTTAGAATCCATAACCTTCCTGATAAGTACAAGAATAGGGCCAATGAGCTTATACAAGAGGGTAAAACCATCACCAACACCTCTATTCGTTGTGCCCTAGATGCAGCAGATACTGCTTCAAGGGCAATTAATACCATTGTCCTTTTGCGTAGACATGCCTGGCTACGCATTTCAGGTTTCAAACCTGAAGTACAAAGTGCCATACTCAATCAACCCTTTGATGAGCAACATGTATTTGGACCTAATGTGGACATATCCCTTGAAAAATGAAAAAGGATACGGACACAGCTAAATCTATGGGAGCCTTGCAGTCGCAAGCTCCCAGACGTTCTTTTCGTTGTTCATCCTATAGAGGTACCAATAGAGGCTACTCCTCAGAAAGCCCCTCTACCTCTTACAAAGCCCCTACCCAATCCACCTACAGTAGAGGCTACCAAAGAGAGGGTTACAGGGGCAACAACAATAAAGGCAGAGGCAAAATTAACAACTCTACCCCTGCCCAATGACTTCCCTCCACTTCCCCCACCACATTCCACTCCAGTTGGGGGGAAACTACAACAATTCCTTCCTGTCTGTAACGACATCACATCAGACAGGTGGGTGCGACAAATAATTCAAACAGGTTACTGTCTCGAACTAACATCTACCCCCCCCAAACATACCACCCAAACAGCGCCCAATGTCACAAGAACATTTGGTATTGCTCAGGCAGGAGGTAATATCCCTCCTACAAAAAAGTGCAATAGAATCAGTTCCACTGCATCAACAAAACAAGGGAGTTTACTCCCTATACTTTCTTATCCCAAAAAAGGACGGCTCTCTAAGGCCTATTCTCGAACCTGTACATACAATCAGACCACTTCCATATGGTCACCCTACAGCAGGTTCTTCCTCTCCTTTTACAAAAGGACTTCCTTACCCCTATAGATCTCAAGGATGCCTATTTCCACATTCCCATTCACACAGCTCATAGAAAGTACCTCAGATGTGTACTAGACGGTCAGCACTATCATTTCAAAGTACTCCCATTCGGGGTCACAACAGCACTAAGAGTGTTTACCAAGTGCCTCACAGTAGTGGCAGCGCACTTAAGAAGACCGCACATTCACGTCTTCCCATATCTCGATGACTGGCTCATAAAAGCCAACTCACACAGTCAGTGTGCACAACACACTCACACCACCATCCAATTACTCCACAACTTGGGGTTCACAGTAAACCACACCAAGTCCCACCTGCAACCGTCCCACGTACAACAATATCTAGGTGCCACAGTAAACACCTCGACAGCGCTAGCTTATCCCTCTCCTGCCAGGATAACAAATATGCAAGCTCTTTTAACCAAATTCCAACCGCAACACTCTCTTCCAGCTCCAGTGTTCATGCAACTCATAGGAATGATGGCCT
Source organism: Lissotriton helveticus (assembly GCF_964261635.1). Lineage (NCBI taxonomy): Eukaryota > Metazoa > Chordata > Amphibia > Caudata > Salamandridae > Lissotriton > Lissotriton helveticus. The sequence continues at coordinate 654,165,022 of NC_136061.1, forward strand.
CTTGCATATTCATAGTGCCTCATGCAAGACTACAAATGCGTCCTCTTCAAGAGTGCCTAGCACAACAGTGGAACCAGGCTCAAGGTCAATTAACAGACCTAGTGTTGGTAGACGGTCGAACACACCGCTCTCTGCAATGGTGGAACACCAAAAACCTTTCCAAGGGCCAACCGTTCCTAAAGCCAGTTCCCCAAATAGTCATGACAGCAGACTCATCACTCTCCGGCTGGGGAGCCCACCTCCTGCAGCCCACCATGTAGGGAAGGTGGACACCGCAACAAAAATTACTCCACATTAACCACCTGGCGTTACCAGCCATTTTTCTAGCCCTAAAAGCATTCCAAAAGCACATATCGGGCAAAGCTGTCTTAGTCCGCACAGACAATATGACAGCCATGTACTACATAAACAAACAAGGAGGGACACACTCCCTGCAGCTCTCTCAGGTGGCGCAGCAGATATGGAGATGGGCTATACCTCTGAACATCTTCCTTCTAGCCCAACATGTTCCAGGGGTACAAAACACCATAGCCGATCTGTTAAGTCGTCAGACACAACAAATCCACGAGTGGGAACTTCATCCACAAGTTCTTCAACCGTTCTTCAGATGCGGGGACAACCTCAGATAGACCTCTTCACCACCCACGAAAACGCCAAATGCCCAAGCTTCGCCGCCAGGTATCCACACCCACTGTCCAAAGGCAATGCGATATGGATGAACTGGTCCGGCAAATTTTCATACGCTTTTCCACCTCTCCCACTGCTTCCACTAGTGGTGCGCAAACTTCAACAACATTCCCTCACTCTCATTCTAGTTGCTCCAACTTGGGTCAGACAACCGTGGTACACCACACTACTGCAACTTTCTGTGGCACCGCACCAAAAGCTTTATCTGTCTCCATGCTTCCTAACCCGGAACCATGGAGAGTTAAGACACCTGGATCCAGCTCAGCTCAACCTAGCGATCTGGCTCCTGAAGTCCTAGAGTTTGGTTATCTTAACCTTCCTCCTGACTGTATGAGCGTTATTAAAGAAGCTAGACGTCCCACCACTTGGGTATGTTATGCAGCCAAGTGGAAGCGTTTTGTAATATACTGCCATAACAACAACATCAATCCTCTAGATGTGTCTATTCAACACATCATAGGATACTTACTACATCTCCAAAGATGTAACTTAGCGTACACATCTATTACAGTGCATCTTGCTGCCATTGCAGCATACCTAAAGAATAGACAACATCTATCACTTTTTAGAGTACCTGCCATAAAGGCTTTTATGGAGGGCCTCAAAAGAATAATTCCTCCCAGGACACCACCTTCACCCGTGTGGAATTTAAACATTGTTCTCACACCCTTTACATAAATGTGAATTGAAATTCTTAACTTGGAAAGTTGCTTTCCTAGTAGCTATTACTTCTCTAAGAAGAGTTAGTGAACTACAAGCATTAATAATTCAAGAACCCTTTCTGCAAATGCACCATAATAAGGAATGCTAGGGATAGGCAAATGGCCTATCTGGGTAGTGTTTTGATGTGCATGAAAATGTGGGCGTTGTTGGAAATGGCCTTTTTGCAGGGTTATTCTCATATTTTTTTGCTTCTTCCTCATATTTTCCTTGACCTGTTTTTGTTGGCTTTAGGACTGTGGGCACTTACCCACTTCTAATCACTGCTAATGTGCAAATGCTCCCTGTATAAATTGTTGTTGTAATTGGATATCCATAATTGGCATATTTTATTTACTGGTAATTCCCTAGTAAAGTGCACTGAGTGTGCCAGGCCCTGTAGATCAAATGCTACTAGTGGGCTTGCAGCACTGGTTGTGCCACTTACAGGGGTAGCCCGGTAAATCTGTCTCCCATCTCCCATCTCCCTCTGTAGTGTCTGCATGCAGTTTGTAAACTGCTATGTCGACTTGGCAAGTGTACCGACCTGCCAGGCCTAACCTTCCCTTTTCTTACATGTAAGCCACCCCTATGATGGGCATAAGGTACTCCCATGGGCAGTGTTCAGTGTATGTGAAAGGTGGGACATGTACTGGTGTGTTTTACATGTCCTGATAGTGAAACACTACATTGTCAGTATTTTACTAGTAAAGGCTATCTGTCCCATAGGCTAACATGGGAGTTACTTTGTACAAGTATAACGTTCCATTGGAGCAAGATAGAGAAGTGGAGTTTAGGCTCTCTGAACCCAGTATTTAATAACACATCTTTTTAGGGAGATGGTTTTTAAATTATGTGTTCGAAAATGCAACATTTAGAAAGTATTTATTTATTGTTTAACCCTTCTGAGAGCCTTTGCTGTTTTGTGTATTGGCTGTCTGGTTTTGGAATGATGGGGGCTGGAGGTGTGCATTCACTGTAGAAAGCCACAAAGGGGGCGGGGGGTTGAGGTGTGTCCTGCCATTCCTGGGTGACTCATAGCTGAGCTGAATAGACCTTGGCTGCATTTAGACTGGTGGAAGGAGTTTCACTAGCACCTAAATAGGCAGTCTCTCCTCTGCACAATGCTGTCTCCACTTTCTGTAGTGATGCTGCACCAGAGAGGACAGAACTGGTTTGGTATGGACTCGGGAACCCTTGCCACAAAGAGAAAATGGGGTATAAGTATTGGACCTTAAACCTCAGAGAATTAGATCACTTCTGAACTCAAAATTAACCTCTGCCAAGGAGAAGCGCTGTAGAGTTGTAAGGAGGAGTACTGCCACTTCGCTGTGTTGCTTTGCTGGGCCTGCCTGCAGTGGCTGCTTCTGCCAAGTAGAGGACAAAGACTGGAACTTTGCTGTGAACCTGCTTGAAGAAGAATCTCCAAGGGCTTGTGTGTGCTGGCCTCCTATTCTGAAGTCTCAGCGACACAAAGATTTCACCTGCAATCTGCTGACCAGCACCTGGACTCCTGCATTCAAAAGGGTGGCAATTCCAGTTCCTGGACCCTGAGAATTGTGGGCTTGGTGCTGCAAAGCAAGAAAAACAACTCTGACTCAGTCAGTGCCACCGCCAGTGATGCTGCGACCTGCACAGAGACCAGGGGAACCGCTTGTGAAGTGCATGATGCACCGCCTGCCTGCACCGCAGCTCTGATGCCTGCCAACGCCTGCAGTTATCAGCCTTCCCGATGCCAGGGCTCGCACCGCCATCATCCTGTTATGGCGAGCCAATAACGACGAGGGAGACTTCATAAACGCTTCAACTTTGAAACCGCCTCACTGGAACTGATGCCTTGCCGCAGACGCTGCCGACTTCCCCTGTCCTAGACTCGACGCATCTCCTCCTTGCGGACTCGACGCATCGCCTCCCCCGTGGCATCCAGGGACCCGGCCTTGACCTCGGCACCGACACCTCGCCTCCACGAGGCCGTGCATCATACCTAGACTTCGTTTTCCAAGGTACTGTTGGTTGGGGGTCCATGTGACTCTGTGCCCAAAGACGTACATCTCGCGGACGGCGCCGTACTTTGGATTTATGCCTGTCACAACGTTTTAATAGCCCCAGGTGGAGCTGTTTTGTTTCTAAAAGTTCTATTTTTACAATAGATGTTCTAAAGTGATATTTTGATACATGATAAATATGCTTTACTTTTTTAACTGGTGTGGTGTCCATTTCTGGTGTTTTCACTGTGTTACTGTGTGTTTGAGTACAAATACTTTACACATTGCCTTTGGGTTAAGCATGTCTGCTCGTGCAAAGCTACCAAGGGGGTGAGCAGGGGTTCTCTAAAGTGTGTAACTCCCTGACTAGAAGCAAGGGTCCCTACTTGGACAAAGGTGCATACCTCTGCCAATTAGAGACACCAATTTCTAACAAGCCTTAAACACGTATCCATGTAAAGTTGGAAACTGTATAGTGTAGCCTCTATGGAAAGTGTGTTGGTGTATGATCTATGGCAGAGGCTACACAAGCAATTTAACAGCAAGCACTTAGCTTCATCTAAGCAAGGGTGATGGAGAAAAGAGTGTGAAGGGACACAGTTGTGCATGTGTGCAGATGTCTACCGTTTTGGATTGGTCTATTTGGTAGATTAAACCACATTCAAAATAGGCACAGGTACTCTGGTGGATGCACTCTATCAACTATAAAATATGCTTTGGCAAGGCATACGAATGGACATTGTACAACAAGCCCTGTATATCTTCTGATGGTTCCACTGAGGCGGGCCTAAGCAGATAATCATTATACTACCATGCCTGTGGAGTCCAGCCAGGCATGCAGGATAAAACCCATAGGAATGGACATTGTACAACCAGCCATGCTGTTTGGTCGAAGGAGTTGAGCAAGGACCTGCATTAGGAAATGCAATTTGTTGTCCACAAAGAGCGTCAGGAGGCAGCCCATAGACCGGGCATTGTACAAACAGCCAAAGTATATGCTCAGATGTCTGCCCAGAGTCGCCGAAGGGCGCAAACCCTATGATTGGCATGATACTGGCCAGTTAAAGCATATGCTGTGGTGAATCTATAGATTAGTGGCATAGGAGCAACCAATGGGAATAGCCAGTCTAACCAGCTGCGCAGAATGATCTCAGGAGTACCTGCTACTCTGCCGCCAGCTTCCAAACTCATAGAAGTGGAAGAGGAGCATTCCAGATTGTTTAAAAACTTTTGGAAACAGTTGGCACCTTAGTCAGATGTCATAGTGGTACCAGAAGATGGGCATTGCATGGAGTCCCGGTATCTTCTCTTTGTATCTGTCCAAATATACCAATTGTGATGACATTGCCTGTGTCAGAGAAGTAGGTCCATCCTGTAAAAGCATATCTTGTCTTCACTGGCTAACGAGTAGCTTGTATTTGTATTGCCTCTTCTGGTTAAGCTTGTGACTATTCTGCTTGTTAGGGAATCTTGTGATGATGTAGGTGTACTAGTCAGGCTTGCACTGAAGTTGCCCAGGCTGAATAAGCATGTGGTGTGACTATCTAAGCCATGAGTATCATATGAACAGATGTCGAAGTTTAGCCTTACTGTCTTCTTTCTTTATAGTGCAAATCTAATTAGAGTTTGCTTATTGACTTGTTCATTATATTGACAATCTTCTTGCATTTTCATTTACAGTTTTTTTTCAGTAAACCTCTACGGATTTTGAACATCCTTATTGTCTTGGAAGGTGCGCTCATTTTCTACCAGCTGTACTCACTCATGTGCTCAGGAAAGTGGCACCACACCATCTCCCTGGCCCTTATCCTCTTCAGCAACTATTATTCATTCTTCAAGCTGTTGCGTGACCGCATTGTGCTGGGAAAGGCTTACGCCCATGCTGCAAACAGAGACTCTGAGCAGAAGCTCAACTAAATGCTACTGTGGAAGTCACAAGGAAGGGGGCAGATACAAAGAGCTTTCTATTTTTGTTACATCTCTTTTTTGTCTTTCATAACTGATGTAATTAAGAGAAAACATATTTTTGTACTCTGTTTTGGTGTTGTCTTCATTTATGTTCACAACGATGAGGTGGTGTGACTGGCAATCAAGAACCTGTCAACTGTATGGATGGGTCAGTTTGTGATATGATGTACAGATGGGACTCCCAGTGAGTGACTTGTTGTGTAATTGAAAGTTCCAAATCTGGCTACGTATACATACCTAGGCATGGAGCTTGTTTCGTAAGGAAGGTGGATTGTACCTTCAAGGATTTTTTACAAACCTCCCACATTTGCATAGTTTCTCTAATGTAAGCTTCTTCATAGGGCTGTTTTCTCAGAAAGTACAGAAATATTAATTATCCATCATAGGATTCTCTCAGATTTCTGTAAACAATTTAAAAGGATCCCCAGAACACTTTTCTTATTGAAAACTTATTGAAAACATGCCAATAAGATGCAACATTTTCTACCAGTTTTTCAGTTTTGAAAAGTGGTTCCAATTTACCAAATTAATACACTATACAAGTGTTGAAGCATAGTATGCCAAGGAGCTCGAAGCTGAAACAACATAGATATTTGACATGGAGAATTTAAGGAGTCTCCCTGTCATGGTCTACCTCTGAATCCGGGGTCACAAGGGATCTTCCTATAGTTCCGTTGGTGTGCTACCATTTTGGTCTGTTTGATAGTTTCAACCACTTTGAAAACGAGCATAGAAAGTGGTCAGAAACAGACTTCTAGCAATGCATGATCATGGAGTCACATTTAGAAACATTTGCATTGTCTCCGGAGACACAGCACTCTGCTAAAGATCTTAACTCTGCTCCATTGGTAGAGAGCTACTGTTCTCCATCCAGAGCTCCTGTACCTCCATCACCATCATGTGGGGGAGATAACCCACCTCGGTCAGCTTCGCAACAGTGACACAAAGAGAAGAGGCATGGCCTTCCTATTTCTCCCCAGGATTAACCTTCCAAAAGAGGGACTGTCCTTCTAGATGCTAAAAAAGACTCAGACAGGTATTCCAGTTACTCATCTATCAGCCCTCCCAGAAGACCATCATCTTCTTCAGTTGCTGATTTCAATGAGATTTTGTTGTGTCTGTAGATTATGTGTTACCTACAATCTCCCCAGTGAATTATGTAGCTTTCAAGATAGTGACGAAAAGAAATCAATATTGAGACTGCTACTCCGGTCTATGAAACATTGATAATTCTTCAGACTTTGCTTCGAAAACCTTTGCGAGACCTATCGTCACTGTCTTGAACCAACAGTACATCCTTTTCCACAGGCCGGCATTCATTAAATCTTTTGATCACTTTCAGGAAAAAGAAATATAGGGTGCCAGAATCCTATCCCCTCTTATTGAAAGAGCTACCAGATTCTGATGCCTTGGTGGTTTCTGCAGCTAAAGAGTTTTAATACTCTGGATCAACAACCTCTCCTTATCCTGGTGAAGTACATAAGATGGACTCTTCTGATGGATTCCGCACCTCCGAATACTCCCCAGGTGCCAGACTGGGTCTGGAAAGCTTTTGCCAGCAATGCTACTGTATGCTGCTAGGTGGCAATGTGCTCCACGTTGACTTCATACTGCCCTGCAAGTGGGGAGCAAAGCCCTAGTCATCCGCCTTCCCACCCACCCCTGCGAACAAACATCAGTTTCTTTCTGTGCCCTTCCATGAGGATAGGCTGCTCGACTCCTAATTTCATGAACCTTCTAATGACTTTAAATAGAAAAATCCAGTGTGAAAGGGAATGGTATCCCCTCCTAAGATTACAGGTTTGAAACAATGTCCCAACTGTAGGAAATAGATGTCAGTCATGGATCCCCAAGAGGTGTCTCTATGGTGTTTGGACTCTTGACACGACCCTAAGTCATGTGACCAGTGCACCCTAAGGCGACCCAGGACCGAGCGGTAAAGCTGTAATTTGAGGAACTCAAGAGGAAGTTGCAAGCTTCATGTACGTCCTGCTCCAAGTCGAGGGTGAGGACTCTACCCAGTAAGAGGTCTACTTCGTATTTAAAGTCCTCCAGTAAGTCAAAATCAAAGTCCAAACATGTGCACAAGAAAGGGAAGTGGGGCTCAACCCCCATCACTTTCCATCTAAAGAGAAGACATAAGTGTGTCACAATGTCTATCACTTTTCGTCCAGATCTCTTGTTGCTGAGCAATCCCACAGGTGGTCGCATTGATCCCTAAATTTCTGGGGCCATTGGTGACTCCACCGCAAATTAAAGTCTTTAATAAGGCCATGCTGCAGATATTTGGAACTCATGGCTAGCTTTTGTGAGCCTTCTGGCCCTAAGGATCCACAGAGGCACTCAGTTGGGTTACAGCTGGTGGGCCCGTCTGTGGTGCCGCCTGACTACCTTGAACACGTTACGGGCTCCATCCCAGCTCTGGTACAGGCTACAACCTACACAATCCCTCATCAACACCTGCACCAATGCTGCCAGCACCGCAGGAGGGTCTGATGTTGGTTTAAATTTCTGACCCTGAACTTATTTTACCACGATCCAGACTGATGTCATGCTATGAAATTACTAAATCGAAACCAGTCGCCATAAAGCTCAATTCACATCCTATGCCTCTACTGGGACAGAAGGGGGGTGATTAACCCCTCTTAATGGCAATTTTAATATGGACTTACTGGAGGTCAGTGGGCTTGATACTTGCCTTTATAAAGGGTTGGACTCGCCATCTGGACCTCCAGTGGAAGAGCGTGCATAATTTGCAGTAGTAATCCAACAAGCAGATGAGTTATTGGATGCTAATGGATACTCGTTAAAGCTCTGTTCTTGCAATAGATGAATGGACAGGTACCCAGATGTCACAGACCTGCGCATGGTGACCCTGATTTTCTTACTAAACATCCTACTCCAGAGAGCAGGGTTGTTCAGGTTTCAACCAGCAAGGTGACCCCCCTCCCCCCCCCCCCAATTCATTCCCCACGACTCCCCCGGACAGGGAGTCTGAGAGGATTGAGGCATTCAGGAAACATATGTGCTCTTTGATTTGCCTAACACTGAGATTGGTCAGTGTGGTCTGTCTGTTAGGCTGAAATATTCATGCTCGCTAGGACATGGCCAGTGATATCCTGCCAGCAGTTCCAGAAGACCTTGGGTCCTCACTGGCTCAAACCATCCATGATAGTTAACCCTTTCCGCGCTGCACGAATTTTCGCGCAGTGCAGCTGTTTTATTATGTGGGTGGAGTTAGGACAACCCGTGGCCGTCCTCCACTCATGCCCACCGTGACGCCAGGCGCCGTCCGACGCACACAAGGGGTTAAGATTTGGACAACCGACTTATTTTCATATTCCTGTCCTGTTATCGTAACCCTCGGTAACTGCCCTAGGCTTCTCCACCTCCACTCCTATCTAGGTCTCTTCAGTGTGAGGTTAGAGCAAAGACATGGTAGAGTAGAATGGGACCAATGCTAAAGTGAAAGTGCTCCCTGTGTAAATTGTATCTGTAGTTGGTTATCCATGCTTGGCATATTTCATTTACTGATAAGTCCCAAGTAAAGTGCACTGTATGTGCCCAGGGTCTGTAAATCAAATGCTACTAGTGGGCCTACGTATAAGCAACAGGAGTGAATCCATAGACCTAGCTGAGATCTGGGTGAGTATGTATAAACAAACAATTATGTCTCAACTGGTATTATTTAAAAGGCTTGGTAAGTAGGCATGCACAAAACCTTGCAAGAAAGGAAGGTAGGGAGACTCATAGTTTGATTGAATGTGCCAAAGGCATTATGTATTTTGAATAAATACAAGAAAAAACAAGAGTTGGAAGGGTACAGATAAATTGGAAACAGTGGTATCAGCACTGTAAGCAATGAATACGTAAGTAACCTGACAAACTTTGTGCACTCAAGTGGACGGCGCAGGTGACAAGTGAAAACAGCAAAGGCGCAAAGTGAAGACGTGACAAATGGATACAAAGGAACTTCTGGTTCACAGGTAATTATTCACATGAATTTTGTACAAATGTAGACATTTTAGTGAACCATAGTAAAGGGAGTCACAAGATGCGCTGGTATGTCGACAGCGTTTCAATCCTTGAGTATTAGGATCATCATCAGAACCAGGTTACTAAGTGCAGGGTGCTGTACAAGAAAGGAGGCAAGGAGAAATAAACAGGCAGAAAAAAGAGCTAGAGGGGGATGGTAAATGAATCCCTGGACGCGGTGAGGAGATGGAGGGAAGGACAAGGAATGTGCTGGTGGATCAGCGAAGATTGATTACACTGGGGATGCCGCTAATGGAGCATGGTAAGGAGCTGTGGGAGAAAGAGCGCGTGTTGGTAGGGCGATGGTGGAGACACAGGTACGTGTGGTTGTACTGTGTCAGCCACTTACCGGGAGCAATAGAGAGGAAGGGGGCAGTGATAATTGGCAAAATGGATGGGGTCCAATGAATTGGTGGAGCCTGTTGGTTCTCGTGGAGTGAGTAGTTCCTTGGAGGCGGCCCCTGGGAGAGAAGGCACCCGGTAAATGGGTGAAAATATGGGCGCGAAATGGGCAACGTGAAGTAGCTGTAGGAATGCAGGCTTACCCGGTATAACGGCGTGTCCGGCGGAGGCTGAAAAAGAAAGACTGGCATTAGGGACACGGAGGTTCATTGAGGAGACCATTGCAACAGGCTTATTTTCATATTCATGCCCTGTTGCCATAAACCTCTGTAACTGCCCAAGGCTTCTCCACCTCCACTCCTATCTGGGTCTCTTTGGTGCGAGGTTAGAGCAAAGACCGGGTCTGTAAATCAAATGCTACTAGTGGGCCTACCCACATGAGTAGCCCGGCAACCATGTCTCAGACCTGCCACTGCAGTGTCTGTGTGGGCAGTTTTAAACCACTTGCCAGGCCCAAACCTCCCCTTTTTTCTACATGTAAGGCACCCCTAAGGTAGACCCAAGTTAGCCGCAGGTGCAGTGTACTTTGAAGGTAGGACATGTACTGGTGTGTTTTACATGTATGTTCTGATAGTGAAATACTGCCAATCTTGTTTTTCACTATTGCAAGGACTATCTCTCCCATAGGTTCTCACAGGAGCTGCCATGTAACCTCTTACAAGTGTAACCTTTAATTGGTAAGAGATAGAGATCTGGAGGTTGGGGTCCCTGAACTCAAAATTTAAAAATACATCTTTTAGTAAAGTTGGTTTTTAAGTTGTGTGTTTGAAATTGCCACTTTTAAAAATTGAGCATTTTCTTGCTTTACCATTCTGTGCCTCTGCCTGCCTGTGAAAGCCATGTCTGTCTGAGGAAGGGTGACAATTGGGCTGTTTGTGCATTCCCTCTAGACAGTCGCACAAAGGGAGCTGAGGAGACAGATTCCGCCATCAAATGATATAAAGAGAGTTGCGCCACAGCCTACTCCTTGAGTCTCTCCACACTCACCAAACAGTTTCCTCAACAATTTCAGGGTTACACTAGTGACGTGGGATACTGTAAACTTCAGATACCGCTGCTGGCACAACAAACTTCTCAGCCCTTTCTAGGTTGAGGCCGCGGCTTCTGTACAGAGCTCCCAGAGCATCGGATACAATATACGGTGCAGTACCCCATCCCTCCAGCAACCCCTACTTCAAAACTGATTTAGTGTGTCCTTTCCAGGAACCCTGGCACTCTGTAGAAGGCTGGATCTGTCATTTCCTTGATGAGTGTTAAAATATTGCATCTGACAGATAGGTCATCAATAATGTCTTCCCTTTTCTGTGTACTCCACTGCACCTTCCACCCCATCACGGCAGCTGACAGAAGACCACATGTCCATTTTGCAGCCGGAAGTACAGGCCCTTTTGGCCAAAGGGGCCATACAGGGGGTTCTAATGTTATAACAAAGGAGTATCCCTGTGTTCCTCAGAATCTGGGAATTCAATATTGTAGACACAGCGATTCAGTCGGATAACCTTTTCTAGGTGAATTATTTTTGTCCTCTTGCAATAAACAGGTGAGGAGATAGCAGGGGTCCCCGTTCTCTCTGTACTGGCTTCCTGTGGCCCTTCATTCCAGTGGAACCCCTATCATCCTGAACCCTTGATTCCAAGGAAGAGACTTCTTTCTGGGAACACCAGCTCAGGTACCTTGTTTGTGGGTTATTGCTGTAATATATAATCATTTGACATCTTTCTAATATTCTATTCCACTAATTCTCTGTGTTCTATTTCTTCTCCCAGATGTCCTGAAATTCTGTCCTCCCACTTTGATTCCCTCTACGATCCATTTCATTAGCTCTCTGGATCGCTCCTAACCACTCTCCTTGTGTGGGCGGGCTATTAAATATCCACTTAATGCAAATCTCTTGCCTAGCCAATAAAATCAATATAAAGAGTAAATGTCTATGTTTAAATGTTCCCTTAATTACAGCTTAATACCCAAACAGTACTAATTTAGTTTTTACCTCTGTGTTGTCCCATAACCTCCGTAAGGCTCTTACCCACATTGTGCCAGAAGTCCTGGAGCTGGGGGCACTGCCGAAACATATGTATGTCATTTAGGACAGCACTTCACCTCCTGTTTGTGCAGCTTTGTCAGTTTATTAGGCGGCAAGTACACTCTGTGCACTGTAAATAAATGGTTCTTTCTGAGAGGTGCAGACTTAGTAATATACCAAAATGTAGACATTGATAGTTGCCATAAATCTTGTATATCCAGCGTCGGCAGATCTTTTCCCCAAATCTCCGTAGGGAAGGTAAAGTCCCCATCCTCTGCCAACGTCAAACCCCAGTGCCATCTTGCTACTTACTTTTTTTGCAGCAAACTGTTTTGCATTCTTCCTTCCAGATCCCTATTTCCTAACCTGTCATTTCCAGGTGAGTTAGCCCAACTCTTTAGCTGATAGTACTTGAATTTTGATGTGGTGCAGTTAGTCATTTTTGAGAGCGGTTCCCAACCTATTAGATTGTTTACCACTAACAGCTGAATTTGTTATACCTACCTCCCTCAAAGGGATTTAAATGTTATCTTCCAGACATTCCAGAATCCCAGTGGAATCCCAGATTGGGGTGTGGTTATTATATTAAAGTATTTTCAGGGATCTTCTGATCTGGTACCATAGTTTACAGGCTGACCATAGCAGCTTCAATTTCACTTTTTTAAAGAACTTTGGGCGCCCAAATTAATATAGAAAAAAGCTGCCATCCGGATGTATCTTAACTTGTAGATATGGAGAGTAGATTTGATATTCCATTAGTAGCACTCTTATATTCTTAAATTGGAAAGCTCTGCACTACTGATCTGGGCTAGCAATCCTCCATGTTCTTTTTTCCTTCCATGCTATTCTGACCCCCCCTTTGAGGCCCATGTAAAGTTGCTTAGCTCTCCTTGTAGTTTTTTTGTCCACTCTCTCCTGAGGTCCAGTGGTATGGTATTGAAGATGTACGTACATTTTGGAAGAAGTGACATTTTAATGGTAGTGGATCTGCCTATAAATGTTAAGAGAAGGCCCTCCCAGCTTTTTAATAGTTTCCTAGTACCAGAAATAAGCTTGTTAAAGTTCAGGCGAGCTATTTAATCCATATCTTTCCCTACTATGATTCCTAAGTATTTCATCCTTTCCTTTACTAGGGGTTTTTACTTTGGGAGATCCACTCCATGATTTCTGTTTTTTTGTTGGTTAACATGGTAGCCTGAAACTTTCCCAAATCGATCTAGAACCTGTAATATTATGGGAAAGTACCTGAGAGGTTGTTTGAGAACTATTAGGTCATCAGCATAGAGAGCAGCTTTCTTTTCTGTGCCCTGATAATAAAAAAGGGGTTATTGTATGATTGTGTCTAAGGACATGGGCTAATGGTTCGATAAACAGGTTAAATAAAGAACAGCGGGGAGAGTGGGCATCCCTGCCTGGTGCCTCTGGTGGTCTCTGTGAGGCTACCATTAACCAGAAGCTTAGCGGTTTGGTTTTTGTATATAGATTTTACCTCAATGTACAAAATAAGGCCTAACCCACCAACAACACTAAATACTTTAGTCTTCCGGTGACAGAAATTCTTGGGTTTTTTGCAAAATGTCACAGTACCCCAACACGTTAACTATACAGTTATTTATTTCTGTCCCAGTGTTTTTTCTTAAGTGAATGTAAAAAAAGGGGAAGAAAGTAAAAAATTTCAAATACCATCAATACACCACACCATTCATCCAATGAAAAATATGTGGAGAAAGAGAGAAAGTACCTCACGGTAGAACCGCCAATGGGGTTGCTGGCTGACAATTACCAGTATACCCGCTTATCATCATAGGTAACTTCCTCTCTTGTAGTGGATAAAGAAAAGACAGAAACCAGAAAAAGACCAAGCACCATACAACAGTGCTTTTTCTTCACGAAAACCAGAAAGCGTACTGGTTAGTCGTGCAATATCAAATCAAGCAAGGAGAACCACGTTTGCTATTGTGTGTACACATACACCTAAATTACCCCAGTGAGAAATAATAAATGTGAATCTCACCATTAAAATTAAAGAGCTAGCTGGCCACTCCTTATTTCATTCTGGGCTGCGAGCTCTTCAAATTAAAACCGGTTCACACTGAACCAAGTTTTACTATAGCCAACATGTTTCGTTGCTCTATTTTGTGCAACTTCTTCAGGGCCAACGAGGGGTTATCGTCTCATAGTTCCACTTCAATATTTACACCACCTGTGATGGTAAAAATTGACTTAGCCCAAAAATCCCGACCCGCCTGCAGCGGAGGGCCAGGTCAAATAAAATTACAATGTTGTAGCACTTAGATCATTTAGAACATATTCACCTGGAGGCTGCGTCGTGGTAGCATACCTGCAAGCCTCTCACTTAGGACTCCAGTGTGAATTGATCACATGTCCAACAGAAAACCAACTGCAGTCTGGTCTTCCGTAAATATACATAAAACCGGTGTGAGGTAATGCACGGATATGTCCCATATTGACTGTCATTCCATCTCCATATCATCTCTGGTCCAATTCTCCTCAAATCTGTGACAACATTTTAACCTTTACACATCTTACACTTCGAAAAGTGTCAATAACACACGACGTGTATAGTGCCAATACCCGCGGGCTAGCCAACTTCCAAAGTTCAGCTCTACTAAATTACCACCGGCACTCATTCTCTCACACCGTCCTGCCCAACTCTTACCGACCATTAGAGAGTCGCTTACCCCAGCCGATTCACACCAGCGTCGTGAACTCGACCCCATCTACGAGTTCTCATTCGCATGTTGATTTAACTGTGTGCATTGTACCGCCCACTACGCCGAGCCCGGCGCGTTCTGTGATTCCAGACGTCCTGAGTTCGAAAGCTGCGGCCATCTTTAAGTGGATCGCAATTGTTGTGCTACCTTCCATGCTCAGTCTAAGTTTACATTGCTTCGCACACTATGCCAACTTTTGTTGACCGTGCATGCAAAAATTAATTTGAACAAGTTTTGGTTCAATATTGCAATATTCACATCGAACATCAACCCAGCATTAAATTAACCATCCAATCCCAAAAATCGGGGTACCACTCGCCCAAACTAGGTCCCACGGGGGTCAAACATTGCCTCCGAGACCTACTTGCACACTGGAGCGCCCCGCCCATCAAGATCATATCGTGGAGGGCGCCTCCGCACCATTTCATCGGCCATCTTAGAACAGGTTCCCAATGTCAATAAAGTTTGTTTTGAAAAAATCAGTACCACTCACTAAATTGAATTCATATCAAATGGTACATAGATTTTAAGCCAATAACACAAGCCTCATTTCATACACAAACTCTGTTGTGTCAATCATGGTGTCTTATTGATTATGGTGCCTAAGGCCCCTTAATTACAACCAGCATGATGTACGTGCGCAAGAATGGATATCTTGAAACAAGATTCTAATATCAATCAAATTTCACACATTCTCATGTTCATGCAGCGACCAAATTTTTAACAAACTAAATAACCTACACAACTCCAAATGGTAACCAGAGCGTCACAATGTTTACCAAAGCTATGATGTCAATCATGGTGTCTTGTTGTTTTATAATGTCTAACGCTCACCTCTTAATTCCTGCAAGCAAGATGGTATTGCATAAGGGTAGCGTATAGACATGAAGCCAAATGTTCCATATTTCAGCGTGTGCAGTTCCACGTGCCAGGGAGGAAAAAAAAGGGGGGGGGGGATTTACAGAGAACTATCATACCATAACCCATAACTCACCCTCTGAAAATGACAACAAAATTAGCGCTTACTAATGTTGTTCCACTCAATAGAATCCTTCAATCCATCCCTGTCGACCTGCTCTTGGTAAATCCATCGATCTTCTTTTCTGGCCAGTATATTCTCGATGTTATGGCTTTCCCCGACCACCCTCTCAAGGACCACCCATTTGAGATCCCTGGGGTCATGTCCCTTCTCACTAAAGTGTTGTACCAAACGTGTAGTCAGTTTCTTTGCTTTTATGGTACTGAGATGTTCCTGTATTCGGACCTTCACTTTTCTTGATGTTAAACCAATTTAGTGAAGTCCACAGGTACATGTTAATCTGTAAATCACATTCACTGTATTACAGTTACTAAACCTGGTAAGATACCGGGTTCTACCATCTCTCAAAGTGACCATCTTAGTTGTTTGGGTCAAGCTACATACTGAGCAACTGGCGCAAGGATGATGCCCAGCTGGCAGTGCCCACAGGCGGGGCATTGCGGGTCCGAGTGAGAACCAACTTATCTTTAAGATTGGTAGCTCTCTTAAAGGCAAACCGGGGAGATGGCATCTTTGTGGTATCAAGAATGGACCAGTGTTTCCTCACGATTTGTCTTATTTTAGTAGACAGGGGGTCAAAAGTTGTCACTACTGGTATACAGTCTTGTTTCACCTTATTGTTCCTTTCCAAGAGTGCCTCACTGTGACTGTTCAGCGCTCGCTTACGGGCTTGCTTCACCACTCTCATCGGGTATGCCCTCTCTGTTAGTTTATTGACAAGTTCTTCAGATTGTTCCATAAAGGATTCAGTCGTTGAACAATTGCGCCAATAGCGTAAAAATTGCCCTACAGGGAGATTATCCCGCAGAGCTCGGAGGTGGAATGACCGATAGTGGAGTAGGGAATTCTTGTCGGTTTTCTTAAAATGTACATTAGTGGCCAATCTCGGACCGACATAATGTCCACATCGAGGTATACAGCGGAAGTATTGCTGATTGACCACGTAAATCTTAAGCAGTCGTCCGCCTGATTGAGCCAGTTAAGAAAGCTTAGAAGGAGGTCCTCTGTACCTGTCCAGATACAGAGGACGTCATCAATGTACCTCCGCCACATCCCTAAAAGGATTGCCTTGATGGTGGACCACATTCACCTCAAACTGGCCCACATAAATGCAGGCTCGGAGCGAATGTGGCCCCCATAGATGTCCCGGACACCTGGAGGTATAACTGATTGTTATACTCAAAATAATTCCTTGTCAGTGCTAGTTCTATGCACTGCATAACAAAGGTGGGCGGGGTATCATAGAACCACTCAAGGTCCCCCAGGGCCTGCGCTGCTGCCACCATTGTGGCATCCTGGGGGATACTGGTATAAAGTGACTCTATATCGATGGTCACAAGTAGCTGGGAGTCAGGATCAAATTATAGATTTTACCACACCTGAAAACACCTTCCCCAGTTTATACATATTGATCACTATAAACAGAATGGACCAGCTAACCCTTTCAAAATCCGTTACTGCATCAAAAGTAAGTTCTGACAAGGAGATCTTCTCCTGGTAAGCCACGTCTATTGCCCCAATCAATTCATGTGTCAACTCTTGGATCTGCCTTCCCTTGACAAAGCCTTTCTGATCTTGGTGTATAGCTGCCCAGCAACCTTTCCCAACCTTCTGGGCAAAATGTGGGTATATATTTTGTCGTCTGTCTAGTAGTGATATAGGCCTATACAATTCACAACTATTCGGGTCCTTCCATGGTTTCAGTATTATACATATTATACATATAATCGCCTTCTCCCATGACTTTTCCATATCCTGCCCTATTAAAAAGGTGGCCTTTAATACCTCTGTCAGGAAAGGAGCAAGTTCTTCTTTTAGAGATCTATACATTTCGTTCGGTAATGCATCTGGGTCAGCTGCTTTCCCTTTTTTTTAATCTTTGATATATTAATCACCTCATCGATTGTTATCTCTGAGTTGGCATCGTCTCTATGATCTTGTGTTGGAATTACTATCTTTTCGAGGTAGCCATCTAGTTTCTCCACTGGGGCTACAGTATCCTCCAGACCTAAATCCTGGAAGAAATTCATAAAAGCTTTCTCAATCTCTAAATCTTCTGTGCTGGGATTTATCTTGCCTTCTAGTTGTATGGGCGAGATCTTATTTTGGGGGGTTTCTGTTTTAAGTTTTCAGGCTAACAGTTTACCGCATCCCTCCCCATATTCATACTGTGAAAGCTTGCTTACCTCCCATTTGTTTCTGACTAAGCTCCAAGACACTAGATAATTCTCCTTTTTTCTCTTGAATTTCTTTCCGTATTCTATCTATCTCTTGAAAGTATTTAGTTTGCTCTAATGCCCAAACTAGTCGTTTTAAGTCACTCTCTAGTTGATTAAGCTCATTCTTCATGTTTTTTCTTTTCTTTTAAGGGCTGCTAGGCTTATCAATTTTCCCAGAGGACAGCTTTATATGCGTCCCATGTAGTCTGGATGGATGTCACCGTTTTGTATATTATGAAGTATTCATTTGTCTTCTCTCTGTTTTTCCCTGATCGGCTGATCTAGGAACAGTGTACTATCCAATGTCCATCTTGAGAGGGGATGACCCATATCTATTAATAGTTACATTCGTACCACAGAGTGATCAGACAAGTGCGCCGGAAGGTGTTCCACTAACTCAACAGTTTTACATAGACCCTTATCTGCTAAGAAGAAATCTATTCTGCAAGCATGTCCATGTTTTTTGTTTTTAAAGGTAAATTTATGCTTTTGAACCCCTTTTGTCTTCCAGATGTCCTCCAGTCCAAGATCCTCCATGTAATGTTTTAGCCAGTTCCTCATTTTAGGCAGGTTGAGTGTTTTCCTTTGAGCAATCTGTCTTCCATTGGGTCTATTATCAGGTTGAAACCTCCACCTAGGATTACCAGGGCCGAACAATCTTAGAGGTGGCTATACAGGGACTGCAAGGGGGTAGTGTCATCCATATTTGGGCCATAATATCCTGCCAAAACATATATAGTGCCAAATGTTCTAACTTTTACAGAAAACTAACCCTCCCCCCCCCCCCCTTAGTGTCTGTCCTCTTTTCTTCCACTGTTATTTTGGCTGACTTTTTAAACAGAATAGCCACCCCCTTAGCACAGCAGGCCTGGTCAGTGCAGATGTATGTGTCAAAGCATTGTTGTTTCTTCACTATACCCATTCTACCTTCAATAGGTGCCTTTCTTGTAGTATTATAATTTCGCTATTCGCTGATTTAAAATATTCCAGGATTTTTTGTCTTCTTACTCTGAGGCCATTCACATTCCAAGATAATGTGTTAGTTGTCATCTACCTTATTTGAAGTGTCTTTGATGGGCCCCTTTTTCCCCCCTGCACTTGGATGTCTCAAATTCCACAATTTGGACAACTTCCTTTTTTTTCTGCCACTCTGCTCCCACACCGAGTGCGAATATAACCTAGTGCTATCTTGTATGTCCCCTCCATCTCCCTCCCCTCCCTAGGAGAACCCTCCCTTACTTCTTGGCCGAAACAAGTTCACCCCTTTCGAGACCCCTTCAACCCAGGCATCACCTACTTTTCCTTCATTATTCCCTTTTCTTTTTCATTCTCTTTGTGATTTGATTAAATCGATCCAAGCTTACACCTCTTTATGATCCCTTATATTTCACATTCAGATTTTTCTATATTTTTTTAATGTGGCTGGGAAGCGCATTTGCACTGATGCCCCCAAGGATCATAGATCTTGCAAACGCTGCCCTAACCCGCCCGAGAGCCAGGTCGCCTCCCCAGCCTGCTCCTCCTGACCTCGCCTCGCCGCAGCCCCTCAGCGCGAGTTCGAGGCCACCGGGACCGCTCCTGATCTATTTCTGCAAGTGCCCTGTTTCACTGCTGCCGCTTCTGTGTTGACTGTATTTCTTGTATTTTTGTTAATTGTGCCCTGTAAACTCTTGTGCCGCATTTCTTTGCCTCCCCGCTGCCCCTTGTCGCCTTCCTCAACCCCTGGTTCCCTGCTGTTGCCTTCTGCGGCCACGCCCCCTTGCCGCCCCGCTCCCGCCTCCCAGCTGCTCCTCCCTACCTCTCCGCTCTTAAGGTCTCTTCGGCCGACTGCAGGGGTGACTCCTGACCCGCCTGCGAGCCAGGACGCCTCCCCTGCCTGCTCTTCCTGACCTCGCCTCTCCGCTGCCCCTCAGCGCAAGTTCGAGGCCACCGGGACCGCTCCTGATCTATTTCCGCAAGTGCCCTGTTTCACTGCTGCCGCTTCTGTGTTGACTGTATTTCTTGTATTTTGGATAATTGTGCCCTGTAAACTCTTGTGCCGCATTTATTTGCCTCCCCCGCCGCCCCTTGTCGCCTTCTTCAACCCCCGGTTCCCCGCCGCTGCCTTCTGCGGCCACGCCCCCTGCCGCCCCGCTCCCGCCTCCCAGCTGCTCCTTCCTCCCTCCCTCTCCACTTCATATGGCGACCACCACCAGGACGCGCAGCGGGCACGCCGATTGCGTGCCAAAGGCGAGCCCGTCTGCGTCCGTCCGCGCCTCGACTGCGCCCAGCGCCAGAACCCCTGGACCCCGAGGCTACCACAACACCAGACTGCACTACGACTCCAGCACCCTCCACGCACTCTACACCGGACGAGACCACCCCTGCTACCAGGCCATCCCGAAGCACACCCAAGGGCCCTTCACCTGCCGGAACTGCAGCTTCACCAGCATCCAGCCCGCCAAACCATCAACCAGAGAGCACAACCACCTCCGCTGCATCCTCCTCAACACCCGCTCCGCTCGCAAGCACTCCATCGAACTCTGGGACCTCCTAGACTCTACCGCCCCTGATGTCGCCTTCCTGACGGAGACCTGGCTGAACGCCACCTCAGCACCAGACATCGCCATAGCCATCCCCGAGGGTTGCAAGATCTCCTGCAGAGACCGCACCAACGGAGTTGGAGGGGGAATCACCATCATCCACAAGGACACCCTCAGAGTCTCGACCAACACCGACGACACCCTCACCACCGCCGAGCACATGCACTTCCAGATCCACACTGACCCCAACACGACCCTCAGAGGAACACTCGTCTACAGACCACCCGGACCACGACCACAGTTCAGCGACACTATCGCTGATCTAGTCAGCACCCGCGCCCTCGCCTCCACAGACTACATCCTCCTCGTGGACCTGAACTCTCACCTCGAGAACAACAACGACGCCAACTCCACCGCCCTGATCGACAACCTCGCCAACCTCGGACTCAAACAGCTCGTTACGACACCCACTCATGCCGCTGGACACACACTGGACCCCATCTTCTCCGCAAGTCCCCACGTATCCTTTAACCACACCACCGAACCCCACTGGACCGACCACCGATGCGTCCACTTCACCTTCAGGAAACCCACCACACACCACCGCACCCAACAGTTGCCACGCTGCTGCTGGGGCAAGGTCACCGAGGACCAACTGACCACCACCACCCTCGCCCTGGGACCACCCACCGACACCATCAACCCTGACACTACCGCAACCAACCTCAAACAGTGGATTAACGACTGCGCCAACACCCTTGCCCCACTCAAGACCTCTACAACCAACCACACCAACAAGAAAGCAGCCTGGTTCACCGAAGACCTCCGGATCTCCAAGCGCACCTGTGGAAGCTGGAGAAGAAATGGCTCCGCGACCGAACACCAGACAGCCACAAAGCCCACATGAACGCCACCCGCTGACACCGCCAACTCATCAGGACCGCCTTCAAGGACCGCCTAGACAAGAACGCACACAACACCACAGAGCTCTTCAGCATCGTGAAAGAACTCTCCAACCCCAGCTCCAACACTGACATTCTACCATCACAAGACCTGTGCGACTCACTGGCCACCTTCTTTCACCGCAAGATCACCAACATCCACGACAGCTTCAACTCTGACACCCCCGCACCCACTGCCGAGACCACCACCCCTGCGACCCGCACCAGTCGCCTGGCCCAACGTCTGCGACGAAGACACCACCAAAACCATGTACTGCATCCACTCCGGATACCCATCTGACCCTTGCCCTCACCACATTTTCAACAAAGCCAGCACAGCCATCGCGCCCCACCTCCGGAAAACAATCAACATCTCCTTCGAGACAGCAACCTTCCCGGAAAGCTGGAAGCACGCCGAGATCAATGCCCTACTGAAGAAACCCAAGGCGGACCCCAAGGACCTCAAGAACTTCCGGCCCATCTCCCTGCTCCCATACCCGGCGAAAGTCAAGGAGAAGATTGTCAACAAACAGCTAACCAGCTACCTCAAAGGCAACAGCATCCTGGACCCCTCCCAATCCGGTTTCTGCAGCAACCACAGCACCGAGACGGCACTCATCGCCGCCACCGACGACATCAGGATCCTGATGGACAAAGGAGAAACAGCCGCCC
Organism: Lissotriton helveticus; assembly: GCF_964261635.1. Classification (NCBI taxonomy): domain Eukaryota; kingdom Metazoa; phylum Chordata; class Amphibia; order Caudata; family Salamandridae; genus Lissotriton; species Lissotriton helveticus. Next base: position 654,186,949 of record NC_136061.1, read on the forward strand.
TCATCCTTATTGACCTATCAGCAGCCTTCGACACGGTCTGCCATTGCACCCTATCAGGACGCCGGAATCCAAGAGAAGGCCCTGGCCTGGACCACATCCTTCCTCTCCGGCAGAACTCAGAGCGTCCGCCTCCCACCCTTCCGCTCCAAAACCACCGAGATCATCTGCAGCGTCCCACAGGGATCTTCCCTCAGCTCAACGCTGTTCAATATCTACATGGCACCACTCGCCCACGTCGCATGACAACATAACCTCAACATCATCTTCTACGCCGACGACACCCAGCTGATCATATCACTCACCGAAGACCCCCACACCGCCAAAGTCAACCTCCACAGAGGAATGAAGGCCGTCGCCGACTGGATGAAGGACAGCAGGCTGAAGCTGAACTCAGACAAGACGGAGGTCTTCATCCTCGGACCCACCCCATCAGCCTGGGATGACTCCTGGTGACCCACATCCCTAGGTACAGCCCCGGAACCCACCGACCATGCACGCAACCTGGGGGTCATCCTCGACTCCGCCCTCTCCATGACCAAGCAAGTCATCGCCGTCTCCGTGTCCTGCTTCAACACCCTCCGAATGCTCTGCAGGATCTTCAAATGGATCCCCTCCGACACGAGAAAACCGTCACCCAGGCCCTCATCACCAGCAGACTCGACTACGGGAACGCCCTCTACTCAGAAACTACAACCAAGCTCCTGAGACAACTACAATGAATCCAGAACGCCTCGGCACGACTGATCCTAGACGTTCCCCGACGCAGCCACATCACACCCCACCTGAGAGGCCTGCACTGGCTCCCCGTCAACAAGAGGATCACCTTCAAACTCCTCATCCACGCACACAAAGCCCTTCACAACGCCGGACCAGCATACCTCAATGACCGACTCAGCTTCTACACCCCCACCCGCAGTCTCCGCTCTGCCAACCTCGCCCACGGCACAGTCCCTCGTATCCGGAAAACCACCGCCGGCGGCAGATCCTTCTCCTACCTCGCCGTCAAGACCAGGAACACTCTCCCTACCTGTGATAATGTGAACAGTCTAGTTGTTGGGATGGGAGGAGTTAGGGGGTTGGAGGAAGAGGAGGGGCCAGCACAGGAAATGAGTTAGAGTAGGGACAGGGACCAGTAAGGAGCATGTTAATAAAGCTCTTGATGAATGAAGTTAGTGTCTGTCATCATTGAACCCAAGACACTACAGCTGGCGACGAGGGTGGGATGGTGCAGTCTGCCACCCACAGAAACCCACAAAGAAGCGTCCCTGTCCCCTACAGCGTGAAAGAAGAAAACGCTGTCGAGACACGTGTGTCTGAAGTAAGTCAGCCGCCCAGATCAAGAGGCCAGCGGTAGCTACCCCTGCTCCGCGACATGCTGGTCGCGTAGAGCCCAGAGGAAGAAGACGCCGTCGAGGGCCAGGGTTTTTCAAAGCCGGGCTGGTTCGTGCCAAATCGCGGCTCACCCCCGATGCGTGCAAATTGGCACGCACTGAATGAGGAGGAGTCGGGTGCCCACCCCGATCCTGCCCACTGCTCCGGTGCCCAAGGAGCGTCTGTGGGGCTGCCCAGGACGAGTGGAAGTGTCCTGAAGAGTAGCGCGGGTGCGCGCGAAAGTAACCAGCTCACCCCCGATACGTGAGGAATGGCATGCCAGTGAAGAGCTGCAGCGAGGAGTTTCCCTGATCGTACCTGGATGCGTTTGAGGGTCCAGACACGTCGAGGCATTAAAGAAACGCGACTGCATGCTGAAAGTAACTGTCGGTGAGTCCTGGAGAACGTATGCCTCGAAGGAATGACTGAGAATGAAGTCTCGTGTGAACTGAGAGTTCAAGAACGGCGGCCATCTTAAAGTCAGGCAACCTTCAGGACAACCTCCATGTGCAAATTACTGGCGGCCATTTTGAAGTCAGGCAGCACAAGGCCTAAGCCAATAAGCATTGATACTTGCAAAACAAGCATTGACAGTTGCAAAAACAAGCATTGGACATTGTAAAAACAAGCATTGATAGTTGCAACGACCAGCATTGGAAACTGCAAAACAAGCATTGATAATTGCAAAGACAAGCGTTGACGAGTGCAAAACAAGTACCGATAAAAGCAATCGAGCACTTGCAAGTGAAAGGTAACTCCTGCACGCCAGTCCAGGTATGTCGAACTCACCGAGCCGAAATGGCGGAGGTGCAGCAACGGCAAGTACAGCGGCAACGGTCCCAGCTGCAACTGGAGTATCGCACCTGCGCCCACCGGAATCACTGACCCTGGTGGTGGGCGGAAGCATGGGCCCCAGATGGCAGGAGTGGCTCGAGGATTTCGAGGACTACATAGAAGGCTCGAAGGTCACGGGGGATAGAGACAAATTAATTGCACTACGCAATCTGGTAGGCAAAGAAATTTGCAAATTGATCAAAGAACTACCGACCGATGAGCGAGATGCGTTGAACAGAAAGTTTGTGCATAAAAGGAATGTGGATTACGAGAGATATGTATTTCATCAAGCCCGTCAAGACAAGGAAGAAATGATGAGCACATTCATATCCAGGCTGCGAACGGTTGTCTCGGTATTGCAATTTTGACGCTTTCTCGACGGAGGATGCGATCCGGCTAAGAGTCATTGAGGGCTGTCATTCAGAAACGCTTCGAAGGCGATTACTAAGGAAAACTATGAAAAATAACAGGAGCCCCCTGGTGCAAATAGCAATCCTGGGTCAGGGTAGAGAATAATTGTAAGCAAAAGTTCCCAGGCATACACAAACGTACTAGCAAGTACACATGTAGATAGAATTATCTACAACAACATTAGCCAAACTGCTTTCTCCAATAAAAATTGGTTTTAATTTCTCAGATATTTATAAAAAATTCATATGATAAAAGTACATTACAATGTTCAGAGTCAATGCAAACTTCATTGTAACTATACATGATTTGTTAAGATTAAAATTTCGATAAACATTTTAAAATTGATGGTTTCCTGTCGACGCGTTTCGACACGTAAGTTGTGTCTTCCTCAGGACTGTACCATCGGTGTTCTTATAGCGTGTCTCAAATGGGCGTTGGTGTGTATTGGGTTTCAATTTTCTAAGGGCGAGTTACACAGCGAAGTTACCCAGTCATAGATATATCAAAGTATTTAATATCTCGAATGTGGTGGCATATCTTCATATGACAATATTAGAATACGCTTTGTCATATGAATTTTTTATAAATATCTGAGAAATTAAAACCAATTTTTATTGGAGAAAGCAGTTTGGCTAATGTTGTTGTAGATAATTCTATCTACATGTGTACTTGCTAGTACGTTTGTGTATGCCTGGGAACTTTTGCTTACGATTACTAAGGAAAAGCCATGACGAAATAGAGGAAATGACCAGAGTGTATGACCAAGCGGAGGAGCATGCCAAGAGCATGGAGACCGGGCGTAGTGAGAGAAGAGAGCAAGTATACTGGATGCAAACAAACAGCACTCGCAGAAAATCAAGTGAGCGACAGAGAAGGTCCAGATCAGCGTCCCGTCACCAACATAAAGGTCGCCGACGCTATGACTCGAGGAGAAAAGACAAGAAACCAGACCATGTCAGAAAGACAGAGCGTTCACGGAAATGCTATCGATGCGGATACGACTTTCCCCATACAGACGTGTGTCCGGCAATGGGGCAGCAATGCCGAAAATGTGGACGGAAAAATAATTTTGAGGCAATGAAAGAAGGAGTGAAACAACAGTCGTTTCACCCAGATGCCAAGCGACATCATGCCAAGGCTGTACAGGACAGAGCAATATCCTCCTCTGGTTCGTCGCACTCCAGCAGGGAGTCACGTAAATCCCAGTGGAGAAGAAGGTCCTCGAGACGGTCATCGTCCAGGGAATCAAGATCGACATCTCAGGAGTCAGTATATACAGATGAATATATCTGCATGGTAGCAGACCCGGACCAGCTAAAGAAATATCCGCCGTTGGATATCAAAGTGGGTGCGCATGCGACCAAATTTGTGTTAGATAGTGGGGCATCATTGAACTACATGCCCGTGACCGAATATAACAAAATGAAGTCACCACCCCCCTTGAGTCAGCACATGTCAGGGTGTTCACCTGAATGGCGAGAAAACCACTACCATGCCTGGGCAAATTCGCAACAACCCTGAAACATGAAAATAATTCTGTGTCAGCATATATCCACGTCATTGAGGGTCCGGAGGCTGATTGTCTCCTTAGTCTGCCTACAGCGGAGCGCCTCCGACTAGTTGAGATTCTGTACCGGGTCAGTGACAATCCAGACATTGTTCGTAAGTTTCCCAAATTGTTCACTGGGCTCGGAAAGATGAACAAGTGTCTGATTCGTCTCCACATCAATGATCAAGTGCGCCCTGTAGCTCAACATCCCAGGCGAGTGCCTTTTCATCTTCAGCAGGCAGTAGAGGATGAAATCCAGGAACTATTACAGGCTGACATTATCGAAAAAACGGATGGTCCCACACCATGGCTGTCACCAGTTGTCATTGTTCCAAAGAAGGGCACCCCTGAAAAGGTACGTTTGTGTGTGGACATGCGGCTTCCCAATACAGCCATAGAAAGAGAGCGTCACCCAGGACCGGACCTGAACGATATGATATCAGCGTTGAATGGAGCCCGGTTTTTTTCCAAACTCGATCTAAATAAGGGATACCATCAGCTGGAACTACACGAAAAATCAAGGTACGTAACGACGTTTGCCACTCATCTGGGTTTGTTTCGATACAAACGGCTGAGTTTCGGTATCTCCTCTGCGGCGGAAATATTCCAAGAGGTCATACGCCAGACCATCAGGCACATACCAAACTCACTAAAGTATAGTGATGACATTCAAGTGTACGGAGCGAACACACAGGAACATGACAAAGCTTTGGATCGAGTGTGCCATGCTCTCCTCGAAGCTAACCTAACTCTCAATAAGGACAAGTGTGAGTTTCATCAATCCACTCTCAAGTTCTTCGGACATGTGTTCTCAGGGGCAGGGATGAAGCCTGATCCTGAGAAAGTGACAGCGCTCAATACAACCAAGAGCCCTCAAGATGTGAGTGACATCCGATCGTTCCTGGGCATGGCGAGCTATTACGCCAGGTATATAAAAGACTATGCCACCATAAGCCACCCCCTCCGCGTCCTCACTAAACAAGGACAACCCTTTGTGTGGAGCCCTCAGTGTGAGGGGGCATTCCAAGAAATCAAACAGGCGGTAGAGTCGGCAGACAATTTAGCCTACTTTAACACCAAGAGGAAGACCGAGATAACGGTGGATGCCAGTCCAGTGGGGTTAGGTGCCATCCTAGCTCAATATGATAATGACACTGATCGACGGCACATTGTGGCTTATGCCAGTCGCAGCCGATCAGATACCGAGAAGGCTTACTCTCAGCCCGAGAAGGAGAGTCTTGCGGTTGTATGGGCTTGCGAGCACTTTCACGTATTCATTTATGGCAAAGACTTCACCATGATTACGGACCACCAAGCGCTTGTCACCATCTTTGGTAATCCCAAGGCCAAGATGCCACTTCGCATTGAAAGATGGGGTCTACGCTTACAAGAGTACACGTACACAATCATACATAAACCCGGAAAGGCGGAGAACCCGGCGGACTACATGTCCCGGCACCCTCAAGCGTCTCAGGCCTCACATCCTTCAATAGCCGAAGAGTACATACACTTAGTGGTAAGCTTAGCCCGTCCACCGGCAGTCCCCTTGGAAGCGATACAGGAAGCCACTGCGCAAGACAATAATATTCAGAAAGTAGTGCGCCGACTGCGTACACAACGCTGGAGACACGACAGTGAGGAGGAAGGGAGTGATCCTCAAATTCGTCAAGAAATGCAAGCCTTCCGACATGTCAGTGATGAGTTGTCTGCCACCTCAGAGGGGCTCCTACTGAGAGATCATTGGATCGTCATCCCGAGGCAGCTACGTCAAGGTGTGATTAACCTTGCCCATGAGGGTCATAGGGGAGTCGTCTCAACAAAGAGAGCTCTTCGGGAACGAGTATGGTTCCCGCTACTTGACCAAATGGTGGAGCTCACCCTCAAGGACTGCCCCCAGTGTCAACTGATGAAGCCTGGCGATCCCCCAGCTCCCCTTCAAATGTCCAAACTACCCAGTGGGGTATGGCAAGAACTGGTCATGGACTTTTATGGACCCCTACAGTCAGGCAAGTACGTATTGGCTATCATGGATGAATACTCGAGATTCCCTATAGCACAGTTCGTGTCCTCAACCAATGCTTCGAGCACGATCGCCATACTTTACGAAGTGTTTGCTGCCTGGGGTGTCCCCAAAGAACTTAAAACAGACAATGGTCCCCCCTTCAACGGACATGAGTTCAGTGATTTTGCAAAGCATTTCAACTTTCGACATCGTTATGTCACGCCTTTGTGGCCTCAAGCGAATGGCACCATTGAACGATTCATGGCCACCTTGAAGAAGACATTTCAACAAGCCACTTCGGAAAAACGAGACCTGCAAGTGGCTCTCAATGAAGTCCTAAGAGCTTATAGAACAACCCCACATGCCACGACCGGAAAGTGTCCTGCTACCCTCATGTTAGGGCGACCTATCGGAACATGCATCCCGACATGGGAAGGAGCTATACGACCGGTGTCTCCGACATGTGTCCATCGAGAGCTGGCTGTGGCTGATCAAGCTGGCAAGAGCAGAATGAAATCATATTCGGACACTCGTAGGAGAGCCAAATCTCCATCCCTTCATACCGGAGACTGTGTGGTGGTCAAACAAGATCAGTCAAAGAAGACAGACTGTAGATTCAAAGATGAACCTTTGACTATCACTCAACAGAAGGGTACCATGATTACCGCCGAGTCTGAGAACAGGCGGATCACCCGAAATGTCTCATTTCCAGAAATGTACACCGGCCATGAGAGAGGTCCTTGACAGAGACATGGACCAACCAGATACAGACAGATCTAGCCAACTGAGCACACCACAGAGACATGATCATTGGACAGCTGCTGCACCTGCAGACACTGGAATGAGTCTCCGACCTAGAAGAGACATACACAAGCCCAAAAGACTGATTGAGGAACTATAATCAAGTCAGTCTGTTTGTTTTGTTAACAACGGGGAAGATGTGATAATGTGAACAGTCTAGTTTTTGGGATGGGAGGAGTAAGGGGGTTGGAGGAAGAGGAGGGGCCAGCACAGGAAAGGATTTAGTTAGAGTAGGGACAGGGACCAGTAAGGAGCATGTTAATAAAGCTCTTGATGAATGAAGTTAGTGTCTGTCATCATTGAACCCAAGACACTACACTACCAACCTACGACAGACCCAGGACCTGCTGGCCTTCAGAAGACTTCTCAAGACCTGGCTCTTCGATCAATAGCAGCCCCCCCCCCCTCCACCCCATCCCCCCCAGCGCCTTGAGACCCTCACGGGTATGTAGCGCGCTTTAGAAATGCATTGATTGATATATTGATTGATTGCCCTAGTTCCCACTGTCGATCCTGTGTGGAAATATCCAATCTAATTCAGAAATCCCAGTCACCTTTAATATAGGAACCAACTTTGAGGGCTTCATTCCATATTCTTTTTTTCAGGACATAAGATTTAAAGTTAATTAGTATTCTTCTTGTTTTTTTTCTTCGGTAAACCCTCTGTATATCTTCTGCCAGGGCTGTTGGTTCCACCCAGGGGACAAATTCATTCAGAATATTGACAACTAAGCCCTTTATATTTGCCCCTTCAACCCCCTCTGGTACATTCAGGATCCTTAGATTATTTCTTCTTGCCTGGTTTTCCAAATTTTTGATTGTTTTCTCTGAGGTCTTTCTCATTAGCTTTCAGCATCTGTATGTCCTCCTGACTTGCTTCAACCTCTCTACCCAGCTTGTCTAGGGAGGCTTCCACCATTGATACTCTCTCCATTATTAATGTATTGATTTTAGACTCTGGCTTCACATGCCGCTTCTATTTCCTCTTGGTTTCTTTCTGATATGACAAAGTTCTACCTCATTTCCGATATGAAGGACTACATCATTTTCTCCACGCCTATATACTCTTAGGCCTCGGGGTCTTTGCCCTTGCCTTGCCTTGCTGGTTCAGCTTGTGCTTGTTGGTCCAGGGGCTGGTCTGGTGTGGCTGTCTCATCTTCAGCTGGAATCTGTTTCTGCATAGGGCTTTCTCCCCTGACATGCTTTCCCTGGTTGTAGCTGAGCCCTCTTTTTCCTTCCATCTGTTTTCCTGTAGATAGCGCGGCCAGACCGTGCAAGTCTTGTTTAGCTTGAACTTTGAAAACCGAGCGAAAGGAGGGGGAGATTTTAACTTTAGTGCCTACCGGTCTGCTTTATGCTAGTGTAGAGGGGGCTCTGACGGATTGAGTTAAGGAGCCCTGCTTTCCCCTCTTATTGTTTATTAGAAGTACTACAACTGGGCTTTTCCTTACAGCACCAGTGGTAGCATCAATAGCCAAACTCCTGTTCCAGTAACTGTAGTTTATCCTCCTTTTCTGGTACTGATCCTGATCTTGTGCCTTTATAGGCAAGTTCTTTTTACCCCCTTTTTTTCCCAGGAGTTGGTCCTAGTTTGCCAATGCCATGTAACTGTTCACCCCCCCCCACCTTGTTCACTTACCAAACTCATGCGCTTCGGTGTATTCTGTCCTGCTGTTGATGGCTGGTGAGGTTGATGGAGCGCTGTGCTGCAGGCTTCCCACCTTGCCCCGGAAGTAAGCCCAAGCGGCAGCAGTCAGTCTGATGCAAAGGACCAGAGGCCAAATGTGTGTACTTTTTCTCAGCATTATGGGAATTTTTAAGGTACCCAAGTGTTGTAGTTTCCCCTGGAGTAGACCAAGAAAATAGCCAAAATATAGCGAAATGTTGTGGTTTTTGGGAAAAACAGAAAAAGTGCTTTTAGGAACATGCTTGCAAAAAAACATTTTTTGTAACCATAATAACCATAATTTTAGCAATTTTTTTTAAACAAGTGGCCAACTTTTCCTATTGTGCTTTCAGCTCACTTCCAGTTGTGGAAACAGGTGTGAAACCTATCGATGATCCTGGAAGGCTATAGATTTCTGAAAAGTAGGCAAAATACTGACTTCAGCAAGGGGCCAATTGTGTAGATCCCTCGAGGTAGTCTTAAAAAACGGTTGAAATAAAAAAAACTACCCAAAATGAGTAGGAACAAAACCAGCCATTAGTGAAGTTTTTATCTGTAACTTCTTGTCACAATAGCTGATTTCCAAAAGCTATATACCATTACGTCCGCTATTTCCTTCTGGTTGAGATGTATAGGGTTTGTAGGTTGTCCAAGAACCCAAGGTACACAAAGAAAACAATTGAGCTGCACCTTTTTTGGTTTTTCATTGTTGACTGAGTATAGTGCAACTCGTGGTAAAATATATAGATTGAAGAATAGGTATGAAGGAAGCCTAGATATATATCACATGTACACCAGATACTGAGTTCAGGAACAGTGGTTATTGTACATTCCTGAATTTGTAACTACCCGTACCAGTATATGATTTAGAGACCATTTTTCAAAATGTCGTCTTTCTTACAAACTGGTTTACATTTTGAAGGCACAAATGCAGAGAAATACAATTGTAATAGCAACTGTTCTACTATTCTCTGTTCTCACATATTCCTCTATAAAAATTGTACCTCACTTGTGTGAATAGTCCTGGTGCTTGCGACAGGAAAGCGCCCAAATTGTAACATGGACACCTCACATTTTTCTACCGAAAACTTTTTTTTTTTGCAATGTGGATGTAGATGTGGTTTTGGGCCCTTGCTCAGCTAGCACCTAAGGACACCTAGCAAACCTGCAATTATTTTTTAAACTAGACACCCAGGCGAATCCAGGGTGGGGTGACGTGGCTCTCACCAAGATTTCTTACCTAGAAGCCCTTGCAAACCTCAAACTTTGACTAAAAACTCATTTTCCTCGCATTTCTATGATGGAAAGTGCTGGAATATGCAGAGAGCCACAAATTTCCTATCACCCAGAGTGCCCATATACCTCCCAATAACAGCTGTACCCCACACAAAAGTCCCTAAAGCACTACAAAGCGAGATCAGCAATAAAGGTAGCTGCAGTAATTAGGGCTGTACTCTGCCGCCACCCATGGAAACCTACTAACCACCGGTTTTTTTTTTTTTTAACAATGCCCTGCAAATCTCAGACTTAGGCTAAAATCATTCATTTTTTTTTTTTTTATATTATCTCCAGCAGTAAACATATAAACCATACATCAATAACAATACTATTCTAAGTATATATCAGTAAAAAGAGTCCATATATCCAAAGCAATACAAAAGGAATAGAAATAATGAGGTATCTCATTAATACCTGACATTTTATATTATATAACCCTAGATTTAACATGGGCGCCCAAATTAGATGAAACTTCTTCCCAGAGCGAATACCCCTACTCTTAGCTATATCTCTTTTGAATATTTCCCTTAACATTGCCCAACATTCCAAAGCCATGGGTGGTGTTTTGGAGATCCAAGCCCAGGCAATGCATAATTGCGCTGTTGCGAAGAGGACGATATAAAAGATCTTAATCCAAAGGCTAACTCTGTCTTATAGCCGAGCGTACACTTTTTTCCGTAAATAGGATATCTATCTTTAAACGGTCTCCTGTTATGTACATAACATCTTTCCAAAAATCTGTCAAATCAGGACAAGTAACAAACATATGCAAGCTATCTGCAGCATCAAATCACATTTAACGCACTTGCTCTTATCACTCACGTTTGTCCCATTAGCAGATGCCCAACTAGCAATTCGTTTTGGAGTGTAATATAGCATACATATGGTTTTAAACTGTTGCAGCTTTAAATTAGTAGAGTGTACTGCCCCGCCTAAAATCTCTAACACATCTTCAATATCCCCAGGGCTAATATCTTCACCCAGTCGCTCGCTTCATTTAAATGCCAACTTTAAACCATCATTCTCCCAATATTGAGAGAGTAACTGATAAGTCTTACTGATAGTCAGTTTTGCATCAGAGGGCAAGTAGGCCAATATATCAGATTGGCTGAGTTTTCTTATATCTCTGCGCCCCCATAAACAATCTCTAATCTGTAAATATTTCTAAAACATATTCTTGGGGATTCCAGATAGCGATTGTAAATCTTCAAACGTGCGAAACCCATTGATATTATACAACTGCCTAAGTTGACTAATGCCGTATCTATCCCATGATTTAGCCTGAGTATCATGAAATATTCTCTAATAAAAGAGAGAGGGACCCCCAAACCAAAGGGATAGGGTACCAAGTCTGACTTCCGTCATAAAAGATTCCCTTTGGGTACCTAATTTTTAAGACACCAGTAGTTTCAATCACATAAACAAATATTATTATAACAAAACAACCTATCAATTGAAGCAATGCAAAAAGTATTATAAAAAACTATAAACACTAATATATTCAGCCTGCACAGTTTATTCACATTAAAAAACAATAAAATTGAGACATAATTAAAATTGAGAACACAGACAATATAGAAAATGAACAAGTTATATACAGACAATCATAAGCATTTCCTATTACTAAAAAAAGGAGGTACACAAATAAGGAATAGATTCCGCGCCAGTCAGAATTATCCTAGATCAATATGAATTGTACTTCTCCCTTTGTTTCAATGTGTTTCGACGGACACTTAATGTATAGCCGCCTTCATCAGGAATAATTAACTGTCTTCCCAAGAAATTTATCTTTGCTCTTCTCTTAATATTCAATACTCGTTCCAGGTCTTACGTATTTTCTACGATGTCTGTGATTATGTATTAAAAACGTATAAAATATTCAAGATTAAACTAATGGGCACGCGGTACGGTGGCCATGGCGAGAAAAATGGGCGTGTAAGTTGTATATACACACGTCTTCTTATTCATTGAGCTATATTCAAAGTACGCAATTGGCTCAGGGATAAAGAGCTATGTCCAGTCTCTGACACACTTCTTTTTAAGGGTGTATACAGCCTCTTAAGTGAGAAAACGCCAACATCCCGCGTGCAACCCCGATGGCTCTACGGCAAAGAAAACCTTTGAGTCACGCTGGCTCTTGAAGAAATGCTTGTGCGCCGTCTGCTTTCATAGGATCTATTAGTTGGCACAGCTTCCAACGCCACTCCATTGTTTCTTTACACAGGTCTGACCTGGCAGAAAATGAAAGTGTACTAGAAGAAGACTGCATGTCTTAATAAAAAATTACCACAGTAAATGATCATAGGTGGAGGATGTTGCCGACTAACTCGTGACTCTTGATTTAGAAATAATGGAAGTCTATGAGCCTGCTAAATCTGAGTCCCAATCCCAGTTGGAGAAGTCTGAAAAAATGACTTTTGAAACAACTGAACTATATAGGCCTGATGGTAAGTACCTTCCCTTTCCTCAGGGATACCAAAGATTCTTAAATTATTCCTGCGTTGCCTATTTTCAAGGTCTTTACTTTTATTTTTTAGAATCAAGAGTTGACCATCGTGCATTTCAGTTGCTTTGCCGTTATTGCTGCAATATCTTCCATGTTTGATGCTGCTGTAACTGTGCTACTTCTTGTGTTAGTCCAACTGCTTTGGTCGAGACTTCAGACAGACCCTGCTGTATCAGACCACTATCTATTCTAGCTTGATTAAAGCTACTTTGCATCTCAATTCTCTGTTCATGGAGTGCTTGAAAAATAGTAGATAGCGAGGGCTCCTAATCTATAGCAGATGTAAACCCCACATAATTAGTAGGAGTAGCTTAGGTAGCAAAGGAAAGGTCTTTCATGGTACCTTCCTCACCACCCACCGAGTGAGAACCACCAGGAGCTTCGCAGGATTGAGAAACAGAAGTGACAGAGTCAGGGCTAGCGATAACAGATGTTTGCAAATCATTGCTCAGTGACGAACCAGACAGTCTTGATATAATGGCCTTAACTTTTCCCTTGGCCGTTATCCATTTTCGGAGTGGGCTAACCTTGCTAGTATGCCCACCAAGGTCTTGCGATTTAGCCATATTGGAGTTTGTTATGGAGTGCTCTTAAGTCTTCTGTTTCTTTATCGGTTTTGTCCCTTTATTAAGAACACTAGCTGCTGCTATCTGTTTATCTTTCTGAGCGGCATCTAGTTTAGAGTTGCCGTTAAGTCTAATATCTGACGAAGGGTGAGTAGGAAGAGAAGTGAGCAGCTTAGACTTATCAGCGAGATAATTTTCAGTTAGATGAGTATCGCAATCCAAAGCGTGGTGTTCTGATTTCCTCGCTGTTGCGTCATCAACTGCTCTACCCCCTCATAATCAAAATCCTCTTCGCCGTGATCATATGTTCCTTTAGTACCGTTAGACCAGCTTTTCCCATGTAGTGATATGACCTCCCCCCATTTGAGCAATGTCTATCATCTCCATTGCAGAGTTCACATTGCTAGGTCCACTACATGTCGCTACTAAATACCTTTTGAAATCACTAGCCATACTGGGAGCAGCAGGTATTTCCAATTCAGACATAATTAAGGCTTTAGGGAGATTAGGCAGTTCAGTATCGCTCACAACCTTATTAGCAGCAGTATTTGCTCCCTCTGAGTCAAATCCACATTGCGAACTTAAAGTGTTACCTTGTATCAGCACAGCGTTTATTTCATCCTCACTCTGACCTTCAAGAAGAGGGAAAACTGCAACATTGCCTCGTTTGCATTTCAGTTGCACAGCCTCCATCAAAGACACCGCCATGGTCTGTTCCAACGGGGGTGTGGCACACGTTTGTATAATATTAGCCGGTTTTCCAAACTGAAAGAGTTTAAGTAAAGGTTTGCTAATTTGACAACTCTCTCTTAAATCACAAGTTGTATGACGTCCTAACTGCTGAGCCCTGTGGAGCTTGGGGGCGGCGTATTTGGAAGCAATTATCATACGATAGGAAGCATGTCGCCCCCGCATGCTACCACAGATCTGACAAGCCAAAAAGAACACTGAGCAAAATAAATTTGCATTGATGATGATCGTCGTTCGCTCAGCAGGTTTCAGTGATTTTCAGCGGTCTTCAAAGCCTTCATAGAAACATCAGCAGGAGCACCGGAGGTTGCAAGCTCTCTACGGCGGAATCAAACTGCCATCTTCTTTCGTCCACGTGACACTACATCATGCATTTTCCTTATATTTCTGTGATGGAAAATGTCATAATCAGCAAGAAACACAAAACTCCAACTAGCCAGGGAAACCCCACTTGTCCTCATAAAAATACTCCCCGTTGGTGTGACTGTGCCTAGTGCCCACAACAGGAACGGTAAGAAACAACAGGTGTATAACCCATAGACCAGGTTGAGATCTGAATGAGTAAGCGAAAACTAACAACAATGTCTCAACCTGTATTAGATAGGAAGGCAATTTTACATGTATGTACAAGACATTACAGGGAAAGGAAGAAGGGAGACTCGTAGTTCGTTGTTCGTGCTCATCAAGTGAAATGCCCACTGCAACACCCATTGCCCCCCTTTCACGTTAAGTACAGCGTGAAAGGGGGCCGAACAGCCACGATGGCGGACGGCGTTTGTTAAGGCTCCGGGCCCGGCCGAGAGTTGAATCCTGCTGGAGAGGTGCTGCGGGCATTATCCTAAGTGCAAACAGCCTAGTGACGGAGGATGGAACTGGGCTACAGCATTTGGCCCGGTTCGGTCGACCATTGACCTGCATTTTGCCCGAGAGAGCCCCAGGTCTCCTTGGTGGCGGGAGCGGTGGAAGCCGGGGAGTGGAGTGCAGATGGAGACCGGCCGACCTGGTACATGGGTCGGACCGGAAGTCCCGAGACCAACCCGGGAATTGATGCGAAGGGACCCGGAGCCTACATCGGAGACGAGCCCTAGTAGCGGATCTTCCTCGCTCTTTCGGGACAGTTGATCGGTTCCTGTCCGCGAAGAGCGGGCTGCCGCGGGGGGGTGTGGAGCGCTGACTGCGGCGGATTTGAGGAACGCTCCGGCGCCTTTACTGCCGCCATTTCTCCTAGGCGGTGGCGGGTTGCAAATTGGGGATCGGACTTTGAGCCGGTGAACACGCCGTTGGTACTGGCCCCCTGTGTGAAGACCCGACCTGCCAGAGGGGGAGCGGGCTGGGTGCGCGATGAGAGGAGGCACCGCGTTGCTGGAAAACTGCGCTGGGAGAACTCTGGGAACCCCATGGGCGCCATTTGCATGGAGATGGCAGATGGCTGGAGACTGTGAACTGGACGCCTGGAGCAGGAGAGGTACACTTGAGAGGGTGCGGGGCGAGCCTGGCCGGTGGAGTCTTTCTCCTGGGATTTCCCCCCCCCACCCTCCCCCCCTGCTGACGGCCCGGGTGAAAACCGGAGAGGTGACTTCCATTCTGTGGTGGATGTGGCGGGCTGGTGAGGTGTCCAGAAGACGCCGGGCAGGATCCGTGTGGAGAGTGGGGCCCCTGACGCCGCGGAGAGACATAGCCCGGAGATCTCTGTTGAGCTGGCCTTGGGAGACCGAGGGGGGTGTAGACCCCTGAGGGAGTGCCTGTGGATCGAGAGAACCCCAGAGAGGCGAGTGCAGGACTCGGGCGCTATACTCCCGGATTGACCCATAACGACCCTCCCTGTTCGTGCACTGCCGCTCGACTGGTTGCTCCGGAGGCCGGTCACCTGCATCGTACGAGAGGAGGTACCTGTTCTGCGAGAGGAGGACTGGTGCTGAGACCACATTCTGAAGTGAGTGGGACCTGACACGGGGCGCAATGGTGCGTAGAGGCCCGAAAACTACTGATGGTAAGGGAGAACCGGAGGTGCCCCACCAGCTGGCTGGGGTGGGAGAGGGTGGAGGCCGCCCGGGGACGGCTGAAATTGCCCAAAAAGGTGCACAGTAAGTGGACAAGCTTGACCTTATCCTTCAAGAAATCAGAGACTCTAGGGCAGTGATGGACCAACAACTGGGGACCCTCACCACTAATTTTTCTCTTCTTGAGGCAGACCACGCCAACTTGGCGGAGAAAGTCAGGAATCAGGGGATAACGATGGCCGACCTCACACCAACAGTGGCGGAACACACCACCTCCATACAGGAACTGCAAAACCAGGTCACTGGTTTGATGGAGAGAGTGGACGATGCAGAAGGTTGAAATCGCTGCAATAATATAAGGGTAATAGGCCTGCCGGAGAGATGCGAGGGGAAGAGGGCTGCGGACTTTATGGAGCAGTGGCTCCGCGACCAGATTGCACCTGAGGGGCTGTCCCCACACTTCTGTGTGGAGCGTGCACACAGGATTCCGTCCGGACAGCCACGACCGGGGCGCTCACCGCGCCCATTGATAGTCCGTATCCTGAATTACCGGGATAGGGATGTTCAATTGCGAAAGGCCAGAGAGAAGACCTCCATCCACTTTGAAAACCAAAGAGTGTCCCTCTACCCGGACTATACGTGCATGGTACAGAAAAGCTGTGCGTCGTACTTGGAGGTGAAGAAGAAACTCAGGAAGGCGCAGCTGAAATATGCCCTGCTTTTCCCCGCCCGCCTGAAAGTTATACACAGGTGGAAAACGCACTTCTTTGAGAGCCCCTCCGATGCTGACGAATGGCTGGAAGTGATGGGCATAGATGGCAGCCAAGACCACTCCCAAGAGGACGCTACTGGCAATTCGAATGACGGATCGGACCGACATGCCCGACGATCCCCGGGAGCTGGGAAGGAGCGGAACCGACAGAGCCCGTCCCGGGCACAACAGAGGGAGGACCAGCTTGGGGCACTGTCGATGGCTGGTAACTTCAGGGACGATGTAGCGAAAATCACCATGGATTCGGAGGACAGCTCATTACAGTCGGACTCGGAGAACAGTATGATCCTATTCCCCACGATCACCCATCACCCCACGAGCTGCAGATGAACTGATGGATAATTGATGGAAGGGCTGAGATACCCTAGTAGCGTCTCCCTCGATTGCACCTCATCGTATCCTTATATGACTGTACAGTGTAGACCCTGTAATAATTTTGAGTGGTTGTGGGCTTGTTGGATGGGATACAGGCACGGGACCTGGTGACACCTAGATAGCCCTACTGATAACCCACCTTGTTCTGGAAGACACATAGAGGGGTCATTTATCCAAGGTGCCGAGAGGGACGCACTGATTGTCTTTCGGCGACCGTTTCGAAAATGCTTTGTTTTCTTTATAAACCATACTCTTTGGCCGGGCTGTCGTTGAGCCGACAGCGCCTGATGATGACAACATCATGAACGTGTGTGTGTTTAGCCCCCCCCCCCCCCATGGCGAATGCACAAGACTTTGGATCTTTCTGTTACACTGGTTTATGTTGGGCTCAGCTGTGTTATACAGCTGTGCCGAGTTGGTTCTGTTCTTGTTTGTAATTTTGGGGTATGTCTTCTCCTGGGCGCTTAATTTCTGGGATTCTGGTACGCGACTACTGACACTAGACGCTCTGACAATGGATGACCATGGCTGAGGGGGCAGGGGCATATAAACTCATCACCTGGAATGTACGGGGTTTGGGTGCAGTGCAGAAGCGACACAGAGTTCACTCTTTCCTCCTCAGACAACAGGCACAGATAGCCTTCATACAAGAATCGCACCTCATGGCATCAGAAGTGCTAAAACTAAGGAAGAAGTGGAGGGGCACTATTTATTCATCAACCTACTCTGCTTTTTCCAGGGGGGCGACCATTTGGGTTCATCACGGGACACCTTTCGTAGAACTGGAGAGGAGGTCAGACGAGCAGGGCAGGTACATCCTAGTTAAGGGCCCCCTAGATGGTACATTGATAATTCTGGGCAGCATATATGCCCCGAACTACGAGCAGGATACGTTCCTACATAAGGTGGTGAGGGCATTGTCGGACGGGGCGGAAGTCCCCTGGGTTCTTGGGGGGGATTGGAATGCAGTGCTGGATCTGGCCCTGGACCGATCACCCCCCCCCCCTCCAGGCATCCGGGGCTATGAAGCTGACTGACACCTTTACAACATGGGCAGCAGGCTGGGGACTGACAGATATCTGGAGGATATTACACCCATCCTATAAGGAATACTCCTATTATTCCCCGGTTCGTGATCTACATACCCGAATAGATCGCTTCATGTGCTCCCGAGCTCTGGCCACGACAGTTGGGATGTCGGAATACTTGGCAAAACCCTTTTCGGACCACAGGCCCCTAGCGATCACTCTCCACTGGGGCAGGGTGCCGACCCCGGTACCGACCTGGAGACTTAACCCACGTCTCTTGGAGGATGGACCATTTCAGGCAACCCTGTCGGAAGCCCTGACACACTACCTGGAAGATAACTGGGACTCTGCTTCCTCTAATCTAGTGGTGTGGGATGCAATGAAGGTGGTAGTGCGGGGTGTAATGATAGGTCAGTTGGTGGGGGCCAGACAGGAAGTACACAAGAAATTGTGCGAAGTGGAGGACCGACTCAAAAGACTTGAACGGGAGGCAAGTGTAGATCCGGCTAAGAAAACGGAACTGCAAGAATTATACATAGATCACGCAGAAATGTTGGAGATGTTGCGGTATGTAGATTACAAGACATATCTGCGGAGACAACACACTGAAACAGACCGATCCGGGGCTCTTCTGGCCCGATTAGTGCAGGATAGACCGGACCCACCGGCGATCACTCAAATTCATAAGCCGATGGGTGCCCTAGTACACACTCAATCTGAAATTAATCAGGCATTCCGTGACCACCTGCAGGCACTTTATGCTCCCATAGGCGTCGAAGACTCTCAGCAGATGGCCGAGTTTCTGCACGATCTCCCCTTCCCATCCCTAGCGGAGGATGCGAAGAAGGCGATGGAGGGGCCCATCACGCAACACGAGATACGCTCTGCAATTACACACTTACATAGAAATAAGACGCCAGGTATAGATGGGCTCCCGGTGGGGTTTTACTCGACTTATGCTGAGACTCTAGTACCGGTCCTAGAAAGGATCTATAAGACAGCGTTTGAGGAGGGGCACTTGCCGAAGTCCACCATGCAAGCCCTGGTAATCTCCATACCTAAACCGGGAAGGGATGTGCTGGAACTGGCAAATTATAGGCCCTTATCCATGCTGTCCACAGAATATAAAGTGTTGAGCACAGCTATTGCCTCACAAATCCGACCTCACTTGCCTGCTCTTATACACCGGGACCAGTGTGGATTCCTCCCTGGGCGTAACACTTCCCTGAATACGAGACGCCTGCACGCTCTAATGGCTGCATCGCCGAGGGAATTGAACCTAGTAGGGTGCATTGCACTGGACCTGAAACAGGCGTTTGACTCCCTCTCCTGGTCCTTCATGTTTGAAGCTCAGACACGCTTCAGCTTTCCTGTCCCTTTATTGCAATGGATTCGGTTGTTATACACTGATCCCGCTCCCCGGGCACGAACAGGGCGATATGTCTCGGCGGAATATCCCATGCACAGGGGTACCCGGCAAGGGCTGTCCCCTGTCCCCGATGCGGTTTGTTTTGGCGCTTGAGCCTCTGGCCATTGCGCTCCGGCTACATGCTGAGAGGCTGGGTATCCCGGTGGCAGGGACGTCCCATCTACTTCCTGTATACGCGGACGACATGCTGCTATACTACGGGACCTGGAGGCGGACCATACGCCATTGTATGACACCTTTCGCAGGTTCGAATTAGTGTCGGGTCTGGGCATTAACCCAGACAAATCGGTTGGATTTTATTTTTGGGAGGCGCCCCACACTCCTTCCGTACCCTTTGGAGCCTACCAGATCCTGGTGGCACAATCCACCTTTAGATACCTGGGGGTTCGAATATATAGGGCAACGGAGGATCAGATCGACGGCAATATCTCGAGAGCTATTAGTGGTCTCTGCAGCAGCATAGGGTTTGGACCTCATTGCCTCTGTCCGTCATGGGCCGCATTGCGATAGCCAAAATGATTATGCTCCCTCGACTATTATATTTTTTCGTCAATCTACCAGTCTGTCTCCCCCCAATGGATATTTAATACAATTAACACTTTGTTGACTACACTAATATGGGGGACGGGTCGAAGGAGGATAAGTCTGCGCAAACTCCAGCTTAGCACTAGACTTGGAGGCCTGGGGGTCCCAGACTTCCGTGGTTATTATTACGCAAGCCAGCTCCAGTGGCTGTCCTACTGGCTAGCGGGTAAGAACCTGCACGAAATTGGCCTCACGTCGGACCGGTTAGATCGAGGGGTACTGCATAGTTTACTACTGCCAGAAGGTAAAATACCACAGACATGTCACCCACTGCTCCGCACGGCCCTCACCTGCTGGAAGAAGGCACTAGCGTACACAGCGCCAGTAGTACCCTATGCTGAGAACATCCCCTTATTGGGCATCCCAACACCACAGGGGCGACTCACGAAGCAGACATTACATCACTGGAGGGAGAACGGGGTTGAGGAGGTAGGGAGTTTCTTTGGGGATGATACTCTTCTGGATCATGACACCTTTGTACACATCACAGGGACCTCTGACAGACAGTACTTATTACATGCCACAGTATCCCACTATATTCGGACAACTTGGGCACCACAATGAACTCAACCACCTAGGCAGGAGTTAGTGCACCTGATGTATTATATGGGAAATGGAGGGCACTTGGTGCGGTGGTTATATACCGGGATCAGATCACACGCAGCGATACCCCTCACTACATTACGGGACACCTGGGTACGGGAGACCATGGAGGAGTTAACAGATAAGGTGTGGCAGATGGTACTCAAACACCCTAAAAGAGTCTCACGGAATGTGAAATTTAAATTTATTCAGACCATGGTTTTTCATAGAGCGTACCTGACCCCGGAGAAGATCCATCGGATGTTCCCAGACTCTCCCCATTGTTGCCCCCGGTGCAGAGCAGATGAGGCGGACCTCCTTCATATGCTCTGGACGTGTTCACGACTGAGGAGATACTGGGGGGAGGTGTGTCAAACACTGAGAGAGGTTACACACGTGCAGGTACAAGAGACCGCGTTATATTGCTTAGTAGGAGCGTGCCACCGCCCTAAAACACTGAAAGTCAAATTGAGATTTGAAGACCAGGCCCTCCTCTTAGCGATCAGAGCGTTTACAATGAGATGGAAATCCCCTAGAGAGCCTAGTGTGGAGACATGGAAGAGGGATGTGGTGAAGTGGGGTCAGGTGGAGAGTATCACCCTTAAGAGAGAGGAGGACACTGGGAAGCGGAAAAACCCTATGGCAATGGACTGGGAGGTCATGCTGTTGGACTTAGATAGACTGGAACCGGCGCGGTCCCAGGGTGAGAGATCACAGGATACACACTGAGGAACAACAGCTGGGGATTGCTCATACCAAGGCCAGTTGAGGTGTATCTGTTTGGGTATTGTTATTGCATTAGAGTGGTCAGTATTGTGGACCGGAGAATTGTACCATTATAAGACAATTGCGCTCAGGTGATTGGAAGGAATAGGGGCGGGATGGTTGATGGGTTGTGGGTTGTGGGTTTGGGTTGGGGTTGGGTTGGGGGTTGGGGTTGGGGGTTGGGGTGGGTTGGGGTGGGGTTGGGTTGGGGGTGGGGTGGGGTTGGGGGTGGGGTGGGAACCTGGGAGGGTGCGGGTCTCTCCCTTCAGCCTCTGTGGCAGTATAGATGCTCTCTGTTGAATTGCCCGTAGAAAGCTGGGTAACGCCACACGCCGAGAGGCCATACTGGGGATATAGAGATTACATGGATCCGACACGGCAAAGGGGAATTACTGCTGTTTTACCTGCTGTTGGACTTAGATAGACTGGAACCGGCGCGGTCCCAGGGTGAGAGATCACAGGATACACACTGAGGAACAACAGCTGGGGATTTCTCATACCAAGGCCAGTTGAGGTGTATCTGTTTGGGTATTGTTATTGCATTAGAGTGGTCAGTATTGTGGACCGGAGAATTGTACCATTATAAGACAATTGCGCTCAGGTGATTGGAAGGAATAGGGGCGGGATAGTTTGGGTTTGGGTTTGGGTTTGGGTTTGGGGTGGGAACCTGGGAGGGTGCGGGTCTCTCCCTTCAGCCTCTGTGGCAGTATAGATGCTCTCTGTTGAATTGCCCGTAGAAAGCTGGGTAACGCCACACGCCGAGAGGCCATAGAGATTACATGGATCCGACACGGCAAAGGGGGATTACTGCTGTTTTACCTGCTGTTGGGATGAAAATAGAAAACCGTGATTGCTAAATGTATGATGATTATAGGTATGTTTTCCCTTATATGTACAATCACGAATAAAGAAATTAAAAAAAAAAAAGTACAGCGTGAAATGGTGCCTTATTTACAAGGCAGCGTTAAGCCACAGTTAAGCCCCTATCGCCACCCCATCGTCACAAAAAGTTGTAAATATGCCCCACAGGCTATAACTATATAGAGAGGGTTCTAGCCTCAGAACAGAAGCAGGAACTTGGTGCTGCTCTTGCTACTTCCTTGTGATGATGAAGGATGGAGGCCGTCATTCTATTTTAGATCTGCTGGTCCGCAGGCATCATCTGCGGTTCACAAGGGAAGAAGAGCATTTTCAGTTTGTGATGCTCCCTTTTGGCCTTACTAGTGCCTCTTAGATGTTCACAAAAGTGATGGTGGAGGTCGCAGCCCACCTTTGGAGGTTTGGTGTCCCAGTCTTCCCCTACTTCGACAACTGGCTGTTGTAGGCAGGCTCAACGAAGGCAGCAGTAGACTACCTCTAGATAACGGCAAACCTTCTAACATACGATTCACTATCAACGACCTGACTCTGTATGAGAAAAGTACATCATTACACTGTGTCTGCAGAGTCCAGGACATTCAGGCTATAATCCTGATGTTTCAGGCTTTATTCTGGATCCCACTGATGTTGACTCTGAGGCTCCTGTTAATGTTGACCAACTGCAACTTGCTGGTCGAAAATGCCAGATGGCACATGCAGACTGTAGTGGTGGCTGCTTGATTGCAATTGGATCAGCAGCAGACCCCTGTCATTACCCCATCACATCTCACAGTGGTGACAAATGTATCACTGATGAATTTATGAAGCCATTTGGGAAAGGTGGAGATCAGAGGACTCGGGTCAAAACCTGGCTTCACAATAGTATGTTGGTGTTGCTTGTGATCTAGTTGATGTTGAAGGCCATTCTTCCAACCATCAAAGTGAGGCTGGTATAAGTTCTCAAAGCCACCACCGCCGGTGCGTGGCCTGCAGCCGGGGAAGATGGCAGATTAGTGCGAGAGCTGAGTTAACAGCCTAAGCAATTCCCCAAAAATATGACATTATCCGTGCACCGGGGCGGCCACGGAGGACACTCACCACCGTGGGAGTGTGGCAGTGGAGCGCGACGGTGATCTTCCTCAGCCTCGAGCGCCCGCAGGGGCAGCAAGGGTACAGCGGATTGCAGCCTGATTTGCCAGAACATGGCGCCCTAATAACGAGGCTTATTCGGCCCGTCTGAGCGGAGGTGTGAGCCCCTGCTGAGCGGCTGACGCTTTCAGCAGCGGTCACTCCCCAGGCTCCCTGCTCTGATCCTGGCATCGCTTGGCTCCCTGACAGACTCCTGACATCGCTAGACTGCTAATTTGATAAGTAGTGCCTTGTTGAGTGCCGTGCACGTGCGCGCTATTGTGCGACTAGCCCTGCCAAGTTGCATACTTAGTAATATCAGCTGCGCTCGCCGTGTTGCGCGTAGACATAAGTGTGTGATTTTTAATTACTATTTGAAGCGCTTGTCAGAACTGTGATTTGGAGATTTGCAGCGCTTTACATTGTAGTTGCAGAAGCTGCTTGATTGTTGCCCAGCCTCTCTGCAGTCTCGTTCCTGGGACTGCTACGGCCATTTTGTTGTTGTTTTGCCCTGCAGACCCTCCCCTTCACCTCGCACCCGCCTCCCAGCTGACCCTCCCTCGCCCCTCCCCCTCCATTATCCACTTATGACAGATGCATTTTCGCGCAGCGTCCACGCGCAGCGGCCGCGCCGAAGGTGCGCCAAAGGTAAGCCCGTCTGCGCCCGTCCGCGCCAGGACCGCGCCCAGTGCCAGACCCCCTGGTCCCGCCCCTCCCAACCCTCTAGAGTCACATATGATGCCGCTACCCTCCTCGCCCTCAACCCCGGACGCACCCCACGATGCTGCGAAGCTTCCCCAGGACGTACCCACGGCCCATTCGCCTGCCTCTCCTGCAAGTTCAACTGCTTCAGGAACCTCACCAAACCCACTTCCTCCACACACAGCTCCGAACTCAACAGCCTGAAATGCATCCTACTGAACACGCGCTCGGTCCACAGACATGCAACAGAACTCTGGGACCTAATCGACACTGCGTCACCTGACATCGCCTTCCTTACTGAAACATGGATGAACGCATCTTCTGCCCCCGACATCGCCATAGCCATACCGGACAATTACAAGATCATTCGAAAAGACCGCACCAATAAAAAAACTGGAGGAGGCATCGCCATCGTCCATAGAAACACCATCAAAATCACAACCAGCTCTGACGACAATCTTGCAACCGCCGAACATCTCCACTTTCAGATCCACACCGACCCCAGGACCACCCTTAGAGGCACCCTCATTTACAGGCCTCCAGGCACCCGTTCTCAATTCAGCGACGACATCACAGACTTCGTCAGCCCACACGCCCTCGCCTCCGAGAACTACATTCTTCTAGGAGACCTCAACTACCACCTTGAAAACATACTCGACAACAACACCACCACCCTTCTGGACAACCTGTCCAACCTCGGACTCAAACAACTTGTTGACACCCCCACTCACACAGCCCGACACACGCTCGACCCTATCTTCACCTCCAGCAAGCACATCTCCTTCGATCGCACTACAGCTCTCCACTGGACGGATCACAGCTGTGTCCACTTCAGCTACAAAACCACCCTATCCCACAACCGTCCACAACCCAATCCCCGGAGAAAATGGAATAAAATCACAACCGACCAACTCCTCACATCACTCAACCAAAACCCTCCCACCCTAGCAATGGACCCAGACCAAGCGGCCACCAACCTCAGGCAATGGATTACCCACAGTGCGAACGAACTAGCACCCCTGAAAAAACACCAGTTGAAATCATCCAGCAAAAAGGCTCCCTGGTTCAATGATGACCTTAAAAAATCCAAGAAAACATGCCGCACCCTGGAGACGAATTGGAGAAAAGAACCAACCCCAGACAACATGGCCTCCCTCAAGACAGCCACCCGCAAACACCACCAACTGATTCGATCCGCCAAGAAATCAGCATTCAAGGACCGTCTCGACAACAATTCTCATAACAGCAAGGAACTCTTCAATATCGTCAAAGAATTCACCAACCCCTCCGCAGCATCCAACGACATCACTAACTCCCAAGACCTCTGCGATGCGCTATCCTCCTTCTTCTACAACAAAATTGCCGACATCCACAACAGCTTCAAGAATACTCCCAGTGACCAACCCGCCCCACCCCCTTCAGATCCCACCCCTCCAACTAACAACCTCAGCTCCTGGAACCCAATCACCACTGAAGACACCATTCGCCTCATGAACTCAATCCACTCTGGCTCGCCTTCTGACCCCTGTCCCCACTACATCTTCAACAAAGCTGACTCCATCATCGCTCCCCAACTCCGCGATGTCATCAACTGCTCTTTCAACTCTGCCACCTTTCCAGAAATCTGGAAACACGCCGAACTCAGCGCCCTTCTGAAAAAACCCACAGCAGACCCTTCTGAACTGAAAAACTACCGACCCATATCCCTCCTCCCTTTCCCGGCCAAAGTCATCGAGAAGGCCGTCAACAGCCAACTCGCCGCCTTCCTTGAATCCAACAACTCCCTGGATCCCTCACAGAACGGCTTTCGAGCCAAACACAGCACCGAAACCGCCCTCATTGCGGCGACCGACGACATCCGAGCACTCCTAGACAACGGAGAAACTGTGGCCCTCATTCTACTCGACCTCTCCGCCGCCTTCGACACTGTCTGTCACAGCACCCTCATACAACGCCTCAACAACATCAGCATACAAGGAAAAGCCTTGGACTGGATCATCTCTTTCCTAGCTGGGAGAACCCAGAGAGTCCGACTCCCCCCCATTCTACTCAGAACCCACCGAAGTCATCTGCGGCGTACCTCAAGGTTCCTCACTCAGTCCCACCCTCTTCAACGTCTACATGAGTCCTCTCGCCTCCATCGCACGTCAACACAACCTCAACATCATCTCCTACGCCGACGACACCCAGCTAATCCTTTCCCTCACCAAAGACCCCAACACCGCCAAAACCAATCTTCACGAAGGTATGAAAGAAGTAGCCGAATGGATGAAACAGAGCCGCCTAAAACTCAACTCAGACAAAACGGAGGTGCTCATCCTAGGATCCTCCCCCTCAGCTTGGGACGACTCCTGGTGGCCTTCCGCTTTGGGATCAGCACCCACACCCACAGACCATGCACGTAACCTTGGCTTCATTCTAGACTCCTCTCTCTCAATGTCCAGACAAGTCAACGCCGTATCGTCCTCCTGCTTCAACGTCCTTCGCATTCTCAAAAAGATCTTCCGCTGGATCCCCCTCGAGACAAGAAAGACTGTCACCCATGCACTGGTCACGAGTCGACTAGACTATGGCAACACACTTTACGCCGGAATTACAACAAAATTGCAGAAAAAGCTCCAGCGTATCCAAAACGCATCAGCGAGACTCATATTAGACATCCCGCGCCAAGAGCACATCACCGGACACCTAAAAAACGTCCACTGGCTTCCCGTCAATAAGAGAATTACCTTCCGCCTTCTTACCCACGCACACAAGGCCCTTTATAATCTGGGACCCGAATGCCTCAACACCCGACTGTCCTTCTACATTCCCACCCGCCAACTAAGATCATCCAACCAAGCCCTCGCCGCAGTCCCGCGCATCCGAAAAACCACCATGGGTGGCAGATCATTCTCCTTCCTGGCTGCCAAGACCTGGAACTCACTCCCCACCCACCTCCGCCTTACTCAAAACCACATCTCCTTCAGAAAAGAACTGAAAACCTGGCTATTCGACAAATAGTGAACCCCTCCCTCTAGCGCCTTGAGACCCTCTGGGTGAGTAGTGCGCTATATAAATGCCCGAACTTGAACTTGAACTTCATTGTCTTCAACCTCCCCAATTGGCCTAGTGGGGGCGATTTTTGCCGAAATGCGGCCTCTACAGCGCTCAGATAGTGACTGGGCCTTCATCTCGGCCTGGTGCCCAGAGCCTCTGGACGGACTCTGCGTCTTGTGGGGGCCCCTGCCCGCGGCTCTGGTGCTGCCCCTTTGGACCTAGAATGCACGCTGGTACAGGGCAGCATTGGTTGAGTGCCCTGGCAGCAGTAACGAACATTCCCGCTGGTGAAGGCATTCCTGCTGGTGAAGGGGGTCGGAGTCTTGGAGGCCCATGGGACACGACTGGCACAACTGATCCCGGAGGCCGGTGAAACGTCTGGGCCCGAGCAACGCGGAGCCACCCGCATCGAGCACAGACATAGGTGGGGCTTCCTGGACTGCTGGTGCCCGACTCTACCCTGGCTCACCATGGGTCGAAATAGGGCTCCGGGCCAAACCAACCAGATTGAAAAATACACTGTAGCCATGACCAGAGAGAGGGGGCGACGGGTGGTGGTCAGGACAATGACCACGACGACGGGGGCCCGGACCCCTTCCTGAAAGACATAATGAGGGCCATCAAAGACTTTCAAGGAACTCTGGAGCCAAAACTGGACTCCGTGACAGAAGAAGTGAACCTCCTGCGGGCAGATTTCCGGAAAAGGTTGCGGTGGCGGAAACTGGAATTGGTGGGCTCCAGGCAAAGACGAAGAGACTGGAGGAACAGGTAGCCGCGCTCACAAAGAATTAGGCCGACATACATGCCCGCTTGGAGTACCAGAAAGGCCGGGCTCGGCGGAATAACATTCGCATAGTGGGGGTGCCGCAGAGACTGGAGGGGCCCTCAACAGACTGGTTTGTGGAGGACCTAATTTTGAACCACCTAAAGCCGAAACGGCTCTCCAATTTTTTTTTCTGTTGAGCAGGCGCACAGAGCCTTGGGAGGCAAGCCCAAGCCAGGGGCCCCCCCAGGCAGATCATCGCCCGCATCCTTCCGGCCTAACTTCAGAGACCGAGATGCCATATTGCAAGCGGCACGCACTCACGGGGATCTTCACCGAGACAAAGCCACCATCCGCTTCTTCCCGGACTTCACGCTCCAGGTACAGCAATAGCGCGGCGCTCCTTTGACGGGGTGAAGAAGGCGCTTTGGGCGCAACGGGTGAAGTACATGATGCTGTTCCTGCACAACTCAGTCCTGGACGGAGAAAAGGCCTACTTCTTCGACACGCCGGTGGATGCCGGTGACTGGTTGGAAGGCTGGCGCACTGTTGGTCGGCAGGGGAGACGGCAAGACGGGCAAATGACCCGAGGTGATTGTGAGGTGGTTCCAGAGGCCAAGCGAGTCTCCAGTGATGGCGAACGACGGACGGCGGAGTGACTCTGGTATGATGATGGTATTGCTGTGCCTGGTCAATGGCTCTGATTGAACTTTGACTTTGGGCTGGAGGGGTGGGTGGCCAGTTGGTTTGGCTCCCTGGATGGGGGAGGACAAGGATGTGACTCTTTCCCGCCCTTGGTGAGAGACATTGATCGGGACAGTCATAGACCCGGTTCTATGCTGGATGATGGGCTGGGTGGAGGAGGTATAACGTAGTATGCGGGTCGCTTGGGGCTTTATAGCAAGGGGGTGTGTGATCCGACACTAGTTGTATGCACCTTTCTTATGTTAGCGGACCCACGTTTCCTCCTGAATGGTTTTAGTTGTGGTATCGGGGCGATAGGCATTCTGCAAGTTTTATTGGTGGGTGGTTGGATGCACACCAGGCAGGGCAGCAGGGAGGGGGGAGTTGGGGGAATGTGTGGGAGGGGGAGAGGGGTTGTTTCCTGAGGAAAGTTTCAGTTCTTTTGCATGGGAGTTTGATCGTGGCACACCACAGGGCAGCGTGGTTCATTTGTGGAGGTGGGGGTCCGTAATCCAGTATGGGTACCCTGACGCAGGTTAAAATATGGAGATAGAATGTCAATGGTTTGGGCAACAAAATTAAACAGACTTTAGTAGTGTTGCAACACCTGGCGTGGCACTCCCCTGATGTGGTTCTCCTGCAGGAGACGCACCTACGCGGCAACAGATGTCAAGCATAGACCGCTTTGGGTATAAAATGGTTGCCCACTCAGGGTTTACGTCCGGGTCCAGTGGTGTAGGTATTCTAATGCGAAAGGCCCTCCCTAAGGTGATCTCGGGCGTATGGACTGACGACTCTGGATGCATGGTGGCGGGAAGGTGGGAGGGGTGGATGGTGGTGTTGAGCTCCTGGTATGTCCCGCCTGGTCTCCACTCCACGACCTACGCACGGCTGGGCTCCTTTCTGGCTGACCTCCCCTTGTGGACTCTCCTTTTTTTTTTTGTTATGTTTTTATTATTCAGCTTGCATATTACATCCATATTTCATAGCATTTGAACGTATCATGACATCCATAAGATCTGTAAAACAAATGTATATTTAACGAAGGAGAAAACAAAAATGGGCCAGATAGACCTAGAGTAAATACAAATTAAGAAGAAGGGAAAAAATTATATAATAGAATGGGCGATCACAACAATAAAACAACCTTAAGACATAACGCTAACCCTGGTCAGCAAATCAATTATTCTGCCAATGAACAAATGGAGCCCAAATTCGCAGCCCCCTCTCCCGCCTCCTCTTGCCTCCCCGCATGAACACCGCAGATTCCAGATTATGCAGAGCCAGAATCCTGGCTCTCCAATTCACAAACGTGGGGGCATCTGAACTAATCCATTCAGAAGTGATACATAATCGTACTAAAGACATCGCTATGAATATTAAGGCTGCGGAATAGCTCGATCTAGGGTCTACAACATTCGATTCACATCCCAATATTACTAATTCGGGAGATAAAACCACCGAAATTTTAAGGCTAAGATTAATAAATGTTTGAACTTCTTGAATAAATAAATCAAGTTTGGGACAGCTAGAAACATATGTATATCATTAGCCGCTGCTAAGCCACATCTTGGGCAGCTATGGCCCCCGTGCCCCCCCCCCTGGAAATTTTGGCCGGAGTGTAGTAAAGGTCAAATAAGGCCATATATGATTGTGAACGTAAGCTCCCTGAAGTTAAAACCTTGTTAGATATCTCCAGTGCTTGTGTAATATCAATGCCTTACTGACCCAATTTGCTATCCCATTTAGAATTTTGGAGGGGTACGTCATCAGGAAGACCCAAAAGAAGGTTTTGATAGATCAGCCCAATTTTTGATTTCTTCAGAATCAAATCCATAAGTAAATTTTTAACAAAAAAAGTTGGATTTCTAAGCAGCAGTCGCTCTAGATAACTGCGGAACTGCAGGTATTTAAAAAATGTGTGCGAGTCTAAAGCACACTTCTCCTTAAGAAAGAGAAAGGGAGCCAGACTCTCCTGCTAGGCTAGATCTCCCAAAACTATAATGCCATGCATGCATCCTCAACCTAATTGTGATGTGGTCTTGAAAAATAGATGGTAACAGTCTGGCTGCTGCGAGGGGTGTGTGATAGTTAATATTAGATATTGACCATTTCCGCCGTACCTTCCTCCAAACCGAGCACATAGTCATAATAACTCTGAATTTATTTTTTTCTAGTAGCTGGGTTCAAGAACTGACAAAAACGTTCCTTTAACATCCTCTCCTAGACCAATTGCAAAGATCGAAGGGCTAGAACATAATGGAAGTACCGCTCTATCCCCAAAGAGTGGAACAGCAAGATATTGGAGTAGGGCTGCCCAGTGGTAGAACAACAGATTGGGGACTGACCACCCACCCCTATCTACAGGCAACTGCATCCATTTCGAGGCCCTTCGTGGCTGTCGGTAGCTCCATAAAAACCTGTTGCAGCATCTCTCTGCCCTGGCAATACTAGTCTGGGAAAATTCTAATGGGATGGTCCTAAAAAGATACACACATTTTGGTAAAATTAACATCTTTAGAACATTCCTCCTTCCAAACAGAGATAAGTGCAAATTATCTAGTCTATGTAAGGTGGTAGTAACTGTATCTATAATAGTTAGTATGTTGATTACTTGATTGAGGGGCAAGATGGCGGCCGCCTCACTGGCCGAGTGACCTGGTCGCAGCGCTTCTCCCTGCCTGGATGCCCTGCCGGTGCAATAGCCTACAACGAAAGGATCGACGGATGTAATCCTTAGTATTTAAAAAATGGTTTTGCACTCTTACTGTTTATAGCGGGATGCTGCGTTTGCTCGTGAGATACCGACGCCGCCCGACACAGCTGATTCTGGCTCCGTGGCATCTGCTCTGTAGCGGCTTTGCTCTGACACGGCGGCTTCAGCAGTTCCATTTGCTCTGTGCGCAAAACACAGCGATGCCGCCGAATGGGCAAACCAAAAACCAGCCTCGGATCCCTGTAAAGTCTCTGGTGCCTCAGCCCCTGTCTACTCAGGCGGCGCTCTCAGCTGACAGTGCAAAGAAGGGTCAGCCAGAGAATCCGCCCGACAAAATTCTTAAAAATACTATAACTGTTCCAGTTCCAGCGATGTTTCAGTCACGGGCTGCCAGCACTAATAAAACGCCTCAGACCCCCCACAGCCCAGGGACAGCGAAGACTCTACAGCCACAACATCATCTAAAGCCCCCATTGCTGTTTCGGGTAAGATACATGGTGTTTTTAAGTCATCTTCTGTAGTCGTTCCGCTAACTGTCACTAACTGGGGCTCGGTAGGCAATGTACAGTCAGAGCTGGGAGGGTCTGATGCTAATAACTCTGGAACTTTGATTTGTATTGAATCCACAATGGTTTTACCTGCACAGCCCATGGCCTTCTGGGAGATGTAGTCCCTCCGGCACAGACCTTTAATAAACACAGAGTCACAGACCCCCCCTGCAGCACCTTCTTTACCGCCACCAAGCATCCATCCACATGTAGAAGCTATGCAAGTTCCCTTGCCACCAGCCTCAATAAATACCGATGGCGATACAGATGGTGACAATTTTTTCTCTTTATCTGAACACACTGGTTCCTATGTGGATGATAATGGCTTGGATAGGAACTGGACGGATGATGAAGATAGTGTTATGGGGGACTGGCGCACAAATGATGGTTTGAACTCTGCGGCCATCTCAAACGTGCTGTCTACAGTTCGGAAATTGCCTCAAGATCCGGATCAGGTGATTGGCTCTTTAGCCTGGGACTACTCTTGCACAACACAACCGGGAGTGCAATCCAACCCCTTAGACTCAGCTCTTAACATCTCTGATCCTAGCCTGGGCCGACCTCCGGGTGAAATGACGCTGGCAATAATCTATCAAACAATCATTGCTCATCGGGAAGAGACCCGCCAGGAAAGTACTTGTGCGCAAGGAGCTTGCCGCAGGGTCCAGAATTCGCTCCGGAGAGTTATCAAAACCTGTGCAGATATGGTATCTAAGGTAGCCGAAGCAGAAACCCGGATTTGGACCTTGGAGGACGACATAGCTACCCAGAGGAATGCTATTGAGTCAATTCAAGCGTATAGGGGAGATGTTCCATGGAAGCTTGTGGACATGGAAAATAGGGCCCGCAGAAACAACTTAGGAATTTGGGGGGTTCCGGAAGGCATTGAAAGAACGGACATCCGTCGGTTTGTGGTTGAGCTATTCACAGAAGCGTTCCCAGAAGTGAAGGAATGGGACTGGCAACTAGAAATTCAACGTGCCCACCGGTTTCCGTTTAAGCCTAAAAAACACTCTGGCCAAACTTCTAACAGACCTCGTGCTATTTTAATATGCTTGCTTAATTTCTTGGCCAGAGAAAGATTGTATGATTTAGCGAGTCCGGACAGACAGAGATCGGGGAAGGGGTGCCAATTTTTTGTCAGGCCAGATTTTTGCCCAGCTACAGTTGAACAGAGATGGCAGCTCCGGCAGCTGATCGCCCCATTTCAATCTAAGGGGGCGCAGGTGTTTTTGCTTTATCCGTCCAAACTTAGTCAGCCATCATGGCCAGACAAAATGTTTTGAGTCGGAGATACAGGCCAGGGCGTTTCTGGACTCAATTTAGAATTCTTTTAGGATTACATTCTAATTCTTTCTCTTTCTTTCTCTTTTTTGCTTAAATACCAGCGGGGGCATGCCCACTGGGGGGGGTCGATGATTGCTAGTCTTTTCTCCGTTGTCCTTTCTGGAACCTCTTCGGGTATGCCCCTGTGTAAGTAGACCGGCAGCAATTCCAGGGGGGGTCCCAGCGCTCACCAGTTTCGCCATCATTTCGACCTCGGTCATATTGCCTAGTTTGGGGAGTGGGGGGGGGGGGGTTGGGTCAGCGGGTGGAGGCGTTTCAGGGTTGGTGGGGGGGAGGTTGGGTTTTTGGGGGTTTTGGGTGGGGGCGCATTAAAAAAAATCAGCTTGTAAAATGTTTTTTGTATCATGATACCATAGTGAATTATGTGGTTATTCTGTAGCTTTTGTTGAAAAGATTGAATGGCATCGGGTAAAATACGTATAGCCTCATTAAATGTTTGTGGCCTTAATAATGGCAAGAAGAGGGCTTTGTTTTCAAGTGTCGTCCAGGCCTTAAATTTAGAGGTACTCTGTCTTCAAGAGACGCACTTACCTTGGCATAATCGAGAATATTTAAAAATCCCTGGTTTTGATATGATAGGATGTTCCCGACAGACCTCAATGATAAGAGGGGTGGCTATATTGGTCAAGCGCGGGGTGGGATCGTGTGTGAGAACCACCCAAGACAATGGTGGTCGCTGGGCTATTGCTGAACTTTTGATTAATGGGGCGTCCTTGACCATTTGTACTGTTTATAGCTCCAGCTTGGAAGACCCCGCAGTTTTACACCATTTAAATGTAGAACTGGCCCTGTGGCCTCACCCCGTTTGCCTCTGTGGTGATTTCAACATTAACCTTTCAGCTGACTTTAATATAACCGGGGGACAAAGATATGTAGGCAAGAAACCTAAGGTGTTTAGGGCCCTGCAAGCGCTGGTTCAGGAGCATTTAATGACCGATCTTTGGTACCGTCACCATAGGGACTTAGACGGTAGTACTTACTTTTCAGCTCCTCATAATAAAATGGTAGGATTGGACTATTTCCTCTTGTCAGATCAGCTTCCGGATACAACATCAATTTCTATTTCATCTCTTATAATATCTGACCACAATCCGCTGATTATTAATCGTACTTTAAAAACCTTCTGTTTCAAAGGTTCCTAGACCTTGGACCTTTGAGAGGAAGCTACTATTAGAAGAAGCCTATTTAAACCATATGCGATCTTGGGTTCTTGAATTTTTGAATTTTAATAGAGGGTCGGCCTCCAACATCATAGTCTGGGACACGCTCAAGGCAGCAATTCGATAAGTGAAACTAAGAGCTTTTCACTGTCACGTCAGAAGCAAATCCGTGAGCAAATGAATGTGCGGACTGATGAACTTCACCGGGCAGAGGTTTTGCTCACAAGCACCATCAAGGAAGGTCAGGATACTGCCCATAGTCAAATGCAGGTGGCACAAACTAAAGCCTCTCTTCTCGAATTCTTTGGTAAGGATCTAGCAGCTAAGTACATACAGTTCCGCTCGACTATGTTCGAGTTTGGGGAAAAAGCAGGAAGAGTCCTTGCCAAGCGCCTTCAACAGCGATCCATGGCCAATCGTATTGATTCAATTCAGGACGCTCAGGGCCGTATCCATAATACTCCGGATGGAGTCCTGACTGTCTTCTCTGATTTTTATTCTTCATTATATACAGAGACATCCAGGGATAACAATATTGATGAAGAGTTTGCGGCCTTTGTTTATGAACTTCATACTATAAAAGTATCAGACAATCAGAACTTAGTCTTGGCTGCTCCTATAGAATGGGAGGAGGTTGAATTGCCGCTAAATAAGTTGGCTAAGGGCAAGGCGGCTGGCCCGGACTGTATTCCCTTGGAGTTCTATAGTACATTTCGTTCGGAGATCCGGGAGGATTTCTTAACAACTCTTAGAGAGGCCCAGCTCGACCATATACCAGACTCTTGGCGACATACAACTATTATTATTATTTTTTTTAAATAAGTCTGAGCTTGATCCCGCCTCATTCCATCCGATCTCATTGATCAATATGGATTATAAGATTTTCGCAAAGATCTTGGCCACTAGATTGGCCTTAGTTATCTCCCCATTAGTTTCTATCCGCCAGCATGGATTCATCCCTGGCAGAGACATGGCAGACCACGTCCGTCGTGTCATTGCACTTTTAGACTGGGCTCAAGCTACGGGTTCTCCCTTTGGCGCAATCCTGTTTGACGCCGAAAAGGCGTTTGACAGGGTTGCGCGGGGGTTTCTATGGAGGGTCTTGAAGTGGAAGGGGTTTTGCCCTGGTTTTATACAAGCTGTGCAGGTGCTTTATAATAGGCCACAGGCAACTATATCCATTTCAGGCATGACCTCAAGTTCCTTCTTTATTAGCAGGGGCACTAGGCAGGGTTACCCCTGTTCGCCCCTGCCATTTGCTTTGTATATTGACCCGTTTTTTTAAGTAGAATTGAGACTGCTTCGTCTATATCTCCAGTAAGGGTCAATACTTTTGAGTTTAAAGCTTGGCTTATGCCGACGATATTGTCGTGCTAACTAGTGATGTGGCAACCTCGTTCTCAGCATTAAAGATTGTAGCAGGGCAGTTTGGCCGGTGTTCTGGTTACAAACTTAAAGCTCAAAAAACCTAGGTTGTCCAATCTTCTACAATGGGGCCTTCTGATGCGCCAGTGGTTTCAAGTGCAATGTATCTAGGCACAAGAATTACAGCAGCGGTGGAAAAATTGCCAGAAACCTTGTGGACTCTCCTGGTGGGAGGAGACATGAACGCTGTCATGAATGCCAACTTGGATAGATCGGGTGGGGGCAGGGATTTAAGGGGCAGAAGGGACTGCAGGGATTCATAGAGTCCTTGGGACTGGGATGTTTGTGGCGGGTGCACCATCCCTCCCATAGACAGTACACGTTTTACTCGGCCAGACATGGGTCCTTCTCCAGATTGGATCACCTGCTGTCGCGCATCGACCAGTTGGGTGACTATTCGGAACCCCACATACTGGCCCGGGTACTCTCTGACCACTCCCCAGTGAGCGGTATTTTGAAGGGTCCGGTTATCAACAAGGCGGCGTTCCCACAGATAGACCTGTGGCACCTACGGGATGACAAAATTGGGGACAAACTGCAGGAGGGCTCCCAATTCTACTTTGAAGAGAATCAGGGGTCAGTTGCATCCCATATCACACTCTGGGAAGCGTACAAGACCGTTTTGAGAGGGCAGGCACAGGCCTTGATTGGGGCCAAGAACAAGGAGGAGTCCATACAGATTAGGAAGTTAGAAAGTGAAATAGAAGATCTTGAAAGTAGAGCTGACACTGCATCCGCAATTGACCATTGTCACGCACTGGCACTTAAACAAAAGGAGCTCAGGGCGCTGGCGGAGGGCGAGGCACAGCCTGCTCCCTGGCTTCGCAACACCAGATCTACGAGGTGGGGGATAAAGCCCTGAAGCTCCTGGCATGGCTTGAACGCAGAGACAGGGAGCGCTCCTGGGTGGCTGCGGTGCGGGACATGACGGGCTCCCTAGTGCCCACTAGCATGGACATAGTGGAGGTGTTTGTGTCGTACTTTGAAGGGGTCTACACCCCGGTCTGTACGAGGACGGAACAAGACTATGAGAAATTCCTCCACGATTTCACGTTGCTCACACTGTCTCAGGCGCAGAGAGATAGTTTAGAGGCGGATTTTACCGGGGAGGAAAAAGGGGAGGCGCTCAACTCCCTACAGTCCGGAAAGCCACAGGGACCGAACGGGCTATCGATAGAGATCTTCAAGAGACAGGCAAATGTTATCACGGGCCCCCTCCTACAGATGTATTTAAAAGCGCGACAGGTGGGAACGTGGCCGCCTGACCAGAGGGAGGCCATGATCGTGGTCATTCACAAAGAAGGCAAACCGGCCAATCAATGCTCCTTATATCGGCCGATCTCGCTCATTAACATCGAAGCGTAGGCTAAGGTCCTGGCAGACAGGCTTCTCCCGGACCTGCCAGATCTTGTGCATATCGTCCAGTCGGGCTTCATGCCGCGCAGTAGTAACCTGCTTCGACTATGGCGTGCTCTATATGACGGAGGGCGTGGGGGACACTCAGACTGCATTGATGTCGCTGGACGCCTCAATGGCTTTTGACAGTATCGAATGGCAGTACCTCTTTATGGTCCTGCAGCTCCTGGGTTTCGGTCCGACTTTTTGCAGTTGGGTGCGCCTCTTGTATGAGCCTTCCCACTTCGAAGGGGCACGAGGCAGGGATGTACCCTGTCCCCCCTCCTGTTTGCCCTAGCTCTGGAGCTTCTGGCTCACTGGATCAGGAGAGACAGGTCGTTCTGGGGCTTGGCACTGAATAACGACTGGGAAGAGCGCATAAGCCTCTATGCAGATGACCTTGTGTTATATATGGCTATTCCCTACCAGTCGATGGCGCAGGCACTCCACCTCTTTGAGCGCTTTGGTATACAAAATCTACTGTGCGAAATCAGTAATCTTCCGGCTCTCTGGTCCTCCTCCGCGGATACCGACCAGGTGCCCTGCGGTGATAGCGGTGGATGGTTTCAAGTATCTGGGGGTGTATATTACCAGAGACAAGGCGGAGTTCCTCTCCAAAAACCTGGAGCCCCAGCTGATATGCCCAACAACGGACGTAGGCCTCTGGCGTACGCTGCCTCTCTCTCTTGCGGGACGTGCCACAATGTTCAAGATGGTAGCACTGCCTCCCCTCCTCTATATATTGCAAAACTTGCTGCATCCAATTCCACCTGGGGTCTTTAAACGGATATCACAGGCGGTGCGGACGCTGCTCTGGGATGGTGGCAACCCCCAGATAGAGCTATGCAAATTTACGAGGGGGGTGTACGATGGAGGGATGGCCTTCCCAGACGTGCAACTATACTATTGGGCCTCCCAGCTGCAGGTGATCAACGACAGGGTGTACACCGATAGGTCGGAGCCGGCATATAGGGTGGACCGGCTGGTGATGCAGAGAGGGAACTGCGAACCATTGTTATATGCCCGCAGGCCACGTGCGGACTGGCCCTTGCATACTGGAGCGGTGGTTCAGTGCTGGAGGGAGGCAAACAAATTTCTGGGGTGGTCGGGCTCCCTGACTGGTAGTGATGGAGCAAGGATTTGCATATTACGCGACTTGCTTGGATTCATGAACCTCGAATAACATATAACAACGTAATTCAACCTGTTTGTCTTACTAATTTCCCTTTATTCTGACATTGGGGTGTCCTAGTGATGCTTGCATATGTGTTTACTAATTCAATAACTCTTGTTCCTAAAATGGCCACTGCTTGGTGGGTTTTTCTTTCTGCGCATGCGTTAGTCACACTCACGTGACGTGACGTACTTGCAGTTCTGGAGGGAACCTTTGCGCTTGCGCACTGGCTTTTTTCTTTTTCACAACAGATTTATTGAGTGAATCAGGCAGAATAAAGAAAACATGTGGCTCCCCACAGTCAGGAGAGTGCCACCAAGCATCTTGGCACAGTTACATCACAAGACCAGTGTCCAATCAAGAATAAAAGAGCAAACAAAGAAAAAGAACCCCCGTCCCCGCCCCTACCCCCGCCAACCCCCAATACCCAACTAACCCGCTACCCACCGCTTATCCCTCCCTAACCCAGTGCACGTGTGTAGAGATTGCATTCTGTGCGCAGTCGTGGTGTGGTAGGCATGACGCAGTACACAGGCCCATCTAGCATCTTTCACCTAGGCATACACCCCTCCAGAAACCAAGTAGTCTAGGGCA
The DNA here is from genome assembly GCF_964261635.1 of Lissotriton helveticus. Lineage (NCBI taxonomy): Eukaryota > Metazoa > Chordata > Amphibia > Caudata > Salamandridae > Lissotriton > Lissotriton helveticus. The sequence goes on from NC_136061.1 coordinate 654,225,752, forward strand.
CGACCATACCGTATGCAGCAGCGTACCCATTGCAGCCCCACAACGCAGACAGTCTGGTGACTCTATCAGTCCTGCCTTCCAAAGCCGCTCTCGGGTGTAGTAGGCCCTGTGGAGATACTTAAATTGGATTAACCTAAACCGTATTGCAATGGCAGTCCCCCGCGGCGATTCTAGGGCTTCCCTCCAATCATCGTCGTCCAGAGGACCGATGTCGGCCTCCCAGGCTGCCCTCAGGGGAAGCAGGGTGGAGGAGCAGTGAGTGACCAGCGTTTGGTAAATGCGGGAGACCTTCTTATCACCAAGGTCACCCATGATGACCTTTGCTTCAACCGGACTGAATTCTGGGAGTGAGTCTAGATTGGCAATGCTGGGTGTCAGTGCGTGCCGGAGCTGCAGATAACGAAAGAACTGGGTCTGGGGCATATGAAACTCGGTGCTAAGTTCTTGAAACGATTTGAGGGTAACTCCGGACATTACATGTCCCAACGACGAAATCCTGATTGCATCCCAGCCATCGAACCCCTGCATCGTGGATAATTCGGGGAGTCGTCCATTGTGCCACAGCGGCGTTTCCGCAGTGAGTCTACCCCACCAGCCCATGCGACGTAGCGCCTGTCGCCACACAGCAAAACAATTCTTGTGACACTTGGCAATGTCCGCCGCAACCTGGCTGAGTAGAGGATCGTATGTAGCGTATTGTCCCCCATCAGTGTGCGCTCCAGGGCATATGCTGGGTCTCCACTGTCGCCATACCACCATTCATTCAGAATTAGTAGTTGGGAGGCTTGATAATAGGACAGCAGGTCCGAGGTGGCTAGGCCTCCACAATATGTGGACAAGAAGCATGTGCGCAGCGCCACCCTGGCAGCCCCCCCGTCCCACAGGAAGCGGCCCAAGACAGAATTGACCTGCCGAAACCACTGGGGTGTGAAGGGGTGGGGATAATTCTGCAATTGGTATAAAAGGCGTGGGAGCGCTACCATTTTGAAAATTGCAGACCTGCCGAAGATAGTGAGGGGCATCCGAGACCACGTTCTAACATCTGCTTGGACCTTCTCCCAAACAGGCACCACGTTGCGTTCCCAGGCAACGCCCACTGAATCCGACAGAAACACAAATATTTCAATCCACCGGTCGCCACCTGCAGTCCCGATGCCCAAGGATCTGTCACAGCTCCGCCCCCCAGCACCCATAGAGTGGACTTGCGTAGACTCAGGGAAAGGCCCGATACCTCACCGAAGATATGCATAATTTCTATCACCCGTGGCCCCGAGCGGCGCAGGTCTGTAAGAAAAAAGAGGACATCGTCCGCATACAATGCGATTCTATCTGAGAGGTTCTCGTTCCACACAAAGCCCCGCATCTGCGCGTCTATACGCACCCAAGCGGCCAGAGGCTCCATGGCTAGGGCGAATAGGTAGGGGGACAGTGGACACCCCTGTCGGGTCCCTCGTCCGATGTGAAATGTTTCTGATACCGCCCCGGCGACCCGCACCGAGGCCGTGATGTCCGTGTACAGTAGTTTGATATACGACAGAAACACCGGGCCCAGATTGAGACGGGGCAGGAGCGCAAATAGGTACGTCCAGCTGACTGAGTCAAAGGCCTTGTTTATATCAGCTAGTAACAAAGCAGCTTGTTCCCCGGTGGCCCCCATGGCATCCACCGCAGCCTGTGCGCATCGGATGTTATGGCGCGTTGCCCGATGAGGCATGAAGCCTGCCTGGTCCGGGTGTACCAGGTCCGTGACGTAAGGGAGCAAGCGGTTCGCCAGAGCTTTTGCAAGTATTTTGCCTCTATATTGAGCAAGGAGATGGGGCGATATGAGTCATGCCTGTCAGGGGGTCCACCCGGTTTCGGAAAAACCACAACTTCAGCATGACGCCAGTCAGGAGGTAATTTGCCCCGCTCACGCGCTGTCTCAAGTGCACATCTGTAATGGGATCCTAGCTGAAGGTGGAATTTCTTAAAGAACTCACTCGGGTAGCCGCTCGGCCCGGGGGCCTTCCCTGTATTAAGTTGTCCCAGGGCTTCCCCCAGTTCTTCGGCAGTGAGGGGAAAGTCAAGTGCCTTCCTGGTTTCGTCGGATACCGCCGCAGGCGGCAAGTCATCTATGAATTTAGACACCTCATCCTCTGACAGACAGTCGCGCGGTGCATATTGTGTCCTGAAGTAGCTAGCAAAGCTTGCTGCTAACTCGGTCGGGTCCGTAATTGCCATTCCGTTCTCCGCGGTGAGGCCCGGCAGAGTGAGAGGTTGGAGGCTGCGCTGACAGAGTCTATGGAGCATTGTACATGACTTATCCCCCCACTGGTATACTCTACTCCGAGTGGCCAGCCACGCCTGTTTAGCCTCGTCCATTAAGATAGATGCATAAGACTGCTGAGCCTGGAGAAGTAGCCGTGTCGCAACGTCATCGCCCCCTCCCCGGCTTCGCCGTTCCAAGGTCTCCACCAGGGAGGCCGCTTCAGTGATCGTCTCCCGACGTCTACGACGGGCCGCAGTACACCACGCTATGTCCACCCCCCGTATAGTGGGCTTCATTGCTTCCCACACCACCACAGCGTCAATGTCGCCCACCAGGTTTTCCCGCCAATAGTGATCGATCGCCTCCCGCAGATGCTGGACATAGCCAGGTTGCTGGAGATGCCACGAGGACATCCTCCATCGGAATGGTTGTCGTTTTTTAAGGAGTTCCACTCTGACCGATACCGGGGAATGATCGGACAGTCCCCTCTGCAATATGTCTGCTTCTCTTACCCTGCTCAGGCAGACACTGGGCACAAACACATAATCCAATCTTGAGAAGGAGCCGTGCACAGCAGAGACATACGTGTACTCACGCACTGTAGGGTGCATATGTCGCCATACATCCACCCAACCCATTCCTTCAGTCATAACATGCAGCCTGGTGGGGGGGGGCGCTAGCATCTCCCGCCGCTTCAGACGGTCCATACATGCGTCCATCACCTCGTTCCAATCACCCCCAACCACAGCCAGGGATTCTGGGATATCCTCCCACACTGTAAACAACTTCTCGGACAGGGCCCACTGCAGAGGAGGGGGGGGCGTATACACTTCCAAAGACCACAGGCTCAGCGCCCACCATTCTTTTAACAAAGATATAGCGACCCTGTGGGTCTGCCCACTGCTTCTCATGGACGTAGGCCACTCGGCGATGAATCAAAATAGCCACCCCTCTGGACCCCCTAGAAAACCCGGCGTGAAAGACCTGTTGGTAGCCAAACCTCTGCAGACTAAGCACCTTTGATCCCATCATATGAGTTTCTTGGAGCAAGAGCACATCTGCGACTTCCCTTTTCCCCCAGCGCAAGACCGCCCCACGTTTAATCTTGTTGAGCATCCCCCTAACATTCCATGTAATCACTCGCAGGGACTCCTCGGTGAGTCTATGAGTCATTTCAGCCATAGTCAAGCGGAACCCACCAAGTAGGCCCACTGCGCCAATTCCACCCACTCCGCATTTTCTCCAGTACATCTGTAAACAGCACGTGCAGGTCCCCCCCACCCACCCCAGGACCCCCAAACCGCAACAATGAGAGCAACTCCCTCGCTGACCCACCCACCCACCCCCAAACCCCCCCCCAGCAACGGTCTCCCTACCCCCACATACCTTGACTCGGCACAGCCCCAACTCAACTCCGCCCTCCCCGGCTACCTTCACCCCACATCCCCCCTCCCTATACCTCACGGAACTCTGAAGTATCTGTCGCGGCATGGGCAGCCCCGAGCCCAAAACGGAGGACCCAGGACCAACCATGCCAATGGATCCCAACTCCCCGGAAAACAGTGAACTCATCACCCTCCCCCTATCAACTCCCACATTAGTAGGAGAGTGGCAGCCCCTAGTAGGCAGCCCCCGAAACCCACCCCACACTCCCACGCACGTTCAATAATTCAAGTCCGATCAGTTACAGAGGCAATGCTCACGCATCTAGACTGAGACCCTTATTCCTAATAGCAGGGATTTAAATCAACAAGTGAGGAGCTTAGACCCCTCCGAGGCCCTCAAGGATCCTTCCCAGATTGGTCCGAGTCCTCCGTCCTGGCACTGCCCTGCGTCCCATCGATTGAGGCTGACCGCTTCCGTGATCTGGACCTCCGATTTCTCCTGCTCTTGGCGGTCCGATCTCCTCGTTCCTGTGACGACCCCCTGGAAGAGCCCGGGTTCAGTCCCGGCTGGGCATTCGGCCTGACCCTCACTGTTTCGTCGGTCCATTTGAACACGTCTTCCGGAGTATCAAAGAATAGCGTTCACGACTGGAAGATCACTCTCAGGCGGGCTGGATACAGCAGAGAGTACTGGAGCTTCAGGCCTCGCAGCTTCGCCTTGGCGGCCATAAAGGAGTGGCGCTGCTGCTGCACGAGCCTAGTATAGTCCGGAAAGATCATGATCTTTCGATTCTCGAAGAGAAGGGAATCCCTGGTTCTCGCTTCTTTCAAAATGGTGTCCCGATCATGGTAATTCAATAGTCTAGCTATCACTGCTCTGGGTCGTTCACCCTCCGGCGGCCTCTGTGTCAAAGCTCGATGAGCACGTTCAATAACAAAGCAGGTGGACAGAACTCCCGGGGGCAGCCAGCTCTCCAGCCACTGTGTGATAAATTGTTCCATGTTCCCCTTCTCACAGCGCTCCGGAAAGCCAATGAAGCGGAGGTTGTTTCGGCGTGCGCGCCCCTCGGCATCTTCCACACGGAGCGCCAGGCCCCTCTGAGCAGACTCCATCGCCGCCATTTTCGTCTTCAGGGAACCTACGTCGTCTTCTAGCTGGCTGGGTCTGCTGTTTGTCCCCCTCTCGCCGCCGCTTTCGCCATCCTCGCGGCCGCCGAGCAGAGGGGGGCATTGGACGGGCGACTACATTTCCCGCCTGCCCTAGCGGCGGGAATCCCGGCCCCAGAGCGCGCCAGGCGGCGCTGAAAAGAGGCGTCACCCCCGCATCGCGGGAGCGCCCGGGGCTAAGCCCGGGCAAAGGGCGGGCCCTCTGTGGCCCTCGGTGACTGAGGTAGGCTGGGCTGGGCCCGGTTATTTCCATTTTCGCTTATAAATATACGTGTTGTGTTTAAAACGAAGTGCTACTTCGAGAAGTTAAAGAAAACCTTTTGTCTCCATTGACATTGACTGGAGGACAATTGATCACTTCTCTCCATATTCAAAACTATTTTATGGTTCTTTTTTAATCATAATCTCAGTGGATACACTTTCTTCCATCGACAATACCCTTTGGAAAATTATTTTAGAGGATGACAAAGAAACTTCGCTCCGGGAGATTAGTGGGGGGAAGGACCTGCGCAAAAACAAAATCTAACCCCCTAAGAAACAAATTAGTGAATAATCCTTCACTAAAGGGACAATGTCAGCTTTTCGACCTGTGGGAAAAAGCAGTGGATAAGAAAGTATCTGTTGCTGCAAATGATGGCTCACTTTCTATCGCACAGGTTGGCCCATCTCAAGTGGTTGATAATTCGGTCTCCCTCTCAATAATGTCTGACCCATTCCAAATAGAAACCACTGCGAGGACCAGCCCTGTACATCCCGAAGATGATGGTGCTATTGGGCTTCATGTTCATTCTATGGAAGGAAAACAAGCAAAAAATTCTCCAGCGCCACAGGCTTCTACTTCGTATGTTAGGTCAGGTGGAGATCCCTCTTTGTCATCCATTGACCTCGAACTTTGTGGCCGTTATGTGAATGCAGGGAGTTTGAAATCTTCAGAAGTCATCAAGCCATCAGTGGGTGCCACCCCATCTGGGTTATTGTTATATAGTAGCACTCCTTCCATAAATGTGCAGGATATGTCCGCGTTGTTAAATGTTTCTATGACCCCTGAGCTCAATCTATCTGGAATTTGTCCTCCTGCTGCTACTGGCGAAAAACCTATATCGGACTCTCTGATTGCCCTTGAACATCTGTTATCCTCTATATTATGTCTTTTGGGCAAATTTGTGGGCAGCTCGGACTGTATCTTGGATTCTGTTACTAAAATATTGAATGCAATGCTGCAAAAGGCTCCTGAAATAAGGAGTGCCCCTTCCACCGCGGCCGATACTAGCTTGGTAACAGGGAATGTAAATGCGCCTGCAGAGAATTTTGGTACAAAGCCACCAGTAATAGTTCAAGAAAATAACGCTACAGCTCTGCCAGTTTCCGCGGCGACTAATTGTGTAAAGAACTTTGATCCGGAAATAGAGGAAGAAAATCTGTCTGTCTCAGACTGTATAGTAGCACAGGAATTATTTCCAATTTTCAACCCTGAAAAAAAAAGGCCAACAAGATGATGATCAAGAAATAACAGAAAAAAGCTGCAAACATAGAAATGACAAAGGGAAAAAAAGGAAACCTGTGCGCAAATACAGGAAGAAAAGACAAAGGCGGATAATCTTCCAAAATTCTATCGTTCTAATTGATAATGAAGAGAATGCCATTGACTCTAACCTGGTGACCACAAAATTGGCAAGTGAATCCCGCCATCTATATTATGGTCCAGAGATCAACTGTAATACTCTGCCTATGACTGTGGAAGATTTGCCTCAGAGGGGTGGACATGGCCTGACTGCCCCTCCTATGGTAGAGACAGGGAGCATTATTCCGGTCGAAATGGGGGCTCTCAACCCTTTGGCTCCTTCTTTTGCTCCTATGGATGGGGTCGGTGTAGGCCCACTCCGCTCTTCTCAGGCTAAAATATCAATGTCTTATGTGGACACTTTGGTTTTGGACTTTTTCCCTTTATTTGATGTGAATTTGCCCTTAAATAGATCATGGTTGCTTAAATGTTTCAGTGACTTGGAAAGTCTTCACCTCATTCAATCAAGTGATATTGAGTTAGTTTCTTTGTTAGGTGGAGATAATGTAACAAGTATAAGAGTCAAATTTTATTCTAAAATTATTGTAAATTTGATATTACAGCAAGCGGAGAATTTCCAATGTAGAGGTATAGATGTTTTGCCTATTTTTAGTTCTGGTAATTCCTCTTCTCCCCACGGGATGACCCAAAAGGGTGATAAGCTAGATGGGGCTTCTTCTCCGTTTAAAGATCTAAAGATTTGGGTCTCTAAGGGGAAACGTTCGGTCTCTCAGGCACTGCCTCCTCCACTAATCCAGAACGCTTCGCCATCAGAGGATAATCATCGGTGGAATTGGCTGCATAGTGCCCTTGCAACTAAGAGCACAGATAATTCCAAATTATTCCATCATCTTTAATAATCAATTGAAAATTATTTCCTGGAATGCAGCTGGGATATATAATAGTCCAGAGAAGCTTGATTTTTTATTCTCGCTGGGAGCAAATGTGATCTGCATCCAAGAAACATGGTGCACTGATAATATCTATGTAGGGAAGGATTACTATGTGTTGGAAGCACCGGCTGCCCCATCCAGGAAAGGTCATGCTAAAGGGGGAATTGCTTGCTTGTTAACTAACAAACTGCGCTGGAGATTCTCGCATTATATTGATTCAAGTAATCTTTTTCAAGCTATAACAATAGCAAATCTCCCCAGCTCTCCAAATAAGTCTGATGTCGTAATTATTAATGTGTATATCCCTCCTGAAGAGCGTTATAATATTTTATTGAAGCATGTATTTCAGTATATTGGACAGATTAAAAATGTTTCTTCTCCACCCGAAGTTATCCTAGTTGGAGATTTGAACTGCAAAATTTCTAATGCTAGTTTAAATCTATTTAGAAATAAACCCAAAGAAGAGGCTCATTTTATTCCACAATCCCTCTTTCCAGACAAAATAATAACTAATAAAAGAGGGAAGATTCTGCTAGAGGAATTATCGGCAGCTGAGGGGCTCATTTTAAATGGGAGATTCCCCTCTGATGTGCCCGCGAAATTCACTCATAGGTCACCTTTTAGTGCCTCTATTCTTGACTATGTGATCTCAGATTATGACATTTTTCCATGTGTCCAGGATCTCATGATAGCCCCTACATCCTTAAGTGATCATAGCATAATTACCATAACTCTTTCTCTAAAACCTCCACCCACTGAGTCTTGGTCTTTCAATAACAATGATGTTACCTTCCATGGATCTTCGGGTAGATGTTTTTGGAACCCAACTGCCATTAGAGGTGTGCATGATATTTTATGCAAAACTATATTAGAACTAAACGATTGGCATGGTTCCGAAATTGCTAACTTTGAAATTTTTTTGAGGAAGATCACTCTAGATGTAAAAAAGGTTAGTGGTTCAGGGAAAAAGGTATTTTTTCCTAGTGCATTGCGCATACTGAATAAGGAAATAAATAAATTAGTGCAAGTGCAATTCTTAGGTAGATCAAGTGAACTAGCTAAAGAAATATCGAGGTTAAAAAGAAGGAGAACCAGATTAAAATCGAGACAAAAAAAGGAGAAGGAAGACTCATTATGGATAAACTTGCGGGAGGCAGTTGCGCATGGCAAAGCTAGAGATTTTTGGTCCATAGTTGGGAAGGGATGCGGCACTAGAACGAGCCCTCTTCCCATCCCTATTTCTGAAGAGGTATGGTCCTCTTATATCCGGAAGCTGTATGCAGGGAACGTAACATCGGCTGTAGATAGTGACCCTGACTTAACATCTGAGGGTCCGATTAATTATCCTACAGAGAAAATAATAGAAATGGCCATAAAGAATATGCGCTCGTCCGGCGCAATGGGACCTGACGAACTCCCTATGACGGTTCTGAAGCAGGATCCATTACTATGGAGTAAGATTCTTTGCCCATTGTTTAAATCCTGCTTTGATACTAAAAAGGTCCCTGCCTCTTGGAGGGGAAGTATATTGGTCCCTATTTTTAAGAAGGGAGCTAGGGATAGCCCCATGAACTACCGTCTGATTGCTCTCCTCGACTCAGTTGGAAAGGTTTTCGCTAAATGTATTTTAATTTTACTTGACAATTGGATCAAGGAGAATAATATTCTACCATTTGAACAAACTGGATTCCGTAGGGGTCACGGTACATTAGACAATCTCACCACCCTACATGTGATTTCTGATAAATATACACATGTAAGAGGGGGGGTGGTGTTCGCTGCGTTTATCAATTTCTCCACGGCGTTCGATAAAGTTGATCGTCGAACGCTGTGGAGAAAGTTAGCAGCCCTTGGTTTACCACTATATCTATTGGATCTTTTGCGTGCTCTCCATACGGAAACATGGTGTAGTGTTCTCCAAGGGGGCGAAAGGGGACTTTCGCATAGAATTCCATCTTTGAACGGCCTTAAACAAGGCTGTCTTCTGGCCCCACTATTGTTCTCCCTGTACACTGTAGACCTTCCTGCTTCCTTGACAGCTTGTGTGGGTATAGCTCCGGTGGTAGGGGGGTCCCCTATCTCTTGTCTTATGTATGCCGATGATATTCTTGTTTTAGATTTAACCCCCAAAGGTCTCGCTAATCGGCTGCAAGCTCTTCATGTTTTTGCTGATTCCCATTTTATGAAGATTAATACATCTAAAAGTAAAATTATGTGTATTGCTGGGAAAAAGAAGTGCCGTTCTGAAAACTTTGGATGGTGTATTGATGGCCAGAAATTAGAGGTTGTTAAATCCTATACCTTTTTGGGTAAAATAATTGCGGCCAATTTGAGTGAGAGGCCCCATATCGAGCATAGTACACGTAAAGCCCTCGCGCATGGCAAAGGTTTAAATTCCCTCTATCTTGCCACTGGAAAGAGACACTTCGCCTGTTTACTTGAGGTGTATAGGGCAAAGATTCCTCCTACGATATTATATGGCATAGAACTTATAGAGTTGAAGCACTGGGATTTTTGTAATAAAATTGAAGGGAAACTCTTAAGATCCCTATCTACCCTTAACACCTCGTGTTCTTTGGCCGCATGTAGGCTTGATTTCGGTCTCAGGAGCAGCTGGGTTCAGGGACTATGTGCCCTGGTAAGATGGGTGGTTTGCTTGGCTAGAGCCGAATCAGGGTCGATGAGAGCCCTCCTTAAAAATGAATTGCTGGGCAACTTTAAAGAATTCTCACGATTAGTAAGGAACTTTAGAAGAGCTGTGTCACTTTTAAAGTTGGATGAAAGTGTTTTATTTCTTCACTCATCGACACAGCTAAAACTCCTGCTAAAACAGGCATCGTGGGAACTATGTTTTCAAACAGATAAGAATACAATACAAGAAAAGGGGGGTTGTGACCTCCTCCTTAATTCTTATTCTATGAAGTTGGCCCAACCCTATGCCACATGGAATATGCCACATGGTGTTCGTAGATTATGGTTTCTTTTACGATATGATCTATTGCCCCTAAATTTACTTTTATCCAAATGGTATGGAACCTCTTCTATGTGCAATTGTTGTAACTTGAGTATTCAGGATCGTATGCATGTCTTGTTGATTTGTCCTGCACTTCGCCCATTGCGGTTTAAATGGTTAAAACCAATATGTCTCCAACTGGGTATTTCTGATGTCAATATTTTTTTACAATTTCTATACTGTCCTCCAAATGAAATGTTTTGCTTCCACGTTTTTAACTTTTTTAAAGGTTTTTTAGCTATTTATTGAGGAGTTTGGAGAGGTCTGACATTGTTTTCTCTTGTCTATTTTGTCAATGGATGCAATTAGTTTCGTATGTGTGATTGAATTCTTTTTTTTCTTTTTTTCTTCTGTCTGTAATTTGTATTGTGAATTTTATGTGGCCCTTATCGAGAGCCAAAACATAATAAAATAAATTGAATTGAAAAAAAATTGAATACGTCGCCTTCTACCACCGAGATCCTAGATTCCGTCTCCGTAATCCGTGCCACTGCGTTCCGTAAATCATGGCGCAACAAGGTGACATCAGCGCCCACCGCACCTATCTTGGCGTCCAGCGTGTCCCTGGCCTGGGTGATTGCTGCCATAAGCGCCGCATTGTCCGGCCCCGCTCCTTGTCCTCCTCCCGAGGGTCCGGGACCCCCACTGGGCCCTGTAAACTTATCGATGGTCCCCTGCTTGGTGGGGCCACCACCTCCCCTGGTCATGGCAGCAGATCGCCTGTGAGGCACCAATGATAAAGGCCGGAGCAGCAGCGCAGGGTCAGTTCTCTCGTGTGCAATGTTCAATAAGGGCCCACTCAATAGTTCTCTCCCCCTCCACGGGGTTCAGGCACTCCAGCACTTGCGCTGCCTCCCGGCCAGATCGAAGCGGGCTCCGGGATCCACACCCCAGTCCACGGTGATCCGCAGCGCGCCACCACGTGGCCCACACCCCCTTGGCGAATCTGTTCTGCCGCCGTGTGTCTTGGACCTCAAGCACGTCCACCCCCTGCCTCCCAGGATCAGCTACCAATATGTCCAATGTCCGGGTCCCAGGCACTTACGGTTCGTGGTTCGCCGCAGGGCCCACCAGTATGGGCCCGTCCAGCCCCACTTCGGTCCGCCGCCCGCCGAGGTCCAGCAGCGGTAGTCCAGTCCTTCAGGGTCTCCGAGACAGGGTCTGTGGCTCCCCAGGCTCCGCAGTGCTCCAGCCACGGTCAGTGGCCGACGTCTATCTCCGTGGGCAGGGACCGCGAAACTCGAGGCCCCGGTTGCACTGGGCCCACAAGGCCGCTGCCTCCCGCAGGACGAGCCCCGGGCACCACGGGTCCCAGCACCCTCCAACGGGGCTCCGGGGGAAATGCCAGTCACCCGTCAGTCCACAAGGAAATCGGGCTCCGGATGATCGGCAGGCCAGTCGACCCTCGCAGACGCCCCCCGGCTGGGAGGCGCCAAAATCGAGGCCACGGCTTCTCCGCCTCGCACTAGGCCACACGCTGCTCTCCGCGACTCAGCCTCGCCAGACGGTCCGGGAACTCCGCCAAGGACACTGGAGGATCCCCGACACCTGCGGCAGTGCTTGCCTCACGCGTGGTATGGAGTCTGGGCTCGGGGACCAGGATAATCTGTCGGATCAATATCGGGCCGGCGGGAGCTCTAGTAAGCTGCAACCGCCATCGTCGCCCGCGAAGCCACGCCCTCGCGCACTGGTTTTTAAGATGGCTGCCTGTCTCCTCACATGGTGAAGCTTGCACTGATGCTTGCATGTCATTGTCTGTTGCACTAAACTTTGACGCCATAGTATATTTTTAAGTAAAGGGGTATAGTGTAGCTATTCATGGTATACAGTGTATTCATTTATTTTCTGTGTTTTAATTTGTTTTCGCTTACTTTTCATGTACTGGGTTTTTTGAGGGTCTGCGAGACACGCAGGAATCCATATTGAAGTACACCACTGCGCATGCCTGTCTTCTGCCGGTGGCATTGAATTCATGCCAACCTGAGGTCTCAGCCAAAACGTGCCTGGGAAGATGCACCTTCACCCAGCCGAAGATGCTGAGATGTTCTGCAATTGAAACAAATGTATTTCTTTCCATTGTATTCTGTAGATTAGGTCATGGGAACCCCAAAATCAATAGGCGGTCCCAGAATATGCAAATATAGGCTTGTAGAAATTAAATGTGATTGGTGTGTTGACCTATCCTACTTGGGGACCAATCGAAATTGGGGATTCTGACACTTGCAACATTTGGGTGGTGGTACACTGACCCGAAAACAGTATAACTAGCCTAGGTTTAGCTAGAGAAATTGTCCGACTTGTCCGAATAGCTGACCTGTCACTGACCCAACGCACTCAATAGGTGACTGATACAGAGGGCTGCGGAGCACTCTGTTCGAAATATTCACAGACTCTAGAGGTTTTGCTAAGAAAACCTTAAGTGCTGGCGGAGCACTTTGCTGGGGAGTTCGATAACCCAATCGGGGTTCTGGCCGGTAGCTGCAGAGAGGGTGGAGCGCAGGCTTTGCTTCCAAACTGCGGGTGCTGGTCGTGCCTTGGTGGTCCTGTCCTGATCCTAATCTGGGTTTCCTGTCCTGTCCTGGGGTGTCCATTCTGCACCTGCTGTCCCATTGATGTCTGTCCTTCCTTGGGGTTTTTCCTGTCCTTGACTGATCCGTGGCCAGCGTTGGTCTTCACACCATTCTAGGTAAATATATAGTGCTGAAACTCTATACTGCACCTTCTATTTTTCTCTCTTTTCCTTTAATAAAGACATACATTTGCGCATATGTGGATTTTCCATGCTTTACGCAAACTACTGAATGAAAAACTCATATGTTATTACTGTTTTTCTAGCATGTTCCTATGTTATCCTTCCTTTAAGCACCTTTCTACAGATTTTATGAAATATAGTTGTGGTTTATAATTTCTCCCTTATCACCAACTGAATTGATGTTCTTAGAATTATAGCGTGTTCCAATTTTTACCTTCCCTATAGGTGTATAGTTTTCCAGAATCTTTTCAATATAAACTGAAGCTCTTTTCCCTTCCCGTATATCGGGAGTAATTTTTCCCATAGCGACCTCTAGCGTGTTCTTAAAAAGTTCTGTATTTTAGTCACTTCATTTAAATCTAAACTCTGAACTTCCTGACTAGCATGTTTCTTGTCCTTACCTTCCCGTAAACCTATAAATGATCAGCTTAATATACTTCCTGTATGGTTATGTGCTCTTCATTATTTTGATTATTGATTGTCTTTTGGTTGTAAACTTGATGCTTTCCGAATCTGAAACTTAGATAAAACCTTTAAAACTTACCAGTAGTCTGTGGTCATTAATGAAAATATAAAAGAGTATTATGTTGGTATTTTGTTGTGCATCTTTCTTCACAGCTAGCTCCCTGATCCATTGTGGTCATTAGGTACCCGTAACGGTGGAATGGTAAGTCGGGTACAGTAGAGATAAATAGGAAGGAACCAGGGTTACTGGTAGTAGAGTGTAAGGTCACCTGATTAATGTATAAGATAAATTGAAGTTTATGGGCCCGATACGTATATGGTGAAATTGTTGGTTGGGTGACCTACGCGCTCTATCAGTAGAACCCCCCCCCCCATGGCTCGGTGACCAGCTGGCAGAGGTGTCCCGATTGGCAGGTTTTCGGGGTTGGAAGATCATAGGCATTCAATATCTGGGGGAATGTGGAAGGGGGACGCCCCCGCTCGTTTGAATATTTGCAAAAAGAATATGACATGCATGACTCACAGCGATATCACTACCTGCGCTCACACATTCGAGGAGGCACTTCCATCCCGGAGTATTCCCCTGTTGTAAATCAATCTAGGACCCTAGTGTAATTTTCCTGATTCATGCCCTTATATAGGTATAGTTTATTCGATCCATATATAGGCATAGAAATCATCTCCATATTTAGTCTGAGCCTATGCAGCCCAAATACGGCATGGCTACTTCCCCTAAGTTCCAAGAATCTACAACGATTTCTTAGAGAAACCCGCCTTCAGCAGCTCGGGACTTCCCCTTGCCTGTATGCTAATTTATCTAGGAAATCAAGGAGTTTTCAAGGGATTGAGTCCCTATATGACGTTATTAAGTCCAATCACACGTCAATCTCGGCACCTTGATAGTATAAATATGCCCAGATTTGCCCAGACAAACACACGGTGGTTTGGAGCAGATCGACTTACTACTTGCCCGACGCCCTGCAGCACCAAGTGCCGAAGGAAGCCGACCCTCCAGCTGACTTACTGAGAGATGCTGTCTTTTCTCCAGCCGAGAAATCCAGCTCCAGTGTTTCCGGTTTACCCTTGTGGGTAGCTGGGAAATCGAGTTCCGAGAGAGAGATACAAGACCTCCTTCATTCTAAACCAAAGGTACGGAGCTGATTAAACTCTTAGAGAATTCCTTATCAGACTCTTGGCAGAGAATTACTAAACTTAAGCTACTCCTTACTTACTCCCTCCCTCCCACTAGACTTAGGTTAGGTACACTGGGGTAGCCGTATTTTAGAAGCACCAGTTGAGTACTTTTAGCCATCTTTTATCATTGTATGTATTTTATAAGTTTTAAGCAACTCATAGCTTAGAAACCATATCATGCTTTTACAGTACTACTTTATAGTACTGTTCGTATTATACGCCTTGTACTTTATAACCAGTATTACGATTGTAGCAGTACATTTCTTATGCTTGAGAGATAAGACTGTTCAATAAATACTTTTATTGAAAACGCCCGTCTTTTCCTTTTCTCAGCAACTCTGGTGAAACAAAGCATGCACGATTGAATGAGTGAAATAACTATCTATTGTTTCCGCGACTCTAGAGATACCTTTCATTCTGGGGGAAAAAAGTTGTCATGTTATACGGTTGTCAGAAACTAATCCCTTCTTGTTTATTCAAGAAAGTTTCTAGTGACCTCTGAGCTAGCTGGCACTCACAATTAAGTTTAATACACTCGGTAGAGACCTAGTTGACCTCAGTCCTACGTCTAATCTACAGGGTTTATTATTCCAATGCGCAGAGCCTATTGGGAATATAGGAACTACACTACACCTCCATGGACGATCGCCTGCTCCTCGATCCCATCCCTGAGAGGCCTACTTCCACTATCTATCGTAAGCTCATAAACAATATACCTGATCTTTTAGTGTTGTTGCGCGCGAAGTGGGAGCGAGACTTGGGCGCATTGGAGGATGATGACCGGCAGGATGCCCTGCAGAGTCCTCTGGAAATTGCGATTCGCGTCCGGTTCCGGTTTGTACAGCTCAAAATTTTGCACCGCGTGCATTACCCTCGCACCCACTTGTAGACATGGGGTAGGTGCCAGTCAGCCCTCTGCGCACGGGGATTTCAGGGGGAAGGCTCCTTCTATCATATCTTGTGGGAGTGCCCTGAGATAGTACCCTTCTGGACCAAGGTCTACTACGATGGCTGTGGTGGTGGGCTCTCTGGTACCGAGGGAATCCAGGTGGTTACTACTAATGATCAAGGGGGCCACTGACTGGACCAGACATGGAGAAATATGGCTGGCATTGGCAGCCGGTGTTGCGAAAAGAAATCTCACCAGTGCCTGGGGGCGCAGGCTCCTCCGCAATGGGATCAGTGGGTGCGAGATCTCGATTGGTTCAGAGAACGGAGGAGACCATCTACAAAAGTAGAGGATGTAATAAAAAATGGAAAAAGATCTGGGGGCCTTGGAGGAGATACAGGGAGATGGGGGGTTGAGGGGGGGAGTGGACTGGGCGGGGGGTTTTCAACTTGAATGTCTTGCTTGTGGTTCATGCTGGCCCTACTTTATATTGTACACTGTTAACCTATCTCATGCTATTTGAACATTGTACTGAAATTTCGACTGATATGAGCAATGTTAATAAAAAGTTTTAAAAAAATAAAAAGACACCACCACCATGTGCTACTGCAAAAAGCAGGGTGGGGTAGGGTCTTGAGTCCCATTCCATAAACTGTACGCCTTTGGAAGTGGCTTAATCGCTAGTCAGTTTCTCTTTTTGTGAACCACCTTGTGAGATCCTTAAACACCAGGCTAAAGGATATCAGCAACCGATTTTTAGCGGATCATGAGTTGCTGTTAACCCCAAAGGTGGTGTAGGGCATCTTTCATTAATCAGGAGAAACCTGGTTTGATCGTTTTGCCACCAACCAGTACAATCAGTGCAAGAAAGGTAGAATGTCTAGAAGGATAGTCCTGTGAATTAAAATTTGCTACGTGTTTGATAAGAAACTGCTACCTGAAGGATTAAGGGGCTTATTCCATTCAAGTTACTGCTGCTATTACAGCACTGGTGCGCAGGGTGGGTGTCCTGGATATAAGTCATGCCAATCTAGAGATCTGCACACTAGTCATACCAATTTGCTAATGGATTCTGCGTCAGAGGGCGCAAACAAGCCTATGAAATAAACTGATTTCAACGCACATGGGTGGTGCCTGCAATCGGCTCGGCTCATCACTTCTGGAGCAGAACGTCATCGACACAGAGCCCAACAAAGCCACTTACTGGTGAGCAGTAGTATTACTTTTAAGTTTTCTTGATCTTGTCTGATGCATGGGGAATATCCCCTAAGTACGGTTAGATGAAGTGTCCATGGGAAAGAGCATTACCAAAGGCAAGTAATTAGTTTTTCAGGCCCTTACCTCTATTACAATGAGTCTGAGACATTTAGGCTATGATCCCAATATTTCAGCCTTCGTCTTGGCTTTTGGTTAGAGCAGCTCTGTCTTCTAGCCTTCTGCTTCCTCCATGCCAACTATGCGATGTGCCATATGCAGGCTCCATTGTGGGGCCTGAAGTTCCGGTGGGCCCAGCACCAAGATAACCTATCAGATGCCATTCAAATTTTGAGGAGATTGCACATGATCTGCAGTGGTGGCTACCTGACTGCAGTTGGATCAGCGGCACACCCCTTTTCCTTCCCTTACCCACCTGGAGCTGACGGTGGTGATGGATGCATGACAGCTGGGAGGGGAGGTCATCTGACAGAGATTGAGTTCAGAGGACTTTGGTTTCTAATGGAATTCCGGCTCCATATTTATCTGTTGGTGTTGTGGGCCATTCATCTGGTGTTGAAAGCCTTCTTGCCATCTATCAAGGGGAAGCTGTGGCAGGTTCTCACAGAAAACACCACCACCATGTGGTACTGCAACAAGCATGACGAAGTGGCGTCCTGGATCCGGTGTCTGGTGAGCTCCTTGAATACCAGGGAAATTGAGCGCAGTGACTGTGCATGGCTCATCACAAATGGTGTCTACATCCTGAGGTGGTGCAGGGCATCTTCCGAAAGTGGGAAAAAACCTGGCTACATCTTGTCATCACAGACAAGAATGTGCAGTGTGAAACCTTTTGCGGGTTGGAGTTTCTGCTAAGAGATAACTTTGCGGCTCGAAAAGGAACTTAGGAGTTCCGTATGCCCTTACCTTTCTTGCCCAGTTCTACAAAAGATCTGTAATGACTGGGCACAAGTCATCTGACTGGCTCCAGATTTGGCCGGAGAGGTAGATACCCAGAAGTTCTTAGCACGTGCATTTGCCAGCTGATCAGGCTTCCACTTCTGGAGGACCTTTTGTTGCAGCAACAGGTCACAGGGTCCTTCACTCGAATGTGCATAGTCTACACTTCCAGCCATGGAAATTGAGTGGTGGCAGTTAACTGCAGTTGACTTGCCGTCCGAAGTGGTGGAAGTCATCCTTGCCGCCAGGTGCCCTTCCACAATGTCAATTTATGCTGTCCGCCGATGTAGATTCTTTACAAGCCAATCTATCGGATGTTCTATTGCTCATTTTGTCTTTGGCTCAGCAAGGCATTGCAATAGGCAGTATAAAAAGTTATTTGTTAGCACTTTCAGCCATTTTTGCTTTTGCTGGATCAAAAGTCCTTGTTTAAATCACCTGCATATGATGTGGTTTATTAAGGTTTTGACACACGTTCCCTGCCATACTGTTTGTGATGTCATAGTGAGACCTTAGGTTGGTCTTGTCGTTTCTGAATGGTATGTCCTTCGAACAGATGCTTGTTTCCTCTTGATTCTAAAGACGCTGTTCCTCTTTAAGATCACTTCAGAACATTGCATAAGTGAATTTCAGGCACCATCTGCGCAGCCAGTTTACACCACTTTTTTTCCCAAAGAAATGGGTGCTAGGGACTAAGGCAGCCTTCTTCCCTAAAGTCGCAACTCCTTTCCATTATGGGCAATCACTCACTCTACCTGCATTTTTTGCCCCTCCGAACCTCTCCAAAGAGGAGAGGCTTCATCAGCAGGACCCCAAAGGTACTTAATGCTCTTATATTGATCGTATCAAGGAGAGAATATAGCCTAACTGCTAGAGCCGTCGACCTCAGAACTGGGGAACTGGGGAACAGGGGAACAGGGTTCGAGTCTTGGCAAGGATACGCAACATCCTGTGATTCTGGGCAAATCACTTAATCTCCCTGTGCCTAACACAAATGAATGTATCCGTCTGTAATGCAACTGGTGCTCATGTAAAGCGGTCTGATATCTTGGGGCCTAGTTTGCGCAAAATAAAACTCCCTCAAAAAATAATAAACCAGAGTGTGGGCAACAAACTGTTAGTGGGGTTCTCCAGGACAACGAAAAGAAAGGCTGTGCAAAACAGGACCCAGTTGAGATTGACAGTCCTCTGAATTAAGTTCTACTACTCAGTGGCTAAGAAGTTGCCATCAGTAGGTCAGAGACCTTATTCCATGAGGGCTACGGCTGCTACTACTGCGTTCGCATGCAGAGTGCCTGACATTAACATTTATCAGCCTGCAACATGAACATCAGTGCATATTAATCAATCAATCAATCAGAGTACTTGTAAAGAGCACTACTTACCCGTGAGGGTCTCAAGGCACTGAGGGGACCAAGACCGACTCTCCTTCAGAAGACTCCTCAAGACCAGACTGCCGGGGCTATGTTCGGTTCTACAGCAGGTCTGCCCTTCCTGCCCTCAGAGCTGACTATTGTCCAACATTTTTTCAGGTCTTTTCCCATGAGGGCATTCCTAAGATCATCCCATTTGTCGGCTTCACAGTTTTTCTTTTCTGAATGGATAACCTGCTTATACTTAATCCTGCACAGATTAATTATTGACCTGTCCTTGGCCTTTACTGCAATTAACAGTTCTGATTTGGCCTTGCGACAGTTGGCGTTGTACCAAGGGTGGACTGGGACGGGTTTCGCCCTTTGACTTCCTACCGGAAAAAACACACCAAGCAATTTGGATGTCAACTGGTTATGGATTTTTAAAGGCCTGTCCACCATCCCAGTTTGTGTGTCCATTTCTCCAGCCTCTCCCATTTCTATTAAGTGTTGCAGGACCTGATGGTAAATATTTGCCAATTTAGTTGGAGATCTCTGGATATAACACCACTTCACTCTCCGCCTGTTATTGGTTAGAGACAATACATGTTGTGCTGGGTTAGGCACTAGTGCGGGGTTTGACAGGCCCAAACTCCCTGGTTTAAGAGTCATTACTAGGGCGTTATGATCGCTGTCTTGTCTCGGGTGGATCTGAAAGTACAAGACCCTATCCCATGTTCTGGTTTCAACCATAATGTAATCCAGCAACGAATTTTGCCCTTCTCTATTAAAGGTGGATGGCCTGGTCTATCCGATTTCGTCCTCCCATTACCTGCCCTCAATGAAGATGACAGGGTAAACAACTTCATTTGTAAAACTAGCGGCATCCAGGCTCTGACAGGTGAAATCTGAGGATCAGGTATATGCCAATGCTGATCCTCATCGTCAGGGCCATCTAGGATTGAATTAGTTAGGGGCTCAAACTGGCAATTAAAGTCGCCCCCTACTATGAGGACAACTGCTGGGTTGAGAGTCAATATAAACTGTCTCAGATGTTCAAAGGCTCCAGACTCCTGCCCATTCTGCACTGGCCTTGAGTAGGCATTAAGTAGGGCGATTTGTATATTTGCCGGCATTGTTAAGAGGACGCATTGTACATCCTCAGAGTTTGATAGAATCTGCTCGGCTTTAGCACCCAGGTGCGTGCCTACCCAAATACTTAAGCCACCCGAGGGTCTTCCCCTACCCCTCATGGTGGCCAATATGTTGAAGGAGGCAAAACCTATTCTCTGGTAATCTTCCCGAGCCCACGTCTCCTTGAACAGGCAAACAACACCGTTCTCTACAAAAGAACCCCAGTCTAGACAGGATAGTTTATTTTTAATGCCGGCCAGATTCCAGGAGAGAATTTTAATATTCGCATTAGCCTCCAGCACTTGTGTTTTCTTGAGTACCATAGTTTGTTTATCATCCCTGACTGACGGGCAATCAAGATGCAATCCAACCCAGTTACAATCTGACCCCTCCTTCCTCAGTTCACTATCGAAGACCCCCGACTACTGGAGAAGATGCAACTCTAACTACACCCTCCTGTATTGGTGGTGACGAGGCGCCAAACGGCACACCAACGTGCGTACTACTACTGCCCCCCCTATGTTTCTGCTGTTCTCGTCAGTAGCTCCCTTTAAGGATCTCTCACACCCCTGGGAACTATTTGGGTCGAAGTTCTGGTCGTTGGCCACAGAACCCTCGCTAGCTTCTGACAGTCCTAAATTATTATTAAGGGGGGCTAAATGCTGGCTACTCCTCAGCTGTCAATCTACCTGATCCAGAACACTGAATCTATTGCTTACAGGAAAAGGAGTTGATACGGGGATATTGTTGTTGTCTCCACCCCATTTCACATTGCCTGGCTGGACACTAGGTCCCCAGCTATCCCAGTTACCCCAGGACTCGCCTCCTGTCTGTGATTTGAAAATAAGATTATTGAGAGTGGCAGGGTAAAAATGGGTTAGGGGAAGGGACTGTATTTGTGAGGCTGGCCGAGCTGGATGCCAATTACATATATGCTCGACATCCCGTCTGTTTCTGAAATGAATCACTATACAGTCTCCCTCAATATCTTTCTTTCGTTGCCCCACCCAGTTTACTCTGCGGGCAAAAAGGATTTCGCTGGATGCCTGTGTGGGGAGTGGCCTAATATAGTTCAACCAATGAATACATTTATTTTTGAGATCAGTATATGGCTCATCTTTTCCTTGATTCAAAACAGGAACCCCTACAAGTACCACAACATACGGTATTGACTCGGGGGGAAGATCTATACACGGTAGTACTTTCTTTGGTGCATCGGTAGTCGCAGCACCTTTAGCTGGAATACGCTGTCTAAACAATCTCTCTGGGTCATAAGTTGATATTCTCATTTCCTCTACCCCTATCATTTGATGCCCTTCTGCTCGTTGTTGTAGCATTTGTCGCAGCATTATCACTAGTTAGAGATAGGGGTACATTAGGAGGTGGAAGGGGGGGGCAGTTGGGCTACATTGCTAGGGATATACGAGTTAGAAACTACATTTGTTAGCCTAGGTGACCTCCCTGAATTTCCAATGCCCCCTTCTTCCTGCTTGGAATCCTTAGCCTGTTTGGAAACGAAGAAAGATTCAAGATGCGAAAGTCTATCCTCTATGGAATTAAGTCTATCATAAAGGGGAAGACATGAATTGGTAAATAGAGTTTCCATTTTAGACCAAAAGTCTGTTCCAGTCTCGGTTAAATTATCATCACCAGAGTTTAGTGTAATTGTGCTCGCTTGTATAAGTGGCTGACGTGGTTCAGGATTAGTTATTGTTCCAATAGTTGTCGAATCCCCAGACTTGGTACATTTTGGGATTTTCACCTTTCTATTCCTCTGGGGAGCTCCTCCATGCTTTCTTTTAGTTGTTGGCTCCAGTTCACACTGTTTAGCCGCCACTTTCATGGTAGAGCTACATACAGACCTCGTTTGTGCTCTCGGAATTGAGGCTCCAGAGTACTCTTGATTTTGCAAAGGAGCATGCAGAGTAACTGATGTAGCATCCAAACAAGAAGAAGTACTAGACGAGCCTCCAACGTTTTGAGGTTGCTGGCTACCATCGCCTGTGTTACCAGGAGAGACAATGTCTATAATTGGTGGATGTACCGGTGAGGATACCTGGGACAGCCTGCCCATAGAAGACCTTTTATCAAAAATGGGATCCAGAGAAAGCCGCCGTTCGGTCAGTTCAATTTCATGGGCCAATACGGAAGATGCCCTAATTACGAATTGTTCCAGTGAACCCACAATTGACCCACCAGATATGGACTTCCTGCCTCTTCCCCCTCTACAGGTCGTCATGATTTGAGGGGGAACACAACAGCTACTCCACTAATACGTTACAAATCAGCAAAAAGTAGCAATAGACGACTAAGAAAACAGACTTACAGTCCAACATACGAGTACTAACCTTCGTATTTACTCCACATTCACGATGTCAGAGGGGGGCCCCGTCCCGTTCTCTTCTGTGCTCGAACGGGCTCAAACAGGCCCGCCCTTGGCCCGGGCTTTGCCCAGCGCGCGCCCGCGAAGCGGGGGACGTGAGGAGTGTTATAGCGCTGTAGCTCATGTGGGCGGGCGCTGGTGTGGCCTGGGCTCCTGGTCCTTGGAGTCCTTAAAACTGCGGAAAGCGCCCCAAAGAAAATCCTCTCCTACGAGCGACTCCCGCGAAGCAGGGGCCGCGAGGAGTGTTATAGCACTGTAGCGCTTATGGGCGGGCTTGTGGGCGGGCGCTGGTGTGGCCTGGGCTCCTGGTCCTTGGAGTCCTTAAAACTGCGGAAAGCGTCCCAAAGAAAATCCTCTCCTACGAGCGGCACCCAAATCAATGCCTCAAGAAACCAAACAAATTAGTCTCCACAAATCTAGGAAAATATTTCTCTTGTTTTCAGATAAAAATTCAAATGGTCTGATTTTTGTCCAAAACAAACTCTTTATTCCGTCATAACATTCACACAAACATATACTTCAATTATTTACTTCAATTATTTCATGATTTATTAATGTCAGGACACAGAAGGCAACACTTATGACATTCTCTTCATTGTGATGACATAAGCGTTATTAGCTCCTGTGAAGTCCACACTCCAAAGATATCTGAAACAAAAATGTAAACATCAGGATTATTATTGACACCTACAATCCCCTTTAACCCTCTGGAAATTAATTCTAGTTACTTCATGGTAGATTTGCCCCCATCTGAGAACTGATCACAGTTATGGCCACTGTGGATACATGCAGTAAAATGTCTCCTTTGTCCGTCTTCCAAAATTACCCACTGCATCACAAATGACAGAGATGTTCTAGTCTGACATATTTCAGCCCCATGGATTACCTTTGAAATTCATTTATGATCTAGGGCCTTAATATGATTAAAAACTCTGGAAATCCTTTTGTCATAAACTTGGCATCCAAAGAGCTTAAACTTCTGGCTTTCACCCTCAAGCTAATATTCAGACTGGTAGATTGAACAGAACTCAGGAAGACTTCTTATGATGCTATATTTCTGCTACCCGAGACAACTGGAAATCTCTCTGACCTGCAGCTAAGTTCACTTATAACAACTCATTCCTTACGTCCAATGGCTCTCTCCCTTCTTTGCCTTACCTGGATTTCATTCTCTGACGTTTCCAGACTAATGAGACACAGAAGATCCAATATCTGCAGCTCAATATAAATTTGGAAGGCGAAAAAAGGTCAGAGAAAGAATAATCCAGAATTTGATTGCTAAATCCAAACAGAAATGATAGGCCAATTGGTATTGGTGACTTGCTCCTACTTATAAGTTAGGAGACAGTGTTTGGTTGTCCTCTATCAATCTACCTCTTTCTATTTGTAGGTCTACGTGCTCTCCTAAGTATCATGGTCTTTTTGAAATTTCTAAAATTATGAATCCTCTCAAAGTAAGATTTAGATATCCCGCCTGCTGAAAGGTTCATCCTTCTTTTTATGTCTCCCTCTAAAACCCTATTTTCTTTGTAAGAGGCCTTAAGTTAAAATAAGCCCTGTTTCCTTTCTAGTTGGTGGAGTATCTAAATATGAGGTTCAGGAAATCTGAATGTATTTAAATGAAAGCTTCAGTATCTTATAGATTGTAATGGGTATAACCCTTTTGAATGCACAAACTATTAAAACATTTTGAAGTCACAGAGTTTTTCAAGATTATATTTTGGTGATGGGATCCAACAAGCAGAAACATGATTGTCTAAGGTAAGTCTTGGTTAACCTCCAAAAGCAGTGTTTAACAGCAGAAGTTTCCAAATGTAGGATTGGTTTTCAATCCTTAAATTATGTAGGCCATGAAGTCAGTAAGGATAGTATTGAACCAAAAAAAAAGGAATTATTGAATTATATTTGGATGAGGTGAGAAATGATCCTGCATCTTATAACCTGGATGAGTTAAGGTTCTTCTTGGAGTTAGTACAATTTTTCGGTAAACTTGTATCTAACGTTTTAGAAAAAATATATAACCGAACTTTTGAAGAACAAAGTAAAGCTTGCTTGGACATAAAATGAGCAATTGGATTTTGAATTGATTAAAAATGATATTTGTTCAGCATAGGCATTACATGGATTTGATCTGGTGAATAACTACAGATGCAAACTGTAAAGGTATTGGTGCAGTTTTGTCAGAAAGAGAACACAACAGGAAGAAAGAGTCTGAGGCATATGCATCCAGAATCTTGTCGCCAGCAGATTAATGCCATTCTGTGATAGAGAAGGAGACTTAGGGGCACATGAATCAAGCTTTTTTCCAATCGGACCGTTTGCAAATGGAAAAACGCCTTTTCTGATGCATGTACCATTTTCCATTTGCAATTTAGGGAATTGCAATTAATTGCAATTCCCTAAATTGCAGATGCACTAAAGGTGGTGAATGTAGCCTTTCCTAAATGTGAATGTGCATTTAGGAAACGCCCATTACCATCAACTTCAAGTTGATGGTAATTTGTGTATGCATTGAAAAATGCACAAAAAAGCATTTTTCAAAGTGCCATGTAGCGAACAAATGCCCTTAGGGCATTTGTGTGCTACACATGTGCACACTTACCTTTTTTTAGGGGGTGCTTCAGGGGTAATGGTAATCGCAAATTGCGAATGCATTACTATTCATACCTATGGGCCTGAAGGCCCATAGGAATGAATGGTGTCACATTAGCTAATAGCGATTCACAATTAACGAATCGCTATTAGCTAATGTTGAGGAATCACAAAATGTATTGCGATTCCTACATGCATAGACATTTGCGATTACCAAATAGTAATTCATTAAAAATCGCTATTTGGTCATCACAAATGGGGAGTTTGATGCATGTGCCCCTTTGACAAGTATGGGGTCTTGAGTATTTTGGGCACTTTGTATGGGTTTTGAAGATTGAATTAGGTGTGATCACATGCCATTCTCAAAAGTGTTATAGAAATCGGCACAAATAACACCCCTCACCCCGGACCAATCGGCTTCCCTAGATGAGGAGATCCGTATAGAGGAAGTCATATCAGCCATCTCTCTGCTTTAACTCGCAAAGTCACCTGACCCAGATGGGTACTCCACAGCTTTCTACAAATCGTTCTGTCCTATCGTAGCACCTATACTGACGCATTTATTTAACTCCTTCACAGGCCCTGGGGCGATCCAGGTCTTGATGTTGACGGCCTCCATAATTGTCCTCCCAAAACCAGGCAAAGACAAATCTCACTGTAGCTCGTGTTGACCCATTTCCCCCCTAAATGCAGACTTGAAACTATTCATGGGTGTCATAGCATATAGGCTTAACACATATATGCCCTCTATAGTTGATCCAGATGAAACAGGTTTCTTCCCACAGAGACAAACAAGCGACAACACTAAGTGCATCCTGCATATCATTGAAAAGGCCTCCCGCATTCAAGGGGAATATATGCTGCTAGCGATCGATGCAGAGAAGGCATTTGATAGGGTTCACTTGCGCTACCTTGGACAGAGCCTCACGCATTTTGGTTTTGGGGGAAAGTGTAAGGCACAAATCCTCCACTGTTATCATGCACCAACGGCGACGGTCCGGCTCAATGGCTACACTTCCATGCCCTTTCCATTCCATAGGGGCACACGCCAGGGATGCCCGTCTCCCCTGCTCTTCGCTTTACATGAAGCTGATGGCCCAGGGAATACGAGATCACCCCTACATTACTGGAGTGATATTCGGAGGCAATCGTCACTCCATCAGCATGAACAGAGATTATGTGCTTGTGACACTAAATAAACCAGCCACAGCCTTGCGGGCTTTCTTGGAAGAGCACGAGGCCTTTGGGGCCGCCTAGGGTTTCCAGATTAACATTGGTAAGTCACAGGCACTTAGCCTTTCCCTACTGACTCATCTAGTGGGACAACTGGCAAACCAATATCACATTCAATGGGCTACTGAGACGATCCCCTTCATGGGGATCAACCTTGCCACAACCACGCAAGCAAAGGGTTCCAACAACTATCAAATATTGCTCAGGCAAATTCGTAACGACTTTGGGAGGTGGAAGAGCCTCCGGATCACCAAGCTAGGAAGGATAGTTCCTACCAAAATGACTATCCTCCCCAAGATAATTTATCTCTTTCAGACTCTCCCTTTACCACCGCCCTCGGGTACGGTTGCCAAACTCCAAACGGAACTCTCACAGTTTATTTGGCAGGGCAGGAAACCGCACATGAAGAAGACTTTGAGCTACCTTCCCCCGGAAGCTTGGGGTTTGAGTATCCCTGATCTCCAGCTATATTTCCAGGCGTCACAGCTACGCTACCTAGTCGAGTGGAGCAGAGTCCGAGAAACACTGGCTGTTTCAGGACAGGGCGGTGGCAGGAACGTCTCTTAGGAAGGTCCCTTTCTTGAAGAAGGCACACAGACCACAGAATCTATATCTATCATCAATCACATGGGTGACTATGACAGCATTGGACCAGACTAACACTATGCATGGACTGACTACCTTTCTATCCCATCTCCAATGACTCCAATATTTGACAACCCAGACTTTGCTCCGGGAAGGAATGTGGAAGGGTTTGCAGAGTATGGGATTCGTGAATCAGAAAGACTTCACTACCTACAAATACGACATTGGATTGTACTTTCACAAAATAAACCTGATGCACAATGGCACTTAACTCAATACAAGAAATGGCTTCTCGCTAAAGTTTTGGATAAAAGTTTATTATCCAACACACCAACCCCAGTCCCTGATTCCTACTTTAAAGCCATCGAGGCAGCAGTGAGCGACCTCCTATGGGACGGGAAACCGACTGCATAGCAATGAACAAACTAACCAGGAGCTGGTGTGACGGTGGGATCGCTCTGCCCAATGTGCGGCTGTACTATTGGGCCTCCCAACTTATAATAGTAAACCAGTGGCTCCATACCCCACACGAGGAACCTGTACTGCATATGGACAGACACACCCTAGGTACAGATAGACTCTTGGGACCACTATACAACAAGGCCCAAACACTCACATTGACTGGCCCCACTGCTCACACAACGCACACATGGTTTAAAGCACAGAAAGCGCTGGGCTGGGAAGGAAGGATTACCCAACACACACCACTCTGGGACTCCCCTAAATTGGATAGTCTCCGTAATAGTAAGGGTTTCACCTGTTGGGACTTTATAGGGATCTCCAGAGTAAGAGATCTGTGGAAAAAGGGGGAAGTAGTGACGTTTGCTCATCTACGCACAACATACCAGATGTCTGATTCGGAACAGTTCCGATACCTACAAATCAAACAGGCACTCACCAAAGCCATTTCCCAAGGGGACGATCTCCCCGAATCATTGCCACTAGAAGATCACCTCTTAACAGACCACCTTACCAAAAAGGCGATTTCCCTCACGTACCGTAAACTGGTGAATAACCAGAAAGATCCTACGCACGCCCTGAGAGAGAAGTGGCAGATGGTTGTGGGAGAAATGGACGATCAAGACTGGCAGGAGGCCCTTGCATCTCCCCGTGAGGTAGCGATTCCATCCAGACTGCAACTTGTGCACCTGACAATACTACATAGAACATACTATACTACGACAATGATTCACAAGATCGGACGGCCGAGACACCTTTATTCTTAAGGGGTTGTGGGCAACTGGGTAAGTTTTTTCACACGCTATGGGACTGTCCCGTCATTGCAAAATACTCGGGACAAGTCATGGCTACTATCGCCAAAGTCGGCAGAGTAGAAGTTCTCCTAGAACCCCAGCGGTGCCTCCTCAATATATGGGAACCTACCGATCTCAGCCACGCAGCACAAACATGGCAACCCTGAGAATTACTCTGGCAGAACTAAATATTGCACAACACTGGCGGGCGCCCACTGCCCCTCTACACCATCATTGGTGGCAAGACTTAGAAAGGGCAATGGTAGCGGAGAAAATGGTATTTATCCACAGGGTTGCCCCCGTAAATGGACACGTGTATGGGGCAGATGGAATGCATTCCGAGGCAACATATGCTCCCCTCCAGTGGAGGCCTCTGACCCTGACCTCAGTGACTAACCTCTCCGACATGCTATGGGTGCGCATGGAGGCATGGACTTGATATGTGCTACTTTGATGCCACAAAGATAGGGGCACATTGCAACCTTGTATTCAATATTCAGTGTAACATTTCCTTGTCAATTGTACAATGTGAAATTGTTACTAAAGTCTGATGTCAGCAAATCGGTTTTGTTCATCAATAAAACTTTTCCCAAAAAATAAATTCAATATCCAAATTATACGCAATTTTTATCCAATATAATAAGCATGCACATAATGCTGGACAGGCTAGGAGGGAGAAAGAACTGGGGAGGACATTGAGTGCCAAGGAATGAGGAGCGATATCACACAGACCAAGACATACGCTTAGTAGAAACACCCTCACCGAAACTCTCACAAAAGTAGCCACGTACTGGTACTATACCACAGTCACACTCCACAGGGTCAAACCCACACAAAGCATGAATTGCAGGCGGGGATGGGGAGACTTTGACGCACATTTTGTGGGAATGCACCTAGCTTCAGCAGTACCTGGTTGCAGGTACTTGACGACATAGTCACCTGGACAACCAACTGCCGCGTTTCCCTGCATACATACTTCTGGGCCTTCCAAATCCCCTAACATACCCTCTGAAATCCATACACAGGCGGCAAATAGGCATAGCTTTGGGGGCTGCTATCCAAAATATTCTCAGCCACTAGGGTTCACCACAGACCCCACTCAAACTAGTTGGTTCCATAGGCTATAGCACATCTTGGTTATGGAAAAGATCATACTAACTCTGGCCAGAAAGTGAGCAGCATTCTGGGATCTGTGGCGCCCCTATATGTTTCTGTTTTCACAGGAATTCAGGACATGCCCAAGATACCTGCGGCTATTGTGCCTACCAGAGACGAACAAACCGCTACCAATTTCAAATCACTGAGCAGACCCAACAACTGTATGTTTCAAAATCCCCTAGTCGGGAGTGAGAGAGGAAGGGAGGGGGGAATACCCTGCCACACTTAGGGCGAACAAAGCGTTCCGTCCATCATCCCCTTTTGTATCGCTTTGTTCGCCCTAAGTGTGGCAGGGTATGCTCAGACGCGAGTCCCTTGCTCACTTGGCCACTGGATTCAAGATAGCCTGGCTGATGAGGATTATGAATCCGAAACCGGTCCCAGGATGCTTGTTTCCGGTCCATGGAAGACATGGCTTGGCAGTTCGGGCTGGACTGTTCCCATGAGGCACAGGGTCAGACTGATTTGCATATAGCCATGTCTGAAATGGGGTGGCTGAGTGGGCTAAAGAATGGTGATGGATTAAACCCAGATCAGTTGACTGGGGGTGAGTGTTTGATTTGCTCAAGCGTTCCGTCCATCATCCCCTTTTGTATCGCTTTGTTCGCCCTAAGTGTGGCAGGGTATGCTCAGACGTGAGTCCCTTGCTCACTTGGCCACTGGATTCAAGATAGCCTGGCTGATGAGGTTTATGAATCCGAAACCGGTCCCAGGATGCTTGTTTCCGGTCCATGGAAGACATGGCTTGGCAGTTCGGGCTGGACTGTTCCCATGAGGCACAGGGTCAGACTGATTTGCATATAGCCATGTCTGAAATGGGGTGGCTGAGTGGGCTAAAGAATGGTGATGGATTAAACCCAGATCAGTTGACTGGGGGTGAGTGTTTGATTTGCTCAAGCGTTCCGTCCATCATCCCCTTTTGTATCGCTTTGTTCGCCCTAAGTGTGGCAGGGTATGCTCAGACGTGAGTCCCTTGCTCACTTGGCCACTGGATTCAAGATAGCCTGGTTGATGAGGATTATGAATCCGAAACCGGTCCCAAGATGCTTGTTTCCGGTCCATGGAAGACATGGCTTGGCAGTTCGGGCTGGACTGTTCCCATGAGGCACAGGGTCAGACTGATTTGCATATAGCCATGTCTGAAATGGGGTGGCTGAATGGGCTAAAGAATGGTGATGGATTAAACCCAGATCAGTTGACTGGGGGTGAGTGTTTGATTTGCTCAAACGTTCCGTCCATCATCCCCTTTTGTATCGCTTTGTTCGCCCTAAGTGTGGCAGGGTATGCTCAGACGTGAGTCCCTTGCTCACTTGGCCACTGGATTCAAGATAGCCTGGCTGATGAGGATTATGAATCCGAAACCGGTCCCAGGATGCTTGTTTCCGGTCCATGGAAGACATGGCTTGGCAGTTCGGGCTGGACTGTTCCCATGAGGCACAGGGTCAGACTGATTTGCATATAGCCATGTCTGAAATGGGGTGGCTGAGTGGGCTAAAGAATGGTGATGGATTAAACCCAGATCAGTTGACTGGGGGTGAGTGTTTGATTTGCTCAAGCGTTCCGTCCATCATCCCCTTTTGTATCGCTTTGTTCGCCCTAAGTGTGGCAGGGTATGCTCAAACGTGAGTCCCTTGCTCACTTGGCCACTGGATTCAAGATAGCCTGGCTGATGAGGATTATGAATCCGAAACCGGTCCCAGGATGCTTGTTTCCGGTCCATGGAAGACCTGGCTTGGCAGTTCGGGCTGGACTGTTCCCATGAGGCACAGGGTCAGACTGATTTGCATATAGCCATGTCTGAAATGGGGTGGCTGAGTGGGCTAAAGAATGGTGGTGGATTAAACTCAGATCAGTTGACTGGGGGTGAGTGTTTGATTTGCTCAAGCGTTCCATCCATCATCCCCTTTTGTAACACCAGGAGAAACGTCAGGTCTGATGACCCCTTTGGCACCCCAAAAAATAGCGCAATGGATATATCAAAGGGGCGGGATCCAAATCAAGAATCCATCTTATGAGATCAACAGCAATGCCAAATCAAAAATTCATTGACACACAAGACCTGAGCAACCAGATAGAGGAAATAGAAGTTGGAGACAAGAAAAATCTAGTCGGGATACTTCCTTCATGTAACACCATTTTAACAACATCAACAGTGCACGCAAAAGGAAGCGATACCAACATCAATTTGGAACATCAACATTGCAATCTACTACCAGCCTGAAGTATAATCTATGGTGAAAGCTCTCTCTATAGCTCAGCTACAAAGCATAAACCTGGTATGCCGATTAGAACAAGCAATTATTTCACACACACAGCTGAGCAAGGACAAGAAGTTAGCCAATATGACTTGCACTCAAATATAGATGAATTAGTACATCTCTGGTCAAAACATGAACAAGTGCTAACTAACTTGGAGGATTCAAGTGCGAATATACGTGTGGAAATTACACAGGAGACAAAATCCGAAGTAGCCGGAAATGGAAACGAGGGCGAGGAGTTGATCGCCTCAAAAGATAGTAAACCTGCGGTAGACTTACATGTGGAAACCGGGGAGGCCCAGGGATGGGAAGAAACAAACAGACGCCAAGTCCAAACCAAGCGGAAGACAAAGACAAAACCTCGGACTATGGAATGAAAGCTCAACCAATCCCAGTGGATAAACCTGGAGAAATACCCGACAAAGGGGCAAGTAACATTGAAAACAATAAAAATGGGCAAAGAAGTATTAATTCCATCAATACTGCTGGCACTGCAAATGTCGACAGCAATGCGGATAATGCAGTCAGACAAATTGGATGTACAGACAGACCTAATGAATATCATTGCATCATACGTAGCTGGAATAAATATAAAACTTGAAGATTTAACAATGTTAATAAAAAGAGTACAATCAGTTTACTCACGACAGGAATTAAGTTGTACATGTGGACCTATATTAGATAAATTAGGTTTCCTACTAACATTAATGGAACAGATACTTTGTCTCAACGAGCGCTTGGTCTTACTGGCCGAGAACTTAGAGCCCGTGAATATATCAATAATAGAGGAAAATATAATTCAAAATAATGCATCAGCACCCGCAAGAATAAACCAAGAGCAAAAGAAAGAACCACAAATGTCTACTACTGAGAAGGAGGAAGTGATACAAACTAATCAGAGTGCCATTATCGAGCAACCAGAAAAACTGAGGCTACAATCAAGAAGGCAAAAAAAGAAGGAAAGAAAGGCAAGAAACAGGGCAAACAAACTTAAACCCCATTAAGTAAAAAAAGTATATCCCATGTTTGTTACAACAACAGCAGATGAACATCAAAAGGAACATCTTCCTGAACCAACACAGGGTATTGCTACAAGAAATGTAAACACTCTCTGTAAAGAAATGCAAGATCCAATTAAAGAAAAAGTGGAAGCCCCCAGAAATTATATTAATAAGACAATCACAAGGGAAACCGAAGACTGTTTGCAAGAATCACCTAAATGTCCCAATAAAATTCAGTGGAACAACATGTAGTTGCAAAAGTAAAGCAAGAAGATAGTAGTAGAAGATCTAAACATTGCAGCTAATAGTAATAAGCCTGGAAAAAACGATATGACTTTATCGACATGGTTACATAAAAATGAAAATAAAACTGAGGAGGAATCAGGTAAGGAGATGGACGATCAAAGAGGATAAATTAAATATGTCAAAACGGGGGAGTTACAATAAAGCAGGCCACTCTGTCAAGCACTCAAGAACAGAGGGTGGATCCAGAGGTAACCAGTAAACCTACTCACACTAATGACTGGAAATCTATTGTAAGGACAATTACATATGCGGAGAAAGTAAATACAGCGTCCTTAATTTGTCACCTAGCAAAAGAAGAGGACGCCCAGCGTACTCTAGCATCACCTCAAAATCCAAAACAAACCAGGCAGCAATGTCCCTATGACGGTCAACTAAGTATCTGCATTCCTAACCAAGTCAAAACTCAGATCAAGAGAATGGAGAATAAAGATATCAGAAAAAGAAAGACAACCAGTGCGGAGGATAAAGATATCAGAAAAAGAAAGACAACCAGTGCCCAGGTAGATCACCAGCTAATATGGTACCCGGAATATGAAACACATGGAAATTGTGATATTTTAAATAAAGGCAATACCTTGAAGCTCTTGGCTGAAATTTAGGTACTCGGGGCAGATGTATCAAGTGTTTTGCATGTCGCAAATGCTGCGAATCGCATTTTCGCAGCGTTTGCAACATCAAAAAGTGCAATTGCCATGTATCAAAGAATTCGCATCGCATAATAAGAATTCGCATTTTTTGCGAATTCTTAGTGTGCGAGAAGTGTTTATTTGCAGAATAAATAGCGATTTCCAATTTTGCATGTCCCTAAGTTAGCGAAAATCGCAATTAAGAAATCGCAAGCTAAGAAATCGCAGCAGTATGTAAGAAAATATCGCAAATAGCGAATTCTCAAAAATCGCATTTTAAGAAATCGCTATTAACACCAAGTAGAAGCAGGTGGCAAAAAAAAAAGATATAAAAAGGCTCCCAGAATGCATCCTCTTACTTTTCAAAATGGCGGGACTGTACCTGATTGCCAGGAGGCTGCGCATTCAAGCTCTTGCCCAGAGAAGACAAAGACAGGAGAGAATCTTCAGAATACGCATTACGCTGTTCCTGCAGACTCAGGAGGAGATCTATGAAAAATACAGGCTACATCCTCTCACCATTCTTGACCTGATAATTGAATTGGAACCTTTTTTGGCACATCCAACAGGCAGAACACAATCAATACCAACACATGTGCAGGTATTGTGCTCACTGCACCTTTTGGCTTCTGGCTCATTTCAAAGAGTAATTGCAGAGGTTGGTGGAGTGTCACAGAGTGCCCTATCACGTTTCTTTCATGTGTTCCTGGATGCAATGCTAAGGAGACTACAACATCATATATATTTCTCCAATACACAACAAGCCATACAGGAAACAAAGTTGGATTTCTATCAAATAGCCAGATTTCCACATGTGATTGGATGCATTGATGGAACCCATATTGCTATCACTCCACCTGCAGCCATTGAATATGTATTCCGGAATAGAAAAAGCTACCACTCGCTAAACATCCAGATCATATGCAATGCCAAAAACATAATATATGACATTGTAGCAAAGTTTCCAGGGAGTACACATAACTCTTTCATCTTCAGACATAGCGCAATTCATAGACGTCTCAGTGCTGGTCAGTTTGGAGATGGATACCTGCTAGGTGAGTAACACTCATGCAAACATCCATCCATCACAAATAAATGGAACATACAGTTACTATTTTCTCTATTACTTGCAGGTGATAGTGCCTACGCAGTGCGTGATTTCATACTTACCCCATACTTGAATCCTGCAAATGCAAGTGAAAGACGGTACAACAGGGCACACCGGTCCACACGTGGGGTAATTGAACGTACATTTGGAATATTGAAAAGCCGTTTCAGATGCATACACAAAAGTGGAGGTGCATTGCAATACAATCCAGAGACATGTTGCAAAATTGTGACAGCATGTGCAATGCTGCACAACATGGCAATTCGCAAAGGCACAGAAATTGAAGTGAGTGACTTTGACTCATCTGATGATGATGATAACCCTCCACCAAGAATGGCAGTGGCAGGAGTAGGAGCCATGGCTGGCCGTCAAAGAAGGACAGAGATTACACGAAATTATTTTTAGGTAAGAAAAAACTAAACACAAAATCAAGTTTGCAATTGTTCTTTTAATTCACAACATGCAAACTGTAGTACTATCTGTTTGAAACATTTCTTTGAATTTTTATTAAATGAAATATCCATACGTGGTAAGGTAAAGAAAAGAAAACAGTTTCTCAATGCATTTCTGCTGCATGGGTCATTGATCATAGTCATTTTTTGCGCTGGCGGCTGGAAGCATGTTGCTCCTGTGAAGGCATGGCCTCTTGCTCAGGTCCGGTAGTGGAATGCCTTCCACTTCTGCGTTGGACCATTATGTTAGTTGGGGTAGGGTTTCTACTACTCCTACTGGAGTTGTCCACACTTTCTCCAGAGCATAGGAGAGCGCTTGCACCTGAGTTGGTGGTTTGCATGCTTTCCAAGACCGATGTCATTTTGTCCACACTCTTTGCCATTTCCCGTGTGCAGTCACTTAATTCTCGCTGCATGTTGATGCTGCGCATTGTAAAATTGCTTGTGACTGCACAAAGCCTGTTGATGGCCTTGGTGTATGTATGCATTCTGTCTTGCGCAGCCTTTGCAGCCCTGTTATGTGCTTTTTCAGTTTTGACCAGTGTCAGGCAGTGTTTGTCAATTGAAGCAGCCATGCCTTCCTGATTTTTGTTAGATTTTAGAAGCTGCCTATTTATTGATCGCAGTGCCTTGTGTTGCAGGCGCTGCACCTGAAGCATGTCCTGCTCAAGACCTGCGAACACTGTGCCTCCTTCACTTTGTCCTCTGTTGCTCCCACATGCCTCCAGACGGAATGAGCGTGCCCTCCTTGGAGTTTGGTATTGCTGTTGTGAGTCCTGAGAGGACACTGTAACTGTCTCATGGGGGACTGATTCAACTTCAGAATTTTCTTCCACTCCCATTGGTTCCAGAGGTGCAACACGTCTGCGCTTCCTTTGTATGTTCAAATTGGGGACAGGGGCATCAGTGACTTCATCCTCATTTTCAGGCGTCACATGAGTAGGAGAATTTTCAATAACATTTTCTGGCCTGGATTCTCTTGTCTGTTCTGTGGATGTAGAGTGTGAAATATGAATTTGTGTTTCTTTACAATAAAATGATTTCATTGCAGACTACAACTTGTACTATACTGCTTCAGCATGCCAAAGTAATACTTGGTAAAATGACATGTGTTACTATGATTATGAGTGTTAAAATCTCAATAGGACTACAACTCCCATAATGCATTGCTCAATTCTGGTTTCACAGTGTAAGTG
Source organism: Lissotriton helveticus (assembly GCF_964261635.1). Classification (NCBI taxonomy): domain Eukaryota; kingdom Metazoa; phylum Chordata; class Amphibia; order Caudata; family Salamandridae; genus Lissotriton; species Lissotriton helveticus. The sequence goes on from NC_136061.1 coordinate 654,262,110, forward strand.
GACTACTATTTATCTGAGTATGAGTTTCTGCACAGCACACACATACATTCTTTACACAAATACATGGATGCAATTTGCATTCATCTTACCTTGCGTAGTTGCTGTGGGTTCAGAGCTGTCAATGGTAGCCACTCCACTCACACTCTCAGGTAATAGGGTGGATTCTATCAGTCCCTCATGGGGTGTTGGTTGGTCCACAGCAGAAGTTCCACCACCTGTTTTGTTTGCCTCTTTAATTCTGTCAGCAAGTCTCTCCTTAGATCTGAGTCTCATATCGTACCACTTTTTTTTAATTTCATCAATGGAGCGAGTGGTGACTCCAACAGAGTTAACTTTTTCCTGGATCTCCTGCCAGATTTTCCTTTTCCTGGAGTCAGGCACTTTCAGTGCTTTTTTGCCAAACAGGTCCTCATGGTTACACACCATTTCTTCAATGAGCACTTCTTGCTCCTTTTCTGAAAACTTCTGCTTTATTTTCCTCTTCTCAAAAGCCATTTGCTCATGTGCCTTCTGTGACTCCATTGTTCTCCAGACAGGTCTGCTCTGCCTCAGCACACTCTTCCAACTACCACTGGGTGTGGTTCTGTGTAGCAGGTGCAAGCAATCACTGGAAGTTCCTGGTTGTGATTTCATCAGGCTGTTCCTGCATTGCATGATTCCCATTTTTGCGATTTCTTAAATTGCGATATTTGCTAATTTAGGAATCGCAAGATTATCGCAATAAATTCTGCGAATTTTATGGAATCGCACATTTCTCGCAGATTTCTTCATACATCCCATTTTGCGATTCCGAAATTGCGATTCGCAAAAAATCGCAATTTCGGACTCGCAAAATGGATTCTTGATACATCTGCCCCTAAAACACATAAAATCGTCAGATCTTGCAGCAGTCCAATGTCTCCCAGGAGAAAACAACACAATAAACAAACTAACACTAACAACATGGCAGACACCGGAGTTAGCACAGCTAATACTAAGCAGCTCTGAACAATTTTCTGCCTGGGGCATTCAATTAAAAGAACCAGTGAGACCGCGTTATAAATCCCCATTGAAAGAAATTGAACAGCAGGACACGAAAAGGATAATAAATCACAACACGTCTCCTGCCCCGCTATAGTCAATTCTACATAATGCAAAGGGTAAGAGTGATATAGCCCAGACCCCGATAGGATCAATAAAAGGAACACATAGGTAGAATGACCAAAATCAAGATCAATTGAACTGGCTACCCAGTATATTGAACAACCAAAGAGTCTGACATAAGGGAGCTAAGGTTTTCACCTTTGAAACGAATGCAATACACATGTTATCTTGGAACATAGCAGGAGCCAGGAGACTGCTTGACGAAGCTCCCACTTAAAGAGTCAATCAAACAATCAATCAATCAGAGTACTTGTAAAGCGCGCTACTTACCCGTGAAGGTCCCAAGGCACTGAGGGGATGGGGGGGGTGCTGCTACTGCTCGAAGAGCCTGGTCTTGAGGAGTCTTCTGAAGGCGAGTAGGTCTTAGGTCTGCCGTATGTGGGTAGGGAGGGTGTTCCAGGTCTTGGCGGCGAGGTAGGAGAAGGATCTGCCGCTGGAGGTCGTTCGTTGGATGCGGGGGACAGCGGCGAGGGCGAGGCTGGCGGAGCGGAGCTGGCGGGTGGGGGTGTGGAAGCTGAGTCTGCTGTTCAGGTAGGCTGGTCCGGCGTTGTGGAGTGTTTTGTGTGTGTGGGTGAGGAGCTTGAAGGTGATCCTCTTGTCAACTGGGAGCCAGTGTGAAGAACTCTGAAAATTTTCGCTCTCAGGGAATACTTACTAATATAACAAGAACTTGGCCCAGACTCTGAAAATATGAAAAGACATCTTTATTAAACTTAACATAGTGAGGCCACGTCACCCAGAAGCCGTAGCAAGTGGATGAGGTAGTCTGCGGAATGAAGAGGACAGAGGCCTTTTATATGTTTTTAGCGTTACATGACTCAGTACAAAAAAAGAAAGGGGCAGTTCTAGCTTTTGCAAACATGCAAAAAACAACATTCCTTCTTACACAAGCTGCAGAAACCCATAATAAAAACCCGGCACATCCCCATCGTAAACAGGCCATAAAGAAGGGAGCAGAGACAGGTGTGAGTAAGATAAGACAGGGTGTGTGTGCGATGAAAAGGTTTATGGCATGTTGTGCCTTGATGCTATCTCGCTCGGCCACTGGGAAAGGAACTGGCCGGGCAGGTTCGGCCTGGGGCAATGGTTTCAGCTTGCCCAGGTCACAGAGAAGTCAATTAAGGTGTACGTGTCCTTTGGAATCGAATTTGGCTGTACTTATAAGCCTATGTGAGGGCAACTCACAAAATGGCTGCTGTACACAAAATGGAAGCCACGGGTTCAGGACGAAAATGACGATTTCGAGGTGAAATCGTTACTGGAATATGACGAAAATGCTTGTACATAGTGTACTAGCCATTCTCGGTCTTTTGATATAAAAATCGTCATGCTACGACAAAGTTTATTACACGAGTCCAGAATTTTCAGTACCACAGATGCTCCTTTTGCCCTTACATAGGCAATAACCTATACTCACGCTAGTCTGAGTCCAGGTCTATATTTATCAAATCATCAAAATGTTGCTGAAGCATAATCCTATTACTTAGCGACTCTCTCGGGACAGGTCTCCTTACACACGCAGTAGCACAAAGGCCATATATGGCAGGACCAAATAGGAATGCCTCTATCTGTAGTATGTGGTATAAGACCACACACCCAACAATTAGTGATGTTCACTACTAACTGGTAGTGAAATGTAAATGTAAATGCAGAAACTGTACAAAAGGAATTATCAGTAAACTCTGACCTCCTAACTAGTCCATGTTCAGGTAAAATCTGGAAAGAATGCAAAGAAGTAGAAGTAGGAAGAGACATAGGTTGGGAGGTGGGTACAGATGTGAATTGGGCAGCAAAAACAATCCCACCCATAAAAGACAATGCCATGTTTAAAAAACACTAGAAAACACGTCATTAAGAACATATAGACAAAGTAGCGACCGCTATTACAAATGAAATCATAATTTTTCACAACCCTAAGCAAAAGGTAGATCCTAAAATGATCTAGTAACATTGTAGGTTTTCCTATGCTTTTTCTGTAATTTATTATATGTTCAAGTGAAACAGTGGTGACCCTCATTAATGCTCTGAGGTGAAAAGGGGATACTCTTCCACAGGAAATGGACTTTATTCTGCTTTTACTAAACAGAATACTACTTAAAAATAATGCCAGTTGAATAATAAAATCATTCTCCTAACACTTAGTCTATACAATCACACGGAAACCTCTTGTGAAACCAGCTATGCCCAGAGTCTGTTCAAAAAGCCTCTCTGGCAGGCTTCTATTGTCCAATCAAGTCTGCTCCCGTTGTTGGATGGGCCTTTGGATTCAGGCCTCCCATGCTCTGAAGCTCAGTATCTGTTGGAGTGCCCTCCTGGCAAACACTCATAGCTCATTCAAAAAGTCTCAATGTCTCAAGGCAGTGCACCGTATCTCTCCTCTGCGGCAGACACTACAGATATTGTGCTCTTCTCGTGCAGACCCGGGACCATTCTCAGACTCCAACACTCATCATTCAGTGTCAGAGGTCGCTCCGGCCGCTCTTTCATGGGCACCAGAATGGAGTGCCTTTTGCCACTCTTGGATCCTCCGGTGCACTGCACTTCCGTTGAAGCAAGGGAAAAAGGGGTGCGTGGCCAAAACTCAGGCCAAGGGGCTCAAGGGACTGCACACTGTCAGAGGTTAACCAGCACATAACAGGCGCTCTTTTGCACTGAAATCTCAAGGGACTGCACACTGTCAGAGGTTAACTAGCACCTTACAGGCGCTCTTTTGCACTGAAATCTCAAGGGTCTGTGGCAAAACCAGCTCCTTCTTCCTTTCTGATGTTGAACGCCCTCCAAGTGCGATGCTTTAAACAGTTCACTGTACAACAAGGGGACTGCAAACAGGTGGCCTGCGATCTTCAAAGGGGTGGCCACAGCCATGGGACAAATCTGCGTTGAAATACACTGTCATTCTCAAAGGCAAATACAAAAACAAAGGCAATAGGCAAAACAGTGCCTCTAGGCTCTTCAATTGGGTTTGCGTGTGAGAGCATATCTTTCATCATCATAGCGACATGGGAATTCTATCTGAATGGATGTCCTCACACATAGTAATTTACAACAAGGGGTGGTGATGGACAGAGTCTCTGAATTAAGCAGAATACTCTCACCCAGTCAAGAGATCAGGGCTAGATCCAACACCGTTTTTTAGCTCATTGCACCATCCCAGTTTCAGAACCTGGCTGTATGCAAATTAGTCTGTCCCTGGCCCAGTGCATCATGGGAACAGGGCAGACCAGACTACAAAAGCCAATTCTTACACTGGGAAGGAAACAAGCTTCCGGGGACCGGTTTCTGGCATTTCAGCCGTCTTCGGCCCGGCTTGCTTGAATCCTGATGGTGCAATGAGCAAGGGACTCACATCTGAGTATACCCTTCCACGCTTAGGGTGGACAAAATAATTTACAACAAGGGGTGGTGATGGACAGAGTCTCTGAATTAAGCAGAATACTCTCACCCAGTCAAGAGATCAGGGCTAGATCCAACACCGTTTTTTAGCTCATTGCACCATCCCAGTTTCAGAACCTGGCTGTATGCAAATTAGTCTGTCCCTGGCCCAGTGCATCATGGGAACAGGGCAGACCAGACTACAAAAGCCAATTCTTACACTGGGAAGGAAACAAGCTTCCGGGGACCGGTTTCTGGCATTTCAGCCGTCTTCGGCCCGGCTTGCTTGAATCCTGATGGTGCAATGAGCAAGGGACTCACATCTGAGTATACCCTTCCACGCTTAGGGTGGACAAAATAATTTACAACAAGGGGTGGTGATGGACAGAGTCTCTGAATTAAGCAGAATACTCTCACCCAGTCAAGAGATCAGGGCTAGATCCAACACCGTTTTTTAGCTCATTGCACCATCCCAGTTTCAGAACCTGGCTGTATGCAAATTAGTCTGTCCCTGGCCCAGTGCATCATGGGAACAGGGCAGACCAGACTACAAAAGCCAATTCTTACACTGGGAAGGAAACAAGCTTCCGGGGACCGGTTTCTGGCATTTCAGCCGTCTTCGGCCCGGCTTGCTTGAATCCTGATGGTGCAATGAGCAAGGGACTCACATCTGAGTATACCCTTCCACGCTTAGGGTGGACAAAATAATTTACAACAAGGGGTGGTGATGGACAGAGTCTCTGAATTAAGCAGAATACTCTCACCCAGTCAAGAGATCAGGGCTAGATCCAACACCGTTTTTTAGCTCATTGCACCATCCCAGTTTCAGAACCTGGCTGTATGCAAATTAGTCTGTCCCTGGCCCAGTGCATCATGGGAACAGGGCAGACCAGACTACAAAAGCCAATTCTTACACTGGGAAGGAAACAAGCTTCCGGGGACCGGTTTCTGGCATTTCAGCCGTCTTCGGCCCGGCTTGCTTGAATCCTGATGGTGCAATGAGCAAGGGACTCACATCTGAGTATACCCTTCCACGCTTAGGGTGGACAATATAATTTACAACAAGGGGTGGTGATGGACATAGTGGCATGTCTCATGGGGCAAACACATTTTATCTCAATGATACACATAGGTGTTCCTAAATTCCTCATCTAGAACATCTCAAAAGCGGGATCACATACATGTTATCATAATAATTGTGCATCAGGTGGGACTATGCAATGCAAAAGCTAATGATCAAGATGTGGGAACAAAAGACAAGAACTAGAGAGTCCTGGTATTTCCATTATTTAAAATACATCTGGTCCATTAAAATTAAAGCAGCAGAAAAGGGAACTAAAAACCAAATTAGAATAGGCATTGAATTTGTCATATTAAAAAAAAAACGTAAAAGTGTCTCCTATTGAGATGGAAAGCTTATTGTATCATAGTATTGAGTCAGTTAATCAGTCCATGACTACCTTAACAGACAGACTGGAAAAACATCAGAAAAGGCCTAAAGAAAATTCTTAGAACCAGTCTAGTTATGCAAAAGGAAATTATACGTAAGATGGGGGTCCATGGTACATTACTGCAATCTGAAAGTGTGAACCTGCATAATACACTAATAATAATAAAAGCTGACTGGTGAAAGGAATACGGAAAAGAGGAATGGGACTAGTACACAGCTAAAATCCCCAATAACTAGACACGATGCGCTTGGGTGATAGTCAGGCATGTGTCACAATTAACCCTGGCGAAGCACTACGCTACGCTCATGGAGTTTGCGAACTTTTCGCAACTTCGCACTACGCGAGCGGCACGTAGCACAGTGCGAACATGTGTAGTGCAGCGTAGCGTAGTGCAGCAGTCATTTTTTGCTTGTTCGCGGTCCTGAACGTCATGTTCGCGACCGCGAGCAAGCAAAATGACATCCCGGCGAGATTCTCAACGCGAGGAGGTCAGGTTTCTCATTGTGAGTGGTTGCGCATGCTAGTGACCGCTCTCAATGAGAAACTACCTGTTCGCATTGAGAAAGCTGCCGCTCGAGTAATAATCTACTCGAGCAGCAGAAAACTGCAGCTCGCACTGTGCAAGATGCCGTTTTCAATGCTTGCACAGTGCCGGATGCTTGTCCGCACTGTGCAATCATTGAAAACGCATCTTGCACAGTGCGAACATGCTACTACGCAGCTCGCGTAGTGCTACGTGAAGTTCGCGTAGTGCGAAGTGCACTTCGCGTAGCTTCGCGTAGCGCTACTTCGCAAACTACGCCCACCCTTAGTCACAATACCAAGAGTATGGGTGATACACAAAAAAATCACAATAGTCTACAAATTTAACTTTACTGTTGGCCACTACACCATATACGGTAATCTCAGCTAATGTTCCAGTTCCTTCTTCAGGAAAAAATGAAACCTGGTTTCTTTTACGAGCCAGAGCCATAGGAAGGCCACTTAGGAAGCAGAATAAAACTGACTAATGTGATATAGAAATTAGGTCACCATGTACAAGAGTCACAAATCTATAATTTATCCTTACGTCCAATCAGGATATATAATTTTAGGGCTGCCTGTTCCTTACAGGAAAGGGCAGTATCGTGACTACAAATTATACAATCTGCTGTTTATTTTTCTTCAATACTTAAGCCAAATTTGACATACACTGGTGAAGTGTTGTCTGTCTGGTTCACAATATGTAAAAAAAATCATATCTGTGAATTTTAGTATCAGCAAAAATTATCCCCAACTGTTGACAGCGACACGTATCGTCATACATGTTCCCTCACAACAACACGGGTGAATTTGTAATAATTTCTTAAGCAGCAACATACAACATAAAACATGCAAAAACGCACAAAACGGACGTCAAGCCATCAGATATACTCGCTGTAAAACGATAGCATATATAAATGAGCGGTGACGCATAATACCGTGTAAGGATACCCTCCTGTTTGACAGTAAATCACCAATAGTGGGTATCTGCTGTCAAATACAACTTTCGGACACACAGAACCAGCAAGAACAATTCATGATAGAACAAAATACACAAACCAGAAAAACGCATGGACATTTCTTTTCAAAGGAGTTGTGCAAAAAAAAAACCATCTCATTTCAACCAACAAAACTCACGTGTCTTGTATTGGTTAAAATCCCCCAGACAATCCATGAATGATCTGTGAGCAGAAGCGAAAAGGAAAATAAAATACACAGCACACAGAAGAGAGACATTTCTTATAATAAACAGACATCAATTGTAACTTTTAAGCAGAAGACAAAACATGATACACATTAACAAACACAAAAATAAATTTCCATTACTTAACTGTTACCATCTTGTCAGTCACCTTGCAACATGAAGCCTTTTTAACTTTTAGATGTAAAATCCTTTCCCTGACACCTAAAATTAGTCTTGTGCCACAATCTCCATGATAAAAAAAAACTTCTTAATTAGCGAATTGTTCTTACTTATTCATGTAGGCTTCAAAATTTTAGTAAAAGGCTGCATCTTATTTTTTTTTTGTCTAAGACGTAATGCAACACTTCGTTTTCAGTACTAGCAGACATTATTTTTTTAGAGCAGAAATACAAATGTCATGATGTTGGGACTTTTAAAGAAACCTTTCAAGAAACCTTTTTTATATTTCCCTTTGGAATTAAGTCTTTAACTTTAAACCCGAAATTCCACCTTTCAGAGGCCTGTTTAGCAATGTTATTCTGCATTTAACAGAGACAAGGCTCGAATTTAAAAGGTCACAATGTCAACATGACAAATACAGAAGACCTAATACATTTACTGTGAAGGGTTCACACATACCAGTTTTTAGAACAAATGTTTGCTACCACCCTCATCATCACTCATCTTAGCAACCTAACATTGATGAACGTCTGAAATGGGCCCAGCTAAATTTAGAACCTTCAACCCTGATATTAAACCCAAACCTCTGCACCGGGCACATTGGCTCACCGAGCTATGAAAAACAACCTCAATAACAACCCACAAGTTTGTATTATGCACAAATGTATGCATTTACTGAAGCCAGAGACACTTTCAAGCTATGGTAAATGACAAGAATCTGTGTTAAAAAACCATTTAACTCAATTTCGACTTTTATCTTTGGGGCACTTAAAAATAAATATCCTATATTTGTTTTACATTTTAATCATCCTCAGGATGTTCTTTACACGTTACGGATATTAGACATTAGTCATATCTCATGTAAATCCTTGGAAAAATGAGCTTTTTACGCCTGCGCCAAGTGAAAACCAACATGCAAATTACCTAATTACACCGTAACACATAACTTAAATCAAATTTTAATACTGGGAGGTCATAGTATGAGTATTAAGCTTTTTAAATATCAAAAAACGATTTTAAAAAGCACTTATTTTTTTCTCAAATAATTTTTCCATAATTAATAATTTTTCGTTCAATGAAACCAATTATCTGTTTTTATGATAACTCCACATATTAAGGTAAGCTGCATCCCTTGCCTATCATTTTTAGATGCATTCATTTATGCGCCTACGCACAAAAAGCCTAACTTAAAACATGACATTTTTTGCGCCATTTTTAAAGGGCAATCAGTATTTTTAACAGAACCAAAAATATACTTTGAAAAAGATGTTTTAAGAGAGGAAAACCGTATTTGGAATGTCTTCCAGTGATACAAAGTGATGATTCTTATTTTTGTAACCCTCTAAAACACTATTCTGAAATGAAAAAAAATCCAACAGTGCTAAGTCCTGGGCTAAATAAACATTCCAATGCTAATTATGGCCTTCGAAAAACAACATCTGCTGCCTTAAGGCCTGAAACCTGAAACAGTGCTGAAACCTGAGCACGCTTTCAGTTTTACTGAATACAGACATTTCAAGTTTTAAACATGCGCGTGCAAAAAGATGCATTTAAATCTAGCAAAAATTCACTTTAGCTGAAGTGTTTGCCTTTAAAAAAAACGCTACAAATTCGTTTTGCTACCAAAGGAACAATTATTTTTGAGGCCCTTCATATTCCTAGTGAATGTGAATTTTAACTTATCTTTTTTAAGCATTTAACAGTTTGCACATATGCGTTTTTGCTTAGTCTGTAAATTAAATAGCAACACATAGCGATTTTAGCATGTGACATAGTAAATTGCTGGAGTGTTATTTAATTTCTACTTAATATTAATTAATCTGACATTTTACTTAACAGACTGAAAACATCAAGAAACCTACAAACACATTGAGCTCATTGCAGACATAAAGAGAAAAGATTTAAACACTCAAGACACACAATACAGCGCTGTAAGCTATTACTGAAGTTACACTAATGAGAAAAACCACATAGACATTGAAACACACATTGAACCCACAAATCGACACTCAGGACGAAAACAAAGCCATTTGTAAATACTAGCTGTGTGTCATATTTACAAGAAGCACGTCGCAATAGGGTTCCAAAAGACTGCAAAAATCATAGCCCAACAGACTGCTGTATGTGCACGAAGCCACAATACACTTAATTCACTAGCTTTGGCTGGCAGAACACCAAAAATCGTTCTGCATATCTCCATTCAATAAAACTGCGCAGAACAAAGGATCCTTGTTTTGTATTATGTCATATTTTAATTCCCTGGGGATACAAAATCACCAAGGAAGAAATATGTTTTTAAATCTAAACCTATTTAGATATCCCCTTTAGGGGAAGCCGGCTAATCCAAACGTATACAAAGTTGGCCAACACAAATCTCCAAATTTGCTAAGATCAGGCATCTTATAGCTCACTAATCTAGCTTCAAACTTCACGGGGCTATCTCTATCGATACACTCGTAAATTTACAAGACCCTCGGTTTTCGAAAATTGCAATCTTCAAATAAAACTAAGGACAAATCAAACTAAGAACCAATCAAAATCCAAAAATCAAAGAACAAAGGACTGGGAGCGACCCACTTATACTTAACTCTTACTTTTACTAATCAAAATATTATCCAGATTCTAACTGTCAAGTTCTACATGACCTAATGGTCTTTTTAAGAATACTCACGCAAAAAAGGTTATCAGTCAGGAGTGACATCATGTGGAGGATCAAAAATCAGGAAGATCAGAAATATACTGGGCTGCCGAATCAAAGAATCTCCAGAATCCCCGTGCACAGAGTACCTTCTTAGTAGAATCTTGTTCTGTCCTCCTCAGTTTATTTCAGTCTCCTGGCACGATCACTCCCTCAGAAAGTCACTTCTCTGATGAGCCCAACGTTGGGCGCCAACTGAAGAACTCTGAAAATTTTCGCTCTCAGGGAATACTTACTAATATAACAAGAACTTGGCACAGACTCTGAAAATATGAAAAGACATCTTTATTAAACTTAACATAGTGAGGCCACGTCACCCAGAAGCCGTAGCAAGTGGATGAGGTAGTCTGCGGAATGAAGAGGACAGAGGCCTTTTATATGTTTTTAGCGTTACATGACTCAGTACAAAAAAAGAAAGGGGCAGTTCTAGCTTTTGCTAACATGCAAAAAAAAACAACATTCCTTCTTACACAAGCTGCAGAAACCCATAATAAAAACCCGGCACATCCCCATCGTAAACAGGCCATAAAGAAGGGAGCAGAGACAGGTGTGAGTAAGATAAGACAGGGTGTGTGTGCGATGAAAAGGTTTATGGCATGTTGTGCCTTGATGCTATCTCGCTCGGCCACTGGGAAAGGAACTGGCCGGGCAGGTTCGGCCTGGGGCAATGGTTTCAGCTTGCCCAGGTCACAGAGAAGTCAATTAAGGTGTACGTGTCCTTTGGAATCGAATTTGTCTGTAGTTATAAGCCTATGTGAGGGCAACTCACAAAATGGCTGCTGTACACAAAATGGAAGCCAAGGGTTCAGGACGAAAATGACGATTTCGAGGTGAAATCGTTACTGGAATATGACAAAATGCTTGTACATAGTGTACTAGCCATTCTCGGTCTTTTTTTATAAAAATCGTCATGCTACGACAAAGTTTATTACACGAGTCCAGAATTTTCAGTACCACAAGTGTAGGTCTCTCAGGTGGGGGGTGATGTGGCTGCAGCGGGAGATGTTGAAGATCAGTCGGGCGGAGGCCTTTTGGATGCGTTGTAGTCGTCGTCGGTGTTTGGCTGGGATTCCTGCGAAGAATGCGTTGCCGTAGTCCAGTCTGCTGCTGACGAGGGCCTGTGTCACCGTTCTTCTTGTTTCGGTCGGGATCCACTTGTAGATCCTGCGGAGCATGCGGAGGGTGTTGTAGCAGGAGGAGGAGACGGCGTTGACCTGCTTAGACATGGAGAGGGAGGAGTCGAGGATGAATCCTAGATTGCGTGCATGGTCGGTGGATGTTGGTGCTGTTCCCAGTGTGGTCAGCCACCAGGAGTTGTCCCAGGCTGAGGGGGTGGGTCCGAGGATGAGGACCTCCGTCTTGTCCGAGTTCAGCTTCAGACGGCTGCTCCTCATCCAATCGGCGACGGCCTTCATTCCCTTGTGGAGGATGGTTTTGGTGGTGTGCGGGTCCTTGGCGAGAGAGAGGATGAGCTGGGTGTCGTCAGCGTAGGAGTTGATGTTGAGGTCGTGATGGCGGGGCACTTGTGTGAGGGGGGCCATGTAGACGTTGAACAGCATTGGGCTGAGGGATGAGCCCTGGGGGGTGCCACAGATGATGTCGGTGGCTTCAGATCGGAAGGGTGTGAGGTGGACGCTCTGGGTTCTGCCGGAGAGGAAGGAGGTGGTCCAGTCAAGAGCCTTCTCTTGGATTCCGGTTTCTAGGAGGCGTGTCTTTAGAGTGCGATGGCAGACCGTGTCAAAGGCGGCTGACAGGTCCAGGAGGATGAGGGCTGATGCTTCGCCGTTGTCTAGTTGGCACCTGATGTCGTCTGTGACGGCGATGAGGGCTGTCTCGGTGCTGTGGTTTAATCTGAATCCGGACTGGGACGGGTCCAAGATGTTGTTGTCTTCGAGGTGGCGGGCCAGTTGCATGTTGACGATTTTCTCGATGACCTTTGCCGGGAACTGGAGCAGGGAGATGGGCCGGAAGTTCTTGAGGTCCTTGGGGTCCGCTTTGGGCTTCTTGAGGAGGGCGTTGATTTCGGTGTGCTTCCAGCTTTCCAGGAATGTTGCTGTTTCGAAGGAGATGTTGATGACCTTCCGTAGTTGGGGCGCGATGGCTGCGTCTGCTTTGTTGAATACGTGGTGTGGGCACGGGTAAGATGGAGATCCTGAGTGAATGGAGTTCATGACCTTGCGTGTCTCGTCGTTGTTGACGTTGGACCAGGAGGTCAGGCGGTTGGCGCTGGTGGTGTTCACAGGGGAGGTGGAGTCTGGTGTAGTCGGGGCGGTTGTGGTGTTGAAGCTGTCGTGGATGTCAGTGATCTTGCGGTAGAAGAAGATGGCTAGTGAGTCGCACAGTTCTTGTGAGGGTGGGATGTCGTTGGCCTTGGCGCTGGGGTTGGAGAGTTACAATGCTGAAGAGCTCTTTGCTGTTGTGTGCATTGTTATCCAAGCGATCTTTGGAGGAGGATCTCTTGGCTAATCTGATGAGGTGGTGGTGTCTGCGGGTGGCGTCCTTGTGGGCTGTGTGGTTGTCCGGTGTGCGTTCGTGGAGCCATGTCTTCTCTAGTTTCCGGCATGCGCATTTAGAGGTCTGGAGCTCGTCGTTGAACCAGGTGTCTCTCTTGTTGGCGTGGCTGTTGGTGGGTTTCTTGAGCGGGGCGAGGGTATTGGCGCAGTCGTTGATCCACTGTCTGAGGTTTCGGGCTGCGGCGTCTCGGTTGGTGGGCAGATTGTGACATTATAGCCCTACAAGAAACTTGGTCGGAGGAAGGAAGCTGCGGAAAATGCAAGTATTATGGTAGGGCAGTAGGAGGATTGTTTGTGTATGTATCGACAGCTCTAAAAATAACAACGGAACAGTTGAAATCTCCAGATCCCAGCATACAGTACATACGATACTACTAATCAATTACTACACACAACCGAAGGCTCAAATAAAGTAAAAAGGAGAAAAACATCCTTTTAATTAAAACAATATCAAGACTATGTTGTAGTGAGCCGACCTGGAATTAATAGTAACAGGAGATTGTAACTCAAATGTAATATTCCCACCCGATGAAGATGAAAGCTTAACGGCAGATAACTCATTTTGGTGTGTGCCACAGCAATATCACACAGGGACTTATCGTGTTGTCCACATTGGTCAGCAACTAGTCACAGATATTGAATTCCAAGGTATGCGGGTCCTTAACAGAAGAAACGACAAAGATCGCCCTCCTGAAAAAATTTATTACGGTCCAAGGATGCACTCAACGTTAGATTTCACACTTACAACCCTTCCTTTTTTGCTACCAACCAGCGGCGTCACTAGGAGGGTGCGGGGGGTGCGGACCGCACCGGGTGTCACCCCTATCATGGGGTGACACCAATCAGCCTCACCTCTGCTCTGCTGCTTTATGTGGTGTTGGAGTACGAGTCTACTTTACACTTTATTATAGTACAAGTGCATGGTGCGCATCTGCCTATAATACAAATTAAAATACTGCAGTCAGTGCAGTTTACGTCGCCACGCACGCACACACCACCTATAGCGGTGATGTGATGAATGATGGTGCGGTGCGCGGCGGCGTACAGTTTATGGGTCCCAGGGCCGTCAATCTTTAGCGCTACCAGTGACGGCCCTGGGACAGCCCCCGCGCGCTATGTTCCTCTGACGCATTACGGCGTTTACGCGTCTGCACCACGTCTGTGGAGAGTCTCGGCAAGGCCTGGAGTGCGTGCGCTGCTAGAAAAGTGTCACCTCTGTCGGTGTTTGACATCGCGAGCAGTGCACCGTCGTCTCCCCTTCATCCGGCCCGGTAATGGGTCCGGAGGCCGAGGTAAGAGAAAGATCATTTATATGACGTTTAGAAAAGTGGCACACAATCGCATGGACTAGATATCTATATCTTCTCCTATTTCATGGGAACCCGCCAGAAGCTGTGAGGACCTGTCTCCTTTGATTTGCAAACCGAAAGTACTGCTTTTCGGCTGTAAAGTTCAGGCTGTTTTGCAGGGCCGGAGAAGCGACTGATCCTCCAAATGCGAGGCAGAGAGAGGCTTGTTTTTCTGGGCTCTCAGTCCTGTCGAGCTGAGTGAGTAAGTAAACTCTGTCTCGCTCTCCTGCAGCAGGCCCGGGGTGTTTCCTAGAAGCCAGTGGAGGCAAAAGAGATCGTGCTGCGTGATGTTGGAGGGGGACATGATCAGCATCGGATTGGGAAGGCGGGCAGTCGGGCATCGGCTGATGGACCGCTGCCTAACGGTCACCTGTGGGCCGGTTTTTGTTAGCTCTATCAACCGGCCACAGAGCCTTGCTGTCTCTTACCCGCCCGGCCACTGTAATGTGGAGCCATCATCATGGGCAGGCAGGCTCGGAGGGAGTAGCTTGCAGCAACGTCGCTTGGCCAGTATTCTCGCCCCTGCAGACTTTACCTTGGCCCCATTGGTGCCGGGGCACACGCTCAGAAGGGGTGTCTCACTTCCCTGCTGTGCTATTAAACGGAGCCGCCTGGCTGGGAGCAGGTTATGTGGCTGTTGGGACATTATCACCTCAGCGCCCCTGGAGCAGCATCAGCTCTGCTTTACTTAACCCCTCCCCTGCCAGGCCATTGCTCTGAGGCTATACTTGGCTGAGGAGGGTGAAGAGTAAGTGGAGGGGCCCCGCTGGTGGCCTGTTGTTGGCACCTCAGCGCCAGTCTTTCAGGCCTTGGTAGAGGGGGGTGTATGTTTACATTGGCCTCAATGTGAGGCATCTTTCACAGAGAGAAAACTTGAGAGGATCTAATGTTAGGGTCAGAACTGCTGAATTTGGAAAATAGGTTCGAGTCCCACTCTCAGCTCAACATACTGTGATTCAGGTCAAATGGCGTAATTGCCCAAGATCTAAAATAAAAAGTAATTTGATCTTCTGTAATGTGACTGGTGCGCATATAATCACTGCTGTTGAGCCGAGTTCACGCTAAAACTACAATAAAAAGAATCTGTTTGCTCATGTTTTAAGAGTCTGCTCAGGCTGGGAGAATAATAAAAGCGGGTTCTTTTTACAATAATAAAAATGTCCCTATTCCTTCTTGACATGGCTTTTCTGCCTTTGTTTGGTTTTTAACTGTCTGTCATGGATCATTAAAGCAGCTTTATACCATATTTTAATCTCTGTTCACCTTATGTTTTTTGTTTAAAGTATATATTGATCAAAGGAGAAAATACCAGCATTTGGTGATTTTCTTCATTTTCCTACGACCGGGACATTAAAATACCAGTAATTCTGGTTAAAAAATGGGCAGGTGGTAAACATAGCCACATCAGGAGTTGTGGCCTTTGGGCCACTTTATTTCACCTCACTCACCCAGCCAAAATGTAGTGCTTCTAGATTTCACCAATGTTTCTGGCTCTATGAGCTTTAAAATATGTAATTTATCAAACATTTCTCTAAAAATGAGCCCAATGTGACTAGCAAATGCAAATGCTGTTTTATATATCGGTGAAATCCGGGCATGTGGGCCACTTTTTTAAGGGGTGCCCGGGCCGAATTGTGATCCCAATCCGACCCTGGACATGATCCAACTCGAACAAACACGCAGGACAATCTCGCCTATTTTCTCTTGCACAACAATACTAGGAAATGCCCCCGATGCTGCCATTGCATCCGTTTCAGCGACAGAGATGCGCTGGGCCTGCCCTCGCCGTTCCTCCTCCGCCCCCTGGTGAGGGTCTCGAGTGCCGCTTCTGAACACAGCTGTGTTTTTGGTACTACCCATGCATGCAGCTAGTTCAATCTAATTTCAAAGCATGTGGGCCCTTGAGGTACACGTTTCTGCATGTTTGTGTATCACTCTTGGCAAAAAGAATGGCGTCAGCAGTACAGCAAGGCAGGGTCATCCATGAGAGCGAGCCCTCTGTCCCAAAACGAGGACCCCACAAAACTCTGTACGCGGCCGCTTTGACCAGTTGTGTTGCTTTGCCCAGGATGGTTTGGTATAGAATCAGTGCACGGGTTCCTTTGAGTGCTGATTATGCTTGTAGGTTAAGTTAATATTCAACAGTGTAAGATTTCCAGAACTGGGTCTGTTTTTGTCGAAACCTGTGTGCTGCAGTTATGCACTTGAGGCATAGCCTTTTAAATCAGTGGACGAAAATGAAGGCCTTGAACTGGAAGGGTGGTAACATTCCACTTGAGGTGTTAGTCTGTATTTTTCTCCGCTACCCTCGATGTTATGCCTTATGCGCTGAAGTGTACTGTTGGTAATCCTTAGTTAATAGTCACCACCCCGCAAAAACCGGTCCCAAGATGGTTTTGAACGCAGAACGATGCTGTAAACACGTCTGGAGAAAAAGACAATTTTATTTTTCTGATTGCGTTTCTTGATTTTTTTTCAGTTGTGTAGTGTGAACAAGGTTCATTGGGGGTTCAGAACGCTTTTCTTAGCATTTTTTTAGCAGATGTAAAATAGTAGCAAAGGCAAATAGACAAATTGAAGTTATTTCAAGGTAACAATATCGTAAACAAAAGGAACAAAAGATGCTAAAAAATGTAATTGACGTAGGGACATAGGAGTATTCCCAGAGAAATGGTATAGTACATACATATAAATTGTATGTATATTATAAAAAGAATAAATGAAACAAACCTCACTTTTTAAATAAAGGCTAAAATAACCTATTGCTCCATCTTAAGGAAGGAAGAAATAGCAAATTTCTGATTTCTCATCTTAATAGCTTGATATTGTTGAATGAAGGTAAAAAGAAATTCTTCCATAATGCTCGCAAATACTGCATTTGCTACTACACTAAGCAGTTTTCTGCGTGTGGCTATTTACGTTAAAATATTGACTTTTAATTTGCTTTGAGAAAAAATAAAAGCTTGCTACCATCCTTCCTGTTTTAAAATCACACAGAAAACTGTTTTTAAAGTTGACTCGTGAGAACATGGCACATACGTTTCCAGCACCAATTGGAATTCTCAAAAAAATATTGGCAGTTTGTAGGGGATTTTATTTTTATTTTTTTTACTTTGGAATTAGGTGCAGGCCAGTCTCCGCCTCCTCTATCTACACTTTGTATAGTTAAATGATGTGTTTTTAAATCATATTATTATAAACACTGGAGATGAATCTACTGTATTTAGATGGATCTAGCGGTAAGGTCTACACTACAAAATAGTAGTCACTTTTTCAGGCTGGTGCTCAAACCTAGAGGATAGTAAGTACTTTCTAATCTAATTCTTAGCAAATACCTTGCCAAATCCTCCTGCAGCTGGTAGGGACGGTTTTGTGTCTTATTCACAAGGGCATTGGAAGTCTTTGAAGGGAGACATACTTTAGGATACGTCTGCCACTTCCCAGGATTAAAGATGTGATGGCCATGTTCAAAACTGAGCTACAGAGACAAGAAGGTAGATGAGCACCAGAGAACATGTGAAAAGGAAAGAGAGAGGAATAAGGAAAGAAAAACATGGGAGAAGGGTAACGGGGACACCAATAAATATTGGGAGACAAGAAAGAGAATTTAAGCAGAAAGTAATGTGACATAGAATATTTGAAATCTTGGGATACGAGCATTGGCAAAGCCAATAGGCTTGGCTTATGAATGAAAGTGCCTATTGTGTTACTGATGGGTTTAGACAGTTGACATGTCCTCATATATGCACTCTGCCACTCATATTTAAACTCATGCATTCATTCAACCATCCACTGACTCATTATTGCATTCTCCCTCTGTTATAGCCGTGATAAAACACATACACTCCTCAAGATATAAAATATAAATTAAAAAGGATACAAGCAGAAAAAAGAAAACATGCTGCTTTCTAAACCCAGCAGGCATATGCTTACAATAACAAAACTGAATATACCAACAGTTGTCCATCTTGCAAAGGTAATGAACATATCCTATCATTTTTTAAAGCTCTGGCATGGCCACAGACAGAGGAAGGTTGATAGAAAGGCCCTTTGTAATTTTCGACCCCTAGGGTTGTCAGGGGGGCAAACAACACCAAAATCATTCCTCTATCAAGATAATCTGTGAGATTTTATCTGACAAAATAGCCATCTATAGGCTTTATTACAGAGTATTAACGTTGCACCATGAAATTCCTATTGGGTGTAACGTATGCCTTACACAATCAATATGTCAGACTTACCGCGGGAAGCTAGGGCTGATGGCGAGTCTAACAATGTGTGTGAATTATGAGTGCACAAACCATAGATTGCTTAAAAACAACAAGAAAATGGCGCCTTCTTAAAACACTGCTGGCATAGTTCCTTCGCCAAAACACATAACATTTCAGAGCCAACTGGATTAGGTCTTTTTGGGGGGGGGCAGAGCAGATTTTTTGTAAGGACGAAAGGCTTCCTATCTTGGATCTCACTGGACGTGCTCCTTGTTGTTTTTGAAGCCCACTGGGGTATTAGTACAGTGCCCCCTCACCAGTCTAAGGGAGACAGGCAGCTAGCTGGTGGCAGCTATGACTAGTGAGTGGAACAGGGGGGCTTATTTACAAGCCCCTTGCGCGTCACTTAATATGGAAAAAAGTGGCGGACTGGAGGAGCAAGGGGCTTGTAAATAAAATAAGCCCCAGGGTTTTTACTGGTATCCTTGGTATCTTCAGGAGAGGAGTCAATTGACATCCACTCTGTAAAATATGCTAGACTCTCCCTTAACTAGTCATTTCCCCTTAACTAGCTTCGTCCAGTACCATGTATGTATGCTTTATTTGTAACAAGTGCCTTCTTCTAACTCACGCTGTGTTCTTTTGTGGTGTTAGCTGGTGAGTGCAGAATAAGTTGAAGTTTATCTCCAGGTTGCCTTCTGATTTTGTCTCCCCCCACACAGAGTCCCTCTACAGTGCCCTGACTCCCATCTTGGAGAATCCACACTCATCCCTAGCTAGACGTGAGTCCTTCCAGAGGACACAGTACCTAAACCTGTTTATGCTTGTTACAGACTTGTCTGTAGCTCGACAGAACTTTGATCAACTGATGGTTGATGTAACTGTTATGTCTTCCCTTAAACTCACATTATGTTGCCTGGCCTTCTTTGGTCCTGCAATGACAACCCCATCAAAAACCCATCAAATTATGTATTGGATAGGATGTGTGCATTGTTATGTTACGTGAATTTGTAGAGCGTGGCTAATCACCTGATTGAAGTATCACAAGCCCAGGGATGTCTCCGAGTCCTACCTCGACATATATGTGAGGTATTAACGTGAAGGAGCTGGGGAAGTAAGAGTTCAAAAGGATTTGTTTGAGTTCTCATTTTTAGAAGCTGCAAGACAGAGTTTAGTCCAGAATGTAGGTGGGATAGAATTCCAGACTCTATGTGCACAGCTTGAGAAGGTCTATATCGAGTTTTAGTTTTTTGAAGACCGCTGTGTCAAGAAGCAAAGTGTCAGAGCTGGTGAGCTGTAGAGAGTCCTCTTCCCCTGCAGTTCCGATGTTTGGATCAGGAACATACTGCCATTATTGGCTGCTACAACACAATTACTACCCTGCTGGTGCCTTCCCCTACCAAGAAATGGCAGTGAAGTGGGAAATGCCACCAGTCAGAAACACTCCTTGGTGCTGCACACGATTCCTACAGATAGTTGGAAAAATGTAGGTTGAGGTTTGTGTTTCACATTACCACATGCTTCAGGGAGCTTAGTCAAGAACCTGGATGGCTTGCAGGGCACAGTCAATCAGCAGATTGTAACATGCTCAGTCTTTGGCCAGGCAGGTTGGAAGTGCAGTGCAGCAGAGGTGAGGCCGTATCAGGAGAGACCTCAGTGGTAGTTCTACAGGAGTAGTGCTCTTTAACATACTCTTACATGCCTTTGTTAGCCAGTCCAGAAATGTCCAACTCCCAAATAGTAAACCCACTGTCCTTACTGTTTGTGCTAATTGTGTTGAATACTCCCACAGTGTTCCCATTTATTCCACTTTTAGATGTTTTGAGGACAATTCACAAACTCGTGTCATAGTGCCTAAACAAATTCAACAGGAACACTACTTTATGCACTCCAAATGCATTTGTGAATAGGCCTCCTAACGCCTTGCTAGTCCTCTTTCTGTGCTAAGTTGGTGTTGGCAAACCTTTGCCCAAGGGATACAATGACTTCTCTCAGAGTGTGCATGTGCCGGTTATATGTCCATGCAGGTGGGCAAGTCGTAGGCATCTTGCATAGGCCTACATGGTCTCTGTTTCGCTCTACTATCTTGAGTAGACACTATGCGGCTGTAAGTCATTACCAAATATGGGACATAAATTTACAAACGTTACTAAGGATTCTGTATGGTCCTGTTATTTGCCATCTGTGTCCACTGGCGAACTCGGAGCGGAGGAGGTCCATGCGGTAAATCGTGAGGGGGTGACACCATGAGTTACCCGCACCGGGTGACACCAACCCTAGTGACGCCACTGCTACCAACATTAGCTCGCTTCTACATAGAGTTTACCCCCTTGAGTGATCGTTCAATACAGCATGTCATCTTTAACCTAATACACCAAGATACCAACTTACTAACGCCCCAGAGGGTGAAATTACCTCAATCAATTTAAAATGTCTGAAATGGTCACATACAAACAAAATAGACTTGTTTTTAACAATAAAGAGTCTCTTGGCCGAACAAACAACAGAACACATTAATAGAATACAAGCTTGGTCGCAATTCGTAAACATATTAGCAGAAACAATGAAAGTCTCAGAAATTAGTGTCAAAAGATATGAACAGACAAAAAATCTACCAAAAGATCTGCAAATGCTAAAGAAAGACCTAAGAAAAGCTCAAAGGAAACTCAACAGGATAAATCCAAGGGATTATGCTGGAAAACATTTCAACAAATGAGAATACAATCCAAAAAAGAATATGGGAATTTTAAAAAGTGAAAACTAAGAGTTTCTGGTCTAAATTAATCTACAATGTAAGACATTCAAATCTCAACAAATTTTGGCAGACAATAAACAACCTGTCGAGACCTCGAAACATCTTAACATCGCACATACAAGAGCAGGAATGGGTTAACTTCCTCAGGGATAAATTTAAAGAAGAACAACTCCATGACATAGACAATTTCCAATTACTGACTGTAATGTGGCATAGCGAGAGTTAATTGAAATCACAGACCAATCAATCAATGTACACAACAGAAGAAATAACAAACATAATAAAGAAAGGCAGAATTGATGGCGCTCCTAGCCCGAACGGCATTCCCCAGGCTACTTTTAAATATGACTCGGAGTACTGGAGCTCAATCCTAGGGAAACTCTATATTGACGTAGAACTTAACAATCAAATCCCAGAAAGTTGGCAGGGATCAATCATTACCTCTATCTACAAAGGAGGTGACAGATCGAGTCCAAAAAATTATAGGCTAATCACCTTACAGGATGTTGAAGCCAAATATTTTGCCTCACTACTCCTTAAAGACCTAGCTGATTGGTCTAGAGAATGTAACCTAATACCAAAAGATAAAACCGGATTTAAGAAGGGCATCGCAACTATCACAAATATTCTGTCCATTTCGATGATTGCTGAAAGATGCAAAAGCAGAAAACAGGATCTTCACCTATGTTACATCGACCTAAAAGCTACTTTTGACAGCGTAGACGGGAAACTCATGTGGTCTAAATTAAAATCCTCGGGTATACCAGACAAAATATTGAAGGGTCTACTACTGTTTTATACAGATATCTGGGTACACGTGAAGCTTGGCAATGGAACTAGAATATCCAGAAAAGTGTATACCAACATGGGATTGAAGCAGGGGTGTGTACTGGCTCTGCACCTATTTAATTTATTTATCTCAGACCTTTCTAGAAAGCTAGACTACAATTGTCGCATCTCGCTTACGCAGACGATATCGTTCTTTTCAGCTTGACTAAGGTAGGCCTGACAAGACTACTAAACAAACTCTCTGAATTCTTGTCGTCAAATAATTTGGAACTAAATCTTTCAAAAACCAAATCTATCCTTATTACAAATCGAACAGCCTTGATTCACAATATTAGATTAAAGGGCAATCTACTGGAAAAAGTATCATGCTACACATATTTGGGATTTTATATCGATGATAAATTATCATTTCGAGATCAGAAAAAATACTTGACGCAGCGAGCAGGGGCACTAACATTCACCCTTAAAATACTTGCAAAGAAACTGGAGGAACCGTCTTTGAAACCATTATTAACGACAATAACAGCTAAAGCACTGCCAACACTATCATACGCCAGTGCTGCAATGCATGGGAAGGATTCAGAAGCCCTAAACAAACTAATGACACGCATTTATAAAAAGGTTCTTCAGCTCCCCAAGACTGCCTCACCAGCACAGATGTGTCTGGAGTTCGGGCTAATGAATGCAACACTGGGCAGATTTAACACATACATAAAAGTATGGTACCACATAAAACAAAACGTAGAGAAAAATAAGTCTTATGAATCTTTATGGCAGGAAATGGAATAGGATAAACACTTGCCAGCCTAAAATGTTTTGGAACATGCATTAAAGGTTACCTGCACAAGTGAGTTGTGGAATAAACAAATGCCCTACCAAACATTCAAATTAACACTAAATAGGGCTGCAAAGTTCCACTCGCTGCTGGTTGATAAAGACATTTTTCTACAAGAAGTCACTCATGGTCAGTCATCAACACTTTTAAAAAACTGAAACAGCGGCCTATTTGGACTCCACTTTCTCTATTTATGTAAAAAGAAAATTAATAACATTAAGGTTTGGACAGTTCCCCACTCTTGCGGATGCCCCTCATTGTATATATAAGGAAAATGAAAATTGCTGGTATTGTGGCTATAAAAACGAAGATTTGATTCATCTTGTATGCCACTGTAAGATACTGCAACCAGCACGAATCATAATATTACAGAGAGCATTCCTGGACAGAGGCATAAAGTCATGCAGAACAGCTATCATAAGAGGAATGGATTCCACTGACCCCCAAATGAACTGTAAACGGATTAAATTTTTACGTATTCATGAACAAGAACTGAAAGCTAAATCTGAGCAATGATAAAACATGAAGTATATTTTTATAATTACAGAAATGTTAAGATGTTTTTAGGGAAATGTAACTTTTACACAATTTGCTCTTTTTAAAATAGTGTTTGTATTTATTTATTTATTTTATGTTTTATAGAGCGCGAACCAGACCCGTGAGGGTATCAGAGCGCTTTACAGTAGAATCAGGGGAATATATAACAAAGGGGAAGGAGAGTCCAGGGATATAGGAACAAATAGAAACAGTATATGGTAAAACAAAACAATCATAATAATCGACTACTATACTGGATAGGAGCAAAAACGATGCGATAAACTAGAAACGCAGTCTTATCACCCAGAGGGGTAGTTCGAAGTGCAGGGAGGGAAACATAAAGAAGGCAGCCACAGTAAAGTGCAATGATGATAGGTAAAGTCAGGTTGAGGGGGTGATTGTAGTGTGAGCTTTAGGAGAGGAATTTGCCCATTAGGAAGGATTTGGTCTCTTTTTTGAAGTGGGCTACAGACGGTATCCTTCTAATGGCGGGTGGGAGTGAGTTCCATATTCTTGGAGCGGCCCCAGAGAAAGCCCGTAATATTGTTATGGTTTTAATTAACTGAACAATAAATAAATAAATACAATTCAATTCAATTAAAAAAAGTATCTACTTTTACTGAGAAAACAGATGTAGGCACTGCTTGTTTTGTTGAAATGATAATAAGAAAGAACTGAACCATAAAAGTGTTATCGACTCAGAGTTTGTTGTCTGTGATCCAACATAAGCGTTATGAATATTTCAAGTTTAACTTCCACTTTAGTACGCACTCATCTATCCCTCTAACTGCACTGGGCCCCCTACAGTTAGATTAATCAATGCATTACCCTCACCACAGATACGATTGGTCCTCTGATCGATCTGTCTCTGCCAATAGGAGGGGTGGGAATTAGGATGTCCAAAACACAAACGTCAGTCACCCAGTAAGGACCATTAATTGGTGACCAACTCACAAATTTGAAATAAGGTACAAATACAATACTCTAAGGACCATTCTATAAATATAAAGTATCTCTATGGGGAGTCCCAATCTTCTAAATAAATTAAGTCCAACCAATATGATACATACTAGAAGCTCTGCAATTGCAACACAAAATAAAAGAAGCAGGACTTGATATTCTGAAAAGATTTGCTTATTCTCCCTACAACGCATTTAGATTAATTTTTTTTTGTAAAATGTAAACATTTAGATTAATTTAATACAATTCAAATAAAGAACACCAGGACACAATAATAGACTCAGGCAATTTAGATAGTTATTGTATTAATGTTCCAAAATTTAAACAAATAAGCAGTTTCTTAAGCATATCATTCAAAAATATCAAAACATATAGTATTAGACCACACATTTAGTCAGAATTTAAAATCCAAAGAGGATATTTTTAAACAAACTTCAGATACGAGATTACAGGCTTCTTACAACATTAGAGGCAAAAGAATAGTTCAGTTCTGTCTAAGATTCAAAACAAATGGGTAAAAAAAAAAATTTAAAGTCCTTTAAGGGCGAGTCCATGATCATTGACAGAAAGAAGCAAAAATCTATTTGTTTGGCAAAGAAGGATTCCAAGTCAACTGTATGAATGAAGCCTCATTGGCAAAAGGCAGTCAAAATAGGATTAAATGACGATTAAAAAATCATAGGAAAAGAGTTTCATTCTCTCCCAAGAAAAAGAAATAGAGCAATGCGTTGTCCCAAAGAAAAATTAATAGCGATGCCTTGTCGGAAGGGAAAAATATGGTGTTGCATTGCACCAAAGGGAAAGAAAATATTGTGTTGCCCCTCCTTTGGGGTTTCTTCTTTAAAGGCCTTATGACACCTTAAAGACGAAGTGTCACTCCACTAGTCAGTTCATTGTACAATTAGTTTAAGTATGCTGTCACACATTTCATTAAGTTACTCCTGCACTCTTTCCCAAGCATTTAATGTGAACAAATTGGCTTTCCGGGCCTCACAATTTATTTTACTGAAGAAAATATAAAATGTAACATACTATGACATCGGGTGAGAGTTGATTTTCCATCTGAGCCATTCTACCATGAATTTCGAAAGATAGATTGTCCTTTGTATGTATACTGAAAAATGCACAGTACAAATAAAGCACTATTTGCAAAAATGGTAATGAATTATTATGCTTGCTGAGGGAAAATAACAGCTCATGAAGAAATACGTTTAAAGCTTAAAATGTGTACATCAGCTCTAAATGAATTAAACTTAATTGGAATCAAATATAATGCATCAAAATGTTATTTCATAATAAAAGAATAATAATAAATGTTTCACCAACAACACTATACCAGAAAATTGATTAGCATTAGCTATGGGCTACTGCAACACATTTTTCAAAATCCATATATGTAAATGATTCTAAAAGACCATTTTACCAAAATCCTTTCTACATTTTTAAAAATCATTAAGGTCTCTACTATCACCTCTGTTAAGTTTCAACTTCCTAGCTAATTGTATCACACAATTGCACCACAATTTGATTACAATGCATTTTCAATGAAAAGCAATAGAACTGTCAGGCCTCATCTTTAGATTTATTAATTTTGAACCATATGTGAATAATTAACATAATTTCATGAGAAATCTTGTTATGAAAATCTATTAATTAGCACTATAATTATTTAGCAATGTATTTTCTCCTTTTCTAACTCTTTCAAGCACGCCTTTATGGTGCTGTTACTTCACTTGTCTCTATTGTTGAATTACTTAGTTTTATATTTGTGCTATGTGTACATTATGGTTTTTGTGTCTAAATCGATAAAGTGTCATGTAATGTGGTTTTGAAATATTTGCTCTATCAAGCACCCCTCTGATGACGACTCAAGCCATCACAATATCGACTCATCAGATCTGATCACAGATTATGAGTTTGTTGTCTATAACTTCTTTCTTACACTCTCTTCTAAGATTTTCATTTCATCCTATTATTTAAATTGTTTCAAGATCAGTTCACATTCTTTTCACTCCTTGTTTGTCTTTCTGATATTTGCAAATTTTAATAGATAATATCATCAACATTATGCACCAAAAGATCGCCACTGAAGGTCTCAAGATAAAAATTACAGATCTGTTACCTAGGTTACCAAACTAGTTGGTAACAGTTGACAATCCCTTACCAATCATTTCCATGCACCATCTACATTTACATTTCTTAAATCTTCATTTAAATCAGTAATGTTTTTGATGTAATTCTCTAAGTCTCTACTCTTATCTGGTATGTAGGTGCAACAGTGTCGGACCTTTTTTATAATAGACAGACTCTTCCCTACTTCGTGAGAAGTATATCAAGGGCAAGTCAATTTTGAATTACCCATGATCTTACTGAAATAATTTCTACATCTATAACAAAAGATCCACAGCTGTACTGCTGGCTAATTTATTAATTATAGTAGAAAGTTATCCACTTTTATGTGAGTTTAACGCTACTTCTACTGAAGATATTAAAACTCCAAAAATATCATCTACTATTTCACTTGCACGTGCACCTCTCCTGATTCTCAAATTTCTGTTTGCTTTAGAAATCTGTAGCA
This sequence comes from Lissotriton helveticus, assembly GCF_964261635.1. Classification (NCBI taxonomy): domain Eukaryota; kingdom Metazoa; phylum Chordata; class Amphibia; order Caudata; family Salamandridae; genus Lissotriton; species Lissotriton helveticus. The sequence goes on from NC_136061.1 coordinate 654,289,186, forward strand.
TGATACATTTTTGTAAAATCTATTTCCATGTTACAACTTCCGTACCATCCTCTCGGTAATCAATAAAAATGCATTATTTTCACAAATATAATACACTCCAGGAAAGATGGGATCAAGACCCTGTACGTATCATCACTAGTTCTCACTAATATCAAAAGAATGTTCACATTCGGTAGAACCTACAAAATGTGTGTTAATAGCAGATCTTTTCCTATATATAAAAAGTTTACCTTTATGTAGCCAATCTAAAGCTAATGAAGCCATTCCTTCTAGTATTTTATTTCCTTTTTGCAGTAATTTCCAAGTAGTTACTTTAGGCAATGCATCAGTATTTAAGGTTATATTATCTCTTCTACTTTCTACTAAGTTTATAAAAATCTTCTCAGTTGTTACTAATTTACATGTTAGGTTATTTCTAAAGTGCATAAGCCATGTCCAAAGTTTGAGCCAGTTTAAATATATAGTCCATAGTTTCAGCCTTAGAAGCTTCATTATGTAGATTTAAGCACTTTGACACCGGAAGTTCAGAAAAGATACGATCTCGATTAGAATAATAATACTGTAATTGATCCCTACCGTAGAATAGGCTGGGTATGGTACTGCATAAAATTCCATACAGCAGAGGTAAGCTATGTTAGGTTACACACTCACTGATGAAGGTATTTGCATACATACATAGCAATTACCAACAATAATAATCTATTATATAAATGTGTTGACAAACCAGTTATTGTCCCCAAGATTTTCTGGGAAGACAGCCAGTTCAAAATAGAATGGTCGCAAATCTCCTGGAAGTGCACACGCGACCTTCTAATTCTTATTGTGAATACAGCCAAGAGGCTAGCGGAGGAGGTGCTAGCACGTATTCAAATTGCAGAGAGTGCCCTCAAAAGTACTCTCCCGAGTCCAAGCTTCAAAGCTAAACAATCGAACTGAATAACGAACTGGCAGAACACAAAGAATATTTTATGAAACAAAAAGTCACAAAGTTACAAAAGGACATCAAGCGCTTCGAAAAGGAGAAGGTCTATCCTTACCTGAAAGTGGACTACGTCCCACCAGGGACAGGTTACCTATCTGACTCAAGCTCAACTACATCAAGGAGAAGTTCAAATAGTAACAGCAACTCGAGCGGAGATGACTGGCAGCTCAATCAACAAAGGGGAAGATGGGGTAGACAGGGACAGAACAGGTTCTTATTACCAAGGTCCTACTTACCAAGGTCCCCCCGTTTGGCATTATCCCATCTTTCTGCAGGCCCCACCACAATTTGGACCTCAAAACCCGCCACAATTTGCCCCCCAAGGTACTAACCAGCCTTTTTTACGCATAGGCTGGGGCAGAGGTGCGGGCAAAAAAGAGGCAACCAACAAGACAAGGGAGTACAGTGGGAGGAATCCCCAGCACAGGGGATGGACACCAGGAGCAAAACCAACAGGAAATAAGCCTGGCAGTGAACTTATCCACACGCCAGCTTACCAAGAATGAAGAAGAAGTCCTCCAGAAGGGACTTGGGTTTGTCCCCACTCCCAAAGTAGACAGCTTTCAACAAACCTGCGAACTAAAAAAACGTTCCCGCAAAATCAGACTGTAAACCGTCTTTGAGGGTAAAACTTTCGAATCAATTGAAGACTCAGGCCTTCATAATCCTTCTACATTTACACCCCACAGTGGGATGGTCCCAAATGAAGTACTGACCTATGAGCAGGCGGTACTAAAAGACGTCAAAGCCATAACTGGAATCAAAAGTGACACTAATATCTCAAGGGTAGGAATGCAATCCTTAGAATCCCTAGCCAATGACCCCCACCATCACAGTCAAACAAGCAGACAAAGGGGGAGCGACAGTCATAATGGCCACAACAGATTATGACAAAGAGTGCCTTAGACAACTGAGCGACAGACATTATTATACACCCATACCTGCCAATCCCACCGAACGTCTCAAAAACACCATTACCGGATTGGTGGAGTCAGCAGAGTGCCAGGGGTGGGTGAGCAAAAAGGAAGCAAACTTCCTAGTCAAAAAAGACCCGAGGGTACCATACTTTTATGTACTCCCAAAGATACACAAGGAGATTACACCCGTGCCTGGCCGCCCCATAGTGTCAGGGATACACTCAGTGCTGGAACCTTTATCGCAATTCTGCAATCATTTTTTACAACCACTTGTGAAGCACATCCCCTCAGACATCCAAGACACAGCGGACGTGTTACGTCTGCTGGATGAGTTTGAGAATACTGACCAAATTGACTTCCTCATCACCCTGGATGTGGAGGCCCTCTACACGAACATCCCCCAGAGGGCCACAGTAGGGGTGATTGAGGAGGTTCTGAATGCCTCTCCATGGGAGTCACCAACACCACCAGCATTTGTTGTGGAATGTGTGACTCTAGCTCTCACAGAGAACTACTTTGAATTTAAGGGACAATTTTACCACCAAACGCAAGGCATTTCAATGGGGAGCACTTTTGCCCCTAGTGTGGCCTGCCTCTACATGGCGGAATTCGAAGCAACAAACATATCTTCATCACACCAACCCATACCAGACTAACATAAGATTATGGAAACGGGAGTAGGAGCCAAGATGGCGATCGGGATGGCTGCGTAACCGCTTGGCTCCATGTGCCCTCCCGCCCCGCACATATATCTTGGCAATAAACCTGAGCAGTCTTTGCTAATTTCAGTAGGTGAAGGGAAGCGTTCACTTACCATCTGCTTTCGAGACTCCACCGTGCAGTAGATCCGAAGAACTGTCTCCGTCTCTTTGGCGGCCTCCGAGGTGCTGCGGCCGGGATCTCGAGTGAGGGGAGTGTCCGGCTGTGATTGCAACACCAGCGGCCTCTGGTCGCGATGGGAAGCCGGTAGGGGAGAATCTGAGAACTGTGAGCCGGGAGAGGTGATACCAACCCACCCCCAATAGTGGGTTGCCCTGCGGGAGATGTGGGCTGTCCGGGACAGAGAGAGTCCATGCTGCCCGGTTCCCCTTCGGTGTGCTACCCGGTTATGTTAACAGCCCTCCCTGGGAACCGGTGGGTGACTCCCGGGCAGCAGGGAGCTTGTTTAGCCTTTCGGTGACTCTCCTTTCTGCTGCCTGCCCGGACTATTGAGATCCCGCTGTGAATCCTGCTGATCCCGGGGGTCGGGCCCGCTCCTGAGGTGCGGTGGAGGGGAAGGAGAACGTGACGGCTGAAATGGCGGATGATGCTTTCCCGTGCACCCCTCACCCGGGCAGAGAAACCGGTGCGCATGAGAACCCCGGGGTCTGGCTATGTGAGAAACCGCCCACGCCCAAACATATACTGGCTGCACTAACAATCCTGCGGACGGCCCTGCTCTGGGAGGCCCGAGATTTGGGACAAAGGATGGCCGCCATTGTTGTCCCGCCATCTTGTAACGGCACGGATCGCTTTCACGGAGGCGCCGCTGTGTCTGCCTCTGCTTCATCGACGTGTTCCCCGGATGAGTCTACATTCTTGGAGACGTGGATAGATTTGGTTCATGAGCCTATTGTGGATGCATCTGTGGCGCATGTGATTGTCTCCCCGGGGCCTTTCTTTGATCGGCAAGTGGAGGAACAGCGTCGATACACGGCTTGGGCGGCCCCGTCGGGGTTTTGGTGCTTAGCGCCTCGTGTGTTTCCCTTTCCGTGTCTGACGGGACTGTGTCCGGACTCGAGACTGTGGGCGGTGTTGACATTGTTCCACTCAGACTTCCGCCATGCCTTATCGGCGAAATTTCGGTGGCTGGGGTCCTATGGAGCGGCGCCACTGCCTGATCCTCCCGGTGTACTCGGACCCTTTGTGCTACTCTGTATCCTGTTTGAGGGATGGTTCAACGTTGGTACTATTGACAAACGTGGCCAGGGGTGAATTCGATTGGAACATGGAGGGACTTATGGCTGGTTGATGGTGATTTGAGGGGCGCTTAGCGGGGCTGTCATTGATTGTGTTCTACGTGATTGCTGCTACCTGTGCTTCTTTTACCTTTACTGTTTATACGATTTTTGCATGCGGAGGTGGGAGGGGCCGGATGACCGGATCGAGGGCCCTTCTCCTGTATTTTTTCTCTTCTTTTTCTCTTTTTCTTCTCTGTATTTCGGGTCTCTTATTTAGGGCGACAGGCACGCTGCTGGGGGGGTAGGCCGTAGCCTTTTGCAGGGGTGCAGGGTTGAGGGTTGGGGGATGGGTTTGTTATTTTGTTCTATCTTGTTTCTATGGCCCTTTGCCCTTTTTCTTTTTCGATGTCGTCGTCTTCCATGTCTCCCATATTGTGTTTCGACTTGAGGGGTGGGGCTAGTTCGCCATGCTTGCTTGGTGTCTATTGCATCTATCCTGCTTCATATACCCCCTCCCCCATCCTTTTCATCTATGTACATCGCTGGCGTAAAATCCTTGCTTTAGTTAGCTGTATTAGGGGTGTGTGTGATTATGCGACATTGATTCTTATTTTCTTTTCTGTTATTGCAAAATGAACCGTCTCAGATCCTTATTATTGCATGGTACTTTAATTCTATGGTATATCCTGGATGCTACTCAGCTCTTGACCTCCGGACCGCTGTATATTTTTCTACTACATTACTTTTAATCGATTTGAATAGCGGCCGGCCGGACTGGTTGTAGGCCCATGTTTGTATCTCCGTGTCATGACAATAAAGGTTCTTTAAAAAAAAGATTATGGAAACGCTTTATCGACAACATCCTGATCTTCTGGGCGGGCAACAGGGAATCGTACGAGGAATTCTGTACATGGATCAACACACTGAATCCATACCTTAACTTCACTATAACGGCTTCGCCTTCCCAAATAGCCTTTCTAGACTTAACCATCATGATTGAAGGGTGCCATCTTAAAACAACTATGTTCAGGAAGAGTACTGATCGTAACAGTCTTTTACACGTCACGAGCCATCATCCAAAAGCATTGCGAGTCAATTTGCCCTTTGGGCAATTCTTAAGGGCAAGGAGAAACTGCAGCAGTATTGAGAGTTACAAAGCCCAATCTATAATCCTCTCCAAAAACCTGAGAGACAGAGGTTACCCACGAAGGGAAGTGGCTCTATCAAACCAAAGAGCTCGTAACAACAATCTGGATAGCCTCTTAGAACGTAAGGTTGAGAGTCCCAAGGACGATGAACCAATGACATGTGTGACCACATTCACACCAGCTTCGAATGAACTTAAGAAAGTTCTCAAGTGACATTGGCAGATTCTGAATACAGGAATGCTGAACTTCGAACCACCCCGGTTCTCATTCAAATGATTAAAGAACCTCAAGAATATCCTGATCCAAACAAGGCCAAAGAAAAAGACCCCAGACAGACAGACAACCCTATGGCAATTACCCGCAGTTAAGGGGAGAGGTGTTGGCCTAACGACTGGGGCGCTCGACCTCGGACCTGGGGATCTGGGTTTGAGTCTCGGTAACGACGCCAAAACCCCCTGTGATTCTGGGCAAATCACTTAATCTCCCCGTGCCTAAGATGAAAGTGTGTCCTCATGTAACGTAACTGGAAAATATGTAAAGCGCTCTGATACCTGATTTGGTTTGGGTCTAGTTCGCGCTATATAAAACTCTGCAAAAAAAAAAAAAAAAAAGGGGACACTATCCCTGTGGGATGTGCAGTGCCTGTTCTTTTACAACCACACACAAAACGATCAGGTTGAGTGACTCATTCACCTGGGAGATGAGGGGACACACGAACTGCAATAGCGCAAACTGCATTTAGCTCCTGATCTGTCCATGTGATCTGTACTATGTGGGCATGACCACACGCCACATAATGACGCGCATTTCCGAACATCGCAGCAACTTCCACTGTAAGAAAAGCAACACAAATATGTGCAAACACTATCTAGAACGTAACCAAACTGCAGATTCCCTAAGATGGCTGGTCTTGGAAGCAGATCCCAAGACATCTATACAGAGCCTATTTTACAAAGAACAGAGGTGGATACATCGCTTATCCTCTGACAGCGCATGCCTGAACGAAGAAATACCGTGGAGTACAATCTAATAAACTCCAACCTAGGCTCATAACATGCCCTGAGCCCCTCCACCCAGGCATAATCAATATACAAGGGTATAACACGGATCGGGTCACTTCAGAAAGTGCCTTGACGATTGGCTCTTCAAACGAAGGAACTTAGAGCACCAGCCTGGTAGACGTCACATCTTTTCATTACAAGAACACATGTTGATATCAACCTTAACTTACACCACTTGATCAATAACTATTAACAATGTTCTTATCAACTGTGACTCCCAATACCACATATCATATTCAAGAGGAACACTTTTCTGTTCATTGTGAAGCACCCTTGACCTACGGGCGCTAAAACATAACATTACCTTCATAAGGCTTTAAAACTCTACAAAGGAGAAGTTGGATGCACGCCCTCCAGACATAGAACAATCCAATCTGATAGAACAAACCGCTCTTATCACCCCTTTCAGAAATGGCCGCCGCCTTCTCTTCATTGATCACGTGACCTCTTAGTGACACACTCCCTAGTCACGTGACACCGCCTACCATCTAAATCCATGGCCGCCCGGTGATCCAGTATCTGCCGGACCCGGCGGCGTGGGTAGGTCAAGAGGAAAGACACACGGCATCACAACTGTAAGTAGATTTAACGGGGTTCATAGATGGCCATCTTATGGTAATGCGGCTAGAATGGCACGAGGGTTTTAGAATTCCGAGTTGTAGACGTAATGAGTAACAGTGTTGAGAGGTGGAGCGTCATTATACTGGGAGATCCACATAATAACTACACTTGCCGCTCCCGCTTAATACCAGAAGCCCCATAACATCAATCAGTTACTTACATATTCGATGCAAGGCGCAACGTGCTTGCCATGTTATGCGGGCCTCACATGGTTAGACGGTCTATACAAAGGAGACCCAACCGACCCACCCTTTACCATTAAGCCCCCCTTACAACACAACGTCATGGGGTTTTGACCGTAAAGTAATACAGGGCGCTGACATGACACAGACCCAACTTGGCGACTTTTATAATTAAACAAGACTACCCGCGCTAAAATGCATTTATCCTATCCGACCTTGGGCATTCCTGCACCGACATCAGAATTCTCTTAACATTACTAAGCTGAACGTGTGCACTACTTGCTAATTTGACTGCCTATTGTATTTGAAAGCTGATTACTTGTGCCACTGGCAAATCTTAAGAGAGGATATTCAAGAGCCAACGTATTAGTCAAGAATCCAACACATACTAAGACAATGTAAGTATGGAGCACCCAATCTTCTTGTTTTAATATCCCGACATACCAGCCACTCGCCGCTCACTACTTAGTCAAAAATGGCCACATGAATCTAGATTTCTTTACGCAAACTCCTAAATAAAATTCATGATTATACATGTGAGGAGTACAATTGCCGCACGCAGAGCATGTAGCAGAGAGCACACAAAAAGCAAGTGCTAGGAGGAGGAGCCAAGATGGCGACCGGAGCAGACGTGTGAGCTCCCGGCTCCGCCAGCCCTTGAGCCCTTTGTTCCTATCCTGCCTGTTATCCTGCTCACTTTACCGACTGCTGGAATGGGGAATGCGTGCTGATTTCGCCCGTTTTCTTCCGACGCCTCTGCCCGGTCGGATTGAGGAGATAGAACGTTGCCCGGCCCTGCGCCATGACTCAGACGTGCATCGCCGCCGGATGCTGGACTTAGACGGAGAGGAGACGGCCGGCCTGCCTGCTGGACGCTCGCAGCCCGTGCGGAGCTGCTTTCTCTATCGCGCCCGGCGTAATCTTGCCTGGTGGGAACTGCGGGACGCTGAGACTGCATTGGCCTGAAGGGTGGGCGAGACTGCACGATCGGCTCCTTTGTTGTGTACTAGGTGAGGGCTGCCTGGACTCCATTACGGGATGTCCCCTGATTCGATGGACCGCCCGTTTGCCCTGACTGCCTGTTCCGATCGGCGGGGGCCCGTTGCTGGCGACACTGGGCTACCACTGGTTACACCACTGTTCACAATGGGAGAGGGAACTCCGGCTGACTCCTGTCGCACCCCCCCACGTTCTGGCGATTGGCTTGGGGGAGCGTTGAACTTTCCTGTGGATCCACTAGCTGGAGAGGGCTCCCCACCCTCGCCCTGTGCTTGCGGCACCGTGGCCGGGCCGGAGTCTGCACTGACTACACCCACATCTGTCCCAGCCGCAGACGGACCGCAGCCTGCCCTGTCCTACGGAGATCTCCTGTCTTCCCTTGGCGATCTGAGATCGGAGTTGCTTCACAACTCCCACAGGCTGAGCGAGAAATTTGACGACGTAGCCTCGGATCTGGATCGGATGCGGAGAGACTGCTCCCAGCAACAGCTGCGCTGTCCCCTTCTGGTGCCTAGGGCTGCTACTGTGTCGCCGAGTGATTTCAGCGGTGGAGAGACCCGTGATGCCTGGACTGGTGCCTGTGAAAGACCGCTTATGGACTCTGCCAATGCTACAATGTCGCCGCACTCGGGAACTGATTCATTGTATCCGCCCTCACCATTGCCGATGATGTTGCCGGCCCGGCGCCTTCAGGCTCCCTTCGAGACTCTCCTGTGCAAGTATCCGTTTTTCCTCCCGGGGTCCTGGTGTTATCGTAGCACCTTGGAGAAGCTTTTGACTGTGTTTACTGCTCTGTTGGGTATTTGGCACCGACCATCTTATATGTACGGATCATCTCTTCCTCCCTTGCGTCCATTTTGTTTCTCTACTGAAGGGAGAGGTGGCATACATCGTGGGCTGGGATCGGGGGGGGCTCCTGAGATCGGGACAGGGTTAGACGGGTTCCTGGTTGTATTACTTTCTTGCCAGGTGGGGATTGGGGTTGGAATGTTGTACGTACTGGCTGCGTGGATCATATGTATGGTGCAGATTGTTTTCCCCCATCTGTCTCTATTATTGCTAGTGGGAGTTCTGCTTTACAATCATGGCGTCCTTCGGGATATTGTGACTTTTGTTAATGGCACAGTCGGCACCATATACTGGCTACCCTGATAAATTGCGGGCTATCGGCTCCGCCGCGTTCTCTTTGGTTCCTGTCTGCTGGTTATGGAAGTTTATTGTGACAGGGGGGCTATTTGTTTAGGGGTAGCGTCCATCTTGCTCTCCTTTGTCTGCGTTCTCATTAGGGCGGCCATCTTGTCCCTTTGTTCCGACTGGGGCGGGCTTCTGCTGGGCGTCATGGTGTAGTGGTCGCTTGCGACCTGATTAGCGCTGGAGATTTCCGGGGGTTCACCTTTGTTAGACTAGCTGGTACGATTTCGAGCTGTGCTGCCTCTCTGGCGTATGTAATGGTGGTAGCTCCCCACATTTGTTCTGCTACTGATGTCTATCCTGGTATTTTTGCACATGGGGTGGGACTGTGCGTATCCTGCTATTGCCCCTATGGGCGGGGTGATCATTCCAGTGCTGGCTCGAGGACCCGGATGTGTCTGATTCAATTCTCCTTTTGGTAATGTACTTCTCGATATTATGGTTTCATTCGGTAAAGGGGGCTATACATGGCTGGGGGACCGGGAGTATTGTTAGTGTTAGGGCTCCTCCCCCGTTTCCTTTCCTTTCTCTTTTGGGAGTGGTAGAATAGCTTGTTCTTTTCTTCCTCCCGATACTTCAAGTGTGAACATCTTTATTTTCTTATCTTTTCTTCTTTCTCTTCTCTTCTTATTCTATATTTCGGGTTCTTTACTGGGCGACAGGCACTTTGCCGGGGGGGGGTAGGCCGTAGCCTCCGGATTGTTGTAGGGTGGGGGGGTAGATTTAGTTTTCCTCTTTTTAGTTTCTATGGGCCTTATTTCTCTAATTTCTGCGCTTTCTTGTTCTGGTTTCTGTTCTGGGTCTGCAATAGGGGTTAGTAGGGAGTGGGTGGCGCTGAGGGTGGTGCGTAAATGTGGACTACAGCTACTGTTGTTTTGTATGGTACTGCCATATTGACGGGGTGTTCTTCCTAATGTTGTTCTTACTGATGCCGCCTGCTCATGTTATGAAGCTAATGTCCGGACTCAGTTCTCCTTGACTCTATTCTTTGTTGATTTATATTTCAATCGAAACTTTAGAAATTTAACCTTCAATGCTCCTTCTCCTTGGCGGCATGACTCCATTCAGTGTAACTGTTACAAATTGCTGCTATCTTGCCTGATGCCGCTGTGGAACCGCATTGCTCGCACCTGTGCTTAAAAGTCCCGTGGCCGGCCTGAGGGTTGTAGGCCCGTATTTGTTCTCTTTTCGTGCACAATAAAGGTTTTCGAAAAAAAAAAAAAAAAAAAGAAAAAAAAAAAAGCAAGTGCTACACACCGAGCGCTTATCCAATGAGTGAAACACACATTCCTCTCATATACAGCCATACTCTATGGAAGTTTGAACCTGTTGTGCAGTCCGCCGGGTACTGTTGATGCCTGGAAACTAAACACAATAGGTGAGTCCTTTGACCAGATCATCCATTGCATTGCTGTTGTTTTTCCACAGGGGCATGTTTTCCACCTTTTGCTCACTGAGAAAATATGTCTACACTGGTTTTAATTGGTTTTTAATCCAGACGCTAGCTGCACACTGTTTAGCGTGTCTCATGGAATGTACTTAGTCACTATCACTTTTGTCTGTAACCTGTACCTGTTGTGATATGCTTTTCTGTCTCTCCTCCAGGTTGTTCCAGCGCAACCCAGGTACACTCACACATGAAGCGCGTTCTCTTTTTGTGAGATTTTAGAGTAGCACATTGGATACTCTTATAGATCCTCTAACGTAGACAGTTACCTGTAATATATGATTTTTTCCTAAGGTCCTGAAGAATCGCGAGTCACTGTACAATAACGCGAGAAACATGTCGACCATTACGATCACACACTAACTGAGACTCATGTAGGAAACATTGCATTCCATCGAGTACCGGCTAGTTTTTTTATTTTAACTAGTATCTTGGACAGAGTGCTTGTGTCCTGAGGTGGAAAGCCGGGACGTGTGTGTGTGTGGTTTTAAATCTTCTTTACTATTTTCCTTAATTTACTCAAAGTTCTGATTACTAGGACTCACCTCGCTCGAAAATTTTAAAATTGTTTTGTACTCCCGCGCTATCCAGGGACTGCTCCACTATTCAGCCCAGCTACTTCTTTGCCCTGCTGTGGACCCTGCAGCCGATTAGGCGCTGCTCCGGTGACAGCCTCTAACCACCGCCATCTTGGGTGAGGATTCAGAAAAGGGGGTGGTGATGAACAGAGTGCCTGAATTAAGCAGACCACTCTTACCCAGTCCAAAGATCAGGGCTTGATCCATCACAGTTTTTTAGCTCACTGCACCATCCCAGCTCAGAACTTGGCTATATGCAAATTAGTCTGTTCCTGTCCCAGTGCATGATGGGAACAGGGCAAACCAAACTACCAAGCCAATTCTTATACTGGGAAGGAAACAAGCTTCCGGGAACCGGTTTCTGCCATTTCAGGCGTCGTCGGCCCGGCGTGCTTGAATCCTGATGGTGCAATGAGCAAGGGACTCACATCTGAGTATACCCTTCCACGCTTATGGTGGACAAAATGATTCAGAAAAGGGGGTGGTGATGAACAGAGTGCCTGAATTAAGCAGACCACTCTTACCCAGTCCAAAGATCAGGGCTTGATCCATCACCGTTTTTTAGCTCACTGCACCATCCCAGCTCAGAACTTGGCTATATGCAAATTAGTCTGTTCCTGTCCCAGTGCATGATGGGAACAGGGCAAACCAAACTACCAAGCCAATTCTTATACTGGGAAGGAAACAAGCTTCCGGGGACCGGTTTCTGCCATTTCAGGCGTCGTCGGCCCGGCTTGCTTGAATCCTGATGGTGCAATGAGCAATGGACTCACATCTGAGTATACCCTTCCACGCTTATGGTGGACAAAATGATTCAGAAAAGGGGGTGGTGATGAACAGAGTGCCTGAATTAGGCAGACCACTCTTACCCAGTCCAAAGATCAGGGCTTGATCCATCACCGTTTTTTAGCTCACTGCACCATCCCAGCTCAGAACTTGGCTATATGCAAATTAGTCTGTTCCTGTCCCAGTGCATGATGGGAACAGGGCAAACCAAACTACCAAGCCAATTCTTATACTGGGAAGGAAACAAGCTTCCGGGGACCGGTTTCTGCCATTTCAGGCGTCGTCGGCCTGGCTTGCTTGAATCCTGATGGTGCAATGAGCAAGGGACTCCCATCTGAGTATACCCTTCCACGCTTATGGTGGACAAAATGAAATGCCAGAAACCGGTCCCCGGAAGCTTGTATCCTTTCTGGTGAAGAATTGGCTTGGTAGTTTGGTCTGCCCTGTTCCCATGATGCACTGGGCCAGGGACAGACTAATTTGCATATAGCCAGGTTCTGAGCTGGGATGGGGCAGTGAGCTAAATAACGGTGATGGATCAAGCCCTGATCTTTGGACTGGGTAAGAGTGGTCTGCTTAATTCAGACACTCTGTTCATCACCACCCCCTTTTCTGAATCATTTTTGGCCACTATAGGTGTGGCAGGGTATACTCAGACGTGAGTCCCTTGCTCACTGCTCCATCAGGATCCAAGCAAGCCGGGCCGACGAGGCTGAAATGCCAGAAACCGGTCCCCGGAAGCTTGTATCCTTTCTGGTGAAGAATTGGCTTGGTAGTTTGGTCTGCCCTGTTCCCATGATGCACTGGGCCAGGGACAGACTAATTTGCATATAGCCAGGTTCTGAGCTGGGATGGGGCAGTGAGCTAAATAACGGTGATGGATCAAGCCCTGATCTTTGGACTGGGTAAGAGTGGTCTGCTTAATTCAGACACTCTGTTCATCACCACCCCCTTTTCTGAATCGTTTTTGGCCACTATAGGTGTGGCAGGGTATACTCAGACATGAGTCCCTTGCTCACTGCTCCATCAGGATCCAAGCAAGCCGGGCCGACGAGGCTGAAATGCCAGAAACCGGTCCCCGGAAGCTTGTATCCTTTCTGGTGAAGAATTGGCTTGGTAGTTTGGTCTGCCCTGTTTCCATGATGCACTGGGCCAGGGACAGACTAATTTGCATATAGCCAGGTTCTGAGCTGGGATGGGGCAGTGAGCTAAATAACGGTGATGGATCAAGCCCTGATCTTCGGACTGGGTAAGAGTGGTCTGCTTAATTCAGATACTCTGTTCATCACCACCCCCTTTTCTGAATCGTTTTTGGCCACTATAGGTGTGGCAGGGTATACTCAGACATGAGTCCCTTGCTCACTGCTCCATCAGGATCCAAGCAAGCCGGGCCGACGAGGCTGAAATGCCAGAAACCGGTCCCCGGAAGCTTGTATCCTTTCTGGTGAAGAATTGGCTTGGTAGTTTGGTCTGCCCTGTTCCCATGATGCACTGGGCCAGGGACAGACTAATTTGCATATAGCCAGGTTCTGAGCTGGGATGGGGCAGTGAGCTAAATAACGGTGATGGATCAAGCCCTGATCTTTGGACTGGGTAAGAGTGGTCTGCTTAATTCAGACACTCTGTTCATCACCACCCCCTTTTCTGAATCGTTTTTGGCCACTATAGGTGTGGCAGGGTATACTCAGACATGAGTCCCTTGCTCACTGCTCCATCAGGATCCAAGCAAGCCGGGCCGACGAGGCTGAAATGCCAGAAACCGGTCCCCGGAAGCTTGTATCCTTTCTGGTGAAGAATTGGCTTGGTAGTTTGGTCTGCCCTGTTCCCATGATGCACTGGGCCAGGGACAGACTAATTTGCATATAGCCAGGTTCTGAGCTGGGATGGGGCAGTGAGCTAAATAACGGTGATGGATCAAGCCCTGATCTTTGGACTGGGTAAGAGTGGTCTGCTTAATTCAGACACTCTGTTCATCACCACCCCCCTTTTCTGAATTGATCTTGGGTGAGGAGCAGGAGCAGGCGAGCGGTCCAGTGCTCCGCCTCTCCCGCCCTCAGTGGTACAAAAATCCACCAACTTCCAGTGCACCGATTGACAGAGTGCTTGTGTCCTGAGGCGGAAAGCCGGAACGTGTGTGTGTGTGGTTTTAAATCTTCTTTACTATTTTCCTTAATTTACTCGAAGTTCTGATTACTAGGACTCACCTCGCTCGAAAATTTTAAAATTGTTTTGTACTCCCGCGCTATCCAGGGACTGCTCCACTATTCAGCCCAGCTACTTCTTTGCCCTGCTGTGGACCCTGCAGCCGATTAGGCGCTGCTCCGGTGACAGCCTCTAACCACCGCCATCTTGGGTGAGGAGCAGGGGCAGGCGAGCGGTCCAGTGCTCCGCCTCTCCCGCCCTCACTGGTACAAAATGGCCCATCCATCCAGGGAGCGCAGCGGGCGCGCCGGAGGCGCGCCAAAGGCGCGCCAAAGGAAAGCCCGTCTGCGCCCGTCCGCGCCCTGACGGGCCCCGGGACACGCCACACTTTAGGGCCAATTGTATATACTCGCGATGAGCTGTCTTCCTGTAATACCGGTCAGGTCCACCTTAATGAACTATCACGTAACAGAGCCCAGAGATCGGGGATCCTTGGTCACAGTGTACCCACCCTCGACACAGCCACCACGACCATGGTGGGCCATGTCAGTCACACAGAGCCCGACTCCTGTTCCCACTCTATGTCCATAGTCTACTTAAATACTCGTTCCATGGTCAAACACAACCTGGACCTTTTTCTTTTATTGGACGAGGACAAACCCGACCTCTTGCTACTTACCGAGACGTGGCTGACCCAAGACTCAGCCCCAGACATTATCTCGGCCTTACCACCAAACTACCCTATCATCCACTCTGATCGTGGATCTGGCAAATCTGGTGGGGGAGTGGCAGCAATTTTTCGCCACGACCTGAGTGTCATTGCCTTGACTAGTCTGAATCTGCCAGACTCTGAAAACCTGGTTTTAAAATTGAAACGTCCTATACCACCATAGCTTGTGTCCTTCTTTATAGACCCCCTAATAACATGCCGTCTTTTCCTCTAACGCTCAGCGAACAAATTGCCAACCTAGCTATTGAGCATGCCAGGATTCTACTAGTTGGGGACTTTAACTACTGGTTTAACGACCCTAGGGAAAGTCCGCAGTCGCACGAACTCACTGAGCTCCTCACCAACTTGAACTTTGATCAACATGTTCATTCACCAACCCATAGCAAGGGACACATCCTGGACCAGGTTTGGACCAACTCCCTCTTAGTGACAACCCCGGCCATCTCCCCGTGCTTATGATCTGATCACTTCCTGCTTAAATTTAATCTCGTCCATCCTCCTAAAAAGACCACCGCTATAGCTACTGGTGGATGCGCCAGGAAATGGAACTCTTTAGCCAGGCCAGATTTTTTACAAACCCTGGCTACCTCCATTCCCCCCCACCACCCTGATATCAATATAGCAGAAAACAATCTCTCTCTCTCTGGCTGCAAGCAGCCAGCGATGTGCATGCCCCATAAAAGACGATTAAACTTGTTCGTCGGGCTGATGCCCAAAAATGGTTTTCTCTAAATCTAAAGGGAAAAAAATTAGCCCTTCGTCAGCTTGAGCGACTTTGGTGCCGTAACTACGCCTCTGACGCTAAAACCTGATATATTAGTGCCAGGAAGGAATACATGAAATCTATCCTAGCGGCAAAAACAGCCTACTTCTCTGCTCGTATCACCAATTCAACTAATAAATCCAAAGATATTTTTTGCATTCTCAATGAATTAACTAATCTGGACAATGCCCGTCCCAGTCTGCCTCCGACCCAGGCTCTCTGCGACTCACTGAACATCTTTTTTACAGAGAAAATTGCCACCATCAAATCTAGTATTCCTCAAAGCTCAAGTCCCCCTCTCCCAGATTTAGGTCCCAAAGCCACCGGCTCACTAAGTAAATTCACTCCTATCACCCCAGAACTATTCCAGGAACTACTGATAAGAGTGAAATCAGGCGCCCCTTCCGACAGATGCCCTCCTTACATTTTAAAAGATTGCTTATCAGTTATCCCGGGTCCCGCTTGTACCCTTCTGAATAGCTCACTGGCCAGTGGACAAGTCCCACTAGCATTCAAAGAAGCAACAGTGATACCCCTTCTGAAGAAACCGGGCGCAGACCCCCCTGTAATGTAAATTACCGACCAATTTCCCTCCTCCCCTTCTTAGCGAAGGTGTTGGAGGCGCATGTTGCCAACTGCCTGTCTAATTTTATAGAGACATCAAACTGCCTAGACACCCATCAAGCGGGCTTTCGCCCAGCCCACTCAACGGAAGCAGTGGTAGTGGCAGTCATGGACACCCTCAGGGACTGTGCAGACAATCGCATTCCGCAGGCTTTAGTGCTCCTGGATCTGTCAGCCGCATTTGACACGGTCGATCACACCATCTTGATCGACCGTGTCGTCCAGGCTGGCATCCGGGGCACGGCAGCCTGTTGGCTGAAGTCCTTTTTAGCGAACCGCTCTCAGGCAGTTCGCCTGGGCAATCTAGTGGGCACTAAGCAAGCCATCTCTTGCGGCGTACCTCAGGGCTCGTCCCTATCACCACACCTGTTCAACCTCTACATCTCCCCTCTAATCCAGGCCCTTAGGAAGAAACAGGTTACGGTGCTGAATTATGCGGACGATCTACAGCTCCTCTTTACAATTGCTAACTCAGAAACGTCCATCGCATTTTTCCAGTCAACAATGAGGTTCATCCAAGCCTGGATGAACCAGAATCATCTGAAACTGAACCCAGGGAAAACCGAGCTGGTCCTGACTGGGGCCCACACTATTGGCCAACAGACATTGGTCAAGCCCCGACTCCCTCACCATCGGCAAAGACACTTGGCATCACCTTAAACAGCGACCTCTCACTCAAAACGCAAGTAGGTCAGGTGGTCTCCAAGTGCCTGTTCCAATTGAGGAAAATCCGGAAAGTTCGTCGCCTTCTGACTCGCGAAGCCCTGACACAGGTGGTGATCGCTACTGTGATCTCTCACATAGATTACGCCAACTCGATTTACCTAGGTCTCCCTCAGTTCCTCCTGAAACGACTTCAGATGGTGCAGAATCATGCTGCAAGACTAATTCTAAGCCAGCCTAGATGGCATCCAGCAACCCCTCTTCTAAAAACACTCCACTGGCTCCCGGTGGCCCAGCGCTGCACCTTCAAAGTCAGCTGCAGGATGTTTAAAGCACTCTATGGCAAAAGTCCCAAATTCATTTCTAATCTGATGGAAAATATGCCCCGTCCCTAAGCTTACGTTCAGCACACCACTGTCTCTTACAAACCCCCTCATTCAAACGCAAGCGCACTGGCGGATGCAGATTTGGCACCCTGGCACCTCGCTTATGGAATGCCCTTCCTCTTGAGATCAGGCTAAGCCCTGACCTCATGTCATTCAGGAAATTCTTAAAGACCTGGCTTTACCAACAAGCATACCACTAATTCCATAAACTTTCTACTCTGACCACTCTCTGTCTCTACAGCGCCAGGAAATCAACCGGTGTCAGTGCGCTATACAAATTATTGTTAACATAACAAAACATAACTAGAGCAGGAGACCCCCAGAATAGACTTGACACAGATACTCCCAGCATTATTTTAACTCACTTATACGTCTACGCACTATTGGCCCCACACCCGCACTTCACCAAACGGCTGTTGGATAGAAGATCTCCCCTAAAGTGCCCCTCTTTGAGGTGTCGCCCTTTGGGTATTTCACCGCCGGCCCAACGAGGAGCAGCCCAGATGATGAAGCATGACACCTGAAAGGGCGTGTAAGGGTATTACATCCAACATAATGGATGCCCAACTGTAGGACTCACTGAGACCAACAGTATCCAGACATTAGTATGACACGTACATCCTCCCACTTGACGAACAGCGCAGCTTTCTTTGTATAACTTAAACAAACCAGTTATTGTAACATTATGATGGATGGCTTAGCATTCAAAGTGATACAATCAGTGTTATTAATCTTTGCAGTTTTGGAAGAGATTGTACGTTTTATATCTTTTGCCATCACATATTGTGGTAAATTTAAAATGATAAACAAAACAAATATCAGAGCAATAATAGAAAAGATTCCAGTATATACATATTTGCATCTAGAAGTGATTCCCATGTTGGACTTCATGGCCCCTTAATATTCAGATTGCTTAACTAGAGAGAATAAAAATGCAAAAATAGCAGCAGTGGTTTGAGGAATATTAGCAAATTGATAAATAAAATGATAAGGCACAACTCAGCAGCTTCTTTTAAAGTGGAAAGACTCTCATATAAGGTACAGTCAAGAAACATTGTGTCAGTCCCTCGATTAGTACACCTAGGTTGAAATTCAGATCTACAACAAAGTTTGTTTCAAGGACATTTAGGTGGATTCGCAATGTTAAAACAATGGGTCATAAACTCCTGTTCTTCTTCATTTGCTGCCAGATAAGTCCATTCAGGAGATGAGTACTTTTGACTCTTGCTTTTTACGATTTCCTCACAGTGGTTTGCTCATCATCAAAATCACTTTGGTCAGACTGCTCAGAACTTTCGGGAACAGTTGGTAGTAGTCGTCCTGTTGTCAGGCAACTTTTTTTTCACCTCTTCTAGGTCAACAGATATTGGGTACTACTCGCTTTCTAGCTGCATTAGGCCCTTTGCTATGGTCTGTATCTCTCGCAGTCAACTTTGTTTGCCTAAACCCTTCGGTACCTATAGTTGACTCTCTGGAACGCCCTTCAGGCCAAACAAGTGCTGTCCCAGCAGCCTGCTGGCTCCTAATAGCTTGACTAACCTGATCCCTCTGTCTCACTGTGACCACCGGTCCATCAGGAACAGGTGCTGTTCTATCATCAAGGGGACATGAGACTCTGCGAGTATGGCTTGCATGTACCCATTTTGGGAGACTTCTACAATGCACAGTGGTGTTGGTGACTAAGATCACCTGGAAAGGCCCTCTGCAGCGTGGTACTAGACATGTTTTGCACACTTGTTTCTTCACCAATACCCGTCACCAGGACTAAGGTCATGGCACTGCTCCTGTTGAACTGCAAAAGCAGCTTTGCCAACCCGGTGAGATACAGAACATTCCACATTAGCCAGTCCCTTGCAGTAGTCTAAGATAAAGCTGTCTGCTAAGTTTACTAAAACAGTAGCAGGAACAGCTGGCAGTCTAATCAGTTGGTCCATAATTACTTTGTGTGCCCAGCATTCCTGTCCTCTGTCTGGTGTACTTCTCAAACTCATCAACACAAGAGGCAACACATCAGGCCACTTTAACGACGTTGAAGAACACACTTTCGCCAATCTGGATTTCAATGTGCCATTAACCTATTTTACCAAGCAAGAAGCTTCTGGATGGTAACTGCAATGGAACTTCTACTCAACCTGTGGTGCTGCGCATAACATTTTTAGGACGCCATTAGTAAAAGAGAGATCGGAAATTCAAGACCTAGTATCAACTCTCTTACCAATATTTTTGCCACAGTCAAACTTTGATTTTTGCGTGTAGGATTGGCTTCAACCCATTTTTAAAAAAGGAATAAAATGGCCAAAACATCCTTCAAACTGTTGCAAAGGGGCATTTTAATGAAGTCCATTTGCATTTGTTTGAAGGGACCTGCGGATTTACCAATGTGACTTATGATCACCTGTGTTTTTCTTCCGGGGTTCTGTAACTACACACCTGTGACACAATAAGTCTCTGCACACACTCTGAATCTTGGATTAAACCACACCTATTGGAAAAGGTGCATCACTGCATCTCTTCCCACATGTGCAGGTCCAGGGTGATGTTCCACCATATGTGGTAATAGATTGTCAGGCAAAACAGGTCTGCCAACAGTGTAAACTCACACTTCATTCTCTCTTTTGTTACATCCTGCTTGCACCCAACCTTGCTGCTCAGTTTCTGTCACTTCCTCTTCAAGCTTCCTCACCTCTTCCCAGTTATCTACTGCTGAGAAAAATAAATTACAATCAGTGACGTCTGATGTTTGTTTCACAATTTCTTCATTAAGTATACGCATTAACGGCACAATACTTTGTCACTTCACCGGCATATCGATTCCCAACAGTGGCACAGTCAGTGCTGGCTATGAGCAACAAATTTCACAACTGCAATTTGAGTAGGCAATTGTAAGGACCCCAAACAGTTTTCCGTTTCGTGTAGGCGAACCAGAGGATGTCGTGAACTAATGCTGTGAGCACATCTGCCCGAAGTCATGTACGACTGCAAAGCCGTACAGACTATCAGTGTAAATTGTAACTCTGAGTTGCTCTGAAATGCTGCAAGCCCGCATCAAGGCGACAAGTTCTGCGACTTTGGCAGAATACACTCCTTACAATCATGATGCTTCCACAACACCTCCAACTGTACATACAGCATAAGCAGATTTCAGATTTCCTTCATTGTCTTTCAAACAGAATCCATTAGCAAACAACACATGATCAGATTCACGCAAAGTTTCATCCATAATGTCAGGACCCAGTTTAGTACATAATTCAGTCACATCCAAGCAATCATGTTCAATTTCATCAGTCACATTTTAATTTCCAAATATTGGCACCAAGGTAGCAGGGTTTAAAATCATGCATCTTTTGAGTGTCACATTCTCAGCACCAAGCAAAATCTGTTCACACTTGGTCAGACGACTGCTAGTCAGATACTGGGTATGTGTTAATAGTATCTGCACTGAATGAGGTATAAATACAGTCTGTGGATGTCCAATGACTATGCTTTCACACTGTTCAAGACTAGCACATACAGAGGCAATCTCTTTCAAGCATCCTGATAATGCAGCCACAACAGGGTCAAGAGTCGCCGAAAAATCGGTCTGCGATTGCTCCCATGCATCGGTGTCAACTGTGAAGGAGTGCAGCCTTCGCTTTCATTGCAAAACGACACAAAGCATTTGTTGTAATCTGGCATCACCAATGCTGGTTCCCTACAAAGGCATACTTGCATGAAAGCTGTTATACAACTGCCATCCCAGGGTACCGGATCAGACATGTCTTTGTGTGTCAACCTTCTGTAGAGGTTTTGCTGGCAACCAAAATTTCAGAATCTTCTTCCGACTTCCTGTTGGGTAGTTGGTTAATTCATGTTAAGAATCGCTGCAATCCTTTCTTGAGACTTTGTTTTTCTTACCCCTTTCTCAATGTGATGTCCTAAGTACAAGACTTCTGTTTTGCAAAACTGTAACTTGGTTGGGGATACTTTATGTCCATTCTCTGCCAAATGGTCTAATAATGCAATAGTAACAATAGTGGAAGCATCCTTTGTATTTGATGCCACCAGTAGCTTGTCAATGTACGACACTAACACTTAACGATTTAGCATTACCTGAGATTCAAGATTCTGTTTAAGTATCGGGTTAAAGATTGAGGGGCTTTCCGTATACCATTGTGGAGCTCGGCACAATGCCAAAACACGACTGCCAAAATGGAAAACAGAAAGATACTGACTATCTTCAAGCAATGTGTGAGAGGATGGCTCGGTATATCATGTACATTTATGTAGGTGGACACCTTGCACTGATCCAGATAACCCTTATGGTGATTTTAGTGGTCTTAGACAACCTTAGAAAGCTCTTCCAGTAGTAGCTGTGGAGAGTAGCCTTCAAGCTTAGGCAGAAGGAGTGTGAAGCAGCTTGTTTTACCAGAACATAATCTTATAGGTATAGATTAAGTGAAAAAGAACCACACAGTTTATTTATAAAAATATGCATTTATTATAAGACACTCACTAACACCTACAAATATCTCCTAGCCGGAAATATACACATGTATAAAATACTTTGCAATAGAAACAGCTAAGTAGCACAGAATACACAGTGGTCCCCAGGGGGAGACCAAACCATATACTAAAATAGTGGTATGCAAACAACAACTCAAGTCAAGACAATAATCAGAGGAAGTAGAAGTGTTGGGGACCCAAGGAACCACACAAGGTGAGTATCTAGGAGGACGTTTGTTGATTGATAGGGAAGAACATGGCGGCCGGCGAGTAGCGGGTCCGGGAGGCTCCCATAGGTCCGGAGCAACAATCTACACCAGGAAAAGTATCCACATGTCAAGACCTTGGAAAACTGAAGCATGTGACTAATCACGCTTTGGGATTTTCGAATTTGAAAGGAATGATACCTTGGGTTGAGCCGAGCGAGTGTACCGCGTGAGCCCTGCTGGTCTGATGGTTTTGCCAGTCTCAGCTCTGAGGCTATGCTGCTCTGCGTTTTTTTGTTTCTGGGGCGGGGGCCATCGGGGTTCTCGGCGTGTTTGGCGGTGCTGGAGGTGGGGGCTGTGGGCATCCCGGTTGTTCCGGGACATCAGGCGAGAATGGCTTCCTCGGACAGAAAATATTGAGGAGGCTTCCGGTTCCGTGCGCAGACTGGAAGCTGCTCTGGGCGCGTGTTGCCCGGGAACTGGATAGGGGGAGGAGGGCCGTTGCTGTGCTCCCCTTCTAAGGCGGAAGAGGTAGGGGTGGCACAGTTGCGGAAAAACCGAAGCAGCTTGAGCTTCCGAGTAGAGCGGAGAAGAAGAAAGTGAGGAGAGCCAAGGAGGGGGTGCTGGAGGCTGAGAATTGGTGCAGAGTCTCCGTTGTGCCTCGGGTGGGCAAGGAAGGTAAGACTGAGCAGAAAGGGGATGCAGAACAAGGCTGCATGTCAACGAATTCAGATGGGGGCAAACTAGGTACTCCCTCAGGAGCACTAAGTTAAACTCACCCATGGTTGACTGTCTAGGAGGCGAGGACACAGAAAAATCTGGAAAACAACAATCTAAATTTAATTAAAAACTGTTAATACAGAATAAACCAACAAAAGATTTAAGTGCAGCTAGAATCAGAGCTACTAACAAAAAAGAGTGCCACTCTGACTAAAGAGCCTCCTAAGCTAACTCCTTTAAGAAGCTACTTCATAGTAACCTCCAGCATGCTAGTATTAAAACCAACAGAGCGGTCCTCTATATTGGATCAAAGTGGCCCACTGTCAAATCTCCCTACCTGTAATAGATTCCTCCCCCTAATGGATGAGGTGGAACTTTCAGTTTCAGAAATGGCTGATGAAGCTGACAACACTTTGGGTGTAACAGAGGAGGGTCAGAGCTATACAGACAATTTCATAGCGACATCAGGAAACCGGATTTGCTGGACACATTGCAGCTCGAAGACAATATGGGAGTACACGAGAGAGCTTGTACACAGGCCACTGGAACCATGCATGATGACACTGGGAATGAAACTCAGACAAGCTCTATGTGTGTTATGCTACAAGCTCTTGTTAAAGAAATGAAAGACAAATTCTCGACCTCGGAAAGCAATCAAGTAGATATTAAAAATTCCTGTGAAAACTTAGAAACCAAGATTGACTCACTAGCTAACAGAACAATGGCTTTAGAACTCCCTGTAACTGAGTTAACAAATCAGATGGAAGAGAATAAAAAGAGCAGAGTGGCATTATAATAAACTAGAGTCGTTAGAAAATTCTCAGAGGAGAAACAACATTCGGTTGCTTAAAGTTCCAGAAGGAGTACAAGGGAGTAAAATAAAAGAGTATGTAGCAAAGTTAATAAAACAAGCAACACGTGTTGAGTGCTGGGAGGAGGCTCTAATGGCAGATATGCAGAGAGTACACACGGATCCTTTTAGGCTCAACCCGAACAAAACAAGGCCAAGGAAAATCCTAGTACATTTCTTGGCATATACTCTGAAAGAAGAAATACTTAACAAAGCACTAAAATTAAACTCTCTGATTGTAGATGACATATCATTCCAGATATGATCAGATGTCTCAGCAATAACAGCTTCAAGGAAATGGGAACTGGAAAAATTGTTGGAACCTTTCAAAGAAATGGGTGCTACCGCACAATTCAAATTCCCAGCGTCACTGAAAGTAATGCACAACAACAGCATGAGGATATTTAGAAGAGTGGAAGAGGTTGAGTCCTTTTTACAGTCTATTTCAGGGGAAGGGCGTGAGATAGAAAAATAGCAACGCCCGGGAAATGGATAACTGCATAAGTTAAATATTTAAGCTCCTGACCTAAGAAAAGGTGCCCCATAGGCCTAGGTAGTGGCCATGGAGGAGGTAAAGGGGTGTTCTTCATGGGGGGGTACACCAAAGGGGTGGTGGGGGGAGCACTGGGTGGGGAGCAGCGGGAGAAAAAAAAAGTTTATGTTCAAATCGCCACAATAGAACGTTCTATTAGGAGTAGAGATCAAGGGAATGGCCTGCCCAGGGGTTAATCAGCATTTTGGGTTAAAGGTGCTCTCTTGGAATCTGAATGGATTAAGGACTAAATACAGGATGAAAAAAATATTTCGTTACTGAAGAGATACATCAGAGCAGATTCTTGTTTTACAAGAGACGCACCTGATGGAAAGTGAATTAAAATCTCTTTGTAAATCTAGAAAATGGATCCAAAGTGTCATTTGCACTACGCAACAACCCACCACTAAGGGAGTTGCTATAATTATTTTTAATAAATCAGCTATTTCTCTTGAGTCAAGTACGGTGGATAAAATGGGGAGATGGGTCATTGCTAGGGTCAAATGCCATACATTCAAGTTTGCAGTGGCAGGTTATTATGGCCCGAACACGGACGACCCAGGACCCTTTAGAGGTCTGTTGTCTTAATTTTTGAACTACACAGACCCGCTAATAGGGGCTGGAGACTTTAATGTAGTCCTGGATCAGACTCTTGATAAATCCCAGACAAGTAGAGCTATCCTTAACTATAATATGGCGGCACTGATTAAAAATACAATGAAACAACTTGCATGGTATGACGTGTGGAGGAATAAGATGGGCAAGAAAAGAGGCTATACTTTCCACAATAAGAAATACAATCATAAGTCCAGAATAGACTATTTTCTCTTGAGTTCAATGTTAAAGAAATGGGTTCATGAGGTCAATCATGTAGGATAACATCTCTCTGATCACTCAGCTGTGTCTTTAACTCTCAAGATACCAGTTAGACCAATAGCCAAAAGATGGACGGTGGAGCGTGCCATCTTTCTGGAAGAAGAAACAATTGAGAAATTAACATCAGAAGCAGAGGCCTTCTTTCAAATCAATTTAGGTAGTGCCCAGAGACGCATATAAGTGTTTCCTAAGGGGTTTAATAACTTCCATACAGCTTGCTAGACAGAAAAAACACAAAGCGGAAGTTGAGGCAATAGAAAAAGAAATACAAGCAATCGAAAACCATATTAACACACATCAGTGCACCCCCTCAGGCACCAATATGTTAGCAAGGGTACAATCTCTCAGATCTGACTTGGCGGCAGTTCTTGAATTAAGGCTGAAAAAAAATGGCAAGCTAGCAAACTAGCTCATTTCGACGATGGAGAGAGTTGTGGGAGACTCCTGGCATGGAAGACCAAGCAAGACCTGGCCAGAGGCATCATTAATGAGCTAAATTCTCCCGTTCCAGGAGACACACTTGAGACCCCAGATGAAATCGAAACAGCCTTTCAGTCTTACTTCGAGGAAGTTTACCATGAGGATCTGAATGTCCAAGAAGAAGAAATAAAAGAGTGGATGGGTTACACTCCTATTAAAAAGATCCCCGATGATAAATCACAGTATATGGATTTACCGATTTCTAGATCTGAAATTGGGAGAGCCATTGACTTGGGTAAAACTGGGGAAACCGCAGGCCAGGATGGGTTACCCGCAGAATTGTATAAAGTTTTACGGCATGTTCTTGCCCCAGTTTTGACGACATTATTTGCCCATATTTTTGAAAAAGGAGGAGATATTCCCCCTTCTTGGAATGAAGCCACGGTCTTGCTAATCCTTAAATATTCCAAATTAACAAGATCTTGTGATTCATATCAACCCATCTCTCTGCTCAATATCGTTTACAAGATCTATGCAAAAATATTGGCAGAGAGGCTGAATGGGGTAGCGGAATTTCTTCTTTACAGGGACCAAAAAGGATTTGTTAAAGGAAGAGTAATAATGGAACTTACTTATAACTTGATAGGGGCAATTGATATAGCCACCGTATATAAACTTCCATTAGCCATAATATCGATAGACGCTACGAAGACTTTCGATAGAGTAAACTGGGCCTATTTAAAGTATATATTAAAAGAGTACAACTTAGGAAAAACTTTTTGTAGATCAGTTTCTTTGATATACCAAGCTCCTATAGCAAGAATCGTAGTAAATGGGAACCTATCTGCTCCTGTTAAAATCCAGAGAGGCACTAGGCAGGGGTGTCGCCTAAACTCAATGCTTTTTTATTTATATATCGAGCCTTTAGCTGAAAAAATCAGACAACACTCAGGCATACAATCTTTCAGATTTAAGGATTGGAAAAAAAGGTGGCGTTATACACCGATGACTTAATGGTTTATACATCAGACCCAAATGTCTCAACCCCATTGATATATGATGTAGCAAAGAAGTTTGGAAAAGTTTCAGGATATGAAATTAATGCCACAAAAACTGAATGTATGGCATGGAATCTGAATACCCGCGTTTATCCAACAAAGAAGGTGATTAGGTATATGGGTATACTGATTACCCAAAATATTGTTGAGATTCCAGAATTAAACCTGCAAAGGATCGTTAAGGAAATACAAAACTTCTTAGCGGGTTGGGCCTACCTACCTCTGACTCTGATAGGTAGAGTGAACTTTAATAAAAATTATGCTTTTGCCTAAATTAATTTTTATACTACAGAACATCTCTTTGGCATTTAGTGAAAAACGTTTAAGGTCTCTTCAGTCTAAATTCAATGCTTTTATTTGGGCTTCAAAAGCGATTAGAATATCGTGGAAGAAGCTACGCAGGAATAAAAACAAGGGGGTGTTATGCCTACTTGATCTACTCTTATATGCTAGGACGTTCTCTTTGAGGGCAGAAAGAGTACTTTTGGACATCCCAGATGGTTTGGATGTGGGTATAATGTTTAATGCGATGCTTTTGGATGTTGAAAATGGAAACCAAGGTTTTTTTTACAAATACGGGGACCCGAGATTTTTTTTAAAGTGCGCTTAAAAATACTACGCAAATTTGCTGGTACTTGGGCAAGGTTCAGAAAATCTCTGAAGATTAATTATTTCAGCGCTCTTGCTCCTATCTGGAATGCTCCGGGATCACCAGGATGGACTAGATATTCCATCTCAGCTCCTTTGATAGAGGCTGGTATTCGCTGTTGGGGACAATTAGGGGGTCATTAGGATAGCGGGCGGAAAACCACCCTGACCGCCATGGAGGCGGAAACCAACCGCCCGCCTGCACCGTGGAGACACCGGCGGCCACATTAGGATCAACCGCCACTAAAGACCGACCACGGCGGTAGCGGGCCAAGCAAATCCGTCCGACGCGGGCGGCGATGGCCAAAAACCGACCACGGCTGTCAGAAAAGCTGCGGAAAAGCAACAACCCCCCGCAAGGACAGCGGACAGACCGCACGGGAAATTAGTATATCCCCGAGGGTGTCGCGGTGGGAACCGCTGTTACCGAGCGCCGCGGACGTACACAGGAGTGAATGGGAGAAATAGCAGAAGAGCTGCAGCATAGCCACCGCAGCGGACGGGACATGAAAAACATGGTGGACTATGCCACAACACAGCAGTGATGCCAAACATTGCACAAATAAAAGTAGCCATGCCCCCCAAATACATAACACACATACAAATAAAAAAAATAAATGCAAATAAAAAGAAAACAGCACAGGACAACTCTCAAAACACACCTGACACCCAAATTCCACTTGGACACACCTACACAGCTGAGTAAAAAGCCACCCCTTTCACTAACCACAATCCTTTGCAACACTCCAGAAGAGAAGGCCATACACCACATCTAACAGGAGAGGCAAAAGAGCACAGCACACACACACATTCACATCCACCACTACCAGCACCACCACCATTACTCCAGCACAAACAATCCCCCGGCACATAACCCACCTCACACCTCAACACCACACCCCTGCACCCACAAACAC
This sequence comes from Lissotriton helveticus, assembly GCF_964261635.1. Lineage (NCBI taxonomy): Eukaryota > Metazoa > Chordata > Amphibia > Caudata > Salamandridae > Lissotriton > Lissotriton helveticus. The sequence continues at coordinate 654,317,055 of NC_136061.1, forward strand.
CTCAACCACCACACAAATGCCCAAATTCACCGAGAGTGAGTTGACAGTCATGGTCAATGAGATTGTGAGAGTAGAGCCACAACTGTTTGGTAGCCTGGTCCAACAGACACCATTAGCCACGAGGACACAAATGTAGGAAAGGATAGTCCAAAGGGTGAATGCAGTAGGGACCACCTCAAGATCCAAGAAGGAGATCATGAAGTGGTGGCATGATCTCAAGAGGGTTGTCAAGGAGAGGATGAGTAAGAACTGGACGCTGGCGAATGTGACTGGCAGTGGCCCTCCCATCCCACCGAAAACATTCACACCATGGGAGGAGAAGGTGCTTGCCATACTGCTTCCTGAGAGTCTCACAGGAGTAGCCGGGGGGCAGAGGCTGGTAAGTACAAACAAATGCCAAACAACACACTGAGAAGTACTTCCTTGCAATACCTAAACACCATTACACTGTCCACCCTCACCCAACAGGTAGCTAGCCATCTTGCTTAGGAGGCCTGTATGGGGGAGGGAGGGAGGCCTGCACTACCGCTCTCACCATGCCCCCTGTCCCACAGCTGAGCAGGATAGAGGCCTCCCCACCCAGAAGCATGTGTCAGCCATTGCACTGTTCACCCTCACCTAACAGGTAGATAGCTATCTTGCTTGTGATGTCTGTCTGTTGGAAGGAATCCCGCACTACCACTCCCACCATGCCCCCTGTCCCACAGCTGAGCAGGATAGAGGCCTCCCCCACCCAGGAGCATGTGTCAGCCATTGCACTGTTCAACAAACAAACTTACAGGTAGGTAGCCATCTTCACTTGGAGGGTGTTTGGGGAGGGAGGCCTGCACTACCACTCCCACCATGCAATCTTATCCCACAGCTGGGCAGAATAGAGGCCTCCCCCACAGGAGCATGCGTCAGCCATTGCACTGTTCAACAAACAAACTTACAGGTAGGTAGCCATCTTCACTTGGAGGGTGTTTGGGGGAGGGAGGCCTGCACTTCCACTCCTATAATGCAATCTTGTCCCACAGCTGAGCAGAATAGAGGCCTCCCCCACCTAGGAGCATGTATCAGCCATTGCACTGTTCAACAAACAAACTTACAGGTAGGTAGCCATCTTCACTTGGAGGGTGTTTGGGGGAGGGAGGCCTGCACTACCACTCCCACCATGCCTCCTGTCCCACAGCTGAGCAGGATAGAGGCCTCCCCACCCAGAAGCAGGTGTCAGCCATTGCACTGTTCACCCTCACCTAACAGGTAGGTAGCTATCTTGCTTGTGATGTCTGTCTGTTGGAGGGAATCCCACACTACCACTCCCACCATGCCCCCTGTCCCACAGCTGAGCAGGATAGAGGCCTCCCCCACCCAGGAGCATGTGTCAGCCATTGCACTATTCAACAAACAAACTTACAGGTAGGTAGCCATCTTCACTTGGAGGGTGTTTGGGGAGGGAGGCCTGCACTACCACTCCCACCATGCAATCTTGTCCCACAGCTGAGCAGAATAGAGGCCTCCCCCACAGGAGCATGCGTCAGCCATTGCACTGTTCAACAAACAAACTTACAGATAGGTAGCCATCTTCACTTGGAGGGTGTTTGGGGGAGGGAGGCCTGCACTACCACTCCCATCATGCAATCTTGTCCCACAGCTGAGCAGAATAGAGGCCTCCCCCACCCAGGAGCATGTATCAGCCATTGCACTGTTCAACAAACAAATTTACAGGTAGGTAGCCATCTTCACTTGGAGGGTGTTTGGGGGAGGTAGGCCTGCACTACCACTCCCACCATGCCTCCTGTCCCACAGCTGAGCAGGATAGAGGCCTCCCCCACCCAGGAGCATGTGTCAGCCATTGCACTCTTCACCCTCACCTAACAGGTAGGTAGCTATCTTGCTTGTGATGTCTGTCTGTTGGAGGGAGGCCTGCACTGTTAGGATACGAAGGCAGTAGATCCCCTTTCCACTACCATGAGGGCGGCTACGGGTAGGAATATGCTGTACCGCGCTACTTGCACTACATCTCCCAGAATGCCCTGGTGGAGGCGATCGAGTAATGAGAGATACTGGGTGTCTATGGGCCAATCAGACGAGGAGAGGAGGCTCTTATACCTCCCCCACCAAGATGGCGGCGCTTGGTTTTCCTCGCTTCCATTCATAGGCGTGCTCCGTGTTTGGACCTTGGATCTGCCCTGGTTTCCGAGATCGAGTATCTGGACGATTCCTCCCTGCCTTTCCCTCAACTCCTGAACCGCTTCACTATTTCTCTTTGGCTCACGGCATTTGCGCCGAACGGAAAGAGAACCGGTTACTAATCTTGGATGAGCCTGGACTTCATGACTCCTCCCCCACACTCCCGATCCAATCCCTCGTCACTTCAGTGATCCTTGACCTGGAGATTCGTGTCGCGCACGGGAGCGCTTACACGAAACAAACTGTGTTTCGAGTTCCTGGAATTTTGCAGCGCGAGGTCGCGGCTGTACTTCTTGTTTTTTCCGTTCCTTTGGAAACACGAGGAAGTGTTTCTATAATCCTTGGCCACATTATTATTTTGAGGGAACGCGAGGTAGCGTTTCTACAACAAACAATAGTGCATAGTGAACTCTGGAGAACGTGTGGTCGTGTTCTTTCCTACGCATTCAGATAATCCTTCTCTGTTTGGAACTTTCTCACCGGATACCGTCCCTGGAGCAATAAGGGAAAAGAAAACCTTCTGGGACTCCGTTGCCTTACTGTTTATTTTTCTTCGAGAGAGTGAGACCTAAAGACTCCTGCTTGATTTATATCCTTTTTGTGCTACTTGAAAAGCCTTATGAGTTCATTTATCACAAAGGTCAGGTAAGAGCGTGACAGCATATTCCACTTGTAGTGGCTAGTAAGCAAGTGTTAAGACTTACAGGATTGCATGTTATTTAATTCCCTTTGTGTCTCTTGTCTTTCTACCCTCTGCAGGAACCTGTGTCACATTGACGTTCGGTTCTCTCCCCGGATCCCATTTAGACCTATGGTTTTGGTCTCTCTCTTTTCCTAGGACAGTAACCATCCTCTTGTGTTTCTGTATCACGGAGGAGGGTCTGTCTTGGGGAAGGGGAGTGACGCTGTCTACACTTCTGAGGAGTCTGGTTTCTGCCTGGATACTGGTCGGCGTCTGACATGCACTACCACTCCCACCATGCCCCCTGTCTCACAGCTGAGCAGGATAGAGGCCTCCCCACCCAGAAGCATGTGTCAGCCATTGCACTGTTCACCCTCACCTAACAGGTAGGTAGCTATCTTGCATGTGATGTCTGTCTGTTGGAGGGAGGCCTGCACTACCACTCCCGCCATGCCCCCTGTCCCACAGCTGAGCAGGATAGAGGCCTCCCCCACCCAGAAGCATGTGTCAGCCATTGCACTCTTCACCCTCACCTAACAGGTAGGTAGCTATCTTAACTCTTTCTGATGTGTGTGTGTGGTAGACCTGCATCCCTAAACGCAACAACAATTGCATGCAATGCATTGACATTCAACATGTATGAGTAAATTATGTTCCTCTGGACTATGATATTACACACAGTGTTGCCATGAATTGTACTACTGGTGACTTCATAATTGTATAGTGTACAGACAGTCGATGATACGCAGATGATACAATACTTGCACAGTGCCCAACACTGACCATTCCCCATCTACTCCACAGGTGATGAAGAACTAACTGCTGAGGACCACCCCAACGACCAGCAGAGCCAGTCTCCACCCCCGGCACATGGACTCTCAGATGTGGACTCCCAGGACAGTTTGGATGATGAGCTCCGGCCCGGCCCATCTGGTGTGCAACAAACCCAGAGGTCCCAGGCCCCCATCCTCCCCACCACCAGGGCTGCTGCAACAACAGCGCAGCAGACCCCTGCTGTCACAGCCTCTGCCTCCACCGCAGGGACCACCACCGCCACCGCCACTACCACTAGTACCACCAGTACCACCTGCAGCACCCTCCCTGTCCCAGGGGATGAACAGCCCACAGAAACAACTGTGGAGGGCAGGGAGAGAGTGCGTGGACCCACAGTGGCGAGGCAAGAGGTCCGTGGCAGCAGAGCAGGTGGGTGGGCCAGGGTCACCACCAGACCTCGGGAGGAGTGGACACAATCCCTGGACCACTTCACCAGAGTTGTGCAGGCATAACAAGAGGTCCAGGGACAAAGTGGCCGGTCGGATGAACTATTAAGGGAGCTCATCCTCCTGATGAGGTCCATCGACAACCGCCTTGGACAGATGGTAGACCTCATGGGCCAGCAAGTGGCGTTGCAGAGGGACAGGCCTGTGTCCCAACCAACACCTTCGTCCCCTCCTGTTGTGCCGCAGGATGACAGTGCACCATCCTCCCCAGCGCCAACAGAGGGGGGCGAGTCCTCTGACGCCGCTGGCCATTCAGCAGGGCCCCCGCCGCCAAAAAGATCAAGGGAGCGTCCGAAGAAGAGCCTGGGAGTCTCCGTAGGCAAAGCACCTGCCACACGCCAGTCATGGAGCCAGCCATGATGACAACCCTCTTTCCCACTGCATTCACTGTTTGGACTGTCTTTCCCCACATTTCCTTGGCAATGGCACCTGTCTGTTGGACTGGGTCACCACATCCACGTGGTGTCTACTCTTGCATCTCATCGAACAGAACTGTCAACTCACTGCTCTTTCCCCACCTTCATGTAAATATTCCCGCACAATTCACATGTTCACTTTCAAAATAAAATACCTGACGCACCTGATTTTGTGCATTTTCGTTTTTAGTGCAATATTTACAGTGTCAATGATGTGTCCAAATGATGTACAGTATGTAGGGCAGTATTCTTCTGTAGCACCTAGGGAGACAGAACAACAGTCACTGGTCTCATTGTGGCATCACAGGCAGAACACTACACAAAACATACACAAGACACAACAGGCATACTAGACAATGGGCTGCAGGTGTGAACAAATAGGGTCCAGCATATGTTCCCATATGGAACGTCAATGTCACATTTACCACACACAGGTGACTGAACGTGTGCTTGTCGGTTACATCCGCGCATAGCCCTTCACAACAACAGCAACCACACCAGACAATGTACACGTTGTACCTCGTCACCCACCTTCAAGTGAAGTAGCGGTCGATGAGCTGCTGGCGTAGGTCTACTCCTTCCTCCTCTCCACTCTCCTCATCACTGAACTCAGGTCCTTGAGCAGGTGGTGGCCTTGGTTCCTCACCATCGTCCAGGAGCAGGGGGACCCCCTTGTGGATGGCCAGGTTGTGCAGCATACAGCATGCCACAACGATCTTGCACACCTTCCCAGGCGAGCATGCCAGTGCACCTCCGGTCCTGTCAAGGCAGCGGAATCTTGACTTCAGTAGGCCAAAAGTCAGTTTGATTACCCGTCGGGTCCTGCCACGGGCCTCATTGTAGTGGATGTCAGCCGGGGTCCTGGGATTCCTGAGGGGGCTCAACAGCCATGGCCTACTGGGATATGCTGAGTCACCTGTGAATGACAAACGCCCATTGCAATGTTGCACAGCCAGAGTGCATCAGGTAACACACAGCACGCCATATCAGTAGGCATACTCACCCACAATCCAAGCACGCTCGGGATGCAGATTCTCCATCATCCGTGGCACCATGCTGTTCCTCATGATGTACGAATCATGCGCCGAGCCAGGATACTTCGCACATACATGAGACATGGTCATGTCCGCAAGGCACACCACCTGCACATTGATGGAATGATAATGTTTGCGGTTCCTATAAATGTGCTCCGTCGCCTGTGGTGCCACCAGACCTACATGGGGGCAATCGATGGCACCAACAACATGTGGGATGCGCCCAAGGGGATAGAAGTCCCCCTTCACGGCAGCCAATTCTCCTCCCCTAGGGAAATGGATGTAGCGATTCCGATACAGCATCATGGCTGCAAGAACATCCCTCACCACCATGCTGAACATGGGCTGCGACATCCCTCCAGCACTAGCCACGGTCTCCTGGAAGGAACCTGTCACAAAAAAGTGGAGTGCTGCCATCACCTTGTATGTGGGTGTAAATGCCGTTGGATAGTGACGGCGAGGCTATAGGTGGGGCTCCAATAGATCACACAGGATCTTCAGTGTTGGTCTATCCAGGAGGAATTTCTGTATTACTCCCTCAGTCTCCATGTCCTCCAGCACTGTCAGGTGACGTAGGAGATTTGGCCTCCTCCTAGTTGAGATGTAAAATCAGAAATGGCAGTGACAACCATCATGAGATGGCCACAGCACATACCATCAATGATGTCATGGAAAAACATCGACTGCCTGAGAGATGCATGGCACACCAGGTTACATGGCTGGCCTTTTGATACACACAGAGGGCACACCTCTCCACTGACATAACACTAGTGCCACAAACACATCGGAGAATGTGAATGCGCACATACTGGAGAACACAATTCACATGTGCAGGCAAGGTGCTGCAACATCCGCCAATGTTTTGGAAATTACCATGTCTGTATCATATCCATCTGCTGTACCTGTCACACCTCAATGCATCATGTAAACTCTGCACACATCCATCAACACAATGATCACAGTATCAATTGTGTGCATGAGCTGTTGTGAATGCACCAGTCTGATACGATACAATGCAGTGACACAAGCCTTGTCAAGGTCATCACTGACCCACAACAAATTGATTTGTACTACATCATGAACACCAGCTCAAGAGTGTCAAGCATCATCAGCCATCAAATGCATAACTAACATGGCAGGGACTACAGACCAAAGTGTGTCACACTGAATGTGCGTCCACCTGTGGATGACATGGAAGTATTGCATTGTGTGTACAATGATGTGCCCTTCACCATGTTGCTGCTGTGTACTGATACAGTGTTCAGGATTGACATAGCCATTAATGGTTATGAAAATAGCGGTACCTACCGCCTGGCCCCGGCGGTGTGACACCAGCACCACCCCCTTCACAAGTGCGGTAGGCATTGGCAAATGGACATGTGTACATGGCGGTGGGCATGCTCCGCCGCATGCATCGCGGTACCTACCGCCTGTCCCCGTCGGTGTGACGCCAGCCCCACCCCCTTCACAAGTGCGGTAGACATTGGCATATGAACATGTGTACATGGCGGTGGGCATGCTCCGCCGCATGCATCGCGGTACCTACCGCCTGTTCCCGGCGGTGTGACGCCAGCACCACCCCCTTCACAAGTGTGGTAGGCATTGGCATATGGACATGAGTACATGGCGGTGGGCATGCTCTGCCAGAGTGGAGGCGGTCATTGCATGCATTTGAATGATGCACCATCGCGGTAGCGCACCCCGGGCACCCGCAGTGCATCACCGCCATGGAGCATTGCCTACAGCCAATGGGAGCGATGATTGCGGTGGCATGATGCAGATTTGAAAGTCGCGGAAGGTGTGCTCCGCTAGCGCGGTGGTGGTCATTGGATACTTTTGAATGATGCACCATCGCGGTAGCGCTACCCGGGCACCCGCGGTGCATCACCGCCATGGAGCACAGCCTACAGCCAATGGGAGCGATGATCGCGGTGGCATGATGCCAATTTGAAAGTCGCGGAAGGTGTGCTCCGCCAGCGCGGAGGTGGTCATTGGATACTTTTGAAAGAGGCAGACCTGAACAACCAATTGTTGCTGCTTTGCAGCTTCCAAACGACCCCACGGGGCTATAAATCTCTGGGAGTGAGCCTCACATTTCCACTGCTCACAGAGCCTGCTGCCTGGGACCCACTCCTGCTGCTGCCAGAAGTGCCTGCTGCCTGTGACCCTCTCCTGCTGCTGCCAGAAGTGCCTGCTGCCTGGGACCCTCTCCTGCTGCTTCCTGGGACCCTCTCCTGCTGCTGCCTGGGACCCTCTCCTGCTGCTGCCTGGGCCCCTCTCCTGCTGCTGCTGCCAGAAGTGCCTGCTGCCTGGGACCCTCTCCTGCTGCTGCCTGGGACCCTCTCCTGCTGCTGCCTGAAGAGCCTGCTGCCTGGGACCCCTCACCACTCACATCCACCACAGGTGTTACATGTCCACAGTGATGGCAAGGACACAAGTGAGGAGCTGGAGGTCCTTGTGGACGAGGTGTTGGCACAGTACCCAAGGCTGTTTGGTGGTCCCAATGTAGTGGTAAGTCACCATGAAAGTAGCTGAAGGGCAGAGGGGTGTCAGACGTGTAGTTGCGCAGCTGCAGTATATGCCTGGTAGTGTGGTGTTGTGTGAAACACTGACAGACAAGCTGTCTCCAGGGCAAGGGACTGTGTGTGTCACAATGTCACTCTTTTATATGCCTGGACTTGTATGTGTGTGTGGTGTGTGTTACAATGTCAGACATACAGAGCCAACGGTTGATAGCCATGTAGGTGCCAGGGCAGTATTTACATGTGTGAATATTTCTGTGTGCACCTATAGTCTGAGTTAGTGTGACCCAGAGAGTAGATTCAGGGCCTGCCCAACAAAACGATTATGCATCACCAGACTTACATGCTCCTTGCTCCAGTTCCTTCACACTGAATAGTAGATATGCCCCATCTATGCCCTGGATTACTGCAGACCTACACACTTCTGTCGATGCATATTGTGTTGAGGCATCATGCTTTTGTGGGAATATCATGGCACATATACGCCCCAATGTGTGCATGCAATCACAAATGTCTGGGCCATAGTGCCCTTGTGAGTGGGTCCCCAGTTTTGGAGGGAGGGAGGTTACAATTAGTCATGAGTCTGTGTCTTGCTACTGTTCTGATAGATTTTGGTATCTGACATTGTGTAACTGTACATTTACCCTTCTTTTCTCTCATACCTGCAGCTCAAGGTACACCAGCGTAAGGCCTGGTGGAGGGCCATTGCAGAAAAGGTGCGAGCCCTGGGGGTTTCCAACAGATGACACACCCACTGTCACAAGAGGTGGGACGACATCAGCCGGCTGGCAAAGCAAGTGGCAGAGATGACCTTGGGGTTGCTACCACGCACAGGGCGTTTGGCACGGCGTAGCATGACTCCACTGATGGGCCGCATCTTGACAGTGACTCATCCAGACCTGGATGCACGTCTGAGGGAGCATCGGCAGCAAGGCAGGGGTGGTGAGTATCTGGGGACGGTGACATTTGCTGGGAGTGGATGCATGTGTACAGGGTCTTTGGCACCGGAGACCCATGTGATGTGCGTGCGGTGCTGTGATGTGCTGTGTAATGTGAGTGGCTGCTGTGATGTGTCGTTCTATCAGGCATTGGCCCACCCTGTCCTTACTGAGCTGATAATCCCTGCTGTACTTTCGTATTGCCAGATGGGTTAGGCTCCACATGGTCGTCCTTCATTGGGATAGTGTGGGGAATCCATAATGGGGTGAACTGCAGTGTCGACTTTCTGAGTGTGACTTCATGTATGCCTACTTTGCATGCACCATGATCGTTGAGGCCCACACATCAGACAACAATGTGCCCCAGGTTACCACATGGTGCTTGCTATGGCCTACTTGGCATTGTGGACTGTAATGACCTAATAGATGTGTGTGTTGTCCCCTCCTGTTCCCTGATGGTCTGACATTGGTTATAAGAGTTGTATCCACATCATGTCCCTAGGGCAGGGCGAGTGGGGGGGGGCACTCCATCTACAGGCAGGGAGGAGTGCTGTGTTGCATCAACATGGCTAATTTATGGTATTATTTGTGCGTTACAGGCACTGTTGTGGTCTATGTAGTGTGTTAGTGCACAGTGATTGCAGGGTGTGGTGGTTACCATGTACATTTGGGCATCTCCTATACTGCATTGCTTGTAATTTGTGTGACGAGATGATGACACTTACACAACCCTGTATCTCTCTCTCATGCAGATTCGCAAGAGACCACGGAGGAGCATGAGCCAGAAACCAGTGGTGGTGAGAGTAGCACTACAGCTGCACTGGAGGCCAGTGACACAGAGCCCACCAGTGCATCTGAGGGGGACAGAAGTATGCAGGAGGAATCTGTGCCAGAGACACAGAGTACCACATCATCGGATGCCAGCGGGAATGCACCCATGTTGGCAGGCACAGGGGATGGGGAGTCTGCATCATCATCTACCACCCAGCGACCAGTGCCAAGCCTCTCATCCACTTCCTCTGGTGCTGCCCGTATCCGTGTCACTAAGAGGGGACGTGTCACATTCACACCTGGCACTGCTGCCCCTGCACCTGTTCCCCCTGCTGCCTTCAGTGCAGAGTGTGTTGAGCTCCTGCTCCAGCTTTGTGTGGGCCAGACCACCCTGCTCAATGCCTTCAGTGACCATGACAAGAAATTAGGCCAGGTGGTTGTATACATGAAGGGCATACACTCAGACGTAGGTGGGCTACACCGTACAGTCAACGGCAGCCCTTCAACAGGCACATGCTCCCATTGCAGCTCAGGTGCCTTTGTCCACCCCCCAGTCAGTGGCCACATCAGATGACAGTGTGCACGCTTCGCCTACGTCAACGAAAAGGTACAGCACCAGAAGCACACAATAGACACAACCCAAACACTTCCGCCCATAGACACCATCCCCACTGAAGAGCATGGCCACCCCAGAATGCACAGACAAGAGCCAGTCAGGGAAGGGCAAGGCCAGAAGAGCAATGAGGCAGACATCAGCCTCACATGCTGCAGAGGCATCACCAGCAATAGACTCTCCTGTCCGTAGTACATCACACAAACCTACAATTGCAGTGTCTGTGCCCACTGAGGAGGTCTTGCATATCAGGGGTACACCTAGGAAGAGCACAGGGACACATCCACCAAAAACATTTACCCCAATTCCTCGTCCATTGATGCAGGTGGAGGAGGGCCGTGTAGAGACCACCCCTGGCAAGATGGCAAAGGAGGGCACTGTAGGGGGTACACCTGGCAAGAAGGCAAAGGAGGGCAGTGTAGAGACCACCCCTGGCAAGAAGGCAAAGGAGGGCAGTGTAGAGACCACCCCTGGCAAGAAGGCAAAGGAGGGCACTGTAGGGGGTACACCTGGCAAGAAGGCAAAGGTGGGCAGTGTAGGGAAACATCCTTTACAACGCAACTTTACCACGCAGTGCCTTTACGACTGGAGTTGGAATAGTAAATTAAACTATTCACTATCCAGCACCCAAAGCGCTATGCGTTGTAAAGGCATGCGTTGTAAAAACCACGTTGTAAAGGCATGCGTGGTAAAAGCATGCGTTGTAATGTCATACATCCGCAGTGTAGAGACCACCCCTGGCAAGAAGGCAAAGGAGGGCACGGTAGGGGGTACACCTGGCAAAGAGGGGAAGGTGGTCCATAGACGTAGCCAGACCAAGCGTTCCGCGGGTTCCAGCACATCTCCAGAGGTAGTGCCAGTGTCTGCACCTGATGTGGGACAGTTGGGGTGTGTGCCTGTTGTGTCATCACCACTTCCCATCAACCCCAAGACAGGGAAGCCATTTCATATTCCCAAAAAGTAGAAGGGCACCCCGCCAACCTCATCCACCCACACTGTGTCAGAGGTCTGCATGACTCCACCTCCATGTGCCACTATACCACCTGGTCCACACAGCCCTCCAGCTTGCCAAGCCACTGTTAGCCCCACTGCACCTGGGGCTCTATCACCACAGTCAAGTGGGCATGCTGTCCCCGACACACAGCCAGGTACAAGTCCGCATGACAGCCAGGAGTGAGTTGACATCACCCTCATACACCTGTGCATCATACAGGTGTGCTAGTTCTGTACATTGTTTGGAATATGGTTGTGTTGCTGGCCCTATTGCTCTGCTGTGTTGGCCTCTCACTTGCCATGGACACTGGCCCTGTTGCTCTGCTGTGCTGTACTCTCCCCTGCCAGGGACACTGGCCCTGTTGCTCTGCTGTGTTGGCCTCTCACCTGCCATGGACACTGGCCCTGTTGCTCTGCTGTGCTGTACTCTCCCCTGCCATGGACACTGGCCCTGTTGCTCTGCCGTGCTGTACTCTCCCCTGCCATGGACACTGGCCCTGTTGCTCTGCTGTGTTGGCCTCTCACCTGCCATGGACACTGGCCCTGTTGCTCTGCTGTGCTGTACTCTCCCCTGCCATGGACACTGGCCCTGTTGTTCTGCTGTGCTGTACTCTCCCCTGTGCAGCCTCTCGTCTACTTGCTGTCTCACCTGCCATGGACACTGGCCCTGTTGCTCTGCTGTGCTGTACTCTCCCCTGCCATGGACACTGGCCCTGTTGCTGTGCTGTGTTGGCCTATCACCTGCCATGGACACTGGCCCTGTTGCTCTGCTGTGCTGTACTCTCCCCTGCCATGGACACTGGCCCTGTTGCTCTGCCGTGCTGTACTCTCCCCTGCCATGGACACTGGCCCTGTTGCTCTGCTGTGTTGGCCTCTCACCTGCCATGGACACAGGCCCTGTTGCTCTGCTGTGCTGTACTCTCCCCTTCCATGGACACTGGCCCTGTTGCTCTGCTGTGCTGTACTCTCCCCTGTGCAGCCTCTCGTCTACTTGCTGTCTCACCTGCCATGGACACTGGCCCTGTTGCTCTGCTGTGTTGGCCTCTCACCTGCCATGGACACTGGCCCTGTTGCTCTGCTGTGTTGGCCTCTCACCTGCCATGGACACTGGCCCTGTTGCTCTGCTGTGTTGGCCTCTCCCCTGTGCTATGGACACTGTCCTTCCTATTTGTGTTTCACCTGTGCATGGTATCTGGCATTTGTACATCATTTTGAGCCTTGCTGTTGTCTACAATTGTTGTACCGCTACATCTGTGCAATCTGTGAATAAATACAGTTACTTCTGTTGTGTGTTTTGTCAGTGTCCTTGCTGATTAAAGTTCTGTTTCTGTTCGCATTTGATTGCCCGTGCACCATGCTCTAAGTATACCTTCAACATTGAAAGGCTCTTAGCATGCATCATATTTTTGGACAGGGGTGACAGGGTCTTCAGGCCATTCTGAGCCTGCAAATGTTGTCATGTGTGATGGCTATTTTACCTGCCATGCAGCCATCTTGTTAGTGATTTGCTACTGTTGCCTACACTGTTCACATGTCTGGTTGGGGGACACTGCCAGCACAGGGTGTGATGCTGTGCAAATGTTTAGGAGCTGGCTGGGATATGTCATGAAGTATGTGTGTGGTTTCCTTTCTGTGTGCCCAGCCTTGTATGTGTATGGTCATCTTGTGTTGGCCCTTGGTCCTGGTACCATGGCCTCAATGAGATGCGTGGTCGTGGGTGTAGCAGAGGTGTGCAGTGTGAAGGGTGTGAGTTTGTAGTGGATGTATGTGTGCCCCTGTATTGTGGGGGACACACATGTGTCACCCAGGAGTTGTATTCCTGTTGTTTGTTTTGTCTTGATCTGTGTAGAGGATTGTCTGCACTTGTGTGAGGTGTTTGTAGTGCACTGTGCTGTGTGTTGGTGTATCCATGATGTTGTGTGTCACTCCTCCTTGTTGTGTTTGTAAGTTTGAAGTGTGCAAAGTGTTGAGTTGCACATCAGTGTTGTGTTTGGTTGATCCTCAATGTGTTTTGGGTGTTTTTGTGTAAACTGTGTGGCCCTGCTGCTCCACACTGGCATTGTGTTTGTCATGCATTGCAGGCACATGGTGGTTTTTCCACTCCTGTATGGCATGATGTGTGTGGTTTTGGACCATCCACTATGTGTGCCACTTGTACCTGGCCATTGTGGGTGTTCCCTCCCTCTATTTGTGTGTGGTACACCCCTTACATGTCTTCTACTGACATGCCGGCTGTTTCACTTTGATGTCAGCTGTCCCCTTGGTTTCCATGTGTGTGTGCATCCACATCACTTCATTTGTGGGCATGTGCTTTGGGTGCAGTTCTTGGGCCATGAGTGTTATTCCACTATGGACATTGCCCCAATGGTTTATGTGAGCTGTCCTTGTGCTATTGGTCATTCTATAGTGGTCATGTGCACTACAGCTGTGTGTGCTGGCCAGTGCTCTGGTGGAGGTGGCTGGGCTCTTGTATCCCAGAATGGTCCATGTGCAGTTGTTGTGTTGGATGTGTGGATGTTGGCTGTGGTATTGCTTCAGTTCCTGAGTGTGCTGTTGTATTTGTGCAGTGCTGATTTGTGGTGTGTGTGATGCGGTTGTGTCGATCATGTGTGTTTGTGGCTGTTGTGCTTGTTATGCACACACTGCTTGTTGTGCATGCAGTGCTGTGTGTATGTGGCCTTGGCATTGCCTGATGTGCATCCCCTGATGTCTTGTGGTGTTTGTTGATTGGGGTTTCATGTGCATCTGTGGTCGGTTTGATGTGGCAGTGTGTGTTTGTCCAGATGCATTTCTTGTGTGCTTGGTGTTATGGTGTGTGTGTTTTGTTCCTGAGTGATGTTGTTGTGTACTCCTGTTGTGTCTGTGCTCCCATTGCTTTCCCCCAGTTTGGCTGACTGGGTATGTCTGTTTCTGTTGCAGTTCAGTATGTGTTCCTGTAGTGTTTTTGTGTTGTTCTTGTGCAGGCATTTGTTGAGGCATCCCTGTGTGTGATTAGTTTGTGGCTACACCCAGGGTGTGTGTTTGTTTGTGTGTGTATGTGCTGGCAAGGATTGTGATCCTTCAGTGTGTGTGGCACTGGTGTTGTGTGTTCCTGCAGTGACTGTGTCCCTGGTTGTGTGGTGCAGAGGGTGTACGTTGTGCTTGTTGTTGCAGTGCTTGTTGGTGTGCCTGGGTGGTGCACGGGATGGGCACCTGGCCTGTGACTTGTTGGGGTGTGTGGATGTGTGGTTGGGGGTGGTGTGTCCCTATGGAGTTTGTGTCCTGCCCATGCCTTGGAGTGGCCCTGCCTTCTGCATAGTGCGCATGTGTTGACCGCGGCAGTGACGTGACCGGGATGTTGCTGCTGGTTGGCGGACGATGTGTGTTCCGGATGCAGAGGGGTGCCTTGTTGTCAGGTGGGTGATGTGTGGGTGCCCGTGTGGATGTGTTGTGTCCCCCAGCAGGGTGTCTGTGTGGTGATTGGGCCCTGTGTTGGTATGTGTGTTGTGTGTTGCATATGTGTAGTTGCGTACCTGCGGCGTCGCCCGCGGCGGCCCATCTGGCGGTAGTGTTGTAGCAGGTACATCACCGGATGCATATGGAGGGCTGGGTCCATGGCGTTCATGACCGGGTCTCGTATTTTGCGCTCCGCTGTCAACTTTCCACCTGCTCAGGCTGGGTGGTGTCTCCGCTGCGGTGCGTCTGCTTGTTTGGGCCATCCTAATTTGTCGAGCGGGCGGACGTCATTCGGTGCGGCGGAGAGTCTCGATTGGCTCCTGCCGCCGCAGTGGCGGGTGCACTTTGATGGCGGTGCGCGTCGCTATGCGGCGGACGGGAAATGACCTATGTTTCGCTATACTAATGTGGCGGACGTGAGTACCGCTGCTCGCGGGCGGAAAAAGCAGTTTTCCGCCCTGCCACCACCGCGGTGGTACCACCGCCCGACATCCTAATGGACCCCTTAGTATTAGAACAGTCTCTGCTATTGGGGAAGAGTTAACTATACTTACCAACAATAGGCTCCCAAAATTTAAGTATTGGCAACTAAGAAGCTGGCATCATAATATTGGGACAGAGGTGGGCATTTCCAATGAACTAGAAAATGTACTCTGGAGAAAAACTGGAAAAAAGAAGGAGATATCGACCTTCTACTTGCTGATGCTGGATCTGGAGGAAGGATTATTTAATCTGTCGACGGAGCTGTGGGGAGAGAGCTTGCATGGCATTTGAAGACACCTGGTAAGTATCTCATGACATCTTGTATAGTACGGTACAGCCTGAAAATTTGAGAAGGAATCATATTTTTTGTGTTCACAGGGTGTACTGGTCTACTCATAAACTCGCGAAGTTCTCGAAGGGTCCAGCGCCTAAATGCCCAAAGTGTCTCCTTGCTGAAGCGGATGATACTCATATGTTTTTTAACTGTCCCAAGTTACAGTATGGAAGATATGTTGGGTCTAAACATCCAGGATAGCACACTTTTAGTGTTTTTTGGCCTGTTACCAGAGTATAAGTTGCTTTCCAGATGGGAAAATAAGTTGTGTTTTTTTTTATCTTGCTTGCAAGAAGAGAAATCTGTAAAAAGTGGATAAAGGATACTCCCCCAACCTTTTTAGACTGGGTTATTTCCGTTAAATATACGATGAAATTGGATAGAGTTAAACTGGGAAAAAAACACTTATTAACAATAGGGATAATAGAATAGATTTGTGGGGTCCATGTGAGGTTTGGTTGGGCACTCTCGAATAATAGACACATTGGTCCAATGATTAAGCCTTTACACTTGATATACTTTATCTCTCTGATTCTGTAGGACACCCAGGACAAAAAACAATCATACAGAGAGGTTTTGGGTAAAGCATCTCCAATTAGATACAGAGCACTCCAGCCAGTGCTATTTGAAAGGGTGTGAATTCAGCAGCTCTGAATTATCTAATGGCGAATGAGGACACACATTTTTTTTTTTAAAGGTGAGTATCTAGGAGCCTCACGGAAGTTGTGTGCAGTGTAGGAATATGACTGCATTCTCTGTACAAATCAACGTGTAAGTTGTGGTCGCAATTTTAAAGAAAGAGGACCCTTACCAGTGGACACTGAAGAAACCCAGTGGAAGACAAGAGGTTGGAGAGCCACCCCACCCGTGGATACCTTAGGAACCAGGACACCTGCACCAGGGAAGCCGGGTGCATAGGTGTGAATTGGCGTTGGAAAACCGTTGCCAAACTCAATGGGAGACTTCAGAGAAAGATGCCGCTGCTGGGGAAGGTGGAAGTGTCTGGTGGAACACAAAGGTGGATTCGAGATGTAAAGATTCTGCCACCTGCAAGCAGAGGGGACAGAGTCTATGCCACTCAGAAGTGACCAGAAGGCACGGGAAGACGAATGCCCACCGATATAGGGTGCTGCAGGAGAGCTGACGGTGACCTTGAAACTGCAGCTGAGTGGACCGAGCTACGCTCTGGAAGACCAGGAGCTGTACAAAAGCTGTCCCACGTCGGATGTTGAGAGTTGAGGGATCGTTGTCCGGCGGGAGCACCAACAAGCCTTGGCAACTGCAACCAATGTGGATGTTGAAAAATGTGCAATGTCGGGACCAGCAAGGTCCAGGAGACTCACTACAAGCAGGGGAGTCAGGGCAGGCCCCAAGCAATCAGGGAAGCTCAAACGAATTCAAAGGTGACCCTCAAGTGGACCCACAGGCCGGAGGCACTGGAGTTGCAGAGGACCTCAAGCAGCTCACCAAAGAAGTAGGCCCACGTTGCAAGTGATGTGGGAGGACGAAGCTTTTGGTCACTGGAAATGCTTGACCTTCTTGGTGGAAGGAAGCCAACAAGCCTTTGCAACAGCAAGTCGACGCCGTACACAGAGGTTCCTGCAGCTCCAACGAGGGACACTGACCTCAAACTTGGTGAGAGGACAGGGCAGGCCTTGAGGGATGTTGCTGAGCTTTTCGGAGTCCGTAGGAGCCCAGAATCAGCAGACCGGTCAGCTTAGTTGCGGTGTCTGCGGTTGCAGGGAAGTGACTCCTTCACTTCAAGGGAGATTCCTTCAGGTGTCTTTGATGCCCACAGGCACTGTATGGAGCACAGGTACGGACATTAGCACCAGCTTACACACGCTGCAATGGCAGGAGATAGTTCGAATAGTCTCCCATAGGTGGCATAATACAGGATTCAGCCTATGGGGGACCTCTGGGGTACCTATGCCCTGGGTACCTTAGTACCATATACTGGGGACTGATAAGGGTAGCCCGGTATCCAATTTAGGATATACCTAGGTACTTACCATCACAATTTAGGGGAGAAAGCAGAGAGGCTGGGGTCCTGATTAGCAGGATCCCAGTCAGACTAGTCATAAACAGCAATACATCAAGCAAAAAGTGGGGGTAACCATAGAATCAGATCCTACTTTCCTACACAATGGAATTAATAAAAAAAATTCCTGATATAAGCCAATAATGGAAAACCATTCGGCTTCACATGGAAGCAATGGCACAGCTAGATTCTGTACCACAGGACAACATGGAACAATGATCGAATTAACCCTACGTAAATCCTTAACAATACCATACTTGCCATTAGGCTTCTGTAAGCCCATAAAAGGAGAGTAACATGGACTTCCCAGTATTTCCTTTAAGATCCCTTGCTCAATAATTGAGTTGATAGAGGAGTAATTCCGACAATAGTATCTGGAGTCCAATTGTATTGAGGGATTCTTGGAAATTCTGTATTTCGTTTAACCGTGACTCGGAGTAGTTCAACACCCTTAATTAGTTTGATATATTTACCTGTAAATTCCCAAACTTCAGGTAACAGTGTCTCTCAATTCAATAGGCAAATCCTCACTCGTCAGGAGAGGATACATTCCCACAACAGATTTCTGTTGAGCAAGTTTAACCACTTGCATGCTCGTGACGGCCGGGAGCCGTCACGCATCACGGTGGGCGTGTGCGCAGGATGGCCCCCGCCATCCGAATCCCGCCCACCTAGTAAAACCCCCACGCAGCACGAAAATTCGCACCACACGCAAGGGGTTAAAAACAACGTCTTCATCATTTGTGGGAAACTCAATACCTTTTGGTGTGCAGTAAATGAAACAATTTAACTTACACAATACATCACGTCCAAGTAAATTCACTGGACTTGTATCACACACCACAAAACAATTTAGATACTCAAGGACCCTGTTTTGAGTGAAACATGTTCTAAAATTGGGGTGGACAACTTTTTGTTTGTAACTCCTACAACTTTGATACTTTCTCTTGAGAGGGGTAGGTTAGGAGCCTCTGCTGTTTGAGTAGTGCGGAAAGCACCATGGTCAGCTTTGTCGCCGATGGCACCTGGTGCAACACTCTTTTTTTTTGGCACCCCCCATATGACCTCCTTCTTAAATTCCCTCACAACCACCACACATATTTCACTTGTTTTAAAGTGCTGGTAAAGACCAGCTTTACTAATCCTCTCAGCTATCCACATAAAATACAGATTTTATTTTTGCAGCAGGCATATTAACCCTTCTGTGTTACTTTATAGTGAGTCAAAACTGCCACCTCTCTCTCTAGCAGGAACATTAATCAGAAGTGTTATGACATTTTTATTGCTGCCTGAAAGCTGGACGCACAAGGAACTCTACAGTAGATGCCTTTAAATCCCTAGTTATTGCTAAACACACCACCCCCACCCTGGAGGTCAGCGCACAGCGTGGCCGCAACGGATGCATCGCCCGAAAGCGCGTCGTGGGTAGCACCAGTGTCGACAAGAAATGAGACATTATTCCCATACACTTCTCCATCCACATAGGGACCACTCTGGTCTACCTCTAAGGCTGCACCAAGTACTCAGTCCTCCTCCCCCCTCAGGCACCATCCGGCTGACAGGTTCTGATCAAAATCATCTAAGTGAATCGAATACTGTTGTGATACATTCTGGGTCTGGAAAAAATTTCTGTTCAACTGTTGATTCAGATTTGCATTATTCCTTTACACCTGTACATTCTGTTAAGGCAACAGAGCTTGGAGCATTTGCTCTGACTGAGCTACATTCAAATTTTGCATTCTCGGGCCTTGTGCATGCTGAGTCTGTGTTGTGTTTTTCCCTTGAGACTGTGCATATTCTACATTCTCCGTTTGCAATGTCTAAATTTTCCACAGCATGGCTTTCTTCAAAAGCCACACATCAACATCAGTTCTTAGATCAACTGGATTACCACAACCTCTACCTTATGGCTGAAAATTCTGTTGCTGTGAACCACTAACACCTTTTATCATCCAAACTTGAATATATCCTGCTTGTACCGGAGAAATATTGTCAAAACTCATTCTGATTCTCACCTTTCTGCATTGCTCTTATCTGAGCGGCAATCATCTTTTTCTTAAGCTTCTTGTGTTTCATCTCACTCTCATACCCACAATATTTTGCATAACATAAATTCTCATCTAATGGTTTACTTTGACAACAAAGCAATTGCTGTTAAATCATGTTAGAAATTTCAGGTCTCAAACCATGTACAAATCTGTAAACAAAATGTCCCATATCCTTTTCTGTGACATTGTCCAACCCACTATTTGAAAGCCTGTAACAACCTCTCATAATAAGCATGGGCTGTCTCTTTTACTTCCTGTGTTGCCTTTCTATATGTTGCCAATGTTACTCTTTAGGGGAAATTGAACTCTTCCAGTTACTTATAACCTACTGGTATTTTATCAATACCACTGCAGATGGTGCTCCTGTTCTAGGATCCTTCTCTGGTTATGTCGCAGGCCAATCCACAGTAACTTTACATTCCGCCCACAAATCACCTGGTACCACAATGTCAAACAGAGTATTCAAATCGATCCACAAATCTTTCAAATTTTTTACAAATCTTTCAACCTCTCTGTACCATTCCACTGGATTTTCTCTAAATTTCGGGAAATCAATTATAAATGACAAAATATCAGGTCTTGTCCATGGTAAATAGACATAAAGTCCACCAGGTACTTCTCTCATTGGGAGCACCCGTATTTCTTCTTCATGTCCATTTAAGGCATCAGGTAATGACTGCACCCTAACTCTTTTTATTTATTCCTTTTCCAATCATCTGCCTTCCCATTTTCTCTCTACTCCATTTCATGATCAATGTCATCAATTCTTTAATCTGCAACTTCAGTCCAGGAGCTCTCAAAATCATAATATCTTTATCACTAAAATCTAACCTATATGATTTCTGTACAAACCTTTGACTTTTGAAAATCTACATCATATTTTAGAGCCAATCCGGGCATTTTCTCATGTTTTAATCTCGCTCATCGAGCAATGTAATAATTGTAATTCTGAAGCTTATAAAGCACATGGTTACACTTACCAGTGTGTCCCCGCGCTGAATAAACCGCTGAGGAACCCGTCCTGGCCTGTTCCTGTGAGGCGCCCAACTCCTGGGCACCCCCCTGCTGAAGCCAGGCATCCTTAGCGATTAGGGCCGATGTGGAGACTAAGCAAGCTATTGCCCAGAGTTGCAGCATGGGACCCCATGATTAGAGTAGGCACCGTGCCGAGAATTATCGGGTCCGTGGACATTTGAGCTCAAGACCCTGCCGTGACGGGAATTGAACCCTGGTCCCGGGCAAGACCTCTGCATCAGGGTCTGCCGCTCTAATCAGTGAGCCACACTCCTCCAAGAAACAATAGTTCCTCCTCCTGGTATGTATCTAATTGTGAAGGACTAATTGGTGTACACAAAAAAGGGGGGAAGTGAGGAGGGACGGCCTTTTTCCACTCTTAGTAGTGTGGTAGGTCCAGCGTAACAGGGGGCCCAATGGAACTATTCAAAAATGGAATTACGCTGTTCCTCAGGGATAGGAGATACAGAGTCTGGAAAGACTGGAACCAACTAAGCCCCAGGTGGGGTCAGTGTTGGGAATCCATATATTGGACTGTAATGCCCTCACACACCCTTGCAGGTGTCATGCTTCATCATATGGGCTGCTCCTCGTTGGGTCAGCGGTGCAATACCCAACGGGCTCCC
Source organism: Lissotriton helveticus (assembly GCF_964261635.1). NCBI lineage: Eukaryota > Metazoa > Chordata > Amphibia > Caudata > Salamandridae > Lissotriton > Lissotriton helveticus. The sequence goes on from NC_136061.1 coordinate 654,338,457, forward strand.
TTTAGAAGGGGCACTTTCTCGGAGATCTTTTATCCAACAGCTGTTTGGTGAAGTGCAGGTGTGGGGCCGGAACTGTGTAGATGTGGTGAGGTGATCTAAAATATGGTTGGGAGTACCCAGAAGGACAACATTTAGTCTGGGGTCTCCTCCCTAAGTAAAAACAAAGAAGACAAGGCACTGATTCGAGTACAATGCCTCGTGTAGTGGCGTCCTTGTCAGAACGTGTGGGTCAATATGTTTCTTCCTTTAAGTTAATTGCACTAGCGATTCTTCAATACCGGAATGTTACAACTATCTACACCTATTAAAAAATGCAATCTAGTGTATTCACATTCAAGCTGTCTATTATTAGATGTACCTTTTGCGACCTGGATCTACCTGTTTTGGAAGACAAAAAATAGGTAGACATAATCCAGGTTGATATAGAACAACACAAAAATAGACACAGTCTTGTGGTGACTCCTGTATTGTGTAGCAGTGTGGGTGCAAGATATACGTCCCACATACGCCCATGGTAGTGCCAGTTCCTGGCTAAAATGGGAGGGGACACAGCCAGATCAAGAGGTCAAGGGGATCACCAGGTGTTGGTCCTGAACAATAGTAAAGAGCAGTAGGGCTGGTTAAATTCTAATAGTGCTCCATGGAATGTCCTCATTGAGCCCCCTGTCGTGTGAGGATAGTCAATGTATCCAACTCTGCTCCTTTGCAAATAGGTTGTTCTTGGATATGTTGGGGGCTGCTTCCAGGATTACCCATTTCAAGGAGCCTGGTGAGTGAGTTTTGTCAAGATAGTGGGCACACATTTTGGTATTGTTTCTGCGGCAAAGGAAGTTGCTGCAGTGTTCAGAAATACACAGTTTGATGGGATGGCACGTCATTCCCAAGTAGTAAAGATCACATGGGCATGTGAGTAGGTATATGCAATTTGCTGTGTTACCGTTTGCATGAGACCTCATCTCCCATACAAAGGTATCGTTCAATGTGATAGTTTTATGTACAGAGGTAAAGGTGCAGGCAGTCCAGGTGCCACATGGATAGTGGCCTGTGACTGCTGGCAGTTGCCAAAGTGTACCTTGTTGGTTGGTGATTTTGGCCTTTGGTCTAGTATGGATGAGCATATCTTTCAGGTTTTGCGAGCGTTTGAACGCAAACTGGGGTGGATCTAGGTCCAGGGTACCTGTGTTAAGTATGTTCCAGTGCTTTCTTAACACTTTGGTTAACTGGTTTGAAGTTGGTGTGAAAGTTGTTACACAGGTAAGCACCTCAGTGGCAGTCTTTTCTCGGTGTTCCAGGAGACTTTCTCTATTATTGTTGCGTGCTCTCTTCCTGGAGAGAGCGATAATCTTAGGGGGTAGTCTTTAGCAGCCAAGTTTTTTGCAAGGATCTATGATTCTGATTTATACTTCTCGACTGTACTACAATTTCTTCTCACCCTGAGAAATAGCCCGAACGGCAGGTTTTCTTTCAGAGATTTCGGGTGGTGGCTGCCGAAGAGTAGCTAGCTATTGCGATCAGTGCTTTTCATGTACATGATGGTCGTTAGCCTCCCCTCTTCCTGTTTGATAGTAAGGGCAAGGATATATGCTGGGGAGATGCTGTAATAGTGAAGTTCAAGTAAGGATTGTGATCGTTAATCCACTTGAAAAAACTGTCATATGATTCAGAGTTCCCTTTCCAAAAAAATCAAGATATCGTCTACGTAATGCTTCCATAGCCGTTTGTTGTCACGGTATGGGTTTGATTCATGATCGATATGGTGTCTCTCGAAGGCTGCTGTTAGAATTGGGGGTCTCTAGTTGGCACAGGTTGGTACTTGTGGCAAATAGGGACCCTCTCCTCTAGTCAGGGTAAGGGGGTACACTCCCAAAATAACCTCTGCTCACCCCCTTGGTAGCTTGGCACTAGCAGTAAGGCTTATCTCAGGGGCAGTGTGCAAAGCATTTGTGAACACATACAGTAATCAAGTGACAACACTACAAATGGACACCACATTGGTAGTATATCAAAAATAGTTAGCTTTTATGTTAAGACTTAGCACAAGACCACATAACGACAAAAAGAATCCACAATACTATCAGCAATAAAGAGTTCTTGTTAGAATGCTTAATTTTAGGGTTCTGTGTGATTCGTACCCTTTGTCCGGCTCTCACGGTGATGAAAAAGAACCCAAAGAGTCTAATACGTGCAGCGGACGCTTCGGTCCAATGCTCTCAGAATGTTGTGCGAGTAGTACACAGTACCTTTTTGTGATGCGTCCGGCATGGACGGGCGGTGTAATAAGAAAGAGTTGCACGGTGCGTTGTCCTCCTGTCACGGTGCGAGCTACTGCTCGTTGATGTCTGTACGGGTCGTTGAGCCCAGAGCTGCGATGATTGAGGTGGACTGTGCTTGGTGCGGGGCATTCAGATTACGTTGCAGCATACGAGCCTTACTGCGGGAGCTGCGTTGTTCAGTCCTTGAATGCGGTGCGAGGCGACAGTGCGAAGCGTACCCAACTCCAAATGCGATCATAGACTTGAACTCAGCAGTAGTGTACGCGTCGTTCCGACCAGTGCGGCTCGATGAGGTGAAGCGATGTACGTTGCGTTGTCCTGCTGTCACGGTGCGAGCTACGGCTCGTTGGTACGAGTCGTTGGGTGCAGAGCCGCATTGATTGAGGCGGACGGGCGTGGTACGGTGCTTCACAGGACATGAGTCGATCGTACGAGGCGCACACAGCTCCCTGCCTCGGCGCTACGGAAAACAGCTTTTCCAGCTGCTCTCCTCAAGGCGGGTGAAGTCCACTGGTCCTGGGACTTCGTTCAGGGGGCAAGCTCACTTACAAACCCTTGGAGATCCTTGCACAAGTGAAAATAAAGTCTTTAAGTCTTTCTCCTCTCCTTCAGCAGCAAGGCAACAACTGCAGGCCAATCCCCCAGGTCAGGGACAGTATTCCTCCTTCAGCTTTCCCAGTTCCTTCTCTTCAGGCAGAGGTTTCTGAAGTATCTTTGTCTGATCTGGATCTAATTTCTTGGGAGCAGGGTCCCAATACTTATACCCCTAAATCCTTTGTTCCTCTGTGGAATGTTGGTGTACAGGGCTTCCACATCTTGGTCAAGCAGGAGCAACACGTCAGTGGTGTCCTTTAGGAATGAAGGCACCAGTTTCACTAGCGGTTGGAGAAAGTGATCACAAAATTGTGATATTGCTTCCAGGACAGAGTTGATGCCGGATACAATTGGTCTACCCGGTACTGGAGTGACCCCCTTATGGATCTTCGGTAGTATATAGAAGTAGGGGGTCTTGGGATCTTTCTTGATGAGGAAGGAAGCCTCCTTCCTACTCAGCCATCCTTGACTCTCTGCTGAGTCAACCAGTCCGGTGATTGCTCTGGTTAGTCGTTAGGTGGGGTTTCTGGCAATCTGAGAATAATATTTCCCGTTGCGCAGTTGTCATTGACACTCTGTGTTGTAATCAGAGGTTGCCATTATCACTGTTGCCCCGCCCTTATCTGCCTGTTTCAAAGTGATAGAAGGCTCATTGGCTAAAGATTTTATGGCTTGCATCTCCATCTTCGAGATGTTGTTAAAGTGTCTTGAGGTAGTCAATGCTGCTATATCTTTAAGGACAGCCTGTTCGTAGGTAAGGACCTCGTTTGGCACCATCCCGCTATTGGGGGTAAAAGTTGAAGGGTTGTGTAAACTCGAGTCATCATCTCCTAGGTGCTCTTTGTCATCAAAAAATGCTTTTAGACGGTAGCAGGGATTCTGCTCATACACAGATCTGTGCATAGAGACTTGGAACCTCAGTGAATTAGGGTGTTCCAAAACTCACCTTAGTAGCCAAAATCCCCTACCAGACTAGCAATCAGTGTCTCATTCGTTCTTCCATGCCCCCAATGATTAGACAACCCAGTACATGGAACTTAGAATACCTCAGGAAATGTGGAACACATGAACACTCGTTCGTTATACTGTCATACCAGTCCAAAACGGGGAGTAAAGGAAGACACGTGCAAGTTTGAAATATTTATTTCTAATGCCGTGTTCTCAGGCACGGTATCTTAGCTAATGCAAGCAGACATATTATAAGCAACAAAGTTATCAGCAAAGTTACTATTCCATAAAATACAAAAGGAGAAAGCATGTTAAAATGCTAAATGGAAATAGGCTAGATTACACCTAGATTTCACCCTCCCTTGCTAGTAGGTCATTTTATATCTACAGAAGGTCTCTTGGGTTTACAAGGGCGGCCCCATACCTCTGGTCTTAGTAGAAATGGATCACATCATTTTCTACACCAGCTCTCTGCATGCGAATGTTCTCCAAGTGTGTTTGCATGCCTGCGCATTGTATTATTAAACGCGCCAAAATCAGAGGTGGCCACATGTGCATATATGTTATGTCTAGAACGTGCGCTGATCATACCGAACAACAACCACTGTGTTGAAATAACCTTGAAGGCCTCGGCACTCACTGTTCAGACAAAGCTTACCAAGCAAAGCTGCTACTATAGGAAAACATATTATTCTCGTGTGAAGCAAAACAGTCTACTAGACTCTAATCATTTGTAATAATGTGTGTCATGTGCAAAGGCAGCAGAGAGGAAAAATGGCGTTTAAACTTCTAATAAGCTCATGCTAACTTAACACAGTGTAAATGTAAGGCTCATCCCCAAGACAAGACGCACTTTACGGAAGAACTGGTATAGTTTGCATGTTTGTTTAAAGTTATCCACCTTGGGAGTGGGAACAAATCTCAGGCCTTTTTGGAGGACCTCTTCTTCTGTTTTAGTCAGAGTACGGGGTGACAGATTGACCACTAGGTTCTTTTCCTGTTGGTCGTGTGGCTCCTGGTTTCGTATATCCGCTGTTGTGGTTCCTCCCATTGTACCCACTTTTCTTGCAGATTCCCTCTTCTGCCCCCTTGCCCTCTGCCCCAACCTCTGCCTAAAAAAGGCTGGTTCATGCCTGAGGGTCCAAATTGAGGTGGGCCTTGAGGGAATAGTGGGTATTCCCAAAAGGCGGATCCCTGGTAGACGGATGGTGGGTAGGTATTGTACCCTTGCCCCCCCCCCCCTTGGTTGATTGAACTTTTAGCTCTCTGTACTCGAGTCGCTATTACTGGAGGACCCTCTCCTGGTTGAATTGGAGCTGGTGTCAGATAGGTAACCCGTTCCAGGCAGTACAAAGTCCGCCTTGAGGTATGGGTATACCTTTTCCTTGTCGAAACGTTTGATATCTTTCTGAAGTTTCAACACTTTCTGTTTCATGAGGTACTCCTTGTGCTGCGCAATTTCATTATTTATTTCTGTGAGTTTTGATTTGAAACTGGGGCCTGGAGTTGCCTTTTTTAGTGTGTTTTCAGCTATCTGGATTCGAGTCAAGAGTTCATCCGCCAGTCTTTTGGCTGTGTTGATGATCAATATTAGGAGATCTCTTGTACATTTCCATGAGATTTGTGACCATTCGATCTTAAACTGCCCATCTTCCCAAAATATTCTAGGGAAGTTCTTGATGATGAGGCAATTGGGTGAAATATTGGCCCCGAGGTACTCGGTCATTAATGCACCGTGTATGGTGATTTTGACCCATTCCCTCTTCATCGCAGATAATGACTGCCAATCTTCCGATTGGCTTCCTGTGGCGCCATCACTGTCGGCCATAAGAATCGAGGGTGTCCTAAGGATTTCTTCTGCTTGTTCCTCTCTATAACTTAGACCCTGGCCTTCCATGGTAGGGTGGAAAGGGTCGAATTAGGGTGTGTAAAAGACGACCTCAGGTAGAGGTGGCCACTCCAATGTAGTGGAGTCCAGTTTGAAAGGGAGGGAGAGCGGGGGGGACAGAACAAGTCTTGCACGCCACGGATAAAGTCCCACGGGGATTAGCCATGCTGGAAATTTTATACCAAAAAGGGTGGACTTCAGGCGGGAAGGCCTTTTTCCACTCTTAGTAGAGTGGTAGGTCCAGCGTAACAGGGGCCCTAATGGAAGTTTTTAAAAATGGAATTACGTTGTTCCCAAATATAATTTCTTCCAACTCTACTTTTAGCCTATTCACATAAATTGGTTGGTTTCCTTTTTTCCTGAACTGAATTTTGAATCAAACTTGAACTTGGAACTGAAATTGAAGCTGGAGAGGAAAAGGAAACTTGAGCTTGTACTGAAACTGCATCTAAACTCGAGACTGGAGCTGAAATTGAAGAATTTTCAATGTTTTGATTTTTAATCGGAGTACTATAGCCTTTTATTAATTCCTCAAATGCTTGAGGCGTACATCCTGATTGCTCTCTTGAAATATTTAAATTAAATCCTCCATTGCTCAAATTTGCACTCATGGAGCACGGCCAAGATGGCGACTGGAGCGGACGCTGCCTAAAGAGTTCTGCGGCCGCCCGTGAAATTATCCTGCATCATCCTCCCTGCATGCGTCTGCACGCACCCTTAATGGTATCCCCGGTTTTGGTGGAGGAGGAAAGCCAAAAACTGAGGGTTCATAGAAGTCCCTGCTGCGATCTGGAGCGTGTCGGGCCTACGCTTCTCCAGGCACAGAGCGAGCTGGGGTGTGGCTGGGAGCACAGCAGTAGCCATTCGACTGCTGAATAAGACAGCTAACCCTCACATCCCTGAACGACGCAGTTCGAGGAGGCAGTAAATCACGCTTGCTGCCTCCCCTGCTCCGAAGTTTCACTTCTTGCTCGAGAGGAGCGGGGACAGCATTGTGGGTGGGCCTGGCCCTTCCGATCGGAACCGGGGCCTGACGTGGCCTGAAGACGGAGACGATGTGACAGGGGAAGACACTCCATGCTCCACCAAGTGGTGTGCGCTGGTGGTCCCAGGTAGATGAGGTGGGGAGGAGATGAGTTCAGCGGTCCTGGCGTCAGAGCTCCATGTGGGTGGGCCCACTGGGGACCGCGAGTGGATGGCCTGGCGAAACAGAACTGGCTTAGACACGGTCCCTGGTGGTGACCAGGAGAGGAGACAACACAACGTCACCCTCCCCTGTGAAAGTACTGGTGGTGGCGATATGGCACAGTGCGGGTGCGCGCGCAGAAGGTGGGACCGGTCCGGACTTGATCTCGGAACCCAACGGTGGAAGTGGGGAGCCTGGGCCCGGAGTGGAGTGGCAATCCCTGGTGGTGTCCAGATGAGCGCGAGCCTAGAGTGTAAAGCAAGGGCAGGGCCGTTTCTGCCATTAGGCAGGACTAGACGTCCGCCTAGGGCGGCAAAATGGTGAGGGCGGCATTTTTTTGTGTGTGGCACTAGTCTGGAAGGAAACAGGAAATCAATCATGCAGTGGAGTCCGAGTGCACTGTGCAAGCGCACCTGCTGTTTGCAATTGCTGCCTTGTGACATCATGATGTTGCGCAGACAGTTTAGAGCCAAGAGGCACACCCTAGCATAGTGGCGGGGGGCGGGGGGCGTTGCGCACTGTAGCGTGTGTGTGTAGAGCGGGGTGCGGGCCCGGACACACTAGTGTAAGTGTGGGTCCCCAGGGCCGTCAATCTTGTAGCGCGGGATAGCGCTACCAATGACGGCCCTGGGGAACATTTTTAGCCAATCCATGAGCAGTGCTTCAGCCAGGGAGGGCAGCCCAGTGACGGTGACGCGCACGGCGCACCAGTGCCACCATCTCTCTCGGCACGCGCGGGGGATGGTCGGACTGTGTGTGTCGGCTGGCGCGCTGCTCACCCTGTGATGGCCGTGAATTCAATTTACCATACCTAGTATAGTATACTGCAGCTGCCACGCTGTTGCTGCTGCCAGTGCCGCCCACACACAAGCTTGTTGTCTGGTCCCGACTCCGTCTCCTGCCGGCCCTCCAAACAGCACAGTGGTCGTGGGCAGGCCTGGTCGTGGGGACATACGTAACGTCGTGACTGAGCAGTGCACGCACCGGTGAGTCAGTCAGAAGGCCGCTGGCTGCGAAAATAAATTTAAATACATATTTCGGATCGGATGCATTGCATGCAAATTCAATTGCAAATGAATCATCATGTAATAATGACGTTATTCATCATCACTCAGGCCTGCTTGCTAATGTTGTAAATGAGGCGGCGGCGGGCAGGTGAATCATTATCTGTTTCTGTTATCTCCGAGCCTGTCCGAGCCTGTCCGAGCCCGTCCACTCCTCACGGTCATGGCAGGAGTGGGCCTGGCTGGCGCAAAACACTGAGTGAGCATGAGCAGGGGTTAGGTAGCACTGACGCTGGGTGTCTGAGTGAGGTTTGGTTTGGATGGTGGCGCGGGCGGGGCGGGTCTGTTTGTTGCAGCAGGCCAGGCACTGGGCAGGCTAAAAATATCTGAGACTGATTTAAAATCATAAGATGGCGGTGGTGGCGGCCCCATGTCCAGGCCTCGGCCTGTGACTGAGGTGAGGTGATGATGGCTGATAGAATCTATCTCCCTGCATGTGAGCGAGGCTGGAGCCTGGAGGAGTAGTAGGACACGGGAGAGGGGGTCAAGGAAGCACGAAGAGAGTGTGCAAAAGAAAGAGCAGAGGGCCCCTTACCTTATTTATGCGTTTTTATATAGCGCGGACTTTACCCAAAGGTGTCAGAGCGCTTCACAATAGGAACAGAACTGATACATGAGAACATTACAAGTGAACAAATTACAAAAGCAAATGTTACATTAAATGAGGCAAAAGTGACAATCGTGAGCCAACAAAATACAAGAGGTAGCAAACGGTGCATTACAGGAGGAAAAAGTGACATGTGTGCAGGTTACAAAAGCGTACAAAGTAAACATAGAGGTATAATACTGCAATAAATGGAGGACACTCAAGCACAAGAACAAACGTTACGTAGGCACTGGTGGCACTTGTGCAAGTATCGAAAGCAAACAAAATGTAAGAGGTAGAAAACAGTGTGTTACAAGAGAAAAGTGATGTGTGCATGTTACAAACGAGTACCAAACACAGGTAGAAGGATAATACTGCAATAAATGGCAGACTATCTAATGCATTTATTCTTCTAGCCTGGATGACGGGGGAGAGAGAGATAGTAGAAAAAGGGAGGGGCGGCATTTTTCAATTCTCGCCTAGGGCGGAACAACACCTAGAAACGGCCCTGAGCAAGGGTACTCATAGTACGGCCCGCGGACCCCCAGCAGCCCGGCAAGCCTTCCCTGGCGGCCCGCGGACCTTACAGATATCGTACCCGTGGTTCAAAAAAGCATTTTTAAAGAGTGTGTGTAACCGGAGCGAGACTCTGAGAGACTCAAAATGGGGACCGAGGTGGTCGAGGTGAAAAGGGAGGACGTGGCAGCAAAGGTTCAAAGGGGGAAAAAGGTCACAGGGGCATTGATGGACTGAAGGTGAGTTGCGTAACCAAAGCTTAAAATTAAAAGTGAATATTATAAAAAACAATGTTTGTTTACTTTGCCACAGGGCGCACCGTGAATGCTGTAAAACCCTTCTGTGCATGGTTTCGTTCATGTAGTCAAGGCGGCGAGGGAGAGGGAGCTTGAGGGATTATTAAGTGGGGTTTGGGCATGCAGGTGAATGGCAGTGGGAGGGGGGTTTGTGAGGGAGAGCGCGAAGCCAAGCAAGGGAAAGAGAGCGGGTGTGAGGGTGGAACATGCATAGGGGTGCTTGAGAGAGTGCGAGGGTGTCTATGTGGTGGAAGTGAGCGGTGGGTGTGAGGTTTGGAGAGTGAAAGAGTGAGGGTAAGCTTGAGGGGGTTGGGTGTGAGGGGAGAGCACATGGGCGTAGGAAGTGTGGGGGGTGCGGGGGACAAATCCCCCCAGATTTTGGAGTCGGGGACGGGGGACAAAAGGATTTCCCCTCTCCCTTCTGTTATTCGCAAGGCCATTAGCCCGCGAAAACGCTACCTAATGGGGCTGTACTTGACCTGGGACCTCACCTGCCTGCAGTCAGAGGGCCACCCGCCCTCTGCCCTCTGTTATTCTGCAGTAAGACTTGGCCAGTCTGGGAAGGGCAGAGGAGGAGAAAAACACTTGTCTCTTTTCCGTCATGCCCAGAGAAGGCAAGGACAGTGCCCACTTCTCCTGCTCTGCCTCTGGTAGCTTCCCTCCTCCCCCCTCTCTCTCTCTCTCTCTCTCTCGCTCTCTTTATTCCTCCATCTCTTTCTGTCTCTGTCTCGCTTATTCTTAAGTGCTGATTTCAAAAGACAGCCATTACATACTCTCTCTTGCCTCTCCTTTTCTTTATTTGTTCCCCCGTGAAATGGATCCAAAAACGAGCAGAACACTTTGGCTGGAAATGTCCTCATTTTCTGGCAGGGTTCTATTCCAAATTACAACCTCAGGACGGAGAGAAAAAAAGTATAAAAATAAGAAAAATAATTAAATAACCAAATAAAGCAATATAGAGTGGTCAGCAGACAGGCCAGATTGTTATTTACACCCATGTACCTTAGTGCTGCTTTACAGAATTTTCCAGTGAAGCGCTACTTACTTTTTATCTTCTTTCTTTGAACAACATTGTTTTCACAGTGTGGGGAAGTGCACCATTCATAAAGGGACTGCAATACCTATTTTAGCCTATAAAATGTGTACCGCAGCTCTGTGTTGAGGGATTTGGTCTTTTTTAAACCAAACTGCTTACATTTTGAAAGGATATAAGCAATGGACATTGAAAGGGTCCCTTCCTGGTCCTGTAGTCATGTCCCGAACTTTTCAGGCAAAATCACTTACTGATTTCAGAATAATGAGTTTAAAACAGTTAAGGTATCCATGTTGTTCCTGCTTACATTTCACATGCTTGCTCATCCTTGCATTCAGTGTTTGCTTTTTACAGGGTGTTGTTACTTTTTTTGAGGCAGCATTTTACTCTTGTCCAATGCATAATTTGAATTGAGTCTCACCACAATTGGGTTGTAGCTAAAGGCAGTGCCAGTTTCTCCCAGTGGGGCAGTATGGTGTTCAGTAGGGGAGAGGATGTGGCACTCTGGCCAGAGCTGCCAAATTTGGAACTGGAGCACCATTTTCAGCCTTCATGACCAGTCCATCAGACCACACTCCTGACAGAGCTTATTCCGATGCTACACCTTTGAAGGCCCGATAGACCTTAGAAGCCATGATGTCTTAGCACCAGCAGGTGGACCCTAATGGTGGCAAGTGTGAGTTAACCTTGAAGGCCTGTCCACCACAATCCATGCAATTCACCTCCAGTCTTGCGAGCAGGCATACGAAGAAGCACACACTAGAGCGACAGTGACTCTGTCACTGAGGTCACAAGACCCTTGAGGCCAGTCCACCTCGTCCATTGGTACCTCCATTGGACTTTTTCAGCACTAGTAGTGCAACTTACCAGGGGTTGGTAATGTTGGATTTGCATGCACATTAAACTTTGGGGGGTGATTATAATGCCACATCACCGTGTCGTTGACAGTCCCACCGCCATTGATGACTACATTACTGCCCGCCATATTACAATGGCGGGCGGTTCCCTGGGCGTCAGAGAGACCGATCGCCACCACACTTCTCCCTTCCATAGGGAAGGGAAATGGCTGGGATCCTTGTGTCTTGCAGAAAGAAGAGAAAAAGGTGTATCTGCTCTTCAGGAAGGATATACAATGCAGAAAGGGCCAGAATAGCCACTCTGGCATTTCCTTTGTGGGCTGCAAGCTAATGATGCTTAATTTAAGTTGGTGTCTGCAGGTGAGGCGTAACTGTATTCTTTGTTAGAGACCGGTACATTATTTAAACCATCAGACTGTAAAACCGAACAAGAGAAAGGCATCAAGAGTTGTTGGCAGAAGGAGGAAGGGAAATATGGAAAACAGAGAAAAAGGAGAAAGCAAAAATGAGAAAGAACCTGGAAGAGTGAGATAATGTGAAGGGAGAGTATGTTGGTGGATAAAGGAGGCAGGAGATGTGTGTTTATCTAGGTACCTATATTGATACTCCTATTTCTGACCCTTGTCCGGTTATTAATTCACTAATGTCCATACACCGGCACAGAAACCCGTTTTCAGATTAGGTCATAGCGCATGCTGTCACATTAAGCAAGCACTATCCCTCCCGCCCCCTAGAAAGCACACCGAGTTCTCAAAACAAATCGAACCTCCAGCAGACCTGGGAAATCTCCCGCAGCTATTGTTTTGATTTCGCTCGAGAACTCCTGCAAAGAATGTAAGAACGACCAGTCCTTATGACATTCTTACTGACGTCTTATTTCCATCCTTACGTCAAACTCGGCACCTTTCAGGTATAAATATACCAACGCTGCCCTAAGCAGACGCATGGTGGTGACGAGTTTGGAGCAGCGCTACTTGCCGGAGAGCCCAGCTGATGCAGAAAAGCCCACGGAAGCTGCCCCTCCCTTTTGACGCGCTGAGAGAGACGCTGCCTTTTCTCCTGCCGAGAAATCCAGCCTCCGGCGTTTCCAGCCGCCCTCGCGGGTAACTGGGATATCGAGTCCTGAGACAGAGATACCATACCTCCAGCCTTCTAAATCCCAGGTACTGAACTGACTAACCCCTTACAGAGAATTCTTGAGTCAGATCCTTGGCAAAACAAACTTAACTTAAACTGCTACTTATTTACTCCCGCCCAAGTATTAGGCTTAGGTCAGGTACTCCGGGGTAGGCGTAGTTAGAAGCACCAGTTGAGAACGATTAGTCAATGTATATATGTATGTATATCTTTTATCTATTTTAAGTATCATATGGCTAAGAAACCATATATAAATGCTTTTACAGTATTATTTTATAATCCTGTTTTTACTGTATGCACTTTACTTAACTATAAGTATTGCAATAATAGCGATTCATTTCTCTTGTATGAGAAAAGAGACTGATCAATAAATAACATCTTTTTATTGAAACACGCCCATCTCTTATTTCTCTACAAACTGGTGAAACTAAGAATGCACGTACTGACTGAGTAAAATAGTTGTCTTTTGTTTTCACACAACTCTAGAGATATACTCTTGATTAGGGGAGAGCAAAGTTGTCATGTTCTATGGTTGTCAGAAACTAAATCCCTTCTTGTCTATCCAGGGAGGTTAAACTCCTCCTTGCCTATTTGAGAAAGTTTCTAGTGAACTCTGAGCTAGCTGGCACACATAACTTTAAGTCTAATATCGTCAGTAGAAGACCTAGTTAACCACAGTCCTACGTCTATACTATTGAAGATATTATTCCAATGCGCAGAGCCTAATGGGAAAATAGGAACTACACTACATGGCGCCCAACGGTTTGGATAGGCGATAAATCTAACGCAAGACATTAGAGTAACTCAGTCGTGCTTTTTCACACAGACCCCTTTTTTCCATAAAACTCCAAAGACGTCTGGAGTGGGTGAAAGGTTAAATCCGCCAAACTTAGTAGGAGGAGACTCCTATGTATGGTTTTGGTTTATTCAACGTTGAAGGATACAGTGTTCCAAAATATTGTGCATCTAATCTTTGTTTCCGTGGAAACCTGATCTGCAACAAAAACCCTTCTTGACAGTAAAATGTCAGACAGTGAAGAAGGAAGGGAGACAGCTAGAGTAGCAGCTCAACTACTAGCGGATGACAATAGTCTCCTACAGCAAGACCCGGAGGCAATACTCATCCCGGTCAGCATAAGAAAAACTATAACACTTAAACTTATAGAAAATGGACTAACACCAAGAGGTGGTACAGTCATATTCGTAATTGAGGCACACGAATATCGGCAGACAGAGGTATTCTATTCATGGATAAATTTTCAAGCAGCAAACGCTGTAACAAAGGAGTTCCACTATTACAAGATAGAGGAACCTCCGGATGAGTACACCCCTTTCGAGGAGGTGGAAATACCACTCAAATACCAAGAGCACCTGCTCTGGTTTAAAGGCGCCCTAAAACATAATGATCACATCACCAGGCTCGGTCCACTAGGTAGACCAGGAGCAACGTGGCCGGTTCTAGCCGGCTACACACCACACCCAGACATTGAAAAAATGTCGAAACCAGAACTTTTAGCACAGCTAGAACAACTGGTTAAAATACACAGACAATTAGTCCAATATGTAATGCGGACTTCAACAGTCCAACCAACTATTAAAAATCCACAGCTGACCCCTCATCAGGGGAACACAAATAAAATCACACCACAGAACATACAGTCCTGTCTAGGTAAAGTACCCATTAAAAGGGAACAAATTCCATTCTGGTTAGCACAGAAAATAACTCAAATAGAGGCGGTATTTCCAGATACCACCCCTGTTGAGAAACACAGAATTCTGACTATCTGTCTTCCAATGGGGATCGCACCACATGTGGAGGACTGTGACACTTGGGGTACAGTCTTTGCTTCCATTTACACAAAAACACATGGTGTTCCGTCCATGTCGGTAATACCAGAGGTGCTAAAACAGATTCAAAATGAATACGGTCCGGAACCTGCTTTAACTCTGGGTATGAAATTACTGAAAGACTTTAAGCAGGTCTCGGCAATATTACTAGCAAACATAAAGGGGGAAGCAGCAAATGTGGCAATCCGCCAAAGATTGAAGGAAACAGATATAGCAGACCAACCATTTGAACTTGCCAGAATCATAGAAAAATCCTATGAAGAACTAGGAAGAGATAGTTTGGGTGGGAAACCAGTGAAACCCCAACTAATTGAAAATCCTGAAAAGGTATTTATTAAAAATAATCTAAACACTTCAAAAAAGAGATGGGATGGGAATAAACAATCCACTCCCAAAGAAAAAAGATTCCAGTCCAGAGGAAGGTCTCCTCGGCGGAGAGAAAGATCTCCGGACCAAGAACACAAGTCTCCCCAGAGGGAGCCCTCTGAGAAAAAATGCAACCTTAGAAATAGGGATAATTTGAAGAAACCCGATAGATATCAAGATATTGATACACGTCCCTCTCGATCTTTTCAGACTTCCTCGCAGAAATCGGAAAGAAGAGGACGGTCAGAACACAGGGAAGAGCTCATCAAGTCCAAAGACAAAGAACCTGCTCATCAAAGTAAAAAGTTACAATTTCCAAAGAAGAAGGTAGCCAGCATTAAAATAATCAAACATGCCGAGGATCCTGAGGACTCAGCTGAAAAACGGAGAGTGGGCTCAGACAATGCTAGACAGCGCAGCAGAAGTGAGCATAGCTCGCAAGATCCTGATGAATCATCTGGAGACAGTGGACACGAATGAATACATTCAGGTGGAAACTGCAGATACCAGAGTTAGCAAACCTCATAAAATATATGAAATAACCTTACGTATAGAGGGAGATAAGACTAGGAAAATAAGGGGTCTATTTTGGGATAATCTCTCCAAGGGCTATGACATCCTTCTAGCTGAAAAAGACTGGCCTCCAGAGTTTGTCAGGGAGTGCCCTCATGGCGAAGAAATTATTATGCCTGCCTTCTCAAATCATATTCCAATTCATAAAAATATACACTTGCAAGAAAGTGGGCACTAGCCCAGGCTCCTGCACTATATAAAAATCATGTGGCATGGGATGAGGACTCTCCTCCTCACAAGATCCAGTTAAAATCTCAACCGACTGCACAGAGGCAGTACCCAATTAAGCAAGAAGCTAAAAAACAGGTCAGGGAGATATTAGATCAACTTGAATACCAGGGGGTGATTGAAACATGCACCTCACAAATGAACAATCCTTTGTTTCCTGTCTCCAAACCAGATGATTAATATCGTCTAGTTTTGGACTACAGACACCTTAACTCATGCTGCAAAACGTTTGCAGTACAAAACTCACACAGTGCAGCACTAATGAATAGCATAGTGCGCAAAAAATACAAAACATTAGACATCTCTAATGGATTCTTTTGTCAAAATATAGCACCAGAAAGCAGATATTTGACCGCTTTCTCAATAAATGGCTCGCAGAAAAATTTCTGTCGTTTGCCCCAAGGGTTCAAGAACACCCCAGGATTATTCTCAGCGAGAGTAACAGAGTTACTACAAATATATGATGATGAGGCATTATCTTATGTCGACGACATCTATCTAACAGATGATGACTTGGATACTCACTTGAAAAGAGTGAACACCATAATACTTGGGTTCGCAGCAGAGGGTTACAAATTCAACTTCAAAAAATCAAGAATTGCCCATCTGACTGTCCTATTTTTAGGATATGAATTATCAAGTGAAGGCAAAAGCCTGGCTGACAATTTCCTAGAGAAATGTGCTGTAATCCAAGCACCTAGAACACTGAAAAACTTGCAATCAATTCTAGGTTTCCTGAATTTCGGAAGAACTTACATTATAAACTATGCAGAGAGGGTTAAACCTCTCTATGATCTAATAAAACCAGATTTTAAAAGAATCAATTGGACTCAAAAACACACAGAAATTTTGAGATCTTTACAAACAGACATGTTAGTTAAAACAAAACTGCAAACACACGCAACCTTGTGATTCGAGTCATCCCAGGAAGATGCGGATTCACATACCTGACCTCTAATGAGGGAGAAACGGTACCAATAGCATACAAATCACACTTGTACACAGAAGCTGAAAAAACATTCAGCATTAAGGAAAACATTGTTCATGCGGTTCAAACAGCTGTAGCAAGAGAAAGATACCAAGCTGACGGCAGACGGATTACAGTCAGAACAGCAGAATCAGCCTTTGAGGCGTTAACAAGCCCATGTAATCTACCTACAATGGCACTGAATCCAAAATAGATACAATGGGAAGATTCTCTTGCTACAGACAGAGTGAAATACTATTTTGATCCAGAAATGACAAAATTAAAAAATCTAGAATATGAAAGAGAATACCCTCTGCCAATCGACATTCTGCCCATACGACAGTACGCCTGTGTAATACATACAGACGGACATGCTCAGCCCTCAGTTTGGGGAGAACAAGCTTATAACGCCACATGCGAGATTACAAAAGACGTGTGGCGCGGAGGTAAATTGAGACCTCTGTTTTCAAAAACACACTCAGTGGAAAATAATTCAGAACAACAAACTGAAATAATAGCGTTAAAAATGGCACTAGATAATGCCGATCGCGAATTCCCGACACTAATAGTGTGCGATTCGTATTACTGCGTCAAATCATACAATAACGATTTACAGAAATGGATTCAAAACGGTTACAAAGATGACACAGGTGCAACAATAAAGCAAAAATCGCTTTGGGAACAAATAGTTCTTTTAAAGAAAGAACTACCAAAGACTCACGTGATACACTCACTGAGTCGTCAGCGTGATGGCGTTCACGTTGCAGGGAATTCATTGGCTGAGACAGCCACAGCGGAAACAACTAAATCGGCTTCCGTAGCTACAAAAAAGCGTTCAGTAAAATACATTGACGGGGAAACAATGCTGGCGGTAAAAACGTCATCAAAAGGCGACTGCTCAGCGCTACCCATCATGTATCCACTCAATTATACATACATAATCGATGCAAACTCCGTTCCTTTTGCTCGAATCCCTGGAGTGGGGGATAGAGTGATGCCAAACATGAACAGGAGAGGCTTGTTAATAGCAGACGCACATATGGGTGAGGGTCTTAGACACCTTAAACTTAAGGATTCTCTAGAAGAATTACAATCAACATACTGGTGGCCAGGAATGAGCCTGCAACATCACATATTTGCAAAAAACTGTCCAAACTGCAACAGAGATCGCAGTGGTGACCGAGACGGTGTACTGCCATGGCGTTTCACCCAATAAGGATTAGGCTATCGACATAAAAATCCCAGTATGAATAATGCGTCAAATTAACATATAGAGACTATCATCACTTAAAATGTAGACCCCAGCTCTCGGCTGACGTCTGAACTGTTATAAAAAGATTTGCGAGTCTATAATGGCATATACGCATTGGGCATGCTACATTCTGACCATTGCCCTGCTTTTAGCTCTCGAGCTTATGGGGGGTGTATGGCCAGCATGGGCATTGCATTGCAGGACTCTTATCACTTCCTTCCTGAGGGAAACGGGATGGTGTAAAGAAAAAACCAAGGCATAGAGCAATCTATAACGGCAAAGGTATTAGGTTCGGGAGCTGGGTGGGTCAAACATTTAATAAGTGTCCAACGTAGTCTTAATAATCTGCCAAGAAATTCTCTGAGAGGTCACAGTCCGTACGAACTATTGTTTGGGACTAGAATGTTAATCCAGGACCTTGATAGTCAAACTTCAGTGGTTAAAGAAAAATGCTTTGATATCAAAGATCGTTTGGCTATTTTACAGGACTTAAACGAAACGAGAAAAGACCTGAGCAACATAAAATTGAAACAGCAGCCAATAACCACTGAGGAGAAACCACCTGTCCCAGCAAGGCCTGTCTGGATTCCAAAAATTGGGGATCTGGTCAGAGAGAAGATCGCGGTGAAGAAGGAATTTGGGCCTTCTTACAGAAAAGCAGTTCCTGTCTTGTCTGTCAACGGGACAAGATCAGTAGTACTACCGCCCCTTGCTGGTAAAAAGGAGAACCGAGTTGTATCCATCGACCTGGTTAAACCACAATCATGTGGCCGATAACAAGTAGTAGGCCAAATGGACTCCCAAGAAGTAGCAGAACACCAAAGTTTGCTACAAACACAGAGGTTCAAACTGAAAGACTAATCACACCTGATAAACCTACAGTGATTCAACAAGGACTATGCAACAAAGCAATGGAACTTAAACCTCTTGAAACCCAAATCAAAGCTTTACATCAAGAAACTCCATTATACAATGACGTAACCACAGACTATGCTAATGAAACAAAGCAAATACCTAAAGCAAAAAGGAATCCAGAAGCAATTGAAACAATTGACAGAACAGCATCCGGCTACTTCATCAACTTCGATGATTTTTCTGAGGATCAGAGTGAACCTGAGGAACAGCCCACAACAAAAACTTTTAAAGACAAAGCAAAGGAACTCTTTCATCAACTAAAAGAAACCTATCTGATTTCTCCATGGGTTGAACTTTGGGTGGCACTAGGAGTATTCATCCTCATACTTTGGCTCATCATGGTACTATGCTTGGGACATTTCATTGAGGGAAAATATGTTACAATGGACACAGCAAGTCAGAACATCAACTTAGTCCTGAAACCACACAAGTCTTCACACATCGAGAGAAGAGAACTTTCTTCAGTAAACTTCACAGCCAATCCTATACCCGGTGGGGTAGCATGGGACAAAACTGATTACGAAATCTATGGTCCGGTTGAGCTCCTGAAGTATTCTCATCAATTCAAGATTTCATTAAGTGACTTTGTAAAACCAAGCACATTTGCTGATGATTGGGACTTTGAAAGTATTAATGATATGATGTCTGATCTAGTAATGTCAGCTAAATTTACAGTTTTTGTGCAAAGGTATCTACCCAGGCAGACAATTAAGGACAGAAAGCTGGCTATTGAAAAAGACACATATTCATGAACATCTAAAAAGTAAAGCAATGGACTGAAATGATATCAAAGGGTTGATTTTTAATATAATCATAAAAAATGTATGGATACATATGATTCAATAAAAAGATGGTTACATGATATGAGCTAAATTTACAGAACATGATTATTTGCAAGGTTCATCTAATTACGATCAAATGTTTTATTACAACCATTATGGTAACCATTATCTGCATAAATCTACTCAACCTAGAAATGTTTTAAATTTTAACCAATGGGAACATTGTGCGACTCCACCAAAAGGCAGTTCAAAGACATTTTTTGATAAATATTCATACTTTTCAGGGTTCAACACAAGTAATGCAGAATCATTTTATTTCAAATTGTTAAATAAGACAGGAGTGAAAACCATGCTTACAAACACAAAATTGATATATTCGGACTCATTTTTTGAAAAAATGAATACATTCGGCTTTGATTTCTGGAACAATAACATTGAAACGAAAACGATCTGGGGCACAAAAGATTGGCAAGTGCAAGGTATAGAATCATTATTTAGAGCCTGCATGATCCCAGAACAAATTATATTTTTGAATGATACAATTCAACAGATATCCTGTCTTGGCCTAGCCAAAATCAAAGACTTAAATAAACCGTCTATTCCAAAACCAACACCTAATAGTAATAGCACTACGGATGTTGAGATAGACGTATCCCATATTTTAAACCAAAACAGAACACATGCTGATTGGAAACAATGGTTGATCTGGCCCACAGACACAAATAACTGTCAAGACAGATTCCTGAATAAAATACAGGGGTTCACATTGACCAGGCCAGACCCAAGATACTCCCAGAGACAACATCCAGGGATTGTAACTACTTACAGTGTGGGGAAACTCTGCCTTCAATGGCTACATACATCCACACTGTCAGAAATTAAGCAACACTTAACTTTACTTAAAGAAGGTGCTGACTTGCGTGATTTCATCATGGGACCACGCAAACAGCGTCAAAAACTTTTCATAGCGGCCTCTATATATGCAGCTTACAACGAAGCTTGGAAAGTAACTCAAATTGAGACAGCAGAAAAAATACGGGAAATTGACCGTGTTAATTTGGAAAAATCACTTTCTGTTGTGGACAATGGGTTAATGACTCTGTCTTCCAGAATATATTCACTGGACAGTATTGTATCTTCTGCAATCGATATAATAGAACAAGACTTCCTGATGTTACAACACGGTCAGTCTCAATTACGTTCTATTGCACAGCTTGGCTGGACGTTACAAAATCTGCGTTCAGGCTATGTGCCTTGGCGTTTAATCAACACAACGTCACTATTTAATATCTTTAACCTTACTGATAAACAAATCAGTTTGGCACAGAAGGGTGCTGACTATACAATTCTGAGCATTGAAAAACTTGAGAGATTACCATTGACAATGTCAGAACGACCTGTCATTGAATGGATAATACATGGGATAATAAATATTCCGATAACAACTTTCCAGTTTCAATACTGCCAAAAATATATACAGGCAGGCCAGTATGAAAGGTTGGGTAAAGGATACATTAAGTCCACATAGAACTTGCCCTATACACACACATGTGTCAGTAATAACGGACAGAGTGTATTTCTTAGTGGTAATAATTGTGAAAAATCACTAAGTGGCATACTTCTGTGTCAGGGTATTAGTTTGCATGGGGCCTGTGAAGGGACTTCAAATAACCTTTCATGTCACCAGTTAGGCACACCTGCAACACAAATAGAACCATTCTTTAGAAGACTTTCGAACGGGAATTACATTCTAATTGTAGATCACAGATGTTGTGGCTTGCTGCCAGGAAAACCTTATCTTGTAAGCGTGACTTCCAGGGTCATGTGCTGTGAAAGAGTATTGTTCCCGAATGATGCTCCAGACAGGGAGGGAAGGTTATGGCCCAGTTTAAAAATCTCTTCTATTCGAATTGATACTTTAAGCAGAATGAAGACTGTGCTCCTACAGACGCCAACTTAGTTGACGTCATCAAAAGAAACGTATGATCTCCAAGTTGCAAGGACAACGGCAGAGATTCATTCAATGTTATCAACAAATTGCCCCCTACACTTCGCAGAAATGCTGAACGAAATCTTAAATATTTCTGATACAAGTGGTATCGCAAGTGTATTTAAGACAGTTTTTTCAGGAGCTTTAACCCCATTCAAAGCGATCCTGGGTATTTTTCCAAATTTCGTCCATTCCATCTTTGGCGGACTTCCACTCCTGTTGGGACTCGTAGCAGGCATTTTATTCTTGCTACTATTGCTTCGTTATGGCAAGCCATGTCACAGACAAGACTCCAGCAACAATGGAAGAAACGATCCTAGCTATCCGCTACCGGGACCGCATAACTAAAGTCCTTGGCTTAGCCCGGCTACGAGATCTAAATATGACCTGGTTTCTTTCATTCAGACCCATCTGGCAGAATTGTGTTATGCCTGTATTAAGGTGCATGCTATGCGGCGAAGAATGCGTGTTGGACACCTGTCTTACACTACAATCAGAAGTACCATTGGATGCAGATACTTTGTTGAGTCCAGTAAAGGCTCATGCATTGTGCTGTCCCCAGCGGCTACCTATCCTGATGACGGCATTCATGGAGACTTCACCACTACGATTGAAGGGTAGTGAAGTACAAGATGAAAGCAGCATCGACCAGGTACGACCTTCTGTAAGCAGTTCTGATCGAACCATCATTGAAAGCAATCAGCGCATGACTGCATGGTAGCGACATTTTCTAACCTAGTCGAACTTTCACCAGAAGCTGTAGACTGTTTTTTCGAGAGTCTGTCTGAAATGATGTTTTCACCGGAACAGAGAGAATGACTTTAAACAAACTTGTAAACAAAAAGGAGGACGAGAATGGACTATATTTAAAGGGGTCCAGTGTACTAGTCCAGAAAGCCAGAAGCAAAGTTGTACACAGTTCCCCTAGGGGTAGACAGGTAATAAGGTCTCTCTCCCAGATAGCTGAGAGTCACCAAGGGGGTGTTGTATGCTCAAAGATCAGCCAGTTCCTTGACGGAACTAAGGAAGCCTCACACAACTGATGAGCTGGATGACATGTCTCATTCAGCCTACTTGGTATGTTGTTTATATCATCGGCTTCCTGCTCCTGCGTCGGGCCGGCGCTGCAATGCCCGACGGGTAACAGCGAGTGTCACTCTTTTACGGAGATCTTTTGTTCCTTGCCGTGATATGTAGAAATGTGTAAGGCTAGAAAAAGTGAGGTAGTGAGCAAAAGGTGAGTTATTAAAAAAAGTTGGATAGTCCACGAGGGAACCTTTATTCATGTGGCTAACCACTTTGTTAAAAGGTGCAGGGAGGGGTATTGAGGACCAGAGAACCTATTAGTGTGGCCTCATTTCAACCCTCCAACATGGTCACCATGTTTCATGCCCGAGAGGGCAATTCTTCAGGACCGAAAAGTGCTCATATAATCCTAAGGTGCCCAAAGGTGAGCTACAGGGTATTGATGATACAACCTGATAAGTCTAGGTCTATAGCAGGCGAGGGATACTGCATCACCGTCAGACCTAGGGATCAAGTAGACAAAGCAATAGCTACATTATCGTTAATGAATACAACGCTTGCAAACTGTGCGTCGTCTTTACCCCATAATTCAGTCACGCACCCAGTTATACGTGAATCACTAGGTGCAAAAAGAATACTGGAGTGCAATCTGGTGAAGGGAGAGAGACCGTTATTACATGTAACATGACATGACCCAGAGGACAATTGGGGCATGTGTGAGTACTACTCATTAAAAGGTGGTATGTTGTTTACTAACAATGCAGCCACCGAAATCAGGAATTATGACCATTAGAAATGGACAGCCACTGACCCACAAGGAAGAAGACAGGCGCTCTGTGGGATGATTTAGATTAATGTAACTTACCCTGGCGAGCCCAATGGCAGTCTGCGCGGCTAGTTCCTGTGGGGACTGCGCTAGGGACCTAACCCTGTGAAAGGAATTAACACGGGAAGGAAGCATGGCAGGACAGGATCAACACTAGGGATTGTCACCAGGGACGTTATAAATGTAAGGCAAGGGACCACGTGTGGCTCCACCCCGTCAGGCTGTCCTGCAACTATATAGTAAACAATCATGTGGTAAACAATCGAGAAGGGGGGTGCGTGAACCCGCTTGTGAACACCGGACGGCAGAGTTGTTCGGCAGTTAAACCATCGGTAGTATGGGATGGAATGGGGTAGAGGTAGGATGAGCGGTGGCTCAGGGGCAGCTAAAAGTTAGCGGAATCAACAATACAGACAGAGACAGCCCGGCAGTGCGGGGCGCCCCACGTGGGCCCCTGCATGTATGTCGTTACCTCGGAGCGGCGGCGAGCAGTAGCTCGGTAAAACGGGCTTACCTTAGCGGAGAGGGGACTGCGCCGTTACAACCTACCCCCACACAGACGGCGTGTCAATGCACGCGAAACAGCCGGTGGAGTTCAGGAGCTTGGCCGCCATTACAAACCAAGGCGTGCGAATACAATGGGGGCGTGGCTCACATGACGTAGTCGCCCGGGCCGCCAATCAAGGGCCACTAGGTTGTGTGCAAGGGAAGTGTAGTTTCGCTGTAAGAGTCATTGACGGTAAAACAACAAATGCGTTAATAGGCGCGCCTAGGGAAGAGAGTAGAGTGACGTGACTCGCAATGCACAGCGAGGTAGTGTATAGGAATTACCCAATGGTATAAGGTATCTCAAGGCGAAGATATTATAATTGTTATAATAACAACACATGTTGGCAGATGACGGGGACCTCAATAGCTGAAGCGGTCTCAGTGGGTGATGTCAGGTTTTGTAGATGCCACTTCCGGGAAGATCCCGAGCAGCGTCGGAGACGTGGTCTTAACAGGTGACAACCCAGGCTATGGTGGCTTTACCAGGAGGTGTGTGCCGTTAAGAAAAGGCCTTATCAGGGGACGTGTGGCATAGCGGAGAGCCAGGGGGGAGGGTATTACGGGCTCATCCAAAGTGTCATATGGGGCAGCTCCACCCTAGCAAAAACCCCCCCCGTCCGTGGTTAGACAACCGAT